>NC_140999.1:185475380-186075380 GCF_052327205.1 Somniosus microcephalus | reverse complement strand
GCAACAGAAGGGGGAAACGAGGGAAATTAAATGGTCAGGGTATTACTTCAGTGACCCTTACTGGAGGATATGCTGCCCATGAAGTGTACACACCGCTTCATTCAAGTGAGGAGAAGCAAAAAAGTAAAATATTTCCATTCGTATACACCACCACAACGCGACCATGAAGAGACGTCACAAATTTTAAGTCAGACTCACCCATGGAAATCTAATTATACAATGATACGGATGACCATGAATAATCCTTTATACAGCGCTGAAAATCTACTCAAAATATCCTGACTTTGATACAAGCTGATAACAAACAAAACACATTTACATGCGATACACTGTAAATGAAGGGGGGAAACTAAACCCTGGTGCCGAAATAATTCCTTTGATGAGCTTACTCACCTGAATCTTCTTTGCATTTAGGTATCATTTTCACTTTTTTAACTTTAAAAAAAAACATCAAGAGATAAATGTTGATTTTATAAAGTCTACGGGTTCGTTAGCTACCCTCCTTCAAAATGTTCCCCCCCATTCTTGTGAAAAGCATCAACGATAGCTTACAATTTTCAACAATTCTCTCAGTGAATGGGTTTGACTGGGCCACACGTCTCCTTTGGTAAAAGGTGATGAGCCACTAAGAGTCCTCAATGGCATAACTGCTCTTAGACATCCAGGCTGCCATTAACACTTGACTCGGCTAGGTAAACAGAGCACAAGAATACTATGATAGGAAGAGTAGTGAACAAAACCTTATGGTGCCACAGGAAATCCGTATACACCACAACTGGAATACAAGTCCCACCAGCATTGCTTATGTAGAGCAGCAAAATATCACACTTACAAGTGATAGGTTCGCAGCTCGTTAAAAATACATCTTAAACTGAGACTTATACACGGAACCTTATTGTAAGTGGAATGCAGGAAAGAAAGTGGCAAATTAAAGGAATTATAACCACCCTAGGGTTTAGCTCCCCTTTGGAGCAAGTTAGAAGCATGAACTTCAAGTTTGGTTGGCACTTACCTCTCTTTCTGGGCAACCTCCCTGGAAAGTTCGGACGGAGGAAACTGGACAAAGAGGTCGCCAGCACGGCTGATCAGGGTTTCGTATGGCAGGTCTTGTGGGATCTGGGAAAGCAGATGGTGGACAGCAGCCATGTCGCATTCGCTCTCCAGGACTTCATGTGCCCGGTACAATACAATCTACAAAAATAAGGAAACAAACCCTAATGAGGATGGTAACATTTTACACACAGCTGCCTCTTCACATAGGGAGATCTGACAATAAAAGCAGGCTGTAAATCATCTGCTTAAGAAATGCATTATATTTGAAGTGTCGATATTTTAGGCATCCCTGAATTGAAAAAGGGCTAATTCTCATACTCCCAATTAATAATGATTTATCAATTTGGTGATGAAAAACATGATGCATTCCAGGCCGCTGGGTGAATCAAATCCATACTGGAGCCAGCAATGATGGCTTGGGTCTACATTTTAATTTCTTACATACACACACAAAAAAATACACCTACCACTGCAGCAAAATAAATGGGCATTAGTGGGTGACACGCCAGGAAGAAGTCGTATAACCGAACCACATGCCGGAAATCTGAAAGCACGTGTCCAAACCAAGTTATGAGCCAGCTCAAAGCGAAGATTGTACCAACGTCAGCTCTACAAATACAAAAGAGAGAAAAATACTTTAATACAAGTAAGCAGTACCATTTAGGGATGCTCATTCACCAACTTATGACTGTTAACGACTAAGTGGCAACTTCAAGCACGTTTCATCTCATTGATGTCCGTAGGATCTCGCTGTGGGCAAAGTTGGCTGACACGTTTCCCTACATAAGTCACAGTATTGCAAAGTAAAATCATTACATTTGAAATATTTCTGAAAGTTGTAACAAAACACTAATATATGTCTTTCTTTCTTACAGGAAACTCTCGATTTACCGGCACCTAAAATAACCGGAAAGCTCTGTTAACCGGCAAAATTCAGGAGTAAGTTTTACTTCATATTAGTGGCAGTTCCTGGATCTGTGGCTGTGTAACTGGGGTTTGTGTACTTGTTGCTAAGCAACAGGGGTGCTTGGTCTGTGGCCAGAGTTCCTGCACATGTTGCTAAGCAACAGGGAAGCCTGGATTTGTTGCTGTGTACGGAGCTCTCGTACCTTTTAACTATACCTCTCTGTAATCCGGACTTTTTTGATAAACCGGCCCCACGCCGGTCCCGTTGGTGCCGGATAATAAAGAGTTTCCTGTACTTAGAAGTCCCACCACACACTACCTTTCAGGTTTTCATTATGGAAGATTGTTAGTAGTTAACCTGAGCTTATTAGAGAGATGCTTTTTTTTTTTTAAAAAGAGAAGATATAGCATTGCCAAGGCACGATAGTGAAAGTCATCTAATTTACAAAAGCGTTCTCTAGCATCAACTACAAGACTAAGTCATCAGTTCATTAAACATTGCTTCTGGCACTTTGTCTATTTAACAATCTTTCATTAGCTGGACTTGGGCAGTCCAGTAGCTAGATGTTGGGTATTGGGTCTAATGGGAAGGTGTTTTCCAACCAGTGGGTTCCCAAATCCTCCCACTGCCAAAAGCTCTTAATTTCTTGAATAACAAAGGCTCATCACAAGTGGGTTGCAATCAGTCTAAATGGGTGCCAGGACCACTAGGAAGCTTTGTTCAATTGAATGTCCTCGGTTACATATTCCTGGTTTGGGAATTAGGAAGAGATTAGCATCTTCTGCCCCCCACCCCCGCCCAACTGCATCTTCAAATAAGGGCCAAAGAAAAAGGCCTTTCAAACTGAGATTGCCAAACCCTAGCAGCTGCATTAGATTTTGGATTTCTGCAATTGTTGACTTGCTAGCACCTGTGGGAAATAAAGTAAGTTTGAAAACCAATGGTGTAAAGGATCAAAACAAATTTACCCTCTCACCTTTGCATGAAGTCATGTACTTCTGGGTTAACTCTCTCTATTATTGGCATAAGATAATTTAAAATGTGTTTTGTGTTGTCCATGGTTGGGTCCATAAAATCCCTGCAAGTAAGTTATAAACAAAAGCAATATTTAACTCACAACATGCATAAGCAATGACATAAGCCAGAACATTTTGCTCACCAGATAATCCATTTGTTTGTCAGTATAAGATGGCATTTTTTGAAAGTGTCCAGTTGAACTATTTGCTTGAATATAAAATTACTAATTTCAAGGAAGACAAAAGAAAAAAAACTGCTTAGAATAATGCATATTTGGGAGTGATACAGGAAACTTTGGTTTATCCGGAGGTTGTATGTCCGGAAACCTCGATCTAACGGCAGAAATCAGCAGCCGTTTTGGTTAGGGTTTTTTTCTTCTCCTAGCATTTTTTTAAATTTTTTTATAAACAGTCAGGCTCTGGAAAGCATCTCTGTAGCTTAGCAACAGCTTCAGAGACGCTTCCAAGGTACGGGCCGAGTGTTTACAAGCTGTTGCTAAGCAACAGTGTTTGTTGTCAGATACGGAGGTGAAAACCTCCGTATCCTTCAACATTAGCGCTGGTCTATCCGGAAGTTTTGATAGATCGGCAGCAGCTCGGTCCCGTCGGTGCCGGATATCGCGAAGTTTCCTGTAATTGGCCGTGCAATCCAAATCTGTGGATTTAGGTTATTTATACATATGACAGCACATAAACTGTATGGCTTTGAATGGCAATAAACACATCAGTACAAAAATCACAGACAAAAGAAACTCACCTGAACCCTCTCTACCCCATCCCAACAAAGGCAATGTCCTTGAAACACACTTCTCCCTACAATTTATTTAATAGATTATGGGGGAGAAATTCAGTTGGCTGCGCCACCCGTTAGCACCTTAAGAGGGCACTAAGTGGGTCGCAAGCCACTGGCCATGCCTCCCGCTAAATTCAGCGGGACGCTAGTGGTGGCGCTAGCCGTTAGCGCTGCGCCGCTACCGATGACGTCATCGGTGTGCGCAGCGCCCCGGCCGCGATATTTGGAAGTGCCCCCTGATTTACCGCCGGACGCTATGCGCAACCGGTTCAGGGGGGCCTACCTGCGGCGGTGGAGGCGCAAATTAAAGGAGGTGCGGGGCGGCCATTTTTGCTGCTGGCCGCCTGCCAGCACCTCTCTGCGCTGCCGTCCCCGGCCTCCTGAACCCCCCCCCCCCGCGGAGTGCCGGCTGCGTTCCAAGAGCCCGGCACTTCTCCTCGGCGCCGGGCTCTTTTGCCGGCACTCGCGATCCTCGGGGGCCCAGCTGGGCCCCAGGTCGCGCTGAACAAGGCCCCTCCCCTTTAATTAGGGGAGGAAGGCCTGCAGTACCGCAGCGCGACATGCGGCGCTGCGCATGTTGCGCCACGATCTTCAGTCGCAGCGCCCCAAGAGGGATGCGGGGGCGCCTCCAGTAGCGCCGCGCTTCCCTTTGGGGCGCTACCACTGAATTTCCAGCGGGCGGCCGTGAATGCTTCCCGAGGCTGGCGCCCCAAACAGGGCGATACTGAATTTCTAGGCCTATGTATATAGTCCAAGTTGGTATGACCAGTTTCATTCTGTTTTCAGAAAGTTTTCTTTGGTGGCAGATCCCAAAGCATGAACAGCCGATTCCTGCAATCTGAACTGCAGGAGGATAGCATGCTCCCTATAGCATACCCTGCACGCGTTATGTATAGAATACAGTGGAACCATGATTACCTGCACTCGAATTAGCTGCCAGAATTCTCATAGGGCAAAGCTTTACACCTCATTGCAAAGCCTGCAAATGTTTGTTTTTATTGCACTTTTTGGTGAATATAAAACCTTGTTATTTTCTTTATTCCCATTGGTAGAGTATATCTGTACCATATGTGCAGGACCAGAATTTCAGGACTAACAATTACCAGCCAATTTCTACAATGCATCAAACTGTAATGAATGCCCGATAGACAGAACGCAGAGGGTGCAGATGACCCCCATTAAAAACTTAAATATGTTTAGAACAGATATCTGAATCCTGAAATTGAATGACAGATGGTGAAAGTTATTAGATTGTGATGTAGTTTTGTAAAATAATTTGCATGTAATTAATGGATTTTTAAAAAATCTGCTGACTGGTCAATTATCAATGGTGCCTGGAGCACTGCAGACTTGCGTGGCCTAGATATCAAACTACAGTCTGCTACAGAGGATTGACACGGTTCCAAACTTTCAGAGAGCCTGCTTACCATTCCACTTCCCCCCCTCCCCACCCCCAACACCCCACCCTCCCAGAAGGACAGTCACTAAATGGAGAACTGGTTGGCGGACAGAAAGCAAAGAGTTGGAAGAAACGGGTCATTTTCCGAGTGGCAGGCAGTGACTAGTGGGGTACCGCAAGGATCGGTCCTAGGACCCCAGCTGTTCACAATATATATTAATGATCTGGACGAGGGAATTGGATGTAATATCTCCAAATTTGCAGACGACACAAAGCTGGGTGGGAGGGTATGCTGTGAGGAGGATGTCGTGAAACTCCAGTACGATTTGGACAGGTTGGGTGATTGGGCAGAAACATGGCAAATGCACTATAATGTGGATAAATGTGAGGTTATCCACTTTGGTGGCAAAAACAGGAAGGCAGATTATCATTTGAATGGCAATAGATTGGGAGAAGGGGAAGTGCAAAGAGACCTGGGTGTTCTTGTGCACCAGTCGCTGAAGGTAAGCATGCAGGTGCAGCAGGCGGTTAAGAAGGCAAATGGTATGTTGGCCTTCGTAGCAAGAGGGTTCGAGTACAGGAACAAGGATGTCTTGCTACAGTTGTACAGGGCCTTGGTGAGACCGCACCTTGAGTATTGTGTGCAGTTTTGGTCGCCTTACCTGAGGAAGGACGTTCTTGCCATGGAAGGAGTGCAGCGAAGATTCACCAGGCTGATACCTGGGATGGCAGGAATGACGTATGAGGAGAGATTGTGTCGATTGGGATTATACTCACTGGAGTTTAGAAGATTGAGAGGGGATCTCATCGAAACCTATAAAATTCTGTCAGGCCTGGACAGACTAGATGCAGGAAGGATGTTTATGATGGCCGGGGAGTCCAGAACCAGGGGTCATAGTCTAAGGATAAGGGGTAAGCCATTTAGGACTGAAATGAGGAGGAATTTCTTCACCCAGAGAGTGGTGAACCTGTGGAATTCTCTGCCACAGAGGGCGGTGGAGGCCAGTTCATTAAATATATTCAAAAAAGAGTTGGATATATTTCTTAAGGCTAAAGGGATCAAGGGATATGGGGAGAAACATATCCAAAGTTTGCAGATGATACAAAGATGGGAGGGAAAGTAGTGAGTGAGGAGGACATAAAAAACCTGCAAAGGGACATAGACAGGCTAAGTAAGTGGGCAGAGATTTGGCAGATGGAATACACTACTGGAAAGTGTGAGGCTATGCACTTATGCAGGAAAAATCATAGAGCAAGTTATTATCTTAATGGCAAGAAACTGGAAAGTACTGTAGTACAAAGGGATCTGGGGGGTCCTGGTGCATGAAACTCAAAAAGTTAGTATGCAGGTGCAGCAAGTGATCAAGAAGGCCAATGGAATGTTGGCTTTTATTGCTAGGTGGATAGAATATAAAAACAGGGAGGTATTGCTGCAGTTGTACAAGGTATTGGTGAGACCGCACCTGGAATACTGCATACAGTTTTGGTGTCCATACTTAAGAAAAGACATACTTGCTCTCGAGTCAGTACAAAGAAGGTTCACTCGGTTAATCCCAGGGATGAGGGGGTGGTCATATGAGGAGAGGTTGAGTAGACTGGGACTCTACTCATTGGAGTTCAGAAGAATGAGAGGCGATCTTATTGAAACATATAAGATTGTGAAGGGGCTTGATCAGGTGGATGCGGTGAGGATGTTCCCAATGATGGGTGAAACTAGAACTAGGGGGCATAATCTTAGAATAAGGGGCTGCTCTTTCAAAACTGAGATGAGGAGAAACTTCTTCACTCAGAGGGTGGTAGGTTTGTGGAATTTGCTGCCCCAGAAAGCTGTGGAAGCTACATCATTAAATAAATTTAAAGCAGAAATAGATAGTTTCCTAGAAGTAAAGGGAATTAAGGGTTACGGGGAGCGGGCAGGAAATTGGACGTGTCTAGGTTCGGAATGGTCATGGCCCTGTGGGTAGTGGAGCGGGCCCAGGGGCCGTGTAGCCTGGTTCTGCTCCTACTTCTTGTGTTCTAATTCTGTGTTAGATTTCAGGAGATGGTTTTATTGCTGTTCCTGGCTGGGGTGGAGATCGCCTTTACAGAAGGTAAGTACTGTAGAAAATACAGGGACAGAGTGATCTCCTGGACGAGTTTCGATTGCCCAGATGGGTCGGAGAGGAATTTCCCAGATTTTTTTCTCCCAAATTGGCCATTGGTTTTTTTAAATCTGGTTTTTTGCCTCTCCCGGGAGATCACATGGGTTTGGGTGGGATGGAGAGTGATAATAGATTTGAGGTTAGGATCAGATCAGCCATGATCTTATTGAATGGCGGAGCGGGCTCGAGGGGCCGATTGGCCTACTCCTGCTCCTATTTCTTATGTTCTTATGTAAGGCAGGGACAGGGTACTGAATTTGGATGATCAGCCATGATCTCACTGAATGGCGGAGCAGGCTCGAAGGGCCTATTCCTGCTTCTATGCTTCATCAGACAACTGAAGAAGCAGACAAGAGGTAGCAGGAGCTCCTCATGAACAGTGTGCTGAACAGCACAATGCACCATAAAATATGTGACAGTATTACTATCTTCCTAACCACAGCATGGATACACACTATACCCCATCAATCAGTAGTATTACCAGTTGAAGTGTGGTACTTCAGTAGCATTTGCTTGTCTCTCTGCAACGCAATCATGGTTGGCACTGAGTCCTTGTTATAGCAGCTTGTGCTCTCATACACCCAACCTCCAGGCAATGTCGTGCAACAGCTATTGAACCAAATCGAAGGTTTTCTCAGCTGACAGATGGACAGCTGCCTTCAGCATAATGCAAGAACCTACACAAGGAGGCTAGCTATGTGGCCTTGATGTTCCAGGCATCCAAGTTGAATGTTTAGTCATCAAGTGCTTAATCCAGGTCCTTGTATGAAAGATGTTGCATGAGGCAGACGCCACTCCATGGTACTCAGTGACAGGTCAGAGCAGGGAGCCCCCCCTCCCCTCATCCTTTCAATCGTTTCCCATTTGTGCCACATGTCCATCTCATAGGTCGGTCCTGGATCTTGCACATGGGCTGCAGGAAGCCCTTCCAATGGAGTTCTGAACTAGGAAGAACTGTTTGGACACATGCCATCCTCCTGGCTGAAGGGCTGTTGAGAAAGGATATTATAGAGAGATCGTAACAGCACTAGCAGCAGGGGACGGAACTTTAAGTAGAGGTTCAATAGTTAGTAATGAGGGTGGGGTATAAATTCATGATAAAATAAATTACATAAGCACCAAGTCTAAAACACACTTGATGGGCCAAATGGTCCTTCGCATTCTGGGCTTTATGTTCTATTTCCATTCAGAAACGCAGTTCAAACCTATATAGCTCTAGTGGTAGAATGGCGATATTCAGAGGGTCAAGCTTAAATCCCGATAGCTCTAGCAGTAAAGAAACAAATTTCTGTTCAGACAGCTTGAGTTTTGAACCCAAAAGGGAGGGGGAGGGGGAAGGCAAATTCACAACTACAAAATATATGCAATGTAAATTGCATTATTCATTGCTAAAGCAAGCATAGAATAGCTCAAATTGTCCTATTCCCATAGCCCTTCCAAACAGTTGGAGCTGCCCGAAGAAAGGATGAATTACTAAATAGGTATGTACCAAGAGAAGCCTTTATTCTCCTTTCAAGATAAATGCAAGATTACAGAATTAAAAGCTGCTGTTCTTGGGGTGGGGGTGGAGCGAGCTATAGCCATGAACACTGGCTACTTGACAAGGTACTGAAGAGCTGCTGGCATCACAGTATTCTACCCCTGCATGAGTCAGCATCTTAAGATCAGAAGAGAAAATTGGGAGAGCAAGAAAGGAAAGGGAAAGGAGGACTGAAATGTAATAAAGGGAAGGCTGGGGGTTGGAAGAAGAGGATGGGTTAAGTACGTTTCCTGTCAGTTGAACACTGTCTTCTCCATTGAGTGGGGCCAGGTGGAAACAGGGTTAACTTACTGCTACTTAAGGCAGCTGTGTACCAATTACCTGAGATGATGTGTGGAAAGTTTTTCCACTAGGGCTGTTGCCATTCTCTCACCCACAACCAGAAGAAAGGTGACCACTATGTCATGGTAACCTTGGTAATAGTGAAGCTGGGGATTTTTCTTCAGTACCTCCAGGATGCTGTCGATCAGCTCTTCTTGCAGTACCTCTCGCTCTGCATCCGGCATTCCTGCAGACATTATCAACCCATAACAAAAAGAAATATTTACCAAAAAGAGTACAAATCTACAGTGGCTCATAATTCCCCCCTTACACATAGAGCAGAGAGAAGTCAGCTTAACCGGAAACATTGGCAACTACTCCCAAAGCCCGTTACACAATAGGGCAAAACAACTTCAAAATTCAGTTAACATTCAGAACGCTCTTTTTCTTCCCTTCACCCTTTGTAAGCAAGCTACCCTATCCTTCCTCATCAATGGACTACATGAACAAATGGTGGCAGAGCTGAGCAACCTCTTGACCCCACTTACATTATCTATTTCATTCGCTCTCCCTGGTAACCTATTCTGTAATATTACCCTTTCGGTGGAAAAGTCCCATCCAACTTTAGTTCCTGGCAGTTGAACCTTTTGCCATAATGAACAAACGGCAGACAAAGAAACCTCGGAATGTTCTACTGTTTGGAATCACAGTCCTGAAACACTGCTACAATCCTTAAAAATATTGATGATTTTAGTAAGAGCTGCATGCATCGCTGAATTGCCATCCCAGATGCCATGCCATCCAGGGAAAAAATGGCGGCGCGCACGGACGCAGCGGCTTTGTCTCTCCCGAGACTGAGCGTTTTCACCCTCCTTCTGAGTCTCTTCTGGACTCTGCTGATACGGGAATTGAAGGCAGACCGACCGTACAGCCAGCAGACGCTCCTAGACATCGGGGCTGACTGCGTGCGGCTCACACTCGGCGACATTGATCTGCCTCCCGACATCGCCCAACCCCCGGGACCAGCGTGGCGTCCTTCCCCAGCCGGAAGTCGGCGCAGACCGCGCAGGGAACGCAAGCAGAAGCGAGGTAAGAGGGCCGGTATCCAAAACAGGCTGAAGAGGGCCCCACACAAACCCTCCCTCCCAAGCATTTTCCTGGCCAACGTCAGGTCACTAGAAAACAAAATGGATGAGATCAAACTTGATCTCTCCTCACAGAAAAGGACAAAGGAATACTGCGCCATGATCTTCACAGAGACCTGGTTGAACAACGGCATCCCTGACACCACCATCCAACTAGAAGGACGCACGGTCTTCCGCGCCGACAGAACTGCAGACTCCAGTAAGAGTAAGGGAGGCGGTTTGTGCATTTACACTAACAATGCCTGGTGCACTAACACGGACATAATCGATAGATCCTGCTCGGCTGATTTGGAATTCCTCATGGTAAGGTGCAGACCCTTCTACCTGCCTCGGGAATTCACGGCTGTTATCATCACTGCGGTCCACATCCCACCACACACCAATGCCAAACTAGCACTGAAGGACCTCTACAGGGCCATCAGTGAACAACAAACTGCGCACCCAGACAGAGCTTTTATCGTCGCGGGGGACTTCAATCACATAAACCTAAAAACTGTACTACCGAAATTCCACCAGAATGTTTCCTGCCCCACAAGAGGGGAGAACACACTGGATCAAGTCTACACGAGCATTGTAGACGCTTATAAGGCCATTCCCTGCCCCCACCTTGGGAAGTCTGACCACCTCTCCCTGTTTCTAGCCCCGGCATACAAACCGCTCATCAAAAGAGGGAGAACATCAGTGAGATCAGTGAAAGTATGGCCAGAGGGGGCAGTCTCGGAGCTTCAGGATTGCTTCGAACGCACTGATTGGGGCATGTTTGCCCATAATGACATCGAGGAATACGCATCCACAGTGCTATTCTACATTAACAGCTGCGTCGAGGTCGTCACGACCCATAAAAATATCAGGACATACCCCAACCAGAAACCCTGGATGAACGGAGAGGTCCGCTCACTGTTGAAAGCACGCGACACAGCATTTAAATCTGGCGACGCGGCGGCTTACAGTGCAGCTAGGACCAACCTAAAAAAGGGTATCAGGACTGCCAAAAGGAAACAGACACTGTGGATAGAGGATCATTTCCACAACAACTCGGACCCCCGGCGCATGTGGCAAGGCATCCAGTCCATCACTGACTACAAGGGCAAAAACACCAGCCCCCCGGTTAGCGATGCCTCCCTTCCGGAGGAGCTTAACAACTTCTACGCTCGCTTCGACAGGGACAACAGGGAGCCGGCTACCAAAGCCTTGCCACCCCCGGAAGACCAGGTGCTCACTCTGTCGACCTCCGACGTAAGGGGTGTTCTACGCGGAGTGAACACACGAAAGGCTGCTGGACCGGATAGCATCCCTGGACGGGTACTCAAGGAATGTGCTGATCAGCTGGCTGATGTCTTCACCGCCATCTTCAATCTGTCATTGGCCCAGGCAGTAGTCCCTACATGCTTCAAGACCGCTACCATTATTCCTGTGCCAAAACAAACGGTTGTGACGTGCCTGAACGACTATCAACCTGTCGCACTCACACCCATCATAATGAAGTGTTGCGAGAGACTGGTCCTGGCTCACATCAAAGCCAGTGTTCCCGCCTCTCTTGACCAACACCAGTTTGCCTAACGTGCAAACAGATCAATGGAGGATGCAATCACAACTGCTCTACACTCGGCACTGAATCACTTAGATGGTAAGGAGACCTACATCAGAATGCTGTTCATAGACTACAGCTCTGCATTCAACACTATCGTCCCCAACAAGCTGGCCACCAAACTCCACACCCTTGGCCTGAACACTTCCCTCTGCAACTGGACCCTGGACTTCCCAACAAACAGACCCCAGTCTGTCAAATTAGGTAACCACACCCCCCCACCCCCCTGACCCTGAACACGGGGGCCCCACAAGGATGTGTGCTGAGCCCCCTCCTCTACTCCCTCTTCACCCACGACTATGTGGCTGTTCATGGTTCCAACACCATCATCAAGTTTGCGGATGATACCACGGTAGTAGGCCAGATCACCAACAACGATGAGTCAGCCTACAGGGAGGAGGTCCAGCATCTCGTGAAGTGGTGCGCCGACAACAACCTGGCCCTTAACATCAAGAAAACAAAAGAAATCATTGTGGACTTCAGGAAGTCCAAAGGCGGAAGTCACACCCCCATCCACATCAATGGGGCTGTGGTGGAAAGGGTGGACAGCTTTAAGTTCCTCGGAGTCCACATCACAGAAGACCTCTCCTGGTCCCTCAATACCTCCTCTCTGGTGAAGAAGGCCCAGCAGCGCCTATATTTCCTAAGGAGGCTGAAGGGATGTAACCTGTCACCCCTGATCCTCTCTAACTTTTACCGCTGCACAATAGAGAGCATCCTGACGAACTGTATCACAGTATGGTATGGCAGCTGCAGCTATGACCAGAAAGCCCTGCAGCGGGTAGTCAAAACTGCCCAACGCATTACCGGCACCCGGCTACCGACCATAGAGCACATATACCAGAAACGCTGTTTACGGAGGTCACAGTCCATCATCAAAGACCCTACCCACCCCAGCCACAATCTGTTTGCCCTCCTGCCATCTGGGAGACGCTACAGATGCATTCGCACCCGTACGACCAGATTTAGGAACAGCTTCTTTCCCAGGGCTGTCATCCTACTGAACTCCACAAATAAACTCTAAAGCCTGCACATCTGCCAATGCACTTTATTATGGTTATGTTTATGTTAATGTATTACAAGCCAAATGTACGTTGAATGTTTAAATGTCTTAATCTAAATGTACACTCTCGGGAGCCGCAAGCCTACATTTCGTTGTACTGCACTTGTGCACTAACAATGACAATAAAAGTTGATTTGATTTGATGTGCTTTCATTGCAGATGCATCAATATTGAGCCACACAAATCAGTTTACATTTGATCTCCAGTCATGCAGCTCCTGCTAAGATGGATGCTGCAATGTTTTATTAAGAGTGTCATTGCATATAATGCACAATGTATTATTCTTCTGCCACAGAGGATCCAAACAACAACAAGTAATTATACAGGAAACTCTCGTTTAAACGGCACCTAAATATCCGGAATTCTCTATTAACCGGCAAAATTCATACTCCGAAAACAACACCTCAATAACCGGAAATGTTGCCGAGTCCGAGTCTCCCGCGGTGGCCGAGTTAGTCAGTGGGGGTAGTTCTCCAAACTGCCACTACTCGGCCTCTTGGCGCTGTCGGAAGTCGGAACACCTCAATAACAGGAGTCTGACTCTCCCGCGCTGTAGGCGAGTACCCAATTACTGTATACTGCACATTTCTTGATTTTTTTAATTTTTGTTTGTTAAAAATAGCCTCGGTAGATAACCCTTTCCGTCATCCGGAATTTTTAATCAACCGGCACCATCCCAGTCCCGTCGGTGCTGGATACCAAAGAGTTTCCTGTATAGTGTCTTTAATGTAGTAAAACGGCCCAAGGCGCTTCACAGGAGTGTTATCAGACAAAATTTGACACCGAGCCACATAAGGAGAAATTAGGGCAGATGACCAAAAGCTTGGTCAAAGAGGGAGGTTTTAAGGAGGAGAGAGAGGTAGAGAGGTGGAGAGGTTTAGGGAGGGAATTCCAGATCTTAGGGCCTTGGCAGCTGAAGGCACGGCCACCAATGGTGGAGCGATTAAAATCAGGGATGCTCAAGAGGCCAGAATTAGAGGAGTGCCGATATCTCGGAGGGTTGTGGAGCTGGAGGAGATTAAAGACCACAAAGTCTAACTTAACTAAACAGAATTGTTACAAACAGCATCACCAGGACATTAAGTCAATGACCTGATCGAACCCAAACAACATTTGATGAGCACTAGAAGTAGCCAACAGCATGCTTTTGTGTATGTGTTATGGGCCGACTTCAACAATTCTGTTACCGCTTGCTGACTATGAGTTAAAACGTTTGGTAGGTTAGCATGTTACAAAAGTCTTGGATTAGTTTTAACGTTCTCATCTTTTAAAGTAATTGAGCACATAATGGGAATCCTATAGGTAATCCATAGCCACAAATGAGCATACTTGGCCCAGTGTAAGCTGTCCCAGATTACTTTATGCACATTAATGTTCTCGTTCATAGGCATTTTTCATGGCCAAAAATAAAACCGAATTGATGGGTGTAGTCTTCTGTAACAGGTATGCAAATATGATTTTTGGCCATGGAAACAATTTTAGATCCACAGGACCAGAAACACTCTCCCCAAAATATCTGATGAAATGAGCAACAGATGCTGGCAAACAAAGCACGAGTACCATTAGGTATTTGATCTTTTGATGTGACCCTTGATGCCTACACTCCATGATCAGACCACCCTGAAACAGGCAGCAGTCTTTGCTCGCAATGGCCGTCAGTTCTTCGCATCAGAGGGCAGAACTGTACTTCTGGCAGAGCAGAGAGGGATGGGGAGAAAGAAAAAAAGCCTGAAGGATAATTACATCTTGTGCTAGAGCCATGCTGATCACAGTTGTAATGCAAATCCTGTCTTCTAAAGGACAATGTTCCCATTTTTTTTTTTTTTTTTTTAAATGGTATTTTTTCACTCCTTTAGTTTCTTGGTCTGTGCTGTGTATCACGCACAGCGTGAGGGCAGGCATGCTCCATGATTGACAAAGCAGCTCAGTGCTTATTAATCCTTCTCTCTGTTCCTCAAGGGAAATACCTGGCTTCCCACCCTTAGCACATCCTAATAGCAACAATCATAATTGAATCTGTGATGAGAAGGATTTACAGGCACAAAACACATACTCCGGACATGCCAGATTGAATATGCTGCATCTCCAAAATCACTCTTGATTAACCACTCTTAAAAGGAGCCAGAGGGAATCGTGATGTCCGTGTAAGCGGGTGGTGCAAAGCAAAATTAAAAGGGAGATTCTCCCTCTACTCTATTGAGGTGTCACGAGAACCATTGCTGCTTTCACTTATCTACCCGATAATGTGGAAAATTGCCCAAGTATGTCACGTCCATAAAAAGCAGGACAAATCCAATCCAGCCAATTACCGCCCCATTAGTCTACTCTCAATCATCAGCAAAGTGATGGAAGGTGTCGTCGACAGTGTTATCAAGTGGCACTTACTCACCAATAACCCTGCTCACCGATGCTCAGTTTGGGTTCCGCCAGGACCACTCGGCTCCAGACCTCAATACAGCCTTGGTCCAAACATGGACAAAGGAGCTGAATTCCAGAGAGGAGGTGAGAGTGACTGCCCTTGACATCAAGGCAACATTGGACCATGTGTGGCATCAAGGAGTCCTAGTAAAATTGAAGTCAATGGGAATCGGGCAAAACTCTCCACTGGCTGGAGTCATACCTAGCACAAAGAAAGATGGTTGTGGTTGCTGGAGGCCAATCATCTCAACCTCAGGACATCGCTGCAGGAGTTTCTGAGGGCAGTGTCCAAGGCCCAACCATCTTCAGCTGCTTCATCAATGGCCTTCCCTCCATCAGAAGGTCAGAAATGGGGATATTCGCTGATGATTGCACCATGTTCAGTGCCATTCACAACTTCTCAGATAAGGAAGCGGTCGTGCCCTCATGCAGCAAGACCTGGACGACATTCAGGCTTGGGCTGATTAAGTGGCAAGTAACATTTGCACCACACAAGTGCCAGGCAATGACTATCTCCAACAAGAGAGTCTAACCACCTCCCTTTAACATTCAATAGAATTACCATTGTCAAATCCCCCACCATCAACATCCTGGGGGGTCATCATTGACCAGAAACTTAACTGGACCAGCCACATAAATACTGTGGGAACAAGAGAAGGTCAGGGGCTGGATATTCTGTGGCGAGTGACTCACCTCTTGTCTCCCCAAAGCCTTTCCACCATCTACAAGGCACAAGTCAGGAGTGTGATGGAATACTCTCCACTTATCTGGATGAGTGCAGCTCCAACAACACTCAAGAAGCTCGACACCATCCAGGACAAAGCAGCCTGCTTGACTGGCACCCCATCTACCACTTTAAACATTCACTCCCTCCACCACCGGCGTACCGTGGCTGCAGTGTGTACCATCTATACTGCAGCAACTCGCCAAAGCTTCTTCGACAGCACCTCCCCAACTCGCAACTTCTAGCACCTACAAGGACAAGGGCAGCAGGTGCTTGGGAACAGCACCAACTTCAAGTTCCCCTCCAAGTCAAACGCCATCCTGACTTGGAAATATATCGCTGTTCCTTCATCGTCGCTGGGTCAAAATCCTGTAACTCCCTCCCTGACAGCACTGTGGGAATACCTTCACCAGACGGGCTGCAGTGGTTCAAGAAGGCTCACCACCACCTTCTCAAGGGCAATTAGGGATGAGCAATAAATGCTGGCCTTGCCAGCGACGCCCACATCCCATGAATGAATAAAAAAAAGATTTGCATTAGTTAGCATCTTACCACAATCTCTCAGGATTACATCTAAACAATTCCAAATACAATGAATTGCTTTGAAGTACAATAACTATTACGCAGGCAATGTAAAGCTAATTTGCACACAAATCCAGGTCAGTGAGAATGATGACCAGTTAATCCGTTTAAGACATCTTTCTCCATTCCACAAGGCACGTTCCCGATTTCCACAGGCAAATTATTAAAAAATTGTTGTCCATTATTATACTGATGGAAATAAGTCTCGATGCATAAACCCGTTCTCAACAAATACATAACACATTTTGCATCAGCAGTCTTTTGCACTAGGGTGACTTACCAGGTGGAAAGCGTCGCAACGATCGCTGGACATCCAGTAGCACCTGTTGATAGTCTTTATTGTTCTGTCGGAGTTCTGGTCCTGTTGCAAAGGTTAAGTAATTACTACTTCATTAATATGTTGCACAATTAAAAGAGCAGCCTACTCGGAGCTCTGGGGATACAGAGAAATAATTAAATTACATTGCAAGGCACAATCTAAAAGCCATAGAACAGATGCAACATTTTGAGCTAAAATCACTCATACTTCTCATGTTCACTCAGGAATTAAACAACCTTGCTAAAAATACAGCATTAATCAACTTTAAAAATATACAAGCCAACACCCATTAACTCAGATGATAAATGCAATCATAGAATCGAATCATAGAATACTGTAGCACCGAAGGAAGCCATTCGGCCCATCGAGTCTGCGCCGGCTCTTTCGAAGAGAAATCCAGTTAGTCCCACTCCCCCACACACAATGTCCAGTATGGATTTGCATATTAAAAAAAAAATCTTTATTCATCATTGTACCAAGTAATTTGCTAAAATCTGCCAGGGACTCCCTATTGAGCACTGCCCAGTAAAATGCCAAGCTTGGCTCAGTGATGGTGCTCTCATCTTACAAGGTCATGGGTTCAAGCACACAGGCCAGGCTGACACCAGTGCAGTGTTGAGAGTGCTGCACTGTTGGAGGTACTGTCTTTCGGGTGAGATGTGAAACTGAGACCCGACCTGCCCTCTCAGGTGGACCGAAAAGATCCCATGGCATTATTCGAAGAGCAGTTGGGGAGTTTTAGAAACATCGAAAAATAGGAGCAGGAGTCGGCCATTCGGCTCTTCGAGCCTGCTCCGCCATTCAACATGATCATGGCTGATCCTCTATCTCAATACAGGAAACTCTTTTTTATCTGGCACCAACGGGACCGGCGTGGTGCCAGTTTATCAAAAAGTCCGGATTACAGAGAGGTATATTAAAAGGTACGAGAGCTCCGTACACAGCAACAAATCCAGGCTTCCCTGTTGCTTAGCAACAGGTGCAGGAACTCCGACCACAAGATCCAAGGGTCCCTGTTGCTTAGCAACAGGTGCAGGAACTCCGACCACAAGATCCAAGGGTCCCTGTTGCTTAGCAACAGGTGCAGGAACTCCGACCACAAGATCCAAGCGTCCCTGTTGCTTAGCAACAGGTGCAGGAACCCGGCCACAGATCCAGGAACAGGCCACTAATATGAAGTAAAACTTACCTGAACCTACCCCTGAATTTTGCCGGTTAACAGAGATTTCCGGTTATTTAGGTGCCGGATAAAAAAAAAGTTTCCTGTACCATATTCCCGCTCTCTCCCCAAACCCCTTGATGCCTTTTGTGTCTAGAAATCTATCTATCTCCTTCTTAAATATATTCAGTGACTTGGCCTCCACAGCCTTCTGCGGTAGAGAATTCCACACGTTCACCACCCTCTGAGTGAAGAAATTTCACCTCATCTGAGTCCTAAATGTCCTACCCCGTATCCTGAGACTGTGACCCCTCGTTCTAGACCCCCCCAGCCAGGGGAAACATCCTCCCTCCATCCAGTCTGTCTAGCCCTGTCAGAATTTTATATGTTTCAATGAGATCCCCTCTCATTCTTCTAAACTCTAGTGAATAGTAATCAAGCTGCACTCCCTCTATGGCAAGTATATCCTTTCTTAGGTAATACCAAATGATCTGGCCAACATTTATCCTTCAATCACCGCTATCAAAAAACAGATCAACTGATAATTCGTCTCACTGCTGTTGATGGGAACTTGCTGTGTGAAAATTCACTACCACATTTGTTTACAAAACAGTAACTACACTTCAAAAGTAATTCATTGGCTGTAAAGCACTTAGGGACGTCCTGAGGATGTGATAGGCAATGCAAGTTAATTCTTTCTTAACTCAAGCTAGAAAGTGTGGATGTTGGTCGAGAATAGGATCCGGCTTCCTTGACTTTGCACAAAAATAGCTATTAGGTGAACAGCACCCACATAACCCTATCCTAGCAGGAGTCAGTGACTTCAGGAGGAGAAGGTGGAGTGAAGAAAATTGCTAAGTTTTTCCTAACAGACAGCAATGGGAAAACACTGTCGGCTCCTTTGCTGGGAAATGACACAAAGTAGGTCAGAATAAGGTTTATTTGTAAAATTCAAAATAAACACTTGGAAATTGTGCATTAATTGTACATTCTGCAGAAGACAACTGAACACCCAGAGTGTGACTGGTCCAACGGACTAGTGAATGCATTCCAACTGTCGCAGTTCTCACCCAGGTAGCAAGCATATTATGCAGGATTTTTAAACACTACTTGTATTTATATGGCACCTCAGGGGTGGAAACCTGATTAGTGTGGCTCAAACATGGAGTTGCGGGAAAGATGGGCACGGATCCGAGAGGCGACAACACGTTCAAGGATTTTGGAGAGGAAAGGAAGGTTGGGAATGGGCACGGACAAACTGCCTCGATAAACGTTTCCTAAAAGATGCACGTTTCATTTGAAACCAATTCTGAATTAGCGGTTTTTCTCTAAGTCTGTGACTATGGCAACTAGTTGTCCTGTAGCCTTAATTTCAAACCCATTGTCAGCTCCAATCTTTAGGATCTTTACTGTTGCAACAACAGCCCAAGATAACTATGCGTCTCAGTGCAAGATTCTGATCAAATACTTTGAAGACAAGTAGTACCTGGTTTGGGGGAGAGTTCATGTGTGCTTATATTAAGCAGCTTTGGCCACACTTTACAGCGGATTTCATCGGTCAGAAGACCACCTTCGCTGATTGCCATTCTCCTCAGCGCTGCCACGTCCACCACTGGCGAGCCGTTTAAGGCCTGGGAGATTTCTGCTACCTTTTTCTTTCTTTTTGATTCATTATCTGATGGGAAATACAAATTACAATGTCACATGATAATCACTTACATTTAATTTTTCTCTTTCCCATTCTGTGTATCGGTTCCAAATTCTGATTTCCTCTCTAATTTCCCTTGTAGAGAAATAATCGGATCTCCCCAGCACATCTGAGGTTATAGTTTCACCATGTTCTACAACACTGCAATTTATCAATGGGTTCCAACCACCCCCAGATCAATTGTTTCAATTCGTACAACAGAAATATCTACACCATAATCAGTTTTGAAACCTGTCCAAAGTGCCAGCCCCCAGTGAAACGAACGGATCCACTCCAGGATGCAGACGATTCACATGCCATAACTAGCATCACCGGAATGGCAGAGAAAATAAGGATACCTAAAATGGCAGCTTGCATGGCGGTCGCAAAATTGGTGCTTTTTATTTGTAAACAGCAAGCTAAATTCCCTTTCTCCTCCCCCACAAGCAAAGAAGAGCACGTTGAGAAAAAAAGTGGCCCCTCTAGACTTTCCTTACTCCTTAGGAAAGAAAGATAACAATATTTAATAGATTAAACCACCTCATGCCTGTCTTTGGCTCTGTCCGAGTATGAGCTATTTCAGGGCTGGAAAATATAACGAGCAGAGTGAGAGCTGGAAAAACCCACAAAGAAACAAGCAAGTGTCAGGTTACTTTTCTGCCAGGTAAGATACCACAGCATAAAATTTAGTATAAAACTGCCTCTACAGTGTGCCTTAATTCCCAATTTAAGAACAACCCATTTTGACATTTCCATTTTCCCACACCAGCAGATTTATTGCATTGTGTCCAAAGACACTTAATCTTTGACACAAGTAAGAATTCTGGGGCAATCTTGTCAGTGCAACTGACAGACTACTTAATGCTATTTCATGGGTTCGGAGAAACATACTGTAGACTTGCACACATTACAAACTGAGCTGGGATCACCACAATTAAGTACTTTAAATCCTCACTGCTGGCAGCAAATACCAGTTTGCACTGGATTAAAATCCAAGTCCAGGTTAAAATCAGAGGAGTCATTTTACAAATGTGCCCCCTTGGTCCCAGTGTAGCCAGCACATCTCTTGCAATGGCTTCTCGTCACACGACCACCTCGGAGTAGCTCAAGGTACTATTTATGGCCTCCTCCTATTCGTCTACACAATGCTCCTCCGCAACATCATCTGTAGGCACGAATTCAATTTCTGTATGTATGCCGCTAACACCCGCCTGTACTTCTCTGCTATCACCCTCAACTCCACAACCACACTATGCTGTGTGACTGCTTGACTGACGTGAAATTATGCTTAAGCCAGAACTGTCTACAAGAGCAAAGCATTGTGTCTGGCTTTTGCCAAGACTGAATATTTCCAACTCTCAACATCACCTGTCTCCATTTTTACATCATCTTTATCCACATCTTTCTCAGCTCCATCTTTGACTTCTCCAAAGCTTTCCTTAACAGACTCCCAAATTCCAGGCGGCATAAACTCCAAAGCTCTGCTGCCTGCAGCCTATCCCGCACTAAGGTCTGCTCCCCTATTACCCATGACCTCAACAACCTCAATTGTTCCCCATTCCCTCGTGCAACAAATTCAAAATCCTTGTTTATAAATCTCTCCACTGCCTTGCCCCTCTGCAACTTGCTCCAGCCCAATGCACCAGCACATACCAACCACTCTTCCAACAGTGACCTCCACAGTAGCCCATCTTCCTCTTCTGTTCCACAGTCTGTGGCAGAATCTTCAAACTTGGCTCCAGACTCGGGAACTCTCTCCATAAACCATTTGATTAGAAACTTAACTGGACTAGCCACATAAATACTGTGGCTACAAGAGCAGGTCAGAGGTTTGGTATTCGGCAGCGAATGACTCACCTCCTGACTCCCCAAAGCCTTTCCACCATCTACAAGGCACAAGTCAGGAGTGTGATGGAATACTCTCCACTTGCCTGGATGAGTGCAGCTCCACCAATACTCAAGAAGCTCGACACCATCCAGGACAAAGCAGCCCGCTGGATTGGTGTGCCACCCACCAATTTAAACATTCACTCCCTCCACCACCGGCGCACCGTGGCTGCAGTGTGTACCATCCACAAGATGCACTACAGCAACTCGCCAAGGCTTCTTCGACAGCACCGCCCAAACCTGTGACCTTCACCACCTAGAAGGGCAGCGGGCACATCGGAACACCACCACCTGCAAGTTACACACTATCCTGACTTGGAAATATATTGCCGTTCCTTCATCGTCGCTGGGTCAAAATCCTGGAACTCCCTCCCTAACAGCACTGTGGGAGTACCTCGGTACAAGAAGGTGGCTCACCACCACCTTCTCAAGGGCAATTAGGGTTGGGCAATAAATGCTGGCCTTGCCTGCGACGCCCACATCCAGTGAATGAATTTTTAAAAAACGAACCTATTTTACCATGCGTTCAGTCACTTCCCTGAACTGTTCTACTGCTCAGCATCTGGTTTTGCCTATGAAACCCCTTGGGACATTTGACTATGTTGAGGCAGTTGTTGTTGTTAATGCACTGTATCACTCTGGTCCCTGGCCATTTAAATTACATTGTAAAAATACTGCGTGATTGCACAGCTCCCCAAAGACACCAAGTTCCCAATCCTAGCCACACTGCTGTGGGGAGCAGCCTCACGTGGGAAGTGACTCAGCTGTTCTCCGAGCAGACTGAGGAGCAGGCCAGACAGCTGGTCACCCATCTACCCATCATCTTAGCTGAGGTTCTCCGCAGTAACGGCAGAAAGAAAGAGGAACTTCAGACACCGAAAGATCAAGGGCAACCAGAACAGCGAGCAAACAGAGGGAGATCTCATACTCTGTTGATCACATTAAACGAATGAGAAGCAGAACTAAATATCCTATTTCTAAGTATATAGAAACATTAAAAACAATACACTAAACAGATTCTAAATTTTCTGGGATGTCCCTTGAGGCATTTGTACTTTGTCTAACAAATGCAGACACTATATACCAAGAAATTTAAAAACCATTTGCAATTCAGCATGGAATACTTTGTGGCATGTCATGCCACAGCACAGGTCTGAACAATGACCGTGTTGTTGTTCAGAGATAATAACTTTGCACATCCATGCTCTCAGTTACCAAGGTGCTGCCATACAACTTTAGCTGCGGATCACTACTTCACTCTGCTCCTCTGCACTACCCCTCCTCCCATGTATTAACCACCATGCACGGGAACTTAAATGATTTACGTCAACCCAAAACATCTATTGTTCCAGTTATAAGAAATAGGAGCAGGAGTAGGCCATTCGGCCCCTCGAGCCATTCAATAAGATCATGGCTGATCTGATCTTGGCCTCAATTCCACTTTTCTGCCTGTTCCCCATAACCCGTCACTCCCCTGTAGTTCAAACATCTGTCTATCTCCGCCTTGAATATATTCACTGACTCAAGTAATTTCATCGCCCGCATTTTAGAGTTTTTATGAACTTATGGAAAACTCACAGACAATGAGGAAATTGCCATGTTTCAAAATGAATTCCAGTGATGCTTTTGGACACAATGAGCCAACCTCAACCTGAATCCAAAAAGAAAACAAGTGAAATACACACGATACTGAGTCACATAAACCGCTATTTTCTTGGTCTGTATCACATTAGCCAATCTCAGCCAGAGTTCTTCCTCCTGATCCCCTATTGAATAATCCCATGTTATGACAGGTAGAAACAGGATCGGTCTCAGTTGTGAACCATCCTGTAGCCACATAGCCCAACACGCATTCCCAGATTGGCATGTTGCAAATGTGACTACTTTAGCGACATGCTGCAGGATATACATCGTAGGAACAGGAGGAGGCCATTCAGCCCCTCGAGCCTGTTCCGCCATTCAATGAGATCATGGCTGATCTACGACCTAACTCCATATACCCTTTGGCCCATATCCCATAATATCTTTGGTTAACAAAAAATCTATCAATCTCAGATTTAAAATTAACAATTGATCCAGCATCGATTGCTGTTTGTGGAAGAGAGTTCCAAACTTCTACCACCCTGTGTGTAGAAGCGTTTCCTAATTTCACTCCTGATGAAGGAGCAGCGCTCCGAAAGCTTGTGATTTCAAATAAAACTGTTGGACTATAACCAGGTGTTGTGTGACTTCTTACATCACTCCTGAAAGGTTGGGCTCTCATTTTCAGACTATGCCCCCTAGTCCGAGACTCCACAACCAACAACAACAACTTGTATTTATATAGCACCTTTAATAACGTAGTAAAACGTCCCAAGGCACTTCACAGGAGTAGTATAAGTCAAAGAAATTGACACCGAGCCACATAAGGAGAAATTAGGGCAGGTGACCAAAAGCTTGGTCAAAGAAGTAGGTTTTAAGGAGCGTCTTAAAGAAGGAGAGAGAGGTGGAAAGGAGGAGGGGTTTAGGGAAGGGATTCCAGAGCCTAGGGCCTAGGAAACAGAAGGCACGGCCACAAAAGGTTGAGCGATTATAATCAGGGATGCTCAAGAGGGCAGAATTAGAGGAGCGCAGATATCTTAGGGGGATTACAGAAATAGGAAGGGGCGAGGCCACGGAGGGATTTGAAAACAAGGATGAGAATTTTGAAATCGACGTATTGCTTAACCGGGAGCCAATGTAGGTCAGCGAGCACAGGAGTGATGGGTGAACGGGACTTGGTGTGAGTTAGGACACAGGCAGCCAAATTTTGGATGACCTCAAGTTTACATAGGATAAAAATGTGGGAGGCCAGCCAGGGGTGCGTTGGAATAGTCAAGTCTAGAGGTAACAAAGGCATGGATGAGGGTTTCAGCAGTGGATGAGCTGAGGCAAGGGCGGAGACGGGCACTGTTACTACGGAAGTGGAAATAGGCGGTTTTAGTAATGCCGCGGATATGTGGTCGGAAGGTCACTTCAGGGTCAAATCTGACACCAAGGTTGCGAACAGTGTGGTTCAGCCTCAGACAAATGTTAGGGAGAGGGATGGAGTCAGTGGCTAGGGAATGGAGTTTGTGACGGGGACCGAAAACAATGGCTTCAGTCTTCCCAATATTTAACTGGAGAAAATTTTTGCTCATCCAGAACTAGATGTCGGACAAGCAGTCTGACAATTTGGAGACCGTGGAGGGGTCGAGAGAAGTGGTAGTGAGGTAGAGCTGGGTGTCGTCAACGTACATGTGGAAACTGACGCTGTGTTTTCGGATGATGTTGCCAAGGGGCAACATGTAGATGAGAAATAGGAGGGGGCCAAGGATAGATCCTTAGGGACACCAGAGGTAACGATGCGGGAGCGGAAATAGGGTAGATAGAGAGAACCTATCTGTTCCCCTTCGATCAGATCACCCCTTAACCTTCTAAATTCTAGGGAATACAACACTAATTTGTGTAATCGCACCTCGTAATTTAGTCCGGGTATCATTCTGGTAAACCTACAGCTGCACTCCCTCCAAGGCCAATATATCCTTCCTAAGGTGTGGTGCCCAGAACTGCTCACAGTACTCCAGGTGTGGTCTAACCAGGTCTTTGTATAGCTACAGCATAACATAGAAGATAGGGGCAGGAGTAGGCCATTTGGCCCCTCGAGCCTGCTCCGCCATTCAATGAGATCATGGCTGATCATCCAAACTCAGTACCCTGTCCCTGCCTTCCCCCCATATCCCTTTAGCCTTAAGAAATATATCGAACTCCTTCGTGAATATATTTAATGAATTGGCCTCAACTGCCTTCTGTGGCAGAGAATTCCACAGGTTCACCACTCTCTGGGTGAAGAAATTCCTCCGAAGAAATTCCTCCTCATCGCTGTCTTAAATGGCTTACCCCTTATCCTTAGACTGTGACCCCTGGTTCTGGACTCCCCCGCCATCGGGAACATCCTTCCTGAATCTAGTCTGTCCAGTCCTGTTAGAATTTTATAAGTTTCAATGAGATCCCCTCTCATTCTTCTAAACTCCAGCGAGTACAAGCCCAATCGATCCAATCTCTCCTCATACGTCATTCCTGCCATCCCAGGTATTAGTCTGGTGAATCTTTGCTGCACTCCCTCCATGGCAAGAACATCCTTCCTCAGATAAGGCGACCAAAACTGCACACAATACTCAAGGTGTGGTCTCACCAAGGCCCTGTACAACTGCAGCAAGACATTCTTGTTCCTGTACTCAAACCCTCTCGCTACGAAGGCATAACTTCTGCCCCCTTGTACTCTAGTCCTCTAGGTATAAAGGCCAGCATGCCAGTAGCCTTTTTGATTATTTTCTGTACCTGACATCAGCCAGAAAGTTTTAAAACATTTTAAAAAGATGGCAAAGAAAATAAACATTCTTCATCAGCTGATTTCCTGTCCCAGATTTCAGGCTCCACTGAACTGAGCACTCGGAAGCCCCGCCCCCACCACAACCAACAGAGCCCGCCCACCTCGCATGGCCATTGGCTAGCTGGACGCCCGCCTTCCTTAAGGGAGCTTCCTTATTGGCGCAAAGCTCCGTCAATCACAGCAGCAGCCCGCATGCCCCGGTGCCCCGGATCAACCTTGGTTTACCCGGCAACAAGGGCGGCCTCTTCGTCCCCTCCCCCCCCCCCCCGCCCACAGAATTAAAAAAAAAACCACAAATAAGTGAGTTTTATGATAATATAAGCCGGTAGCACACATTTAAAGACGTCTATCGAGTGTTGTAAAAATCCTCCTTTAAAAGAAATCGGTTGATTTTTTTTTCCCCCGCCCTCCATTATTACATTGTTTCCCGATGCCGTTTATCGAGCTGCTCCGAGTTTTCTTCAGATACATTGGCGTAGCTGACTGCCGAGCAGGAGACGCATTTTAAACGGCGGGCTCCGCTGTCTCTGGGCCGTGAAAGGGAAAAGGATCCGCCTCCTGTCGGGCGGGCCGGCCGGGCCCGAGCCGCTGCCGTCAGGTAAATTCCGATTCGGTTGGGATTTTTTTTTCAAAAATCACATCGCGTGCGTGTGCGCCTGCGCCTGCGCCCACCTACGTGTGAGCGTCACCCACCGCTACGTCAGCACGTTAAAGTAAGCGACGTACATGACCCCCCACCTCCCTGTGCGCGTGTGTTAAAGGGACATTGCTTCCCAAGAATTAAAGAAAGACTTCTATAATAGCCAAATACCGCGGATGCTGGAAATCTGAAATAACGACAGAAAACGCTGTAAAAACTCAGCCGGCCAGGACAACATCCCTGGATAGAGAGAAACAGAGTTAACGTTTCAGCTCTGGGACCCTTCATCAGAACTAGAAAAAGCTGGAGATATAACAGATATTAAGCAGGTACAGAGAGGAGGGGAGGAAGGAATTGAAAGAACATACTGTGAAAATGTTGCAAATGGGAATGGCACTTTACAGCCTTCCGAACTCAATATCGAGTTCAACAATTTCAGATAATAATCCCTCCCCCCCATTTTTCATGCAGTATGATTTTGCCATTCCCATTTGCAACATTTGCACAGTATGTTCTTTCAATTCCTTCCTCCCCCTCTTAAACCCCCCCGCCTGTCTCTGCAACTGCTTAATATCTGTTACATTTCCAGCTTTTTCCAGTTCTGATGAAGGGTCCCAGACCTGAAACGTTAACTCTACTTCTCTCTCTCTCCACGGATGCTGCCTGG
The DNA here is from genome assembly GCF_052327205.1 of Somniosus microcephalus. Classification (NCBI taxonomy): domain Eukaryota; kingdom Metazoa; phylum Chordata; class Chondrichthyes; order Squaliformes; family Somniosidae; genus Somniosus; species Somniosus microcephalus. The sequence goes on along the minus strand of NC_140999.1, from coordinate 186,048,001 downwards.
CCTGCTGAGTATTTCCAGCATTTTCTGTTGTTATTAAAGAAAGACTTGCCTTTATATAGCGCCTTTCACCACCACCACCGGACGTCTCAAAGCATTTTACAGCCAATGAAGTACTTTTTGAAGTGGAGTCACTGTTGTAAATGTGGGAAACGCGGCAGCCAAATATGCGCACAGCAAGCTCCCACAAACAGCAATGTGATAATGACCAGATAATCTGTTTTTGGTGATGTTGGTTGAGGGATAAATATTGGCCAGGACACCAGTGATAACGCCCCTGCTCTTCTTCGAAATAGTGCCGTGGGATCTTTTACATCCACCTGCGAGAGCAGACGGGGCCTCGCTTTAACGTCTCATGTGAAAGACAGCACCTCCCACAGTTTGGCACTCCCTCAGCACTGAACTAGAGTATCAGCCTAGCATTATGTGTTCAAGTGCCTGGAGTAGGACTTGAACCCACAACCATCTGACACAGAGGCGAGTGTGCTACCCACTGAGCCACAGCTGACACCTAACATAGGATATATAGCACAGAAGCAGGCCATTTAGCCCACCTCCCTCCAGTCTTTGCTCATCTAACTCTTATCAGCATAACCCTCTATTCCCTTCTTCCTCATGTGCTTATCCAACTGCCCCTTAAATGTATCTATACTATTTGCTTCAACCACACCCTGTGGTAGCAAGTTTCACATTCTCACCACTCTATGGGTAAAGAAGTTTCTTCTGAATTCCCTATTTGATTGGTGACTACCTTATATTGATGGCTTCTAGTTTTGCTCTTCCCCTACAAGTGGAAACACTCTCTCTGTATCTACTCTATCAAAACCTTTCATAATTTTAAAGACCTCTATTAGGTCACCCCTCAGCCTTCTCTTTTCAAGAGGAAAGAGACCTAACCTGTTAATCATTTCCTGACATGTATACCCTTGCATTTCTGGTATCATCCTTGTAAATCTTCTCTACACCCTCTCCAATGCCTCTATATCCTTTTTATATGGCGACCAGAATTGTATGCAGTACTGCAAGTGTGGTCTAACCAAGGTTCGATAAAATTCTGACAGGACTGGACAGACTAGATGCAGGAAGGATGTTCCCGATGGTCGGGGAGTCCAGAACCAGGGGTCACAGTCTAAGGATAAGGGGTAAGCCATTTAGGACAGAGATGAGGAGGAATTTCTTCACCCAGAGAGTGGTGAACCTGTGGAATTCTCTACCACAGAAGGCAGTGGAGGCCAATTCATTAAATATATTCAAGAAGGAGTTGGATATATTTCTTAAGGCTAAAGGGATCAAGGGATATGGGGAGAAAGCAGGGACAGGGTACTGAGTTTGGATGATCAGCCATGATCACATTGAATGGTGGAGCAGGCTCGAGGGGCCGAATGGCCTACTCCTATCTTCTATGTTTCTATACAAGTTTAGCATAACTTCACTACTTTTCAATTCTATCTCTTTAGGAGTAGGCGGTTCAACCCCTTGAGCCTGCCCCTCCATTCAATAAGATTGCGGCTGATCTTCGACCTGAACTCCACGTTCCCCTGCCCGATTCCCCTAGAGTCCAAAAAATCTTTTGATCTCAGCCTTGAATATACTCAATGATTCAGCATCCGCAGCCCTCTGGGGTAGAGAATTCCAAAGATTCACAACCCTGGTGAAGAAATTCCTCCTCCTCTTGGTCCTAAATGGTCAACCCCTTATCTTGAGACTGACCCCTAGTTCTAGACTCTCCAGCCAGGGGAAATAATCCCTCAGCATCTTCCCTGTCAATCCATGGTAACCATTGCAAGACAACTACAGATGCTTATTCCACCCATCTTTATTCATGCTTCAAAGAAGGTCCTAAAATCCCCATCCCCTCCCTTCCACTCATAAGCATCCAATTGCTTCTTAAATTATTCCAATGATTTTGGCTCTATCTGGAAGACCATTCTGAGTGTTCATCCATTCTTTGAAAGAACTTGCATTTATACAACGCCTACCTCAGGACGTCCCAGAGCTTTACAGCCAATAAAGTACTTTTGCAGTGCAATCATTGTTAAAATGCAGCAACTAATTTTCACACAGCAAGCTCCCACAAACAACAATGTGATAATGACCAGATAATCGGTTTTAGTGATGTTGGTTAAGGGATAAATGTTGCCCAGGACTCCCCTGCTCTTCTTCAAAATAGTGCCATGGGATCTTTTACGTTCACTTGAAAGAGCAGACAGGACCTCGGTTTATCATCTCATCCAAAAGACGGCACCTCCGACAGTGCAAAAAGCCCTCACCTAGATTTTGTGCTCAAGTCTCTGGAGAGGGACTTGTACCCACAACCTTTTGACTGAGACGAGAGTGCTGCCAACCGAGCCACAGCCAACACGTGAAGAACTTCTTTATATCAGTCCTTAATTTATCTTTTATTAGTTTAACCAGTGTCCCCTAGTTCTATTGCTGTAGTTTAATTTAATTATTCTGTGGTAACTTTTTTCGATACTCAATCTTACATCTATCCTTGGCCCCCTCCTATTTCTCATCCACATGTTGACCCTTGACAACATCATCCGAAAACAGCGTCAGTTTCCACATGTACGCTGACGACACCCAGCTCTACCTCACCACCTCTTCTCTCGACCCCTCCACGGTGTCTAAATTGTCAGACTGCTTGTCCGACATCCAGTTCTGGATGAGCAAACATTTTTTCCAATTAAATATTGGGAAGACCAAAGCCATTGTTTTCAGTCCCTGCCACCGACTCCATCCCTCTCCCCAACATCTGTCTGAGGCTGAACCACACTGTTCGCAACCTTGGTGTCATATTTGACCCCGAAATGAGCTTCCGACCACATAACCGCGGCATAACAAAGACCGCCTACTTCCACCCGTGTAACGTTGCCCGTCTCCGCTCATCTGCTGCTGAAACCCTCATCCATGCCTTTGTTACCTCTAGACTTGACTATTCCAACGCACTCCTGGCTGGCCTCCCACATTCCACCCTACCTAAACTTGAGGTCATTCAAAACTCGGCTGCCCGTGTCCTAACTCGCACCAAGGCCCGTTCGCCCATCACCCCTGTGCTCGCTGATCTACATTGGCTCCCCGTTAAGCAGCACCTCGATTTCAAAATTCTCATCCTTGTTTTCAAATCCCTCCATGGCCTCACCCCTTCCTATCTCTGTAACCTCCTTCAGCCCCGCCCCCCCCCCCGAGATATCTGCACTCTAAGTCTGCCCTTGAGCATCCCTGATTATAATTGCTCAACCTTTGGTGGCCGTGCCTTCTGTTGCCTAGGCCCAAAGCTCTAGACTTCCCTGCCTAAACCTCTCTGCCTCATTACCTCTCTTTCCTCCTTTAAGATGCTCCTTAAAACCTACCTCTTTGACCAAGCTTTTGGTCACCTGCCCTAATTTATCCTTGTGGCTCGGTGTCAAATTTGTTGTCTTAAAATACTTTTGTGCGGCGCCTTGGGACGTTTTACTACGGTAAAGGCACTATTTAAATACAAGTTTTTATTGTTACATACAAGATCACCTCTCCAATGCCTCATCTCTAAGCTGAAAAGACCAAGTTCCTTTAGTCTTTCCTCAGAACTAAACTGCCTGACACGAGGATGAGCCTTTGTCGGTCCTCTCTGCTCTGCCTCAAACCCTTATTTCTTGATGACCAGAACTGGACGCAGCATAAATTGTCAGGAACAGCAACCACCCAACTAGCCGATCCCTTTTTTGATCAAGATTAACTCCATCGATCCATTGTCTCTCCTTAGCCACAAATCCCTTTCCTCACTTCAGAAACGCATTTATTGCCTCATTTGTACATATCCTTTCCAATGACCTTCTGCTTCCTTTGACCCAATCCCACTAAACTGCTCACCAGCAACATTTCCATCCAGACCCCATTACCAGCCGGTATTGTAAATGTTTCCCATTCTTCAGGTAATGTTCTTCTCCCTTTTAAAACCACCACAACAAACATACCTCCTTAAAAAAAACATCTTGACCCCTCTGTCCTTGAAAACTACTGCCCCATCTCCAACTTCCCATTCCTTTCCAAAGTTGTTGAACAAGCTGTCTTCTCAGAAACCATGCCCATTCTTTCCTGCAACTCCATGTTTGAATCTCCAATCAGGTTTCTTCCTGCCAGAATACCAAAACAGCCCTAACCAAAGATACAAATGACATCCTCTGTGACTAGAAAGAGACTTGCATTTATATAGCGCCTTTCACGACCATCGGATGTCTCAAAGCACTTCACAGCCAATGAAGTACTTTTGAAGTGGAGTCACTGTTGTAATGTGGGAAACGCGGCAGCCAATTTGCACACAGCAAGCTCCCACAAACAGCAATGTGATAATGACCAGATCATCTGTTTAGGTTATGTTGGTCGAGGGAGAAATAACTCCCCTACTCATCTTTGAAATAGTGCCATGGGATCATTTACGTCCACCTGAGAGCGCAGACTATGGCCATGATGCATTATCCTTCCTCACCCTCCCTGCAACCGGACATGTTCAACCACACCATCCTCCTCCGCCTCCTTTGTTGTGCAGCTCAGTGGGACTGTCCTCACTGCTTCCTCTTACCTACAGATTGTAGCCAGAACATCTCCAGCAATGGCTTCTCTTCCCACCTCTACTCTGGGGTGCCCCTAGAATTGATCCTTTGCCCCCTGCTGCTCCTTGGTGATATGCAGTCAGCCAGCTCAACGCCTCCCACCGACTCTTTCTCTGTACTGGACGAGCCACAATTTCCTCCAATGGGGAGAGGAAAGTCATCATCTACAAACTCTGCATCCTAGCCGCTGATTCAATCCCCCTCCCCAGCCAGTCTCAAACTGAATCAGATGGTTTACTAACTCAGCGACTCATTCAACCCCATATCCTATCCATCACAAAGACCAACTCTGTAACACTGACTACCTCCGTTCCTGTCTCAGCCCATCTGCTGCCGAATCCCTCATCCATTCATACCTTTGTCACTTCCAGACTCAACTCATTTCAGTGCTCTCCTGGCCAGTCTCCTAGCCCCCACTTTCTGCAAACTGCAGCTCTGCTGTTTGTGTCCCATCCTGCTCACCCACCACCTCTGTCCTTACTGACCTACATTTGCTGTCAGTCCCCAACACTTCCAATTTCAAATTCTCGACCTAGTGTTTAAATCCCTTCGTGGCCTCATCCCTCCTGCTCTACAACCCACCTCCCACCGAACTTCTGCTCAACGTCCATTTTTTCCCTCAGATTATGCCTCTATTAAAAGTGTCTTGGAACATTTTTCTGTGTTAAAGGGGCTATATAAATGCAGGTTGATAGTGTTCACAACTTTGATTAATTTATTTAAGATTACACTTACAGTACATCGTTTGATTTGGCGCTTGCTGCGCTGCATTGCTGTGGAAACTACTAAAGTTGATTGGATTCAAAATAGCCATCTTAAATAAAAACTACAACTTTTAAAATAGTTCCTTGCTGCATGAGTGTTGAAAAAACAGTTGGCAATATGAGTTATCGCTGCAGTAATTTATTTGGCAATACTTTGTCACTGCATCTGTATTGTGTTGGCCACATTATTGATGTCAGCTGAGCTGCCCAAATATGCACTCTCTTGGGCTGTTGCTACTTGCCAATGTTTGTGAGATTTTCTCAGGGTCAGGTGCAAAATTAACTGGGAAATATACATTTGTTTCCCCAATGTTGTTTTAAAGTGCGATTTATTGTGCAGTGAAAGCACAGAGCCAACCATTGATCTGCCTACATCTGACTCATAAAATCTTGTTTCCTCCACATCTCCAGGAGCCAAAATCAAACGTTGCTTGATTAGCTTGCGACTCCCAAAGGTTTAAAAATATGCTCGGCCATTTAGTTTTGGTCCATCATGCACAGAAACTCATTGCTGTGCTTAAATGTCTCCAAACCAAATTACAGGAAAATCCACGTATGCAGTAGTTTGCCTAATACAGACTGCACATATTCTCTCTCGAGGGACGCACCCCACCCACTAAGCAAGAGCGCTTTAGGTGCAGGTTAGCAACTGCCAAGGTTCAGGAACAGCCAAGTGTGCGTAGGAATGCTGAAGTTTAACTGGCCAACACCGCCCAGCTTACCAGTACAGGTTTCACCAACTAGGGGTACCCTATCAATTACGTCATGCGATTAAACACAGCTCCTGCTGTGGTATGCTGCTGCTGGTGGTGGCACTAATGCCCTCTCGGGCACAGGTGCCATCTTTCGGATGAGACGTTAAACCAAGGTCCTGTCTGCCTTCTCAGGTGGATGTAAAGATCCTACGGCACTATTTGAAAGTAGAGCAGTAGATTTCTCTTCGGTGTCCTTGCCTATATTTCTCTCTCAACCGACTCCTGAAAACAGATTATCTGGTCATTATCACATTGATTTGTTTGTGGGACCTGTGCAAATTGGCTATTACACCAGTGACTAAGCTTCTAAAAAGTACTTCATTGGCTGTAAAGCACTTTGGGACATCCTGAGGTTGTGAAAGGTGCTATATAAAATGCAAATGTTATCTTTCATCAGCTACATGAAAATGGATGACGAGAGACAAGCCGTCCTTGTTTTTGGAACCTACCTCTACTCTTCTGTTGAGGGCAAAGAGCAAGAAAAATAACTATTCCCAAAGAAGCAATGGAGGGGTATGAGATAATTATTAGTATTAAAGCACCAGAAATTCATATCCCAAGGTTGTAGTAATGCTGCTAGGCCCCGTCTACCTGTTCTCCACTGGCCCGAGCACCACCCTCTCCTTCCTTTTTATGCCCAGCCCATTTCTCTCTTCCCCCATCTTGTTACAGCAGATAGGCGAGACACCGAATGCTCTGTTTTTAAATTGGCATTTCAGACTTCGAGTGGTTCAGCAAAGCAAGACCAATGATGGATCCTGGGCTTTGCTCCAGCTTTTCACAAACCCACCTCCCAAATTGCCAGGAAAAAAAAAATCAGGAGATGCCACCTGGGAAAGTGTAGGAAGAATCTCCTGATCTGCAATTTCTGTAATCCTCTTGGGCACACAGTACTTTCCCTCTACTATCCTTTGGTCCATCACACTTACATCAACTCTGCATCTGGAGCCATCTACTCTAATTCAATTTCCTGAAAGTTTTTTTTAATATACTTTCTTTTCAAATACTTTTGATTCCATTATAGTCTCCAATGGTCACTTGCGATAATACTCCACATTCTAATAACTGAAACTTCACTCTTCCTTCGTCTAATGTCCCATGTTACCGATCCATCAGTGAAAGCAACCTTTCCAGGACTAGATTTTAGATCTCGTCCCTTAACTAGTTTAAAAAAAACTCCCCCAATATTTTGAGCTTTCTTCATTAATATAACCGTGTTATACTAATGAATATTCACTGTACCCTTTCCATGGCTCCAATATCCATCATAAAATTCTGTGCCCAGACCACACAATACACCCAACTATGGGCTAGGTGTGTTGTACAAATTCACATCACTTCCTTGCTTGCTCTATATAAAACCCCAAATCTAAATTTGCCTTTTCTACCTGTACTCTCACCTTTAAAGATTATGCACCTGTATTCCCTAGTTCTTTGTGTTCACCACTTGGATTATAACTTCCTCTCTGTTATTTCACCCCAAAATATACTACTACAAATGTATCTGTCATCTATGCAGGGCTATGGGCAAAGAGCAGGGGGGGGGGGGTGGGGGCTATTTGGATAGCTCTTTCGAAGAGCCGGCACAGACACAATGGGCCAAATGGCCTCCTTCTGTGCTGTATGATTCTAAGATCTATCTGTCCACTCTGCAAACCCATGTTTTCCTGCTAGCTTTCTCAAGTTTGCCATGGCCCTTAATATCAGCAAACTTCAATTTAATTTCCGTTGTGATATGTTGAAATTATTTATATCAAATAGAAAAGTGGTACTACCATAGATACAGTGAAGCATACTACCGAAATCCCACTAATCACAAAAAACAGCAATTTACCTCTAATCTGTTCCCCATTCTATCTATGCAGCTATGTTCCCTTTAATACAATGTGCCTTCATTTTCATAACCAGTCTCATGTGGCTCATCAAATACCTTCTGAAAATGTATGTATCCACACCATCCAATTTCCAACACATTTCCTTTATTTATAATAAACTAATTTCTGATGAACGTCATACCTTTTGAAGACAAGACAATTTCTGTACCTATCAGAGGGATGGAATCTTAAGTTTGCCTCCTGGTTTCTCTGGCAGGTGAGGGAAAAATGAAAACATGACAAGATTTACAGGAAGAGAGACAAAGGAGGAAAGTATGCGAGACGCATACAGAACAAGAGAAATGGAAAGTGTGTGAGAGGCAGAGTGGATAAGGTACAGATAGAGGGAGCCAGACAGAGTGGAAGTCTAAGACAGAAAAACAAAGTTGGAAAGAATTAAAAAGTGTGAAATAAGTAGTTAGAAGAGAGTGAGACAATTTTATTTTGGCCATGAGTAACACCATAGATCATCAACTGGTTAAAGAAAAGATGAGAATTTGTCTTATGCTGCAAAAAAAAAACTACTGTAGGAATGGGTGAAATACAACCTTTAACACTGTCCACATGCCTTTAAATTATCAGGGCATTCAAAACATCTCAGAGATAGGATCACAGATCATAAACTCCCTCCTCCAATGCCTCAGCAGGTAAACTTACTGCATGGTTGTACAACACTGAACCAAACAGATTGGGAAGCATCAGGTTTCATTTCTTGATTGTTACCGAGTTAGCCAATCTTGCTCAGTGCAGCAGTTGGAGTGCTACAAATGTCCTCTGTATTCCCAGACTAAGACGGGGAACACAAGTAACTCAGCCAGGGTTCCTGATCGCTATTTACTGATGGCTGCTGCAAGTGTGCACACAGTTACCAAGTGAAGACAGGATCAGGCGAAACCTAATGCCCCCCCCCCTCCAAACAGTCAAAATAGCCCGATGATCCACTATCCAGCCGACGTACGAAGAACAATTTTTTGGGTAAGTGACCGAGGGTTGCTGCGACACTGTATCCCAGCACAAGTTATGGAGTTCAAATAACAAACGGAATAAAAAATAATTACTTGCATTTATGTAGCGTCTCATCATGTAGTTAAAACATTTCAAAGCACTTCACACAGTAAATTAATTGGAGAGTCCATTGACTTATATAGGTAAACAAATTGGAGATAAATGGCGGGGACAATTCAAGGTGAAAAACACCAGAACTTCTAATCCACAAACCTTTATCCTAAAACAGTGACCAAATCAATAATTACATTTACACTTTAGAAGTCCGAGACTGAGAATCTTCAATTACAATGGTAGAGGTATTTTGGAAGATGCTCAAGTAGAGGTGGATATAACAATGATATTGGCACAAAAATGATTTTACAGGTTAGTTGAACTGCTTGCCCCAGTACTACAAAAATATTGATTAACTAGTAAATTACCAGAGACATTGCCCATGGTCGGTTAATGAAGTTTCTTTTTATATATGCAAGTTGGACAGACTTCAGAAACTTGTTCCACAGCGCAATCTAGTGGCTAGAGCCTGCAATTACATTGTGACAGTTGACATAACAAAATTGAATGGAAAATGTTGACATAGCAATACCCAATTATAAATGTTGACATAAAAAGCATGACCAAAAATCGTGACAACTGCAAGAAAGATTTATGGACATGAAGTGCGTACCCTATATGAGATCTCTTATCTCCCCAGTTCTGACGAAGGGTCTTCGACCTGAAACGTTAACTCTGTTTCTCTCTCCACGGATGTTGCCTGACCTGCTGAGTTTTTCCAGCGCTTGTTGTTATTTGAGATCTCTTATAGTGTGTTCCTAATTTAACATACTTGTGACAAGGGGCTCTGGTATGTGATGACTATTTCTACTTGCAAGATTACCATAGTCTACTTAGTATTGATGGCACTTGGTTAGCAGTGCTCAATTTTATTTATAATTTTACTGCTCACCCATTGAAGGACGGCGGTGTTGGATAGGAATTGGAAAGCCAAATTCTGAAATGTTGGCACCCAGTAAGATTATCCCAAACTCACTTCAATTAGAACCCTTACAGCAGGCAAATACCTGAAATTTTCCATCCATTTGGTACCAGCTGGAATCAAACCCAAAGCAGGAGGTGAAAGTACAGCGTGCTAACCCACTGCACTATTTAGTCAGCCTCGCCCATCCATAAATATTTATCTCCTGTCACTGTCTGGCACAACACATCCTCTCCACGTAATTCAAACTGTAACCCGAACCCATGCACATGCAAACATTAATGAAGGAAAATCTACATAAAAGGAGCTGTCATGCCAAGATATCACAGTAAAAAAAAAAAGTAGCAATTATTATATCCCTATATTAGCTATTAACACTTTGCAAACAACAAATTTGGAGCGGCTTGTTCCTGCATCAGACTCTCCAACCAAGCCAGTAATGGGGAACACAGCTGCCGTCCCTTCTTTTGCCCGAAGCTTTGTACTGGAGGAGCAGCATTCAAGGGCAAAGTACCGTAACTTAAAAATACGAGTGCAGCTAAATTTTATTAAAAGATTGTATCGTATCTAGGTAAGCTAGCTCCTTTTTGAACTGCTAAATAAATATCAATTAGACACTGTTGGAAAAGTTTGTGACGTGGTAGAATATTTATTGGTGTTTGGGGTACAGCAGCACCACTGCACAGCGAACAAGTACTTCTGTATACTTTTAATGGCATCATACCATATTGTGTCCCAAAAAGGAAAAAAAGACAAAAATAGGAGGAAAGGTGACTGACAAAGGTCAGGAACCTCATTAAAAATAAGCACTGCAATACTGGATGAACCTCAATCATATCTTACACACACACACTTCAGTCCATTTAAAAGTGTAATGTGGATGTGGTTTTCTATAGGCACACTCTGTGCACTGAATCTCCTAGGTTGTGTTAAAAAGGAAATTCTGTGCTATAAAATGCACCATAATTATCCAAAGTGTTTTTTTTAATATATATATGTATATGGTTGTCAACTGTTCACATAAAACTGATCTACATACCATTTAAGTCCTTTGTTTCCCCCCCATCCCACTCATGTTCAAAAAAATACCAAAGGAAGACCGGTTTTAGTGGATAGAGAAATATCTGTCCCAGGCACGGATAGGGCAGGATAGCTGTCACGTTTCTTGCATTTGCATTTAATTGAACATTTGCAACTAAAGTATATGGACCAAAAAAAAAATCCACACTGCATGGCACAATTTTCACATTTTCCCCTCTAGCACACATTTCAACTCCAGTTTAACAAGAATAAAACTACAACCTGCAGTTTTTTTAAAAACTCCCATTAAAAACAGGTCACTTCAGACTAGTGATTTTTCTTGTGTGTATTTTTAAACAGATTAAAAGTTGTATTCAGCAGCACTGGAAAATATTGGCTTGTAATCGTCAAAATCTAATGTGACGCAAGAGATGCTGAAGCACAATTGTTTTCCAATATATATATATATATATATGAGGTAATTTACAGATGCAGTTAACATTGCAATTCTGCAACTAATGGCAGAAGTCCAACTAAGATCCACTGGCATTGCAAACTGGTCTTCCGTCCATTCAGTTGCTTCAGTTTTTTGTAGGAAAGTGCAAGTCAACCGGAAAGTATGTCTTCAAGCAAATTTCTGTTGCTATCTACAGTGCTGAAACTATACATGTGTAAAAACAATTCTACTAATAAAGTTAAACCTTACATCCAGTAGCTGGATGCTGCAACATTCAATGTTATTATAGAGGCTTTCTTCACCAGATGAGAATTCTCTCAATACTGTAGCAAAGTTCTACAACATGATCTCCTCCAACAGCACGGTGGCATAGTGGTTAGCACTGTTGCCTCACAGCGCCAGGGACCCGGGTTCGAATCCGGCCTCGGGTGACTGTGTGGAGTTTGCACATTCTCCCCGTGTTTGCGTGGGTTTTCTCCGGGTGCTCCGGTTTCCTCCCACAGTCCAAAGATGTGCGGGTTAGGTTGATTGGCTATGATAAATTGACCCTTAGTGTTAGGGGGATTAAATACGTGGGGTTACGGGGATAGCGTGGGATATGTGTTGGTGTAGGGATTACGGGGATCGGGTGGGATATGTGTCGGTGCAGGCTCGATGGGCTGAAATGGCCTCTATCTGCACTGTGGGGTTTCTGTGATTAGCTTCCGTGGGTTTTACACAGGCAAGGTGCGTTGGCTCATCCTCAACGTGCCATCAAGCAGGTTTACCACTCTGCATCCTTAAGTCAATCTGCAGGTGTCTCACAGCCCAGGCCATTGCAGAACACTGCAGGAGCTGAAATACCTGAAGTCTGTGCTGCACTGAAAATGCTTGCACGCACCCCAGGAAAAATACAATCACATCTACCTGTACGTAAAAGCACCAGAGATTCAGAATTTCCAAAACCATTTCTATCTTTATCCAGTTAATTTTACTTGGAATTAATGGTTACAAACCTTGACACGGCAATGTAACAGCAATCTTCCCTCTCCACTCACCCACCCCCCCCATGTTGATACGGTGTGTGCAAGGCTGAGCTGAATGACGGGAAGAGCCAGAGCAGTGAATTGGTATCCCAGAACCCCGATAAAGTGACTCATTATTGCATTGCCTCGGTTCTATATGACTGGGCCATTGTGGAATGCTTCCTGTATGCCATGGCTACTCTTGAGGTAACTGCCATATAATATTTCAGAATGCTACCTTCACAGGTCTGACCTTGGTCAAGTAGAACATTGAGGGTGGGACATGGGGAAAAAGGGAGCTTTGGATTAGGTGCCTGTGATAAGCTTCTCGCAAGAGTAACACTGGTTAGGGCAAGGTTTAAATAATTATGACATAATGGTCACAATCATGAAATCCTGGGTCACGGTCAGCACCATCCACACCCCCCTACCTGTGAAGCAATGAGAAATTCTGGAATACAACGAATGAACTATCTGGCATTCAATTAGAGGGGAAAAAAATTCTGGAACAATTTGGGTTGTGGTGGGCGACAGGGAAGAGGGAACAAAAACAGGTATCTCCAATCTGCTTAGGCACCAGATCATGCTGTGCTTAAAACCTCAGAAGAAATCGCACCAACTATAAACCCAACAATGGACTGCAACAATCACATTGGCTATCGTTTTTTTTTTTTTTTAAAAACACAAACATCATCAATAACTCAATTAAGGAAGCAATGTTTCCAAAACAAATTGTAGGGCACAAATAAAAAGCTAGTCAAGAAGATACAGAACACAAAAAATACAATGTTTTCTTTCAAACCCCCATGAGGAGTTGCAAGAAGTTTTGATAGCTCCTTAAATTTAACCGTAATGAAACCATAGATGCTTTGACGTGATGGTTTGGAAGAAATTTTCTGTAAAATTGGGTTCAAATGCTTCTCCCATTAACTTTAAAACAAAGCAGAGACTTGTAATTTTAGCAATTTATTTTCTGACAGATCACCCGTCAAATCTAAATGCATTTCACAACTAAATTAGTTATTCCTAAGACTGCAGGATAACAATTAGCTCCATTTAATTATGTAAATAGGTGTACATGGCCATAGGTTTTTTTTTTAAAAAGAGGCAATGTCTGATTTGTGTTGAAGCTTAGAACCGTAAAACACATATCATGGTTTCGGTAGGAAATTCAAAACAATAGATACATTCTATACGCTGTTTAATGATGACTTTTAATCATCACTTCTCCAGGGGCTGAAGTTGTTGGATCAATATATACATACATCTAGGTGGAGCCAAGAGTTTCAAAAGTTATGTGCTGCGGAGTCTCTGACTAGAGGCTACTAGTAAGCACAGCAATATCCAACAGTAAAACCAGCATACTGCAGTGCTACAATATGGACTAGACACCCAAGTGCTGTTAACAAGGCTGTAATTCAATCCAACAGTTTAAAGAACACCATCAACTTTTAAGATTGGACAGCGATTGGTTTTGCAAAGTTTAACAAAACCCTCCCTCAAAAGGTTCAATTCCAACCTTAAACCCAATTGTTGGTATCTTGGTATTTCATAGTAAATGTCGACATCCTCTTACGGTTGCACAGTAGCGTGATATAGGTACAAGGTTGGTAAATGTGAACTGAGACTCTCAGCCGTGAAACTATACAAGTCATATGACATGCACTGTAGATATTTCTTTGGGCATTTTACCAGTTCTTTTTTTTAAAAGTATTCAGTTTTTCCACAGGTCCTGAATTCAGACAAGAGATTTCAGCTTGTGATTCGAATTTGAAAAGCAGATCTTGGACTCGCTCTATTAGTGGAGCTTTAAATCCCCATGCCCAGAAATGCTAGAAAATTAAAAAGGGGGAAGGGGAAGGGGGCCTCAAAACATTTACTGTGAAACAGCAACATGTGTAATGCATTGCTGCATCATTGTGCTAATGAACCATCTGCACCAAATGGAATGTGAACTGAGAGAGGAGAGGAGCACATGTGGCAAAAGTGTGCATTGTCTTTTAAAACCAGCTGTGACAGTAACTCAATAAAGTGGGGATCTCATTTGAATTTGTGACCTGCTTCAGAATAAAATAAATGAAAAATACAAAAAAATCATGAATCAGCTTTTGGGCAAAGGATCCAAAATGGCTGTTAAATTGCTTTACTAAAATATTTTAACAACCATTTCTGAATATACACCACCATAAACACTGAGCCATAATCCAATGGATCACATTTCTGGCAAAACAATGACTAAATTAGGACCCCCCGCTGCCCCCAAACAATAAATCAACAAGATACTGCAGTATTCTCTATTGCTTTCATTTTACTTTTCTTTGAAACTTAAGTCTTGTAAGAAGACTCGGTGAGGACCTTTGCCATCTATTTATTTGGAATGAGAAGGGGGTGGGACGGAGAAGACAGACAGATATCAAGATCATCACAGGGTTTGGCATAATGAGGTCAAGTCAGTTTCTGTTCCCTTACCCACACTAATGTTGTTTACCCACAAATGCAGTGATCACACTGACCCCCTAGCAAGGGATACACGAGAGCTGCACAAAACTAAAAACAAATAAACGATTAGCGGTCTCTCGTCTACTTTTGTGTCAATGTGCACTAGTGACGCCTAGTGTTGCACACCAGCACTGCACCAATTTTCCATTTAATGGGTGGCTAAATATTAATGTACTCCTCCTCCCAAAACTGAAAATTCTTATCCTTTCCTTGACTAATCGCCATCTGGAACTGTTTTGGGGTCACTTGCGGTCACACCGATCCCTTAAAAAAAGAGTTAATCTGAGACTACTTTCAGCTAGAGTGGGACTGGGGCAAATAAATAGTAATGCTCTGCATTCACTCATGCAAGTGAATGTAGGCAGGTATCAGCACTACAACGTTTGCTGCAGAGGAATGCCATTGTAATATACTCCCACTGCACACAAACGGTCACAACTCCATCAAACCCTGGCAATATCCGAGATGCAGAACTGTCCCACCTCTCTAACCTGCTCCTGTCCAAACGGAGCTGCAAGTGCACGAGTGAGTATACACACTGACCTGATCCTGACCCACAGCAGGTCTGAGAAGGCAGATGAACACAGCACAATGATAAAATGCAGAGTGGAACAAACAAATAATGCACCTAACTGGATGACGGAAATGTGTAACCAGGGGCTGTTTAATAAAACGTAGTCAAACACAGTATTTACTCAACGGCCTTCTCACTAATCAGCAGCAACAGCTTTGCTTCCAGACATTTTCTTAAAACAAAAAAAAACAATTTCCTTTCCCATCCTCCCCCCCAAAAAACCCATTTCCTGATTCACCCCCTCCCCCCCCCTTAACGGCTTTAAATAAAGGCAACTAAAAGAAACACAATAGAGACAATGGGAAATGAGCATATAAACTGGTCGTCTACATGGTGCTAATGGTGCTGTCTTCTCTTTTTTTAAACATTCTCAAAACTATTAAAAACCTTCAGTCCAAGAGTTTGAAAACAAATCCACCCTGGTTCAAACTCTGAAAACTGTTGCATTATCAGAAGTAAATTTATGGTGTGCTGTGCTTAGGACAAAAACAGGAGGAGCAAAAAGGTTGTGACTTGCTCGGTTTTTCCAACCAAATAACTTTTTTTTTTTTTTTTAAAGTCAGGAGCAACAGATTAACTTTTAAACATACTCTTAACAGCAGTTTTAACACAGAGTACTTTCAAAAGCACAATACAAATTTAATGCCGTGCTTCCAGTATTTCATATTTCTAACAGATTCCATGTCAGAGACAGTATCCCTTTTAGCACAGCCCATACAGGCCATTTGTTTTTTGGATAGCAAAGATGTAAGTCACACTTACTCCCTTTACTCTAATCGTCTGGGAATAAGACTTTAATGGAAAAAAAAATTCATTTGAATGTTCCAAAGTAAATTATTCCCGAGCTACTAAATGATGATGGCAGACAATCCTCACAATATTGACATCTGCTCAAACTCCACTCAAAAACCCTAGGGGGGTGGGGGGGAAACCGTGGTAACACTGAACAAGTGCATGAGAACATTGTGTAGGCAACAATTTCTGACAGAGAGGCATTACATATGGCCTAGTTAGGACTAAAAGAGGTAAACTGTCTCTAAGTCTGTGACATACAAAACACAAAAAAAAATTCTCAAGTAAAAATCAGCCTTTTTTTTTTCCTTTTCAGAATGATTGAACTGAAGAGAATCCATAAGCAACTGCTCAGACGTGACATGCCCAGCTGGTTTCCCCGTGCTTCCAAGGAGGAGTGAGGTGGAGGGGGGAGGGGGTGACCAGGCTGTTGCCAGGGTTACAAGAAGTCAGGAGGGCGACGTCAAGGCTGGGCCCCAGCAGTGGCCGGAACCGGCGTCCCAAGGGTGTTGGTAGCAGAGATGACTGGCGAGCCAGCAAGGGGTCCCAGTGGTGATGAGGTTGGCATTGCAGATATCCCTGCACAGAAACATATTGAACAACGTTAGCCTTCTAAAGGAGCAAATGCAATTTGAACAGATTTAAACCTAGTGGGCTTCAACCAACAGGTCTGCCCACACAAAAAAACAACTTGATTACCAAGCTAAATGATACAATTGTTAAATGGCAGTATTACTGACCTGACATCATACTGGCTGAGCTGATTGGAGTGCTACCAGTTGGCATGTTAGCACAGGAGCCCATTCGGGCCTGGTCTTTCACAATTGGGTCTGTGGGACAAAACAGAATCAAAACTATGGTACAAGGCATACAGGATACTTTCCTTTGTTAGCCGAGGCATAGAATACAAGAGCAGGGCGGTTATGCTTGAATTGTATAAAACGCTAGTTAGGCCACAGCTAGAGTACTGCGTACAGTTCTGGTCACCACATTACAGGAAAGAGAGGGTACAGAGGAGATTTACCAGGATGTTGCCAGGACTGGAGAATTTTAGCGATGAGGGAAGATTGGATAGGCTGGGGTTTTTTTTTTTTTGGAACAGAAGAGGCTGAGGGGCAATTTAATTGAGGTGTATAAAATGATGAGGGGCCTAGATAAGAGTGGATAGGAAGGACCTATTTCCCTTGGCAGAGAGGTCAATAACGAGGGAGCATAGATTTAAAGTAATTGGTAGAAGGTTTAGAGTGGTAGAGAACTTTTTTCACCCAGAGGGCGGTGGGGGTCTGGAACTCACTGCCTGAAAGGGTGGTAGAGGCAGAAACCCTCATCACATTTAAAAAGCACTTGAAGTGCCGTAACCTACAAGGCTACGGACCAAGAGCTGGATAGCTCTTTTTCGGCCGGCAGATACGATGGGCTGAATGGCCTCCTTCTGTGCCATAGGTTTCTATGATTCTATAAGCAACCATGATCTTTCCTAATTTCTCCCTTCCCAGCTGTACGTAGCCGCCATCAGCTTTGAGGACATGTCTAATACAGAACAGTGACAAATAGCCTTTCTTCTGCCCCTACCCTCTGTTCCACAACAGACAGATAAACAAAGCAGCTCTTGGTCTATAGGCTTTTCAGCTGGTTGCAGGAAGTATGCAGAGCGACAAAGACCAGCTCCCTTAAACATTCTCTCCCGCCCTCCGCAGCAGAACTTGTTTCCACCCAGTGCCTGTCTGGCAAGTGAAAGATTGGCTTGCGGATGGGTGGGGTAGTAGGAAGAGGTGTTCAGAACTCTGGTGGGAAGAACCACAAGACTAAGTCCTAATAAGCAGCGCGAGGAACACTTACAAAAATAAGGATGCTCCATAGCTTCTCGTGCCGTTAGACGCGTTTGATGATCATATCGTAGCAGCTTATCCAAGAAATCCAGTGCTTCTGAGCTAACCAGGTGCTGATTTTCACTGTGGACGAAGCGTTCCCATCTTTTACGGGAATGTCTGAAACAGGGGAACAGGGAACGGATCAGCCAGTTTTCTTTCTTTTACATAAATGATACATAAAATCATCCCATTTCAAGACCAATAGAAGTGCTGCTTACTGACCTGCCCAGGATGTCATTAAACCGAGGGTCCAGCTCAATGTTGTACTTGTCAATGTAGTCATACAGATCTTCTGTGCCTAGCACTTTGGCTATTCTGACCAACTTCAAAGACAAAGACAGAGAGGAAACATGTTGTCACTCAGGGGAAGAGAGAATATTAAACAGGGAATCACACTACAAGTGAAATTTAAAGGGTTACCAAAATTTTTTTTAACTTTAATTTGATTTTACTTAAATGATAAACTATGCTGGCACAGAGGAAACTTGCTTGGGGAATGTACTGAGTTTGATAGCACCGTGGAACTGAATTAATATCTTATACTTAAAAGGACAGCCGTATTCGATATTTATTCAGTCATCACGAGGCTTAATAATTTCTTCCAAGTCAGCTCCCCCAACTCCTATCAACATACTTTTTAAACAAACGTTTAGCAAGTCTACAGAAAGTTAGGAAAAAAACACACAATCTTAGTTTGGCAACAAAAAAAATTGGATTTGAAAGAATTTTGTACCTAGCCTCCCAGGTCAGATGCAGGGTAAAGCTCCCTGTACTCTGCTCCAAACAATATGCTTTATGCCTAGATTTCCATCACTCCACCATTGGCGGCCTTGCCTCGAGCTGCCTAGGCCCCAAGCTCTGCAATTCCCTCCCTAAATCTCTCCGCATCTCCTCCTTTAAGACACTCCTTAAAACCTTCCTCTCTGACCAAGCTTTTGGTCACCAGTCCTAATATCTCATGATGTGACTCGGTGTCAAATTTTGTTTGATAATCGCTCCCGTGAAGCACCTCAGAAAAATTTACTACATTAAAAGGCGCTATATAAATGCAAGTTGTCGTCTCAGAAGAACATCTCCGACTGCATTTTCCACACTCCGAACCCCTGTTGTCTCTTATTAGCACATTTACATTGCCGGATTATCACTGATGCCAATTGGCCAAGTAAGCAAATGGCACTTAGCGCACAGGAGTTGGTGCCCATCAACAGCAGTGACTTCGCTTGCACTTTGAACAGCAACATAAATCTGCAGCTCCTGTCGTTTTAGGCTGGCAGACTGGGTGAGGTATTCGCACTCACCCAACACAGTCCAGTGATACAGGTTTGGTGATCCCCCCCACCCTCCCCCATCGATGGGAGGAGCAGAAAGCAACTTGAGAGGAGGCCAAAGAAGGACCACATGCTAAAAAAAGTTATCTGTGGACTTTTTATTGCACCGTAATGAAATCCACCATAATGAAATCCAGTTAAAAGGCAGGATGGAGACTTCTCCAACAGTCGCAGTTACTTTATCCATGGGCCCAGCTTCCATAAAGCTACAACACAAAAGGAGACCATGCAACCCATTGTGTCAGTGCCAGCTTTTTGCTAAACTAATTCCACTGCCCTGCTCTCTCCCTTGTATCTTCTCCCACTTCCGTTATTTATCTCATTTACCCTTAAAAGATGCAACAATCTCTGTCTCAACCACTCCCTGTGGCAAATCATTCCATGCTCCAATGACCTGCTGGCGGCAGCCTCAACTACACACCCTCACCCGCACCCTAAGCAGCAGCAAGATGTCGGATCCCTAGTTACTGCTCAGGAACACTAGCTGCCATGGCATTGCTGTGAACCCTACTGTCCATGTCCCGGCTTTCTGCCCATGCAATACAGAGAAATAAAGTCTGCATGGGAATTAAACTACAATGGGCAATTAGTTGCATTTTGTACCTGCTAGTTCTGCACTAGTTCTGACAGTGCTCTCTCGCGCACCTCAGTGCCAGTAGTTCTTAGGCAGGAAGCAGCTTGGGTTAACTCTGCCGCTCACCGGTTTCAAGGGTGCAATCTTTTGCAGATGATGCAGTTTGACAGATGTGCCTGGCTTCACTGTGAACCTTGCCTTGGGACACAGTTCTACTAACAAGGGATGGAACAGTAATCTGATTGAGAATTTATAAAATCCTGACAAGCATAACATAAGAAATAGGAGCAGGAGTAGGTCATTTGGCCCTTCGAGCCTGCTCCACCATTCAATAAGATCATGGCTGATTTTCTACCTCAACTCCACCTTCCCGCACTATCCCCATATCCATCGATTCCCTTAATATCCAAAAATCTATCGATCTCTGTCCTGAATATACTCAACGACTAAAAAAAAAAATCTAGTGGCTGTAAGTTGCATCCCAGTACATGCTGATTTAGTTTCACCAAATCTGTTAAAACGGAACCTCGCCATTCCGTAAAACAAAAAAGTATCAAAGCCTATTGGAACAGATTGGATTTTATTGTTTTGATTCCCTGAAATGATGTCAATTTTAGAACTGACTGTATAGAAAACTGTCCTACAAACCGAGCAACGTGGAACAGACCTCCAGGAATGACAGCTCGGACAAAAATTGCGGAATCAACCAGATGCTGTAACTGGAGGGGGGGGGGGGGGGAAATATGTAGATTCTTTCTAGACTGATGAGCTAGGATGGGGAAAATGCCTTACTCATCCATACCTTATCTTATGACTTCCCCATCTTAAAAAAAAACCCAATGCAATTTATTTTTCTACCAGCAGGTGGGGATGTTTTTCTACACCCAACAGGATCCTTAAAACCTCCAACGCACCAGGTTATGTTAGCGGTGTAAGTGGGTCGTACCACCCACTAGCATCACCACAGTATCGGGAGGAAAAAGGAGAGCTCTGCGCAGACTCATTCCAGCAATTGCACTCCATCAATACAGGAGGAGCAGGCAGGTCTCGTGTCAATGAAAGAAAGGTCAGCTGTAAAGACTGAAAAGGAGGGCGTCCGTTCCTTTTAAACTCAACAGTAGCAGTGCTGCCCCAATCCTAGAAGCATTCTTTTAAACGCCTCTAAATGGTATTACACTGGTTACATATTTCACATGTTAGAACCATTCATATAATAAATGTAATTATAATTATATATATAAAAAAGTGCGCGCAATTGGGCCTTTCGTAAGACAATTTATTCATTATGCACTTACTCCAATCAAATGTGCATATAATTTCTGTTCAAAATCCAAAATAAGTTAATTATGTCCGTTACAGGATTCTCAGGACGCTACACCTCAGGTTACCAGCACTGCCATAACAGATATTCCTCTTCAACAGGGAATCTTAGATTCTACAGTCTGGACACACTCACCAACACAATGCAGATTTGAACAAATCAGGTGACCATGTTGCAGCGTGACTAGGCAACGGGATGTGGGCCCCACAACTGCTATTCCCACACTGCAAACCCACATCTTTGCTACGCCTTAGAGCAGAAGCAGGGCAATTCCAAAAGGGAGTGGAGAATTAAAGGGTATTAAGGGTTACTGAACCAAGGCAGGAAGATGGGAGTTAAGATACAGATCAGCCACGATCTAATTGAGCGGCAGAACAGGCTCGACGGTCTGAATGACCAACTCCCACGTTCCTATTTAAAGCAATGACAATTCTTGTGCTGTGTATGCGCCTTTTGCACAGAGCTACAATCCTCTTGTAGTCTGGTTGGCGATTGCTGTGTGGCGAAAGATAAACTACATTCTGCAAAAGGCACAGTGGAGACCTTTTAAAGCGGAATGTCGCAACTACAAAGTGTAGTGACTTCCAGTGAGGAGCCTGGAGCTTTAGCTCCGGACATAACTGAGAACCGAACTACCAGTTCGACCGACGTACGTTTGGCAGTCTCGATTGGGCAGGAAGGAAGACATAGGACGATCAACCCACAAGGCAGAGCGCATGTGAACTGGTAATCACTAGAAGTCAGTTGGTAGACCACCCTGTTCAAAGGCAAGGTAGTGGCGATGGATTGTATTGTAAAAAACAGGCTCTTGTGTAAAGGCAAGGTGAGCACTCTTACCTGATCATAATTGTCATGGCCGTGGAAGAAGGGCTCTTTTCTGAAGATCATGCTGGCCAGCATGCATCCTAAACTCCACATGTCTAGACTATAATCGTACATCTGCAATAAAACAAACAAAATCTTCAAGGAGCTGGAATTTAAACCGCACCACTTATAAAGGAGAGCATTATATAAAACCCTTTTCTAGCCCAATCACTTTCAGAAGAATTTTGAAACACTAAAGGCACAGAGTACAACAGCAATGTAAAACACTCCATGGATTTGAGAGACTCTGATAGTTGCACATTTTCTGAACACTTTGCTGGTTAATCAACGCAATTGCTTGTATCAAATCGAAGTTCAGGTGCTAAAACCACCAATGTTCCCTAACTTTTTTTCCCCCCCATGCGCATTCCCTTTGGCTGCATGGGCCATTCAAATTTTCGCGCATGCACGGTCTCTTCCATGTGAAAGCCGGTAAGCAGCCTGCGCGGGACCTCCAGACCGCCGCGCAGCCGCACAGCTTAGCGGGAACGTTGGAAACCACTCCTACAGAAAACTGATTGCTAGCAATGTTGTTGCACAAGAAAATTCCAAATCATTAACAAATCTTCGACCCATAAAATTCTACTACTATATTTTCTGCTCTCTCCTGACTTGCTACCTCTTGCTGGAGTACGGTTCCACTAGTGGCACTTCGGTACCTCATCCAAGTGGTCGTTCACGTGTGAGCCTCCACTATGAGCAAGCAGTCTGTTCTATATAGGGTATCACGGCCAAACTCCACCCTCATCCACATTTTCCAACAGGGAGCACGGGACAGCGATTCTGAGCAGCAATCCGGAATGGTGTTTTACCTCCTATCCCCAATGGTGATGACACCAATTGAAATACACCAGTTGAGATGTTAACTCAGCACAGACCAGTGATCGAACCTGGGACCATTTTTGTCTTTATGGCTTAGCTTAGTCACTGATAAACTCACTGGGCAATTGGTGATATAGAACACAGGAACAGGAGTCGGCCATTTTTGCCCCTTGAGCCTGTTCCGCCATTCAATGAGATCATGGCTTATATGCGACCTAACTCCATATACCCGCCTTTGCCCCATATCCCTTAATACCTTTGGTTAACAAAAATCTATCAATCTCAGATTTAAAATTAATTGATCTACCATCAATTGCCATTTGCGGAAGAGAGTTCCAAACTTCTACCATCCTTTGTGTGTAGAAGTGTTTCCCAATTACACTCCTGAAAGGTCTGGCTCTAATTTTTAGACTCTGCCCCCTAGCCCTAGATTCCCCAACCAGCAGAAATAGTTTCTCTCTATCTACCCTATCTGTTCCCCTTAATATTTTGAAAACTTCGATCAGATCACCCCTTAACCGTCTAAATTCCAGGGAATACAACCCTAGTTTGTGTAATTTTTCCTCAGAATTTAACCCCTGGAGTCCGGGTATCATTCTGGTAAACCTAGGCTGCACTCCCTCCAAAGCCAATATATCCTTCCTAAGGTGTGGTGCCCAGCACTGCTCACAGTGCTCCAGGTGTGGTCTAACCAGGGCTTTGTATAGCTGCAGCACAGAAAGAAAGAACTTGCATTTATATAGCGCCTTTCACGACCTCAGGTCGTTCCAAAGCACTTTACAGCAACTGAATTACTTTAAGTGTTTATCAACTGTAGGGAAATGTGGCAGACAATTTGCACACAGCAAGATCCCATAAACAGTAATGAAATAAATGACCATTTAAATGTTTTAGTGGTGTTAGCTAAGGTGGCCCAAGATAAATATTGGCCAGAACACCAGGGGAACAACCCTGCGCTTCTTCGAATAGTGTAATGGGATCCTTTACGTTCACTCGAGATGTCAGACGGGACCTCGGTTTAACGCCTCATCCGAAAGACGGCACCTCCGACAGTGCAGCACTCCCTCAGTGCTGCTCTGGAATGTCGGCAGAGATTCTGTGCTCAAGTCCCGGAGTACAAAGTGAACCCAGAACCTTCTGACTCAGACGAGAGCCCCAAGGCTGACACACTTTTATATACATTTTCTTCCAATCCAATTCAATCGACTCTTTCACAGTAAGATCTCCTCTTGTCCTACCAGATCTTGGGCAGAAATCCTAACCATTGGACCTGAAGTGTGTATTCAACTGAATAATCCTAAAGGTTATAAAGGGAGCCACATACACTCAGCTGCAGTTTGTTTCTGTGTTTTACACTGATAAAATGCTGGTTAGAAATGCAGCCCAAGATCTGTTTTTTGTCTCATCCTTCTGATGTAACATGAATGGCGAGAGTGAGGTTTTGAGCAGCTCTCCAAATGCCATCTCCCTTTATAATGGTCGAGAGATAATACAAGCAGAATTTATTAAAATAATCCAAAGCAGTACAGGAAACTCTCGTTTAAACGGCACCTAAATATCCGGAATTCTCTATTAACCGGCAAAATTCTCACTCCGAAAACACCACCTCAATACAGGAAAGTTTGTGCTATCCGGCAATCTGGAGCCACTGGCAAAAATCAGCAGCCGCTTTTTATTCTTTTTTTTGTTGTTGTTGCTTTGTTTGAACATAAGAAATAGGAGCAGGAGTAGGCCAATCGGCCCCTCGAGCCTGCTCCGCCATTCAGTAAGATCATGGCTGATCTGATCCTAACCGCCAATCTACTATCACAGGACCATCTCCTGAATCTAACAGAATTAGACACATGAAATAGGAGCAGGATCAGGCTACACGGCCCCTGGGACCGCTCCGCTACCCACACGGCCATGACCGATCCGAACCTAGACTCATGTCCAAATTCCTGCCCGCTCCCCGTAACCCTTAATTCCCTTTACTTCTAGGAAACTGTCTATTTCTGTTTTAAATTTATGTAATGATGTAGCTTCTACAGCTTTTTGGGGCAGCATATTCCATGGACCTACCACCCTCTGAGTGAAGTAGTTCCTCCTCATCTCAGTTTTGAAAGAGCAGCCCCTTATTCTAAGACTATGCCCCCTAGTTCTAGTTTCACCCATCATCGGGAACATCCTCCCCGCATCCACCCGATCCAACCCCTTCACAATCTTATATGTTTCAATAAGATCGCCTCTCATTCTTCTGAACTCCAATGAGTAGAGTCCCAATCTACTCAACCTCTCCTCATATGTCCATCCCCTCATCCCCGGGATTAACTGAGTGAACCTTCTTTGTACTGACTCGAGAGCAAGTATGTCTTTTCTTAAGTATGGACACCAAAACTGTATGCAGTATTCCAGGTGCGGTCTCACCAATACCTTGTACAACTGAAGCAATACCTCCCTATTTTTATATTCTATCCCCCTAGCAATGAAAGCCAACATTCCATTGGCCTTCTTAATCACTTGCTGCACCTGCATACTAACCTTTTGAGTTTCGTGCACCAGGACCCCCAGATCCCTTTGTACTTCAGTACTTTCCAGTTTCTTGCCATTAAGATAATAACTTGCTCTACGATTTTTCCTGCCAAAGTGCATAACCTCACACTTTCCAGTATTGTATTCCATCTGCCAAATCTCTGCCCACTTACTTAGCCTGTCTATGTCCCCTTGAAGGTTTTTTATGTCCTCCTCACTCACTACTTTCCCTCCCATCTTAGTATCATCTGCAAACTTTGATATGTTGCACTCGGTCCCCTCCTCCAAATCGTTAATATAGATTGTAAAGAGTTGGGGACCCAGCACTGACCCTTGCGGAACACCACTAGTTACTGATTGCCAGTCCATGAATGAACCATTTATCCCAACTCTCTGCTTTCTGTTAGATAGCCAATCCTCTATCCATGCCAGAATATTACCCCCAATCCCGTGATTTTTTATCTTAAGCAATAATCTTTTGTGTGGCACCTTGTCAAATGCCTTTTGGAAGTCTAAATACACTACGTCCACTGGTTCCCCTTTATCCACCCTATATGTTACTTCCTCAAAGAACTCCAGCAAATTTGTCAAACATGACTTCCCCTTCATAAAACCATGCTGACTTTGTCCTATTAAATTATGATTATCCAAATGTCCTGTTACTGTCTCCTTAATAATGGACTCCAAAATTTTACCTACCGCAGATGTTAGGCTAACCGGTCTATAGTTTCCAGCCTTCTGTCTACTGCCCTTTTTAAATAAGGGTGTTACATTAGCAGTTTTCCAGTCTGCCGGGACCTTTGCTGAGTCCAGGGAGTTTTGGAAAATTATTACCAATGCATCCACAATCCCTACCGCCACTTCCCTCAAGACCCTAGGATGTAAGCCATCAGGTCCAGGTGATTTATCCGCCTTGAGTCCCATTATTTTACCGAGTACCACTTCCTTAGTGGTTTTGATCGTGTGTAGCTCCTCCCCTCCCTTAGCCCCCTGTTTGTCCAGTGTTGGGATATTCTTAGTGTCTTCTACTGTAAAGACTGATATAAAATCATCTCCATGTTTTTGCCATCTCCATATTTCCCACCATTAATTTCCCGGTCTCATCCTCTAAGGGACCAACATTTACTTTAGCCACCCTTTTTCTTTTTATATAACTACTAGCTAGGGAGCCCGGCGTTGCCGGGGCTGTTTTGGGGCAGGCGGTTTAAATCGAGTGGTAGGCTTTGGGGCGATGTCTGTGTCCGTTTGTGAATCTGGTGCTGGGTAACATTTTAAATCGAGTGGCAGGCTTTAGGGCCCTGTGTGTGTCACTGTCTGTGTACGTTTTGAAAGGTTGAAAAATGAAAGTACTTATAAAACGTTTTTGGTAAATCTTATGTTATTTTTAAAAGACATACTAACTTTGAAAGTCGTTTTAGCTGCAAGCTGAAGTCATTTGAGGTGGAAGGTGAACAGAGCTGCTAGTGCAACAATGGCTGGAAGCTCCCAGAGATGAAAACGAATAGTCCCGCCCACACACACACCGATTGGCCAACCATCAGGGGACCGTACTGTAGGATTGGTCAATCGTGACGGAACAGGATTGGTGGAACCTTGATGTCAGTCAATCAATGCTAGCAGATAATGAGTTTAATTTTGAAGGTTTTTTGCATAAGGCGCGAACAATTTTCGTCCGACCGAAAAGTAAATACGCTTAAAACCGTCTCTGAAGCGTAAGCTTTCTTTGGAGGTAACGCGCGCGTAGGTACGCCCTGTAACTTTTGAGTGTATACCCGAAACACGCACAGGAAATGACAGACAGATAGACAGAATGACAGAAATACCGCTTTATATATATATAATTAATTAATTAATAAATAAATAAAAAAAATATATAAATATAAGATAGATAAGATAGATAGAAGATAGATAGATAGATAGATGATAGATAAAAACTCTTACTATCTGTTTTTATATTTTTTGCTAATTTACTTTCATAATCTATCTTCCCTTTCTTAATCAATCTTTTTGTTGTTTTTTGCTGTCTTTTAAAGTTTTCCCAATCCTCTATCCTCCCACTAGATTTGGCTACCTTATATGCCCTTGTTTTTAGTCGAATACTATCCTTAATTTCTCTACTTAGCCACGGATGGCTGTCTTTTCTTTTACACCCTTTTCTTCTCAGTGGAATATATATTTTTTGGAAGCTGTAAAATAACTCCTTAAATGTACACCACTGATCATGTATCGTCTTACCCTTTAATCTATTTTCCCAATCCACTCTACTCAATTCCGCTCTCATACCTTCATAGTCTCCTTTATTCAAGCTTAGCATGCTTGTTTGAGATCCAACCTTCTCACCCTCTAATTGAATATGGAATTCAACCATGTTATGGTCACTCATTCCAAGGGGATCCTTTACTAGGACATTTTTAATTAATCCTGTCTCGTTACACAGGACCAGATCTAAGGTTGCTTGCCGCCTGGTCGGTTCAGTTACATACTGCTCAAGAAACCCATCCTTAACACACTCAATGAACTCCTCCTCAAGGCAGCCCTGCCCAATTTGATTTGTCCAATTAATACGATAGTTAAAATCCCCCATAATTATAGATGTTCCCTTATTACAAGCCTCAACTATTTCCTGATTGATACTCCGTCCAACAGAGTTGCAACTGTTTGGAGGCCTATAGACTACGCCCACTAGTGTTTTTTTCCCCCTTATTATTCCTTATCTCCACCCAAACTGCTTCATTATCCTGATCTTTTGACCCAGTATCATTTCTCTGTATTACAGTGATTCCTTCCTTTATTAACATAGCCACCCCACCTCCCCGCCTGTCCTTCCTGATGGTTAAATAACCTGGTATGTTTAATTCCCAGGCATTGTCACCCTGCAGCCATGTTTCTGTAATGGCCACAAGATCATACCCATATGTAGTTATTTGTGCCATTAACTCGTCTATTTTGTTACGAATGCTACGTGCATTCAGATAGAGAACTTTCAAATATGTTTTGTGACACTTAGTTCCTGCTTTTGCCCTTTTTATTACTTTACCTTTTACTCCATACCTTCTGCCGCTTCCTGACACGCTCTGGTTTTTAATTTCCCCACTGCTACCTAAGTCTATGACCTTCTCTGTTGTCATTTTTATTATTTGCTCTCTAGGAACCTCCCCCCCACTAGTTAGTTTAAAGCCCTCTCTACAGCCCTAGTTATATGATCCGCCAGGACTCTAGTCCCAGCACTGGCCAAGTGAAGCCCGTCCCAACGGAACAGCTCCCTCCTGCCCCAGGAAGCAAAACCCATTTCTCCCACACCAGTCTTTGAGCCACGCATTTAACTCTCTAATTTTATTTGTCCTAGCCAAATTCGCTCGTGGCTCAGGTAATAATCCAGAGATTATTACCCTTGTGGTTCTGCTTTTTAATTTGGCCGCTAGCTGCTCAAACTCCCTCAGCAGAACCTCCTTCCTTGTCCTATCTATGTCGTTGGTACCAACATGGACCACGACAACTGGATCCTCCCCCTCCCACTCCAAGTTTCTCTCCAGTCCAGAGGAGATGTCCTTAACCCTGGCACCGGGCAGGCAACACAGCCTTCGGGACTCTCGCTCTCGGCTGCAAAGAGCTCTATCTATCCCCCTAACGATACTATCCCCTACCACTACAACATTTCTTTTAACTCCCCCCACTTGAATGGCCCCCCGCTCCACGGTGCTGTGGCCGGGTTTGCTCATCCTCCCCGCAGTCCCTGTTCCCATCCTCACAGGGAGTAAGAGCCTCGAACCTGTTGGACAAGTGCAAGGGCTGCGGCTCCTCCAACACTACCTCCTGGATCCCCGTACCTGCCTCACTTCTAGTCACACCATCCTGACACTGGCCACGGACTACATCTGATTAAATTAATCTAATTGGTGTGACTACCTTGTGATACACAGAGTCCAAGTAACTCTCCCCCTCCCTGATGTGTCTCAGTGTTTGAAGCTCGGACTCCAGCTCTTCAACACGGAGCCGGAATTCCTTGAGCAGCCAACACTTACTGCAAATGTGATCACCGTGAGCATCAATGGTGTCCACCAGCTCCCACATATTGCAGCAGCAACACATCACCTGATCTCCCATTCTATGTAATTAATTAAATTTGATATTTTTAAATACCCTCTGTCCCGATTCTAGATGATGAATATCGCACCTTAGAAACTATAAACCAAAGAGATTTAAGCTTAAAAAGGGAGAAATACTTACCAACCAATCACTTACCCGCTTTCTGGTGACGTCACACTTGAATTACTTTTTACCTCTCTCCTTCCCTCAGAGTTCCCAGACTGGAGATTGGTAGGCCTTACCTGGTCTCTGGGGCCTTTTATAGCCCCGCTGCTGCCGCTGAATTCCCGCCGACGCTGTGAGGCCTTACCTGGTCTCTGGGACTTTTATAGCCCTGCTGCTGCCGCTGAATACCCGCCAACGCACTGAGACCTTACCTGGTCTCTGGGACTTCTATAGCCCCGCTGCTGCCGCTGTGCAAAGTCAAGCTGTGCAAGGTCTGTAGCTATAGCAACAGTTACAGAGCTTTAGGGCCACACCCGAGTGTTTAGAAGCTGTTGCTAAGCAACAGTGTTTGTTGTCAAATACGGAGATAAGAATCTCCGTATCTCTCAACATTAACTCTGGAGAGTACGGCACTTTTTAGGCAACGGCAGCAGCTCGGTCCCGTGGGTGCCGGATAGCACAAAGTTTCCTGTAACTGGCAATGTTGCCGAGTCAGAGTCTCCCGCGGTGGCCGAGTTAGTCAGTGGGGGTAGTTCTCCAAACTGCCACTACTCGGCTTCTTGGCGCTGTCGGAAGTCCAAACACCTCAATAACAGGAGTCTGACTCTCCCACGCTGCTGGTAGTCATTGCATTGCATTACCCTCAACTGGCAGTACTGTACTTAATCAAGCATCTTCACCATCCATTTAACACAACATTCTGTAGGTGAGTACCCAATTACTGTAAACTGCACATTTCTTGATTTAAAATTTTTTTTCTTTGTTAAAAATAGCCTCGGTAGATAACCCTCTCCGTCTTCCGGAATTTTTGATCAACCGGCAACACGCCGGTCCCGTCGGTGCCGGATACCAAAGAGTTTCCTGTATTTCTCCACCATCTCATACTTAAAAAGTTTCAGGTTTCAAACTGCGATCTCTGGAGGTGAGTTTTGTCCGTCTGCCATCATATTCTTCTTTGTTGACTTCCGAGCACATTATTTCTGTTGATGTATTCAAATAAAAACACTGTGCAATACCAGTTCTCCATTGGGTAACTGGCACGATCACCGTTAAAAAAACACATCCTCTTGAAAGTGTCTCAATATTGTCACTGGATCACTCAGGAAAAATTTGAAAGCCACTGCTTAAAAAGGTATTCTCCCCGTGCCCCTCACCCCCCCCCCCCCCCCAATCCACAATTACTGAGACATTCTGCAACCCCCACACTACTTCCATATCTCTCTAACCAGCTGCTAGGCGCGATGTGAAAGCATCTCGGTGATGTTACCTGCTGTTTTCCCATCTCTCCACATGGGCCGTAGCCTCAGCGCTGCAGGGCACGTCGCTTACACAGACAAGGGATTTGCAGAGTAGAAAATCCACGCAGAACAGGAGGAGACGTTTTACAAGTAAAACAGCACTTAATATTAAATAATGGTGTAATAGCCTTCTGAAAACCCTTAAGGCATTGCCCTCTTCCTCGCCTGAAGAGATTACATAGGATATACGGCACAGAAACAGGCCATTCGGCCCAACTAGTCCACGCCGGTGTTTATGCTCCACTCGAGCCTCCTCCCATCTTTCCTCACCTAAATCTATCAGCATAGCCCTCTATTTCCTTCTCCCTCAGATGTCTGTCCAGCCTCCCCTTAAATGCATCTATATTATTCGCTTCAACCACTCCCTGTGGTAGCGAGTTCCACATTCTCACCACTCTTTGGGTAAAGAAGTTTCTTCTGAATTCCCTGTTGGATTTCTTGGTGACTCTCTTATATTGATGGCCTCTAGTTATACTCCTCCCCACAAGTGGAAACATTCTCTCTGTATCCACACTAACAAAACCTTTCATAAATTTTATAAACCTCTATTAGGTCACCCCTCAGCCTTCTATTTTCAAGAGAAAAGAGACCCAGCCTGTTCATCCTTTCCTGATATGTATACCCTCGCATTTCTGGTATCATCCTTGTAAATCTTCTCTGCACCCTCTCCAGTGCCTCTATATCCATTTTATAATATGGCGACCAGAATTGCACAAAGTACTCCAAGTGTGGTCTAACCAAGGTTCGATACAAGTTTAGCATAACTTCCCTACTTTTCAATTCTACCCCTCTAGAAATTAACCCTAGTTCTTGGTTTGCAATTTTAATGACCTTGCTAATCTGTGGCGCAACTCTGTCATTTGCGTACTTGTACTCCTAGATCCCTTTGTTCCTCTACCCCACCTAGACTCCCACCCTCCAAGTGATAAGTGACCTCCCTATTCTTCCTACCAAAATGTAATACTTCACATTTGTCTGTGTTGAACTTCATTTGTCAATTATTTGCCCATTCTGCAAGTTTATTCATGTCCTCCTGTAATTTGTTGCAGTCCTCATTATTGACTATTCCCCCCCCCCCCCCAAATTTGGTATCATCTGCAAATTTAATAAAAAGCCTTTTGAAAATTTACCATTGTCTACTCTGTTACCTCTTCAAAAAATTCACTAAGGTTGGTCACTCAGTCACATTGATGTGTTCAGAAGGCTGCCTTAGAACAGAGTCTGTCCCTTAAGGGGAGGAGGGGAGAAACTAGGCAGGACAGGGTGGGAAGTAGAGCTTTAACACCTGCAAAAAGTTCTCTTTCTGAAAAAAGCTGCAATAAAAATTTTGAAGGTGGCAGGACCAGTTGATAAGGCGGTTAGAAAAACCATACGGGATCCTTCGCTTTATAAATAGAGGCACAGAGTACACAAGCAAGGAAGTGATGCTAAACCTTTATAAATCATTGGTTGGGCCTCAGCTGGAGTTGTGTGTCCATTTCTGGGCACCACATTTTAGGAAGGATGTCAAGGCCTTGGAGAGGGTGCAGAGGAGTTTACTAGAATGTTACCAGGGACGAGGGACTTCAGTTATGGAGAGACAAGAGAAGCTAGAATTGTTCTCCTTAGAGCAAAGAAGGTTACGGTGAGATTTGATAGAGGTGTTCAAAATTATGAAGAGTTTTGATAGAGTGAATAGGGCGAAACTGTTCACTAGCAGGAGGGTCAGTAACCAGAGGACACAGATTTAAGATAATTGGCAAAAGAACCAGAGGGGAATGGAGGAGAAAGTTTTTTTACGCAGCGAGTTATGATGATCTGGAATGCACTCTCTGAAAGGGTGAAGGAAGCAGATACAATAGTAAGTTTCAAAAGGAAATTAGATATATACTTGAAAGGGAAAAAACTGCAAGGCTCTGGGAAAGAGCCGGGGAGTGGGACCAATTGGATAGCTCGTTCAAAGAGCAGGCACGGGCATGACAGGCCGAATGGCCTCCTTACGTGCTGTATGATTCTATCTACGATAGATAAAACTTTGTCCGTTCCAGGCAAATCCAGCTCTGACAAATTAATTTCAGCTTATGGGAAAGCACCTTTCAATTATTAAATCCAAACCCCAGGTCAGATTCTCAGCTGCTGTTTTGCTCAGATAAAGGTATAAAGATGTGACTGACCTGCTGTGAGCGAGAGGTGTTGCAGTTGGTGAATTTGCAGTAAAGGATATGTTTTGTTGATGGGTTCTTTTACAATTGAGCATTTGATTTGCTGGTTTCTGCTCCTGGGGGCAGTGGCTGGAGCACAGCAGAGCAAAAAAGCATTTTGGGGGTAGACAGTTTCAGTCTGGTGAAAGGTGTACACTCAAAACAACCTGCCTTTTGTCTCTCCAAATGCTTGAAAAATTACTTGGTATTTCTAGCAAAGATGATAATTTATTTTATGCAGCGAGTTATGATCAGGAAACCACTGCCTGGAAGGGTGGTCGAAGCAGATTCATTGTAACTTTCAAAAGAGAATTGGATATACTGTATATTTGAAAAGGAAAAATATGTGGTGCGAGCAGTAAAGAAGTGGGACTAATTGGATAGCTCTTTCAAAGAGCCGGTACATACAGGAACGATGGGCCAAATGGCCTCCTCCTGTGCTGTATAATGCCATGCTACGATTCTAACATCTTCGGTCTTATTTTAGACTGATAGGAACACACAGCAAGACCCGAAGCATTTGGAGATAGAAGGAAAAAGAAATAGATTGATGATTTGGACGTACACTCTGTCAGACTGAGGAACGGTCTACACCCAAAACACTTTCTAACTCAACTTGCTGAAAAAGCACTTCATTTAGTGTTGCCCTTTAACCCCAAGAGCAGAAACAAGCAAACTGAATCCTTAATTACAAAAGGAGCCGTCAGCAGAGCATACCCACTGCCGCAAATTCACCAATTTCAATATTTCTGTTTGCAGGAAGATTAGCAAGAAAACCAAGGGTGATGGACACCATTTTCTCAGAAGTATTTTGTTTTTTTTTTACTTGGAGAAACTGAGGTGAAGGTCAAGGCTGAACTGAGAGGATAAAAAATAGAGGAAGTAGTAAATCGGGAAGTAATGATTGGGTCACACCAAGTTTGGGTTTAAAAAGCCCGCGTGTACGAGGAAGGGAGACAGAGGGAGGCAAGGAGCTTCACATGGACTTCTTACTCTATGGAGTTTAGAAGAATGAGAGTTGATCTCATTGAAACCTATAAGATTCTGAAGGGGCTTGACAGGGTAGATGTTGAGAGGTTGTTTCCCCTGGCTGGAGAGTCTAGAACTAGGGGTTCATAGTCTCAGGATAAGGGGCCGGCCATTTAAGACCGAGATGAGGAGGAATTTCTTCACTCAGGGTTGTGAATCTTTGGCATTCTCTGCCCCAGAGGGCTGTGGATGCTGAGTCATTGAGT
This sequence comes from Somniosus microcephalus, assembly GCF_052327205.1. Taxonomy (NCBI): domain Eukaryota; kingdom Metazoa; phylum Chordata; class Chondrichthyes; order Squaliformes; family Somniosidae; genus Somniosus; species Somniosus microcephalus. The sequence continues at coordinate 186,013,437 of NC_140999.1, read as the reverse complement.
ATATTCAAGGCTGAGATCGATAGATTTTTGGACTCTTAGGGAATCAAGGGGTATAGGAATCGGGCAGGAAAGGGGAGTTGAGGTCGAAGATCAGCCTTGATCTTATTGAATGGCGGAGCAGGCTCGAGGGTCCGTATGGTCCACTCCTGCTCCTAATTCTTATGTTCTTATGAAAGAGTGAGTTAGAGTAGAAAACTGCTGAGTCCTGATTTCAACAAAGTTCAGAGGAGCAAGAACATAGAAGCACTGATAGAGAAAGACACAAAAGGTTGTGATGGTCTGAGAGAGGTTATTTATCAAACAAGCTTGCTTAATTCCTGTCCAGAACTGGGAGAAGTGTTAGAACCTAAACTAGCTAGGCTAACTCATTTCACTCGAGTTCTTAACTGAAAGCAGACAGGACTTGGATCCCTTCAGTCCGAGCTGGATTAGAACCCAGCTTCTAGACGAAGACCGTCTTCCAACTCACTATTCCAGTCACTCTCTCAAGACTGCCCTCAAATACTATGCTTAATTACTGTAAAATTTAAAAGGTAAGTTAAGCATGTAGTGCTTCTAAATTTCAAGCTTTTAGAATCACAAAACAAGTGTTCTACAAATATTCTGAAAGCACAGTAAAGTTCGTAATTGTTTAAATCGACTATATAGTACTGTTGATTTACCAGTTTAGAGTTCGATAAATCGGACTAGTATTTTAATCGTCTAACCTATTGTCTCATGATCTTTACTTTCATCAGCTGATGAAACCTCACGGTGGCATGTGATATATCCAGTAAGCAGAGAACACTGTGCCAAGGGTTCTCTGTTTAACCCACGTTTACCACACTTACCAAGATATTGGTTGCAGAGAGCAAGTGAGTTCGCCTACAGGGTGGCTTATGACATTGAACCCAAGGAAAATGTCTAGTGTTAAAACCCAAAAATGTCGCAAGGAATTCATTATACCATATTCTGAAACTGCAATGTGTTAAAATTAACAGGAGACACCAGAATAATTTACACCTGTATTAAAATGGAAAATTCACTAAACTGAAAGTAGCGTGGTTGCAATCCAACGATACTATAGAATGGTCAGTGCAAATTAAGTGCTTACAATTCAAAAATGTTGCTTTTCCTCACCTGATAATCTACAAGTAGTTCAGGTCCCTTGAAGTACCTGGAGGCCACTCGGACATTGTACTCCTGCCCGGGATGGTAGAACTCTGCCAGGCCCCAGTCTATCAGCCGCAACTGATCACAGATAAAACACAAATCAGAAACAGATCTTCAATATGGGGGGAGAAGGCTTTTTTCCATTTGAAGAGGTGGCAGCAAGTAATTGAGATAATTAAAATTGGAGGATCGGCAGTAGTTTATTCCCCCACCAAACAATTTTCACCCCATCCTTCCTAAAGGCAGTGAATCTTGCTGGGAGTTTCCCCGATACTTCATCCAAGTGCCCAATGCTTCATATGCAAGCTTAGACACAGAAGGCTGGATTTTCATTGAGGAGGCGTGTAGGAGGCGGGACTACAACTTTCGGGGTTGTAGTCCCGCCTCCATCGAGTTCTAGCCAACCCACGTGATTTTCACTTTGACCTTGTTGAGCCCGCCCAGCGGGCTCAGCAGGCCAATTAAGGGCCACCCGGCAACAAGTGACGTCACAGATTGATATTTCATGTCAATACCTTTTGACAGATGAAATATCAGCGTTTGACAGCTGTTTGAAGCTGTCAAACTCTGACAATCTGTACTCCAGGTTAATTCCTTCCTCTCAGGATGATTTAGAGATCTCCCTGGAACAGAAAGCTGAATGCTGCAATTTTCAACAGCTCGCGGCCATTCTGCTTTCTGTGCCGGTGAGATGAGGGACTCTCGAGACCTGAAGGAAGGAAGGCTGTAAAGGTAAGAAAAAGGTAAGTAAAACTTCTTTAAACACTTTACACACACCAAACACACTTACCTCTGCACTCATGCACCCATCACTCGCCTGAACACCGGACATCTCGAACCCTCCAAGCCCTTCATCCCGACAGCCCGCCTCCTCTAACTTGGCGTGGTTTAGAGCCATCGGGAATCCCACATTTCACCAATGAAAATAGGGATTAGGCTAAAAACTGCCCGTTAACTACCTGTTAACAGGCAGTTAATTGGCACTAATCCCCTTCCCGCCTCGGGGAGGCGGGTCCCAGTGCGGGTCGGGTACCCGCCTCCTTTGAAACTGGCATGGAGGCGGGATGGGTTTGTGCCCCCCCCCCCCACGATTTCGGGATTTTAACCCCCCACACTCCTCCAAGGCCCAATGAAAAAATCCTGCCCAGAGTGTCTGTGTTATTGGGCCATACAAAGCACCACAGGCGATCCAATCCTGTCCTTAACTGACAGCCACACCCATGCACTTTCCAGCAGAGTGCACTGGATAGCGATCAGAAGCAGGAACCCTGGCTAAATCCTTCCCCCCTCACCCCTCCTAGCCCTGGAGTGCCAAGGACAACTGCAGCGTCCCTACTGCTGCCCCAGCTGCGATGGCAGTTTATTCATAAGAAAGCTTTTACACGCACGATTCTAGAAAAGACTGAAATGGCAGCAGGTTACACAGCACATCAGAATTTAGAATGACACTGAAATGGTCCACAATCAGTAACCCACCTGATTCACTGCTCACGCACATTAAACCCACCTCAGCAGTTTCACTTTGGCACCGATCTAAACATGCATCAAACGTACCCACCAGAATGGAGGCAGCTGCACTTATTCACCCACTCTATTTTGTGTGTGTGGAATTGCAGCAATGGCTCGCAGTATAACAGAAGTATTATACCACGATTAGATGTTTGAACTCATTTTAATGCTGTGACGGTTGTTGACCAATACAAAATCCTTACAGAAATTTAGTGAACTAGTGTGTAGGTAACACAGGAATTGTTTTACACTTTATTACAGCTAGTTTAGTGCAACTTGATTCCACAAGTTCAAATAAGCCTCAGAGAGAAGGAATTTTGCAGCAAAACCCTTTTACAGGGGAAAAAAAAACCTTCAATTGCTTCGCCTGTCACGGCCTATAACGCCCCACTTTCACAGAATTATTTCTGATCTTAATAAAAATGCATCTGTGTATTACAGAAAAATAATATGCTGACCAAATGTTGCCCTAGCAACTATGTTGATATGCTAGAGACAGGAAACACTGCTGTCAATGGCAGAGTACTCAATTTTAATGTAAAGTTTGAATATCTCTTAATGCCAAGTTTTGTTTGGTAACGCTCCTGTGAAGCGCCGTGGGACATTTTAAGATGCAATATAAGTGCAAGTTGTTGTTGTGACTTGAGCAAAATACCGTGAATCTCAACCAAAGCCCCCAGAATGCAGGGGGGAGAAAAAAAAAGTCAGCTGATTCAAACTGGGGCCAGAAAGCACTTGAAGCTGGACAGGCAGCACCAAGGCAGGCCTCCAGGAGGGCAGGGATAGGCTCTTTTTTTAAATATATAAATTAAAAGTGGATTTCCTGTAGCATTACTTGGGCTGCATCAGATGGCCAGAAAGCCTGCAGCAGGAGTACACACAGCAGCCTCTAAACCAAGCCCAAGCCCTGTGACTGAGAGGGGTTAGGCTTCAGAATGCAAAACTTAAAAGATGCATTTTCAATAGGAGATGGGCAAGTTGAAATATATTTTACAACTCGTTATAAATTGCATTCGTTAACTGTGTGTTGTCAACTGGGTGGGTTTAGCAGTAATAACAGCGGGTGAGGAAACATAACATGAAATATATCGGCCCGGAATTTACGGTCGCAATCTTGGCGAACTGGCAGCGTTCTCCCTCATTCCGCCGTTGAAAGTGACCACAATTTCGGGATTTGCCGCACACGGAAATCCTGAAGTTGCGGTCCGTCATGGACAGCTCCGAAACAGGCTGTGTTGTGCCCCCCCCCACCCCACACAGAGGCGGCAATCAGTGCAATCACCCAAATCATTGAAACTGATGAAAACTTTGGCTCTTCCGTGGTAATACCACTGTTAAATTCCCCACTAAAAGTTAGACCCAAAGGAATTAGGTGTAACTGGGGTTTTGACAGCATTATTACTGCTGAACAAATGTTAAGGGCCTGGAAAACTAATTTTTTATTTTGTGCAGTGTGAAATTTATCAACTTTAATAAAAATTTAAATTGAAGAAACTTTGGGTTTGTCCACCTTTATTTCAGGTTTGCCTTTTCCCCATGTGAGAGCCCCAATCTCAAACATTTTAAAAAAGTTGGCATTTTAAGAGCTTACTCACTTCCTTGTTCGCTATGTGAGAATTCTGCCTTTTGATTGGCTGCTTAAACAGCAGTTCACACAAGGGGATGCCCCACTACAATTCGTTGATTTGAACGGAAGGTCGGAAAACTCAACGTTCTCGACACAGGAGTCGCGAGATCCTTGTGCAAAGTGTACTGCGGGGCCAGGAGCGAATGCCTTCGTGCCCTTTCCGTTCCATGGTGGCTCTCCCTTGCCGTCTGTTCATCAGTAGGGGGTTTCATTTGGCCGAGTTCCTAACCTTTTTTTGCTCGTGCCCAAGACACAAGTTCACTAGGCTTATGAATTAAAACGTGACTTTGTGCACAAAGTAACTGGGCTAGGAAGCTGCAGGATGAACGACAAACACTTTTCCCCCCCACTGGGACATGTACTGGAAATGACAGGCTACAGACGGTACTTCTGGTCCCTTCCAAATCAGCAAAAATGACCACACGGACAGAACATATGACTCAGGCTGAAAACTACCAATAAAGTTTATTAAGATTAACAGAAGTATAAAAACAGCAAATTTATATAGATTATTACAATATTTCACTTAACTTACAGTACCCGTTTCAAAACTCAAAGTTCCAAACTTAAGACCGTGCATTACTGGTGATGAAAGGTTTTACAGGAGACAGATATAGCAGAAACAGTGAAATAGGAGAACACAAAAAAAAAAAAATCGACTACAGCCTGTGTTATATGCCTCCTTTTGCTTGAAATCAAGATAGTGGTACAAAAAGGAAGATTTTTTATAAAGTACCTTCACAATCAATCAAAACTGTCAAGCATATCAAAGACTCAATGAGCCAACAGTGAAACTGGTTTGCCTATCACAGAATCACAGAAACCCCACAGTGCAGATAGAGGCCATTTCGGCCCATCGAGCCTGCACCGACACATATCCCACCCGATCCCCGTAACTCCTACATCAACACATATCCCACCCTATTCCCGTAACCCCACGTATTTAATCCCCCTAACACTAAGGGTCAATTTATCATAGCCAATCAACCTAACCCGCACATCTTTGGACTGTGGGAGGAAACCGGAGCACCCGGAGGAAACCCACGCAAACACGGGGAGAATGTGCAAACTCCACACAGACAGTCACCCGAGGCCGGATTTGAACCCGGGTCCCTGGCGCTGTGAGGCAACAGTGCTAACCACTATGCCACCATCCTAGTAAGAGGCTTCCTGATGGGATAATCACAAACAATTAGCTTACTTTCTTCAACACCTGTCTGATAGGAACAGCCAAAAAATGAACCCTCCACTGTTCTACAAAAGATGGTTAGCAGATATCAAAAAGTGCATCATCTGCATGAGATGCACTGTTGGTACCAATTCTAATTGTTACCGTAAAATATTAGAAAGGAAAAACAGCACATGCGCCTTTAAGTACTAGAGCAATTGTGTTGCTTTTTGCTGTTACCTTTCTGTGCTCATGGTCGATCATAACGTTGTGTGGTTTCACGTCTCTGTGCATGATTCCCATACTATGGCAATAATCCAGGGCCTGCAAACATAGAGGATCACTCTTAGAACATCATCTGACCAGTGTTAGTACACTATCTCATTAATTAACAAGAGTGACAAGTGAACAAAGTGCTGCAAGTAATTTACAATGACAACTCGTTAATAGGATTCTTGTATTGTCATACCGTATATTAAGAGCTCATCTCACCAGTAACTAATTTTAGTTGGTACGTTAACAATCTTGAACAACGACAGCAATTTGGGTGATCCCTCATGAGTTTTTATTAGAAAGACTTATTCTCTGGATGTTGAAGATGATTATTGGGACAGAAAAGCCAACGTGGCAGTCTTGAGCTTTCCCTACCATGTCAAAAAGTTATTTCTGCGTGAGTTTTATTTGGGACATAAAATTGAAACCCCTGCAAAAGTTTGCCCTGTAATAACCTCATCAGTATACATATGACAGGCACAATTATTAGCAAAACTGTTCCTTACAGCAAAAAAACTGCCCAAACCGGTAAACGTCACAGCATTTAGACCAACTGGGGAAGAGCATGGCAAGCGTTTCAGTGAATTGGTAGCACAGTAACTCGGTGTGTTGTGCTAAGAACAAAGGGTTATGGCAAGGATCTGTCAGGTGGTTGATTATGATCTTTGTGAAGGCATTAACCTTAAATGAAGGTTTGGATTTCCCTATGGAGAGCTGCAAAAAAAGAATGCAACTCACCCCAGGTAACTAGTGCACTTATCTGTGCCCATTTACAGAGCAGCCGACCACCCAGTTAAGCTCTTGGCAGAGAATAAAATGAATTGAAGAGTTTTAAATGGCTATGGTGAGAACTATTTCTAGCAATCATCCTTGTATACTGTGAAGAAAGGCATTAATGCCAGAATTAATTATTGCTGTGCAGCTTGGCCCTCACCATCAGCTAGCTCGGCATCTGTAGTTGTAATTTTAAAAATGAGTAATTTCCAGCTTTCCATAAATGTCTCTGAATTATTCCAGGACTAACTCACCATTCAGCCGCACAGAGCTGCAAATGTGAATGAGCCATGGCTTTGGACAAGTGCCTACTGGTAATTTAATATGAATATGGGAGTGCTGCAGTGGCGGAGGTGCCGTCTTTCAGATGAGATGTTAAACCGTCTGCCCTCTCGGGTGGATGTAAAAGATCCCATGCTGCTATTTCGAAGAGGAGCAGGGGAGTTCTCCCCAGTGTCCTGACCAACATAATTAAAAAGCGGTCATTATCACAATGCTGAATGTGGGAGCATGCTGTGCGCAATTTGGCTGCTGTGTTTCCTACATTACAACAGCGACTATACTTCAAAAGTACTTCATTAGCTGTAAAGCGCTTTGGGACTTCCCTAGGTCATGAAAGGTGATATATAAAAGCAAGTCTTTCTTTCATGTACAGGAAACTCTCTTTTATCCAGCACCGACGGGACCGGCGTGGTGCCGGTTTATCAAAAAGTCCGGATTACAGAGAGGTATAGTTAAAAGGTACGAGAGCTCCGTACACAGCAACAAATCCAGGCTTCCCTGTTGCTTAGCAACAGCTGCAGGAACCTCGGCCACAGACCAAGCGTCCCTGTTGCTTAGCAACAAGTGCAGAAACCCCCGATTACACAGCCACAGATCCAGGAGCGGCCACTAATATGAAGAAACACTTAACTGAACCTACTCCTGAATTTTGCCAGTTAACCGAGATTTCCGGTTGTTTGGGTGGCGGTAAATCGAGAATTTCCTGTACTTCTGGGATGCACCGTCAACTAGTTTGCAATAATTCACATAAAAGAACCTTTATTTCTGTTGTACAATGCTCAGATTAACGATACTTATAAAACGAACCCTTTCTCATTATCAAAAAACATCATACATGTTCAAAATATTTTAAATAACCAAACATTCTTGGACTGCAAACTAAGGTGAGGTTTCCCAGGAGGAAAGACACTCGACCATGAGGAGGGCAGTTCGGTTTAGGGTGGACTCCAAGAGACAAGCATTAAGGAGCGGCTTTCATCATTTATGCTACTCAATCTGGCTTCCTTATCCCGACAGCGGAATCATAGGCCCAGCTGCTTTTTAAAAAAAAAAGAGGAAGCCAGTCTCCCAAAACCCAATCTAAACAAACGGCAGTATAAAAGAAACTCATGACTGACAGAGCAGCAACTATGACAAGCCAGAGGCAAGTTGCCTGCTTGATAGGATATCGTGCATAAAGTGCTAAACAGAAAGAAAAATCTATAAGGAAAGTGAAATGCCGCAGGCTTCCTGCAGATACCCAGAATAAAACTAAACAGAAAACAGCCCTGCACAGGCTGCGTAAAGAGGACATACAGACCAGCAGCCTCCATTCAAATTACATTTTACAGCCCTAAAATGAACAAAAATCTAAAACAGCCGACTGCAGCATTAAACATTTCGACTGAGGGAAGCAAGACTGCACCAAAACCCACCCCCTGCAGGGGCCATCAATCTCACTGCGGAACAGCCTCTCAAAACCACAATGATTTTCTGGCTGAGCAGTGCTGTGCACTGGACACGCAGGTCTGATGCAGCTTTTATTTTAAAAATGCACATTATAGCCATAAGAATTTAAGCAGGATGGATTTTAGGCGGAGGAAGAAAGATTGCCTATCGTGCAAGGTCTTTCTCACTCTCTGACAGGCATCAGGCCACCGATTTTGGGGCCCAGATCGATGAACATTCTGATGGAGGCATGTAATGGGTGGCTCCTCTCCCTGTCCTCCCCAGGACTGTTTTGATGTAGGCATTCAAACGCCAAACCGGGGCAGAGAGGGTTAAATTAGGAGGGCAGGTTGTATGAACTTGGCTCATATTGCCTGGAGTATAGAAGATTGAGGGGGTTTAAAATGTTAAAAGCATTCGACAGGGTAGATACAGGGAAACTATTTCCTCTGGGGGGGAGGGGGGCGGCGGTGGAGTAATCAAGAATGAGAGGACATAATCTTAAAATAGAGCTAGGCCATTCAGGAGTGACATCAGCACTTATAAAGGGTAGCAGAAATAGAAACATAGAAGACAGGAGCAGGCCATTCGGCCCCTCGAGCCTGCTCTGCCATTTAATGAGATCATGGCTGATCATCCACATTCAGTACCCTGTCCCTGCTTTCTCCCCATATCCCTTAATCCCTTTAGCCTCAAGAAATATATCCAACTCCTTCTTGAATATATTTAATGAATTGGCCTCTACTGCCTTTTGTGGTAGAGAATTCCACAGGTCCACCACTCTCTGGGTGAAGAAATTCCTCCTCATCTCTGTCCTAAATGGCCTACCCCTTATCCTTAGACTGTGACCCCTGGTTCTGGACTCCCCCACCATCGGGAACATCCTTCCTGCATCTAGTCTGTCCAGTCCTGTCAGAATTTTATAAGTTTCAATGAGATCCCCTCATTCTTCTAAATTCCAGCGAGTATAAGCCTAATCGACCCAATCTCTCCTCATCCAAATCTGGAGTTCTCTTCCCCCAAAAGGCTGTGGATGCTGGGGGGACAATTGGAGTTTTCAAGACCGAGATCGATAGATTTTTGTTAGGTAAGGGTGTCGAGGAATATGGAGCTACAACGGATAACTGGAATTGAGGTGCAGATTGGCTATGATCTAATTAAATGGAGGAGCAGGCTCGAGGGGCTGAATGGCCTACTCCTGTTCCTATATGAACCAACCATGCAAGCTCATAAAAGGATGGTCAGATGGGAGAGTGGTACTTGCAAGATGTTTTCAACTGAAGAATGAAATCCGTACAAAGTAGGTAATATTTATTTTTCCAGTGAGTATCCTCCACACACTGTTGGAGACTAACCCATATTATTCGAAACTTGGAGTAGGGTAGGAGAGGAAGAGTGCAGTACAGGAAACTCTCTTTTATCCGGCACCGACGTGGTGCCGGTTTATCAAAAAGTCCGGATTACAGAGAGGTATAGTTAAAAGGTACGAGAGCTCTGTACACAGCAACAAATCCAGGCTTCCCTGTTGCTTAGCAACAGCTGCAGGAACCCCGACCACAGACCAAGTGTCCCTGTTGCTTAGCAACAAGTGCAGGAACCCCAATTACACGGCCACAGATCCAGGAACGGCCACTAATATGAAGTAAAACTTACCTGAACCTACTCCTGAATTCTGCCGGTTAACAGAGATTTCCGGTTATTTAGGTGCCGGTAAATCGAGAGTTTCCTGTAATTGGTTGCAGTCTCAAGAAAAACTGGCCAGACTTGCATGGAGCGGATGGCATCACAGACCCACACTATTGTGTGTATGAATCTACTGGCAGACTAGGACTGTTTCAAAGCAAATGCAGAGATCCACTCCAGTGAGTGCGCACTCTCAAAGCAATCATGTCTCCATTGGAGCCCAACCAACAGGGCCAAGCACCCAACCAATGTAAAGGTGGGGCAGGAAAGAGGGACCAGCATACAGATATCACTCTCCTGGAGGCAGGAACTTTCTACAGTTAAGTAAAACCACATGGGATTTGTTACTCCTTTTGCAGCCTTTACATATCAATGGTCAGCTATTGCAAGGATGCCCAAAAAACAGCCATGGAACAGGGAGAATGATTTTTTTTTAAACTGAGTGTGGTAAACCACTGTTATACCTGTCTGTAGAGGTATGTGTATTCCACTAGGTATAGGTCTGGACATGCCTCGGCTGACTCCTCCCACTATTCCAGGTATATAGGTGACTACCTCCCAGTCCCTTAGTATTCTGGACGGGTCGACCACTCGAGACAAGACCTTCATTCTTTAGTTAATAAAAGCCTGATTGTTACTCGCTCAACCTCAGTCTTTTGAGTAATTGATGGCGCATCAATTTTATTAACTAAATTTTTATAATGGTGAAGATCCTCACACCAGCATGCCTGGACCTGGACAGTCGGGAAGCGGACGCTTCCACCAAGTTTGCTCACTGGTTCACGTGCTTCGAGACATTCCTGACTGCCTCCACGTCACAACGGATGCGGACAAACTGTCTGTCCTGATCTCCAAGGTGAACCACCGAGTGTACTCAGTCATCCAGGACGCGACCTCATACACAGACGCCCTCCAGCTCCTCAAAACCCAGTACGCGCGCCCTGTGAACGAAGTACACGCCAGGCACCTCCTGGGGAGTCGCAAGCAACAACCTAGGGAATCGACTGAGGAATACCTCCAAGCACTGTCCGTGCTTGGCCGGGCCTGTGGGTGTAAGGCGGTAACGCCCGCTAAGTACACGGAGGAACTGATCCGGGATGCCTTCGTAGCGGGCCACAGGTCCAACTACACCAGACAGCGTCTGCTGGAGCAGAGCGACCTCAACCTCAACAAAGCCTCCGAAATCGCACTAACGCTGGACGCAGCCTACCGGGGCATGGATGCCTACTCCTCTGCACCGTGGACGCCGCGGGGAACGACAACCTGGGACACGGTAGTAGAGCCCCATAGCACCGTGCCACCCCAGCCACAGCCCAACAACGGCCCAACTACCGCAGCAGTATCCCAAGGCCAGAAATGCTACTTCTGTGGCCAGGCCAAACACCGCAGAGCGCGCTGCCCGGCGAAGAATGCGACCTGCTCGGGCTGCGGGAAAAAGGGACACTACGCCAGCGTCTGCAAGGCCAAAGCCACCCCGAACACCAGCAGCGCCGCGTGTGGGCCGCCATCTTGGGCCTCTCCAGCCATGTGCGAACCACCGCAGCAGCAGCCATCTTGGACGACTCCAGCCACATGGGAATCATGGACGCCGCCATCTTGGACACCAGCCGGGACGCAGCAGGCCGCCAACTCCCCCCCCATCTGATACCCGCAGCAACACACCGACCCCTACGCTGGCCTCTGTTACGCTGGACCAAACGAGACCGCACCAACTAGCTCGGTCCAAAATGGACGTTAAGGTAAACGGCTATGCAATAAACTGCCTTTTTGACTCCGGGAGCACAGAGAGCTTCATCCACCCCGACACGGTGCGGCGTTGCTCTCTCCCAGTCCTGCCTGCGCACCAGCGGATTCCTATGGCCTCCGAGTCCCAGTCAGCGGACATTGGCGGCTACTGCGTGGTGACACTAGTAGTAGACGGGACTGTATTCAATAATTTTAAACTCCTGGTCCTGCCCGACCTCTGCGCTGCCGTCCTACTGGGGTTGGATTTCCAGTGCCACCTCAAAAGCGTTACGATGGCGTACGGTGGCCCCCTCCCCCCACTCACAGTCCGCAACCAGCAGCCTCCAAATTGCCCGCCGCGCACCAGATGCAACCTCTCCACACTCAGAGTCCCACCCCCCCCCACTGTTCGCTAACCTCACCCCCGACTGTAAGCCCATCGCCACAAAGAGCAGGCGATACAGTGCCGGGGACAGGGTTTTCATCAAAACCGAAGTGGAGCGACTCCTGAAGGAGGGGATTATTGAGGGCAGCTCCAGCCCCTGGCGAGCCCAGGTTGTGGTCGTTAAGACCGGCGAGAAACAACACCTGGTCATCGACTACAGCCAAACAATAAACCGCTACACCCTGCTGGACGCCTACCCACTCCCCCGCATAGCTGACATGGTCAACCAGATCGCACAGTACCGCGTCTTTTCGACCATTGACCTGAAATCAGCGTACCACCAGCTCCCCATCCGCCCTGAAGACCGCCAGTATACTGCTTTTGAGGCAAACGGCCGCCTCTATCACTTCCTTAGGGTTCCCTTCGGCGTTACCAACGGGGTCTCCGTCTTCCAAAGGGAGATGGACCGGATGGTCGATCAAAACGCGCTGCAGGCCACTTTCCCTTACCTAGACAATGTGACCATCTGCGGCCAGGACTTGCAGGACCATGACGCAAACCTCGAGAAATTCCTCCGCACCGCCCAACTCCTGAACCTGACATATAACAAGGAGAAGTGCATATTCCGCACAGACCGCCTCGCCATCCTTGGCTGTGTTGTGGAACACGGGGTCATCGGTCCCGACCCGGACCGGATGCGTCCCCTTATGGAACTCCCACTGCCTAAAAGCCCTGAAGAGGTGCCTAGGGTTTTTTTCCTACTACGCTCAGTGGGTCCCCTACTATGCAGACAAAGCCCGTCCGCTGATCAAATCCACCTCTTTTCCCCTGATGGCAGAGGCCCGCTCGGCCTTCCACTGCATCAAGGAGGACATTGCCAAAGCCACCATGCACGCAGTGGACGAATCCATCCCCTTCCAGGTGGAAAGCGATGCGTCCGACTTCGCTCTGGCTGCCACCCTTAATCAGGCGGGGAGACCTGTGGCATTCTTCTCACGAACCCTCCGGGGCCCGGAGACCAGACACTCCGCGGTCGAGAAGGAGGCCCAGGCTATTGTGGAGGCTGTGCGTCATTGGAGGCACTACCTGGCCGGAAAACGATTTACCCTGCTAACTGACCAGCAGAGGGGCAAAATCAAAAATGACAAGATCTTGAGGTGGAGAATCGAACTTTCCACCTACAACTACGAGATCTTGTACCGGCCTGGGAAGCTCAATGAACCCCCAGATGCCCTATCGCGTGGCACCTGCGCCAGCGCGCAGATCGATAGGCTGAGGGCCCTCCACAATGACCTCTGCCACCCGGGGGTCACCAGGTTCTTCCACTTCATCAAGGCCCGCAACCTGCCTTACTCCATCGAGGAGGTCAGGACCATGACCAAGAACTGCCAAGTCTGCGCTGAGTGCAAACCGCACTTTCATAGACCAGACAGAGCCCACCTGATAAAAGCCACTCGCCCTTTCGAACACCTGAGCGTCGATTTTAAAGGGCCTCTCCCCTCCTCCGACCGCAATGTGTACTTCCTCAACATCATTGACGAGTACTCCCGTTTCCCGTTCGCTATCCCCTGCTCGGACATGACCAGTGCCACGGTCATTAAATCTCTGAACAGCCTCTTCACCCTGTTCGGTTTCCCCAGCTATATCCATAGCGACCGGGGCTCATCGTTTATGAGCGACGAACTCCGCCAGTACCTGCTCGCTAGGGGTATAGCCACAAGCAGGACCACCAGTTATAACCCCCGGGGGAACGGACAGGTGGAAAAAGAGAATGCGACAGTTTGGAAGGCCGCCCTACTAGCCTTAAAGTCTAGGGGCCTTCCGACCTCCCGCTGGCAGGAGGTGCTCCCCGATGCGCTCCACTCGATTCGGTCACTGCTCTGCACTGCCACCAATGCCACCCCTCACGAGGAAATGTTTGTCTTCCCAAGGAAGTCCACATCGGGGACATTGTTACCGCCATGGCTGACGTCCCCAGGGCCGGTACTACTGAGAAGACATGTGAGGGCCAATAAAACGGACCCCCTGGTCGAGGGGGTCGACCTCCTCCACGCCAACCCCCAGTACGCTTACATTGCGTACCCGGACGGGCGGGAGGACACAGTCTCCATACAAGACCTCGCACCCTCGGGGACCGTTGTAGGGCGGGAGGACACAGTCTCCATACGGGACCTCGCACCCTCGGGGACCGCTGTAACCCACTACCCATTACCACCACCCCCCACCCCCCCCACGACCCGATATCCAACCCCAGCAGCCGGCTCGCCTTGGACCGTCACCCACGAGGACTACACTCCAGGGCCCCAGCCTACACGGGACGCGACGCCGGAAGCTCCACCACCCCTGCCGTCGCCACGTCGATCACAGCGGCAGACAAGACCTCCGGAGAGACTCCAATACGCGAACTTTTAAATACACTTCACCCCGCCGGACTCATTTTTAAACAAGGGGTGAATGTGGTAAATCACTGTTATACCTGTCTGTAGAGGTATGTGTATTCCACTAGGTACAGGTCTGGACATGCCTCGGCTGACTCCTCCCACTATTCCAGGTATATAAGTGACTACCTCCCAGTCCCTTAGTATTCTGGATGGGTCGACCACTCGAGACAAGACCTTCATTCTTTAGTTAATAAAAGCCTGATTGTTACTCGCTCAACCTCAGTCTTTTGAGTAATTGATGGCGCATCACTGAGCCACTGGGTTTTCTACCAGAATAGTGGCAACAGTGAAGAATACTCATTTTGCACATCCTTGGGTGTTGGAGCAAATCATTTATGGAGTGATAAAATCAAGAGGGGGGAAAAAGGGGAGATTTTTTTTTTTGTTTTTTTTTTTTTGCGCGAGTTGTTACGATCTGTAACGCGCCACCGGAAAGGGTGGTGGAACTTTCAAAAGGGAGTTGGATATATACTTGAAGAAGAAGAATTTTGCAAGGCTATGGGAAAAGAGCAGGCAAGTGGGACTAAATGGACAGCTCTTTTCAAAGAGTCAGCAAAGAAAACAACGGGCCAAGTTTGCACATTCTCCCCGTGTTTGCGTGGGTTTTCTCCGGGTGCTCCGGTTTCCTCCCACAGTCCAAAGATGTGCGGGTTAGGTTGATTGGCTATGATAAATTGACCCTCAGTGTTAGGGGGATTAAATACGTGGGGTTACGGGGATAGGGTGGGATATGTGTTAGTGCAGGCTCGATGGGCCGAAATGGCCTCTATCTGCACTGTGGGGTTTCTGTGATTCTGTGTGAAATGGCCTTCTGTGTTGTATGATTCCAAGTGATAATTGACAAGTCTGGTGGTACACAGTGTGGAACCATGGAAGAGTTGAAAGGCAGGAGGACAGGGCGGGTGAATCCTCAAGGTGATTGGCAAAAGAGCCAGAGGCAACATGAGGAAAAACTTTACGCAGCGAGTGGTTAGGGTTTGGAATGCACTACCGGATAGGGCGGTGGATACAGATTCAATAGTAGCCTTCAAAAGGGAATTGGATAAATACTTGGAGAAAAAAATTGCAGGGATATGGGGAAAGTGCAGGCGAGTGGGACTGACTGGATTGCTCTTCGAAAGAGCCGGCGCAGACGAGGGGCCAAATAGCCTCCTCCTGCGCTGCACTTTTCTATGGTCCAAGAGATAACCCAGCTTTCTGTGCCATTCTGGGAATTGAGGTTCTGCTGTTGGCATCTGAAGGACGCTAATTAATCCTCTACTTAGCACAAATGGAACCTTTTCAATCAAAGGGCACCTGTAAAACCTACTTCTGCAGTCTAAAGGGAACACTGAAAGATGCAGCACAGCCAACTGCTGAAGCCACAAACCATGCACCTGTATCCAAGGCCTTCACCAGAGCTTGCTGCTCCAGTGAGACAGTCAGTGCTGGGGCATCACCCAAGGGTGTTAATCTGGAAGATTGGGATGGGATGGGCTGTCAAATGTTGTCAACCAGCTCGCCCCAGTCCACACCATTCTGGTGACAAACAGCATTCTGCGGAGCCGACGCAATAGCGTTTGGCAACTCAGTAATTTTTGTGTTTCATTTTTCTCAGCACAGAAGCTGGCAGCATTTACCATCAGCTTCAGCGTCGGCTTCGACTTGAAGTTCCTTTTCCCCACCTTTTGAACCGTCGTCTCAGCAGCTCGTTCTGGTTCTCCAACTCCCTGTCCTTTTCCTTCATTTTGCCGAGTTCTCAGAGTTTGTGCTACTACTAATGCAGTCCCGCCTGCAGTCGGGTTAGCATACAGCTTGGATCACCATTCCTGGTTTCTAGCTGCTGGCGTTCTTTTTCCTCTCCATTTCATCTCTGATAGTGGTCATCCCTTATGTCCCCACGCTGGGCGCAAACATGGGCTGCATAGTGTAGCAACTGCCCACTTTCACCGAATCTGATTTTGCCCAGCGTTATCTGGCTCTGGATCCAGTCTGTCGTCTTTTTATACGAGTCCCCTACTGGACTGCTCAAAAACAGCAATAAATTTATCACACACAACTTCTCAAATTTCTAACTCTGGCCCTCTCAACATTGTTCGACTCCGCCACCCTTGGATGCGGGTCCACGCCTGGACTGCTCGAAAACAACACCTATTTCTCATCTCTGGCCCTCTCAACATTGTTCGAGTCCTCTATCCGTAATGAATTGCCACAATACTGCTGGTAGGTCAAGGTGTCCTACACGCCCCGAAGGTTTTCCTTCCTTAACTGGCTAGGCAGACAATCACGCCAGTCCTAGGATCCCACTTACACCAACATATATTAATAACCGTTAGTCAGCTCCTGGCTAGGCTCGCCGCTGTAAGAAAAAAATTGGAGTCCCTCAAGACTGTCTGTTCAATGGTTCAAAGCTGACACCATATTGGTAACAGTTATGATTTATTTAAGCATAAGTGACGCTTAATACTTTACAGTATTTGAGCAGCAGTTTACAAAGTACAATTAAGAATTGTATTACCCGTTATAACTTTCCTAACTGTCCTTTGGGTAGTAGATGTGGTCCATTCCTCGTTCCTTCTACACGCATACGTGTTTGCACCAGCCTGCAACGATGCCCTTCTACACTGAGAATGACCCAAACCAACTAGGATATACCCCAAGAACCAGGACTACAGAAAGATCTATCCAATCACTTTATTTCCCATTCCACCAAAGCAGGGGTCCGCCAATGTCTGTGGCCAGCACAGGCCTTTGGCCCTCTCTTATCCGAGCCTAGTACAAGTTTTCCGTTTCCATGGTGATGACGTAGTCCTGGACCTTGGCAACAACGCCTTCTACTTATGGTTTTTAACATACTTTAACCTAATTCTAAAAGGAATAAGACCAAATTAATAAAATATTAACTTAATAAAACTATAATCTGGCCATGTTAGTATTAAACTACAGTCCAGCAGATCTTAATACTGAAAATTGGTAAAAGGAGTTTAGCTGGTTTAACAACTCTCAGCAGTTCAGACGTTCCCACAGGGAGAGAGAGATAAGAGATAGAGCTGGCGACATGTAGGCAACTCGTGTTCCTTTCCTTACAACAGCAAGTGCATTTTCACCATACAGAAGGCCATTTGTGACGCACCCAGCAGCTGCGATCTGTGGATTTTGCAGTATAGCAGTTCTAACAAAAAGCTTGGGGTCATTTAACTCTTTACAATGCCCGAGAAGAACATAACAGAAGAAATAGGAGCAGAAGTCGGCCATTCGGCCCTTTGAGCCTGCTCTGCCATTCAATAAGATCATGGCCGATTTTCTACATCAACTCCACTTTCCTGCACTATCCCCATATCCCTCGATTCCCTTAATATCCAAAAATCTATCGATCTCTGCCTTAAATGTACTCAATGACTGAGCATCCACAGCCCTCTGAGGTACAGAATTTCAAACATTCATTACCTTCTGAGTAAAGGAATTTCTCCTCAGCTCAGTCCTAAATGGCCGGCCCCTTATCCTGAGACCCCTGGTTCTAGACTCCCCAGCCAAGGAAAACATCCTCCCTGCATCTACCCTGTCAAGCCCTGTAAGAATTTTGTATGTTTCAATGAGATCACCTCTCATTCTTCTAAACTCTAGAGAATATAGGCCTAGTCTACTCAATCTCTCCTCATAGGACAATCCCCCATCCCAGGAACCAGTCTGGTGAACCTTCGTTGCACTCCCTCTATGGCAAGTATATCCTTCCTTAGGTAAGGAGACCAAAACTGTACACAATACTCCAGGTGTGGTCTCACCAGGGCCCTATATAATTGCAGTAAGACTTTACTCTTATACTCAAATCCTCTTGTAATAAAGGCCAACATACCATTTGCTTTCCTAATTGTTTGCTGTACCTGTATGTTAACTTTCAGCGATTCGTGTACATGGACACCCAGGTCCCTCAACACCAACATTTCCCAATCTCTCACCATTTAAAAAATACCCACGTTCTTGCCCACTCGCTTAACCGGTATATCCCCTTGCAGCCTCTTTGCATCCTCCTTACAACTTACATTCCCACCTAGCTTTGTATCATCAGCAAACTTGGATATATTACATTTGGTCCCCTCATCCAAATCATTGATATAGATTGTGAATAGCTGAGGCCCAAGCACTGATCCTTGCGGGTACCCCAATAGTTACAGCCTGCCAACCCGAAAATGATCCATTTATTCCTACTCTGTTTTCTGCCCGTTAACCAATCCTCAATCCATGCTAGTATATAACCCCCAATCCTATGAGCCCTAATTTTGTTTAATAACCTCTTGTGTGGCACCTTATAGAATGCCTTCTGAAAATCCAAATACAGGAAACTTTGTGCTATCCGGCACCGACGGGACCGAGCTGTTGCCGTCCCATCAAAACTGCCGGACAAACCAGCGCTAATGTTGAAACATACGGAGATTTTGAGCTCCGTATCTGGCAACAAACAGCTTCTAAACAGTCGGCCGTGCCTTGCAAGCGTCTCTGTAGCTTAGCAACAGCTTCAGCGAGACCTTGCAGAGCTTGACTGTTGAGAAAAAAGCAACGAAAAGAGAAAAAAAGCAACGAAAAGAAAAAAAACCTAACGAAACGGCTCCTGATTTTTGCCGGTGGCTCGAGCTTGCCGGACATTTAGCCTCCGGATAACACAAAGTTTCCTGTACACCACATCCACTGGTTCTCCCTGATCTCTCGAAATACCCTCAAAAGCCCATATTCTTATACAAGCTGCCCTCTCTGGTGCGACAGGGTGAAGGTGTATGTCCTGTTGCTGCGGAAGATTGGGATTTAGACTCTCGTTTTGGATGGGAGGCACCCAACAGAGTGGGACTGTTGCCAAGTTCGGCATCAGAGCACACTGAAGTGTTGGTGGCACTCGAAGTTGGATCACAGCTGGCTGATTTACTGTGATTCTGTACTTATAATCACTTTCAATCTTTTTCCTGGAGTACGAGAGATTCAATGAAGCCCGTCTCAGCAGGCATAGGCAGAGAACCTGACTAAATCTAGCAAGCTGAGGCATGTTTTGAAGACAGACACCGTCATACTGCCATCCACACTAAATGCACTTGGTACAATGATAAAACTCTGTTGGCTGCAGGATGACAGCATGGCGCCATTCAGCATCATGAGCTCAAGTTTAGAGGACATTTGAAAGTTTCCTAAATCGCTTGGAACTGTAACATCAGCCAGTATCAAGTGGTACAATAGGCACGAGCCAGGGCTGTGGTTAGGAGAGGTATGCAAGTTGGGATAATGTGCGCCAATCATATACAGCATCAGAAAAAGAAAAATCCAGAACTGTTTTTTTTTTCTTTTTAAAAGCTACTGATGAATGCAAAAGTCAAGATTAACACAGTCTACCTACAAACAAATTAAGAGAACTGTAACAAACACAAGTGCCAAACTCATGAACTTCAAACCGAAATATGCTTGGAAGTGGTGAACATAGCTCCCAGGTGGGGGAAAAACTAACTCCCCAGCATGCACCGGGGGCTTTTATATGGTGCAGGAGCATGGGTAATGTAGCGAGTTGGACTCGCCCAATGTCAAAATTATAGTGGGAACGTTGCCTACCATGCAGTTCCCCCCAAATGTTGATTAACAGGCCTCAAAATCCAGTAGTGCGTGAAAGGATGTAGTTAAATGTTATATTGTTTACTTAACTTACTCAATCTTTCTCCAGATTCCCCTCAGTGATGGCAATATACAGAATATAAACTCTTAGAAATTACTGGCAGGAGTACTGTTTAAACAGCTCGATATTATAATAATATTGGACATCAGAGGTTACCAGTCAGAATCCTATCGTTTGTTCTTTGATTTTTCAGTTGAATAGACAGGTAGCACACTGCTTTTTAGGTACAAAGTAAATAGGTTTCACTCGAAGTGGTATCCTTAACGACTCCCATAACACATCACTGCTTTGAAACCAGGGTGAAAGTGGCACTCCGCCCACAAGCTTACATCAACAAGCAGAGCTCCACTCTCTCGGTGGCTATTTCTTAACATTAGGAGAGAGCAGACAGAGCAGACATTACTATCTGCTTTCTCCTAACATTGAAAAGGCTGCAGTAAGTTTACAAAATGCCCAGGAGGACCAGTGGACCACACGAACACTTCTACAGCCCAGCTTCACTCGGCACTGGAGGCAGTCTCACCACTCTGCTGGAGTAGGTTCGAGCTAGGTCGGGACATAACCCAGGAATGGTGTTGCTATCTGGATAGCGCTGGGCACTTCACATCAACAGCTACAAAACGCATAACTACACGCTGGATAAAATAGCTTACATCTCTGTGTAAAGGAAAGGAACGGGCACTTTAGAATGATTAGAAGTCAGTAATTTAATCAAGACTCAGATTACTGATTGCTCAAGATGAAATTCGAGTAGTTGACATCTGTCACCTGAACTTGCAGATTACAATCTTGAAGTACTCACTGGTTAAAACAGGCTGCAGTTCATTTGGTTCATTCAACGGTGAATCAATTTAAGCATCTGTACTCTACATGTCCCTGAACATTATGACAGTGGTGTCATTACATCAGGTTCATCAAAATCAGCAGTAAATCCACGACCCATATACTAGTTTGTCCTGGCAATCAAGGGTAGATTCCTCAATAGACCTGCAGTAATGACATTCCAATTAATATTCTAGTGAGATCTGCTCCTACATAATTTGGAAGCCACAGCCAGCACTAATACTGGCGCAAACGCCACAAAAACCACCTCCATAAAACTGGGGACTGTCCAGGGAATTGATGCCGATTCTGGCACCCCAACTACTGCCCTAAGCCATCGAAGGATCTCACTTGTGTTGGGGTATATGAACCATTGGCAGCCTAATTAGTTACTGCCGTGTAAATATTCCATTCTCTCTATTATATTAACCATTTTTACTATGTATTATTTTAAAACAAAGCTCTAAAAAAAATTTCAACATACCTTCAAAATCTCATACATGTAGAACCTTATATCATAATCTGTTAAGGTCTGGTACAGCTGCTGTAGGGAATACATACAAGAAAAGGTTAACAATATTTTCAACAAAGCTAGGAATGTTTTACTGAAAACAAAATTCAACAAAACTTATACACAGATTAATGAAATACAGAATACATTTCTTAGTTAACATACTTACAAATGCACATTAATTGTGAAAAAGCATAAAGCAAAGTGATGGAAGATACTGAACCCTTTAAAAGGGCATCACCAGAGTGATGGTTGGATGGACATTCGTATTCATGCTTCCATTAATCAAGTTCACAATCTCAGTTATGACATTAACAACTTATTTATACGTAGATTAATTATGTGTCTCAGAAATATCTCAAAGCTCTTTGTACAGACAATGAATTTGTTTGAAGGGCAGTCATCGTTGTTATGTAGTCAAACTCGAATGTGGGAAGGAACTACGCAGAGGTCAGACATTTCTTAAGAGTGAAAATTGTCACCCGGTTCACTCGAGATCTCCCTGAAGCCAATAACAGTTCAGCAGACATGTGATGAAATGCCTGCCTTTGCTGTCAGAAAATGGGAAAACCGGTATAGTGAGCTTCCTTAGAAAAACATGGAAACATTAACTGGCAAAAAAGGTGGGTTCAAAAATAAAACATTTTCAAGTGGTTTGAGAATGGCTGTAGGAAAAGAACAGAACAATTTCAGACTTTATTGGCATCAGGTTAGTTTTAAGGAGGGCCTTTAAAGAAGAGGGAGGTGACAAGGCCGAGGGGTTCAGGGAGGGAATTCCAGAGCGTGGTCGAGGCAGCTGAAGGCATGGCTGACAATGTTGGGACAATGGGGAAATGCACAAAAGGCCAGAGTTAGATTAATTGATAGGGATGCTTGTAGAGCAGGAGGAGGTTAGCGATAGAGGGGTGAGGCCATGAAGGGTTTTAATACATGAGGATATGAGATTGTGAATCTTATATTGGTTTTACTGGGAACCCTTGAGGGTGCTGCAGAAGTATTATGGTGAATGAAGGACTAAAGGCTAGGCAAGTGGGATTTAGAAAGTACAGCTGGGAGTGATTGAGAGTTCCCCCCCATCCCTCCCCAAGGACAGACACAGAAGGAAGTGGGGTTGAAAAGGGTAGGGTGATGTTGATGGTGAGGGATACAAGGACGTGGTCAGAGATGACCTTATCTGTGATGGAGACCACGGGAGTTGGTATGGTTAAGGTAGTAGCCTTGAGTATGGGTAGGAGAGTTTGCATAACGGGGGACGTTTAGAGGACATGAAGTCAGTGAATTCAGAGGAAAGAGGGCAAGGTGGGCGGAGATAAAGATTGAAATCACTTGGGGGTAGTAGACAGGAGAGGAGGAGTGGGTGGAACATGGTGAGGTGCTTGAAGATGAGAAAGAACCAGAGGAGTAAGCAGGAGAGACCAAGGTGTGATTTGGTGGTAAGGGCCATACTGCCACCGTTGTAATTTAGGCAGGGCAAGTACTGGAAAGTATAGCCAGGTAGGGGGGCTTCAATAAGAGGCAAGTCACAAGCCAAGTTTCGGTCAAAGTCAGGATGTCGACGCAAACATCCACAATAATGTCGTGGATTACAAGGGAATTTGCTAATTAGCGAATGGGCATTCTGAAGGGAAATGTGGAGATTAATTGATGGGGCAGTAATTGATCCACTTCCAGGGTTTAAGTAGTTAATGGTGGGCAGGGTGCACACAAGGTTGGCATGGTGAGCCACCCAGATGTAAGCTGGGTGGGAAGGTCGACAAGAGAGGAAGATTTGGCAATTGGGGTTGCTGCTTGTAAGGAGGGTGCAATGGGTGCCTTGATGGGCCCTTCGGAGAATACCAAGACAGGCACAGAGGGTAGCTATGGGCTTATATAAAGGGGATAGGGGATTCAAGCCAGAAACTGCAGCAGGAGTAGGAAGGCAGGAATCTTGATGGGTTGGGGTCAATGTTCCCTCTAATTTTATCTCCCCTGCGCGGCCCTTTAAATTTGCTGCGCACCATCTCTTCCAGCAGTAGCAGTTGATGAGCAGGACCTCGTTGTCAGTGTGTGGCCGGGCACCTTAGGGGGAACTTTGGTTGGGGTATTGGGTGGATTGAGAGATTGGGTGGGGTGGCGAGGGGGAGGAGTCAAAGTACCACAGACAGCAGAAACTAAATGTGCCTTGACTAGGTGACGGGACAGGGTGGAAGCAGGAAAGGAGGAGCCCGAGAGGGGAAAATAAAGGAGATGGAAGTAATAGGCTTCGGTCCAGAGCGGCAGCCAAAACGGACACACTGGGAATTCAGGTTACATGGCATGAGAGATTAGAAGAGATGTCACCAATGTTCCCTCTAAGCTGCACGGCCACGCAGCTCTCTGGACCTCCTGTGCAGTTGGCTCGTCGGCTTTTCAAAAGGGGAAAACCACACACGTGCAGTATTTTGAATGGGCCGAGCACCCAAAAAAAAATTACCGGGAACATCGGATATGACCTGGTCAAACACAGAGGACCTTCACCCTTACCCTAGGCTTTATGGGTCAGTTCAAGGCTAATTGCCCTTTGGTAGCTCATTGGGGTCATTAGAAGTCAGACTATTTTTTTATATATATATCCAATGTGAAGGTATTTGGTTAGTGGGGAAGTTCCTCTGTGCATTGGAAATGATGAGCGCTCTTTTATAAATTTATACTTTTTAAATAACAGCGAGACAGAAAATAGCAGGCGTGATGCCTGAAATGTGATGGACTTCGATACCGGCGGACAGTAAATTTTTGGCATTTGAAATATGGAATTACAGTAAACTCTTGTATCCGGCACCTATGGGACTGGGATGGTGCCGGTTGATTAAAAATTCCGGATGACGGAGATGTATACCTACCAAGGTACGAGAGCTCTGTTACGCGGCCACAGGTACAGGGGACCCCGGTTACGCGGCCACAGGTACAGGGGACCCCGGTTACGCGGCCACAGGTACAGGGGACCCCGGTTACGCGGCCACAGGTACAGGGGACCCCGGTTACGCGGCCACAGGTACAGGGGACCCCGGTTACGCGGCCACAGGTACAGGGGACCCCGGTTACGCGGCCACAGGTACAGGGGACCCCGGTTACGCGGCCACAGGTACAGGGGACCCCGGTTACGCGGCCACAGGTACAGGGGACCCCGGTTACGCGGCCACAGGTACAGGGGACCCCGGTTACGCGGCCACAGGTACAGGGGACCCCGGTTACGCGGCCACAGGTACAGGGGACCCCGGTTACGCGGCCACAGGTACAGGGGACCCCGGTTACGCGGCCACAGGTACAGGGGACCCCGGTTACGCGGCCACAGGTACAGGGGACCCGGTTACACGGCCACAGGTACAGGGGACCCCGGTTACACGGCCACAGGTACAGGGGACCCCGGTTACACGGCCACAGGTACAGGGGACCCGGTTACACGGCCACAGGTACAGGGGACCCGGTTACACGGCCACAGGTACAGGGGACCCCGGTTACACGGCCACAGGTACAGGGGACCCGGTTACACGGCCACAGGTACAGGGGACCCCGGTTACACGGCCATGGATACAGGAACTCCGGTTACATGGCCACAGGTGCAGGAACCCCCGTTACATAGCCACGGGTACTGCAGCCCCGGTTACACGGCCACAGATACAGGGGACCCGGTTACACAACCAGAGGTGCAGGAGCCATGGTTACACGGCAAAAGGTACGAGAACCCCGGTTACACAGCCACAAATATACAGGAAAACTTACCTTTGGGTTCCTGAATCTACTCCTGAATTTTGCCGGTTATTAGAGAATTCCGGATAATTAGGTGCCGTTTAAACGAGAGTTTACTGTAATAAGATTGCCATCAGTTGAACTGAAAATTAATTTATTGACTTTAAACAGCTGAGCGTGGAAAGAAAAGTGATAAGAGTGGCAGGCAATTGTGAAATCAGTTACAGGAAGGTCCTAAATAACAGGAGAGAAAAAAAAGGAACCGGTTGACTAAGGAGAATATCAAGTGGCAACATCAAAAGCTGGACAGATGGAACAGTAAGCTCAAGACCATGATTTTTCAGAGAACAAATATCCACAAACATATGCTGCAGCCTCTAATCCGCCGCAAGAGAAAGCAATACAGGAAACTTTTTTTTTATCCGGCACGGGCGGGACCGACGTGGTGCCGGTTCATCAAAAATTCCAGATAACCGAACGCTATAGTAAAAGATACGGAGCTCAGAGCTCCGTATAAAGCAACAAACCCTTAGCAACAGCTTCAAAACAATGGCCTCAAGTTGCAAGCGTCTCTGTAGCTTAGCAACAGCTGCAGCCACACCCTTGCACAGCAACAGATGGAGGAAGGGAAGTAATAAAAGTTACCTGAACCTATTCCTGAATTTTGCCGGTTAACCGACATTTCCGGTTATTTAGGTGCCGGTTAATCGAAAGTTTCCTGTACTAAAGTGGCAAGTTATTCCTCATGCACAACATTGAAGGAAAGCTTTGCAACAAATGCTTCTTTTATTCTCTGAACCCTACTTTTGTGGGGGTGAGGGGAGGCAGGAGAAGAGGAATGGAATATGAATACCAGTACCTTTTAGAACTAGCTTGTAACAAAAAGGGCACAATCTTACCTTGAAATCTGTGTTGTTTACGTGTTCAAAAACCAAAGCAGGTGTCCGTGACTGAGGAGAAACAAAGAGCGTGAGTCCCAAATCTTTAAAATGAATAATATGTAAAAATTTTACTGATTATATCATAAAAAAAATTTAATATACAGTGCATCCTGTAGATAGTAAATACTGCAGCTACGGTCCGCCGGTGATAGAGGGAGTAGATAAAGTGCCGATCAAGTGGACAGTTTTGACTTGGATGCTGCTGAGCTTCGAGTGTTGCTGCAGCTGCACCCAGTGGAGAGTATTCCATCACACTTGTGACTTGTGCCTTGTAGGTGGTGGAGGGGCTTTGGGGAGTCGGGAGCTGAGCCACTGGCCAGAGTACCCAGCCTCTGACCTGCTCTGGTAGCAACAGCATTTACATGGCTGGTCCAGTGTGTTTCTGGTCAATGGTAACTCCAAGGATGTTGATGGTGGGAGATGTTGATGATAATGTCAAGGGGAGGTGGAGATGGTCATTGCCTGGCACTTGTACATGGTCATATGCAATAAGCTGAAGCTGCTTTCAGCCTGTTCCACAAACACATCCTTCACATTAGTCAAATGGTCATTTAAAAATAACATCTGCAGCTGAAATTAATCAACTCCTACTGTGCACCAAAGGAGGAAAAAAAGCACTACATACTTTAAGCCAAGAAATGTTCAATTTATAGATTTTCATAATTTCCTAATCATTGCAATTACTATTAAAACGGCACCTTTAATAAATAAGAGGCTAAAGAAAATTAAATTGAAACAGTATAAATGTACATCTGAAAACAAGCAAAAATAAATCCAAACCACAAAGCACTGTGTAATAACATTTCACACAGTCACAAATTGCAAACTGTAATACACGATGAACTAGTCACCTTGTCCACCTCGAACCTCCACTTTTCTGAAAAGACCTGTCATTTATACAGTCACACAGTGCAACTTTTCCACTCTTAGTGAAACAAATAAGATGCAAGTGAAGTGGTTCTATTGGAAAACTGTGTCAGTATTTTGGGGGGGGGGGGGGGTGGGTGCAGTAGATCGCTATACTGTGCTAGCATAAAGTGATACATTAATTGGTTGCAATGTGCACCATACACAGACCTGGAGGTATGAAGTCCACACCAGCATTCCTCTGCATGGCTCATTACCACCCTCACACCCAGGTCTTTGGGATGCGAGGTCAAATGAAGGCCAAATTCCTCTCAAAAAAACAAAGCGCAAAATAATCTATGCAAATACTGTATTCCTTAAAAAGGAGAGAATTTAAATCTCAAACATTGGGATCGAGGTGGTGCAGTGTGTTAAGATACAGGTCTTTTACCTTCGGGGCTTGGGTTTCGACCCAGCCAATACTGATGCAATGATTGTTGCAAGGGTCCTGTGTAAAATGAGTTCAGGCAGTCTGAATCCAGTTCCCAGTACAAGTCCACAGCATTAATCTAATTTAGCATTAAATGGAACTAAATTGTCCACGTCACAGAAAGGAAGGTGTGGAGAAATGGAAAATGTCACACTGGTGCAATCAGTGCAGAGAATTTTACATCTAACCTGAGCTGGGTGTGCTTGATGCTGGAAACAGGTACACAACAAAGATGTTCTATTCCTCAGCTCAAAAAAGAAAAATCACAAAGTAATGAAATGCCTAAAATATTAATGATTCAGCATCCAAATTACACCAAAACTCAAAAATCTGTTCAAATAAAAAAAGTACTTCAGAAATGGGCCTGATTCCTACAGACACGGGCTCCATCCCTGAACAGAACATTCACACAATCCTCGAGAATTGGGCTATTTCATTTACCTTTCAACAATCCACTAAATGCCTACCAAGGAAGAACCAGAACGCGCCACCCTTCCGGCAACATATAGTTTAATCAGACTGTCACTACTCGTCACGAAAAGGGGATCCCTACAACAAACATTTTAGTGAAATATCTACGTGACATACACCACTCAGAACAGGCAATGTACAGACTGTCTGGAACTCTGGAGATATCAGGCAGCTTGGAGCTCTTTCCTGGAACCCTACACATCCGCAGCAGACACCAAAGACTGCCCCCACCCCTCCCACCAGGCAAACCTGCAATCCTCTGGCACAACTTGGGTATCGAAGGATGTTTCAAAGATTGTGGTGAGCGCCTCCCTAACTTCCCTAAGCATTCTAGGATGCATGCCGTCGTGGCACAGTGCATTTCCATTTTTCAGTTCTACCAAATTTTTCACTACGATTTCCTTATCTTATTCTATCTAATTGATCCACTTCCTCCTCTTGAACTGTTTCATTCACAACTACCACACGCTTCTGTTTAAAAACTAACACTGGTTAGACTGCAACTAGAATAGTGCATCAGGTTTTGATGCCTTCCTTTAGGAAGAATGTCAAGTCCATGGAGAGGGTGCAGAAGTGATTCAATAAGATGACACCAGGGATGGGAGGCTTTGGATACGAAGAGAAACTTGAGAAATTGGGGCTCTTTTCATTAGAACAAAGAGGGTTAAGAGATCAGAGGTGTTCAAAGTTTTACAGTTTTGGGGGAAAAGCTATGTCCGCTGGTCAGGGAGGGCATAAATTAAAGATCGTCGAAAGAAAGACGGGAGAGTAGGAGATTTTTTTTTTTTTTTTAAATATTGAGTGTCATTAGGACATAGAATGTCCTTACTAAATGAGTGGTGGAAGCAAAATCCATGTTAGCTTTAAAAGATAAATATCTGGAGAGAGAAATTTTAAAGGGAATGGAACTAATCGGTCTTTCGGAGAGCTGTCACAGATGCAGCGGGCCGAATACTCCTCCTTTCTCTACTGCATGATTCCAAGTAGGAACTCAGAACGCAGCCATAAACTAACGAGAGTTTTCTTGAGTTCTGATGAAAGGTCATCATCCTGAAACGTTAACGCGGTTTCTCTCTGCAGATGCTGCCTGACCTGCTGAGTGCTGCCAGCATTTTCTGCTTTTTCTATTTCAGATTTCAGCATCCGCAGTACAGGAAACTCTCGATTTACCGGCACCCAAACAACCGGAAATCTCGGTTAACCAGCAAAATTCAGGAGTAGGTTCAGTTAAGTTTTTCTTCATATTAGTGGCCGCTCCTGGATCTGTGGCTGTGTAATCGGGGGTTTCTGCGCTTGTTGCTAAGCAACAGGGACGTTTGGTCTGTGGCCGGGGTTCCTGCAGCTGCTGCTAAGCAACAGGGAACCTGGATTTGTGGCTGTGTACGGAGCTCTCGTACCGTTTAACTAAACCTCTCTGTAATCCGGACTTTTTGATAAACCGGCGCCATGCTGGTCCCGTCGGTGCCGGATAAAAAAAAAAGAGTTTCCTGTATTTTGCTTTGGTTCAAGAACTTTGTTTGGTTGGGCTGCTGAAGTTCCTATTATGGCAACAGCACAACCAGGCAAGACACCTCTCTGTTTACTTCGGATCTTCAATATCTTGCTAACTCAGCTGAACTCGAGGAACACTGCTAAATTACCCTGGTCCTTAAACCCAAATTGTTCCCAATCTGTTGATCTATACCGATAACCCGAACATGCTAATTCTCATGTAAGCACCTTGTGGAAGCCACTGCATAGTTTTTTTGTCACAAAATGCAAGTACGTTTTTTTTCTGAATTAATTTGTTTAAAAAAAAAAATCAGTAGCCATTCTTCTTGTGCTAGCTTAGACAGGGCGCATCGGGCTAATAAACTGTAAAGGGCATCACAGCAAGCAAATCCCGTTCTCGCGGGGTTTTACAAAAATAAAGCCAATCATAAATCAGTGATTGTAGATCTGTCAGCTGGCCTCTATAGAAACTGGGTTGGTTAAGAATTACTTCATGCTATATATTCAACCTTAGACACTTTTATATCCTGTGTTCTGAGATATGGTTAAACTAGCACTACTGTATTACAAAACAGAAGGAAATATAGTCCACAAAATACAAGAAAACACATTCATCAATAACGAGGGGGCACAAATTTAAGGTGATTGGCAAAAGAACCAGAGATGCCGTGAGGGAAAAAAATGTACACGAGTGGTTAGGACTTCGAGTGCGCTCCCCGATAAAGATTCAATAGTAGCCTTCAAAAGGGAATTGGATACATACTTGAAGGAGAAAAAATTGCAGGGATCTGGGGAAAGAGCGGGGGTGGAACTAACTCGATTGCTCTACGAAAGAGCCAGCCAGACTCAATGGGCTGAATGGCCTCTTTTTTAATTCATTCATGCGATGTGGGCGTCGCTGGCAAGGCCAGCATTTATTGCCCATCCTTAGTTGCCCTTAAGGAGGTGGTGGTGAGCCACCTTGAACCGTTGCAGTCCGTGTGGTGAAGGTACTCCCACAGTGCTGTTCGGGAGGGAGTTCCAAGAATTTGACCCAGCGACAATGAAGGAACGGCGATACACTTCCAAGTCAGGATGGTGTGTGACTTGGAGGAGAACTTGGGGGTGGTGGTGTTCCCATGTGCCTGCTGCCCTTGTCCTTCTAGGTGGTTGATGTCGCAGGTTTGGGAGGTGCTGCCAAAGAAGCCTTGGCGAGTTGCTGCAGTGCACCTTGTAGATGGTACACACTGCAGCCACGGTACGCCGGTGGTGGAGGGAGTGAATGTTTACGGCGGTGGATGGGGTGCCAATGAAGCGGGCTGCTTTGCCTTGGATGGTGTCAAGCTTCTAAGTGTTGTTGGAACTACACTCATCCACGCAAGTGGAGAGTATTCAATCACACTCCTGACTTGTGTCATGTAGATGGTGGAAAGGCTTTAGGGAGTCAGGAGGTGAGACACACTCACACTCACCGCAGAATACCTAGCCTCTGACCTGCTCGTGTTACCACAGTATGTGTGTGGCTGGTCCAGTTAAGTTTCTTGTCAATGGTGATCCCCCAAGATATTGATGGTGGGGGATTTGGCGATGGTAATGCCGTTGAATGTCAAGGGGCGGTGGTTCGACGCTCGCTTGTTGGAGAGAATCATTGCCTGGCACTTGAGTGGCAGGTATCATTCGCGCCACACATCAGCCCAAGCCTGAATGCCATTTGGGTCTTGCTGCATGCGGGCATGGACTGCTTTATTATGAGGAGTTGCGAATGGCAATGAACACTGTGCAGTCATCAGCGAAGATCCGCACTTCTGACCTTATGTTGGAGGGAAGGTCATTGATGAAGCAGCTGAAGATGGTTGGACCTAGGACACTGTCCTGAGGAACTCCTGCAGCGATGTCCTGGGGCTGTGGTGATTGACCTCCAACCACCACAACTATCTTCCTTTGTGTTAGGTATGACACCAGCCAGTGGAGACTCCCCTCCCCCCCGCCAATTCCCATTGACTTCAGTTTTACTAGGGCTCCTTGATGCCACACTCGGTCAAACGCTGCCGTGATGTCAAGGGCAGTCACTCTCAGCTCACCTCTGGAATTCAGCTCCTTTGTCCATGTTTGGACCAAGGTTGTAATGAGGTCTGGAGCCAAGTGGTCCTGGCGGAACACAAACTGGGCACCAGTGAGCAGGTTATTGGTGAGTAAGTGCTGCTTGCTAGCACTGTCGATGACACCTTCCATCGCTTTGCTGATGATTGAGTGTAGCCTGATGGGGCGGTAATTGGCCAGATTGGATTTGTCCTGCTTTTTGTGGACAGGACATACCTGGGCAGTTTTCCACATTGTCGGATAGATGCCAGTGTTGTAGCTGTACTGGAACAGCTTGGCTAGAGGCACGGCTAGTTCTGGAGCACAAGTCTTCAGCACGACAGCCAGGATGTTGTTGGGGCCCACAGCCTTTGCTGTATCCAATGCGCTCAGCCGTTTCTTGATATCACGTGGAGTGAATCGAATTGGCTGAAGACTGGCTTCTGTGATGGTGAGGACCTCAAGAGGAGGCCGATATGGATCATCCACTCGGTACTTCTGGCTGAAGATGGTTGCATACGCTTCAGCCTTGTCTTTTGCACTCACGTGCTGGGCTCCACCATCACTGAGGATGGTGGATCCTCCTGTTAGTTTTTTTTAATAGTCCACCACCATTCATGACTGGATGTAGCAAGACTGCAGAGCTTTGATCTGATCCGTTGATTGTGGGATCGCTTAGCTCTGTCTATAGCATGCTGCTTCCGCTTTTTAGCATGCATGTAGTCCTGTGTTGCAACTTCCCCAGGTTGGCACCACAATTTTAGGTAGGCCTGGTGCTGCTCCTGGCATGCTCTTCTACACTCCTTATTGAACCAAGGTTGGTCCCCTGGCTTGATGGTAATGGCAGAGTGAGGAATGTGCCAGGCTATGAGGTTACAGATTGTGGTGGAATACAATTCTGCTGCTGCTGATAGTCCACAGTGCCTCATGGATGCCCAGTTTTGAGCTGTTAGATCTGTTCTGAATCTATCCCATTTAGCACGGTGGTAGTGCCACACAACACGATGGAGGGTGTCCTCAGTGTGAAGACGGGACTTCATCTCCACAATGACTGCGCTGGTCACTGCTGCCATGGACAGATGCATCTGCGACAGGTAGACTGGCAAGGATGAGGTTAAGTAGGTTTTTCCCCTCGTGTTGGTGTTCTCACTACCTGTCGCAGGCCCAGACTGGCAGCTATGTCCTTCAGGACTCGGCCAGTATCACAGAAACCCCACAGTGCAGATAGAGGCCATTTCGGCCCATCGAGCCTGCACCGACACATATCCCACCCGATCCCCGTAACCCCTACACCAACACATATCCCACCCTATCCCCGTAACCCCACGTATTTAATCCCCCTAACACTAAGGGTCAATTTATCATAGCCAATCAACCTAACCCGCACATCTTTGGACTGTGGGAGGAAACCGGAGCACCCGGAGGAAACCCACGCAAACACGGGGAGAATGTGCAAACTCCACACAGACAGTCACCCGAGGCCGGATTCGAACCCGGGTCCCTGGCGCTGTGAGGCAACAGTGCTAACCACTATGCCACCGTGCTGCCCGGTAGTGGTGCTACTGAGCCACTCTTGGTGATGGACATTGAAGTTCCCCACCCAGAGTACATTCTGTGCTCTTGCTACTCTCAGTGCTTCTTCCAAGTGGTGTTCAACATGGAGGAGAACGGATTAATCAGCTGAGGGAGGGCAGTAGGTGGTAATCAGATGGAGGTTTCCTTGCCCATGCTTGACCTGAAGCCATGAGACTTCATGGGGTCCGGAGTCAATGTTGAGGACTCCCAGGGCCACTCCTTCCCAACTGTATACCACTGTGCCGCCACCCCTGGTGGGTCTCTCCTGCCGGTGGGACAGGACATACCCAGGGATGGTGATGGAGGAGTTTGGGACATTGGCTGGAAGGTATGATTCTGTGAGGATGACTGTGTCAGGCTGTTGCTTGACTAGTCTGTGGGACAGCTCTCCCAATTTTAGCACAAGTCCCCAGATGTTGGTGAGGAGGACTTTGCAGGGGCGACTGGGCTGGGTGTGCCGTTGTCGTGTCTGTAGCCGGTGCCGAGGTCGATGCCGGGTGATCCGTCTGGTTTTATTCTTAGCGGTTTTTTACAACCAAGTAGCTTGCTGGCCATTTCAGAGGGTAGTTAAGAGTCAACCACATTGCTGTGGGTCTGGAGTCACATAAGCTAGACCAGGTAAGGATGGCAGATTTCCTTCCCTAAAGGACATTAGTGAACCAGTTGGATTTTTCCGATAATTCAATAGTTTTATGGTCACCATTACTGATGCTAGCTTTTTATTCCAGATTTAGTTAATTAACTGAAATTTAAATTCCCCAGCTGCTGTGGTGGGATTTGAACTCACGTCTCTGGATCATTAGTCCAGGCCTCTGGATTACTAGTCCAGTAACATAACCACTGTGCTACCGTTCCCGATTTTGTGCTGCACTATTATAGGATAAAGGGGTGAAAAATTTCCTATGACAATCTGGACATGTATAATGGTATACATGGGAAGTCTCCATCATCTTCCATCTTCAGCTGCCCTCCTTTATTCTCAAACCCTTGCACAACTGCATCTAGTCAACCAAGAAAACAGCAAATGGATACCTTGGACTATTTGGGATTCAGATAACAGACAGAAACAGGATGTGCAACGTTTATTACTCTCACGGTAACGTACACTATGGAAGGAGTTAACTCAATGGAGTTTTAAGCTGTCTTCCGATGAACATAGCTCAGTGTGGGGTGTCAGCCAAAGGGCACCAAGTGCTTGATGCCCCATGATAGCCATCGATCCATTAATGACTATGATTTAATCACAGACAAGTTTGCCAAGAAATGATTTGCACTCAATTACTGGCAAAAATTTCACCAGTGAATATGATAAAATATTAACTAAATCTGTTTTTACACAGTTCTTAACTAAAGTAATGCCACAGAAGAAGCCTCGATTATTTACTGTCCAGAAATGCAGAGGCAGCAACTTAAACCGATAGGTAGGTACATCAGAAGCAGACTATAAATCCACAGGAAGATTTGTGCCACTAAATAACAGAAAATGCCGAATCTTTTCCAATGTGGATTCTCATTTCCAATTATTATTTCAGATTTCCAGCACTCGATATTCTCTACTGTGCCATTAAATGCTGCTGCTGCTGCAAAAAAAAAATCCTTCTCCGTTACCAGATGTGGGCTTCAGTTGCACTTTCACAATGGTGTGTGGTTTTTCCATTGTAGTTTTTAAAAAATTGTAACTGGGTTTCAGTAAAAACTCAACTGAAGTGAAAGAACTGGAATCTTCACTTACCACGGGATCTTTGACGATATCTATGAGTGAGATAATATTTGGACCGCCACGCAGATTCTCCAATATTTTAATTTCACGCTTTATTTTCTTCTTCTTTACAGGCTGTAAGAAAAAAAAAAGTTTTGGTTTGTTTTAATTAAAGATTATAAACTAAAATTGTGATTGCTTTGTTTCTCACTTTACTAATCACACACAGGCTCTGGAGCTCCACTGCACCAATGGGTGATAAGATGTCAGTATGCACGCAGATTTCCTCAGGTAGTTAGTTTCTGATGTCAGACGTGCTTTCTGGAGAGGCAGAAAGTGCCCCATAATAATACATGGGGAGGAAAGGGCTTGGGGGGGGGGGGAATCGAATCAAGAGACATCATCTCTGGCAACTTTCAGAGTCAGGTATATTGGGACGTTTTATTATGTTAAAGGTGCTATATAAATGTTATTGTATAGAGTAGCGTTAAGAGGCCTGATAGTAGAAACAATCACTTCCACTCAATGCAGAGTTATGTGGTAGAAAGAAAATGGCAACATACCCACAAAAACCAATAGAAATGGATATTCGGTGCTTAAACAGCACTAAGGGGGCACGCCAAGGAAGAAAACACAGATTTTTGACTTTGTGCCATTATGAGTATGCTCCCAGACTTATGATGTAATGTAATTATAATACTTTTGAAAAAACATTAATTTGCTGGATGTGGACGTTGCTGGCAAGGCCAGCATTTATTGCCCATCCCCAAATGCCCTCGAGAAGGCGGTGGTGAGCCGCCTTCTTGAACCGCTGCAGTCCGTGTGGTGAAGGTACCCCCGCAGTGCTGTTAGGGAGGGAGTCCCAGGATTTTGACCTAACGACGATGAAGGAACGGCCGATATATTTCCAAGTCGGGATGGTGAGAGACTTGGAGGGGAACTTGGGGGTGGTGGTGTTCCCATGCGAGGTGCTGTCCAAGAAGCCTTGGCGAGTTGCAGCATTGCTTTGTACTTGTTTGAATTACTTGAAGCACTATTACCTTTACCTGTGGCAATTTTTTTTTTTTAAGTTGCTGTTTTCCCCCCCATACGTTTCCGCTAGTTAAAATGTAACAAAACTTGAACTGTGGAACTCCCCAATCCACATGTGCAGGTCTGTTATTCAG
The DNA here is from genome assembly GCF_052327205.1 of Somniosus microcephalus. NCBI lineage: Eukaryota > Metazoa > Chordata > Chondrichthyes > Squaliformes > Somniosidae > Somniosus > Somniosus microcephalus. The sequence goes on along the minus strand of NC_140999.1, from coordinate 185,977,589 downwards.
AGTACAGGAAACTGTGTGTTATCCGGAGGCTAAATGTCCGGCAAGCTCGAGCCACCGGCAAAAATCAGGAGACTATTTTTTCTTTTTGTTTCTTTTTTCTCAACAGTCAAGCTCTGCAGCTAAGCAACAGCTTCAGCTAGAGACGCTAGCCGATTGTTTAGAAGCACAGGGTTTGTTGATTCACACGGAGCTGAAAATCTCCGTATGTTTCAACATTAGCGCTGGTGTGTCCGGCAGTTTTGAGGGAACGGCAGCAGCTCGGTCCCGTCGGTGCCGGATAGCACAAAGTTTCCTGTACCTCTTGTTTTTAAAAAAAAAAAAATGGGAACAGGAAAAGACTTATGACACTGAAAAATTACAGGCAAGGTACACCAAAAGTTGGTTTTGCACAGTGCAATTATTAATTGAGGGCCATTCACAGTGCCTGAAAAATGAAGATTTTAACCGCGAAATATTTATTAATGCATTTCAAATACAGCCATGAAAGAACGTTCGTTGCAGGATCATCCCAACCAGGATCAGTTACCATGCATTATCCAGTAGATATTTTTCCAGAAGCACTGACTGCAATACGCACGGGAAAAAATACCAACCCACAATCAACGTTTCCCATTAAGGCCTGGAGGTCCTGCGCAGGCCGTTCACCGGCTTCTGCATGGGAGAAACCACGCCTGCGCGAAGATTTGAATGTAGTGGCTGCGCGGCCACGACAATAATCCTCAATGGCCACGTTAAAAGGAGGCAAAACAAAAAAATCAGCTACCCTGCTGTAAGGATACAATTGTGGACTCTGGGTGAGGACAGGATCAGGATCAACTGTGACATTCCCCACAATCAAATAGCAAGTCAGTACTCGCTGTCTAGACTTGCACAAGAAGAATTGCCACTTGAATAAAGGCTTTGGAGGGTGCCCGATACCCACGGAACTGTAGCTGAGGGGAGAAAATGGGATCAAAAGGGGGAAAACAAAGATGCCCAACTCTTGAGGCATTTTACATTGGAGTTAGGGAATCCTGAGAGAGTGGCACTCAAATAGAATCCGCTTCTCCATGCACCGCACTTGCCATTCATCTCTCTTCTGCTCTGCTCCAAATCAGTGCATGTTGGAGGCCAGAAATCAATGATTTAGGTCAAGAGGACAATTGGACATTGCTTGTTAAGATTTAAACGGGAGACTCGACGGTAGCTAGAAAATGTGCCGTCAGATCTCTGCAGAGCCCCTACTTTACATTAGAGTGCCACTAACAGCAGGAGTATCGTGTTCCCGCTATCAACTGGACTTCTTCAAAGTAGTAGGGCCTTTGTTCATACTCAAGGGTGGAATTAGTCAGATTGGAAGGTTGCAGCCTATTTCTCCTCTTAGTTAGGCAATAGTGTGCGGCTCAGGCATGGGCTATGAGAAGACGCAATTGAGAGTGCGCAATGTTCATCAGTACTGAAGCAAGTCTTACCTTAAGTATTTTAACAACTACTTTTTCATTGTTTGTGATGTTAATGGCTTCAAACACTTCACTGTATTTCCCTCGACCTAATTTACGAACTAACTGGTAGTCATCTTGATTTCTGCACAAAGAACAGAACATGAAAGAGAAAAGTTAAAAAACCCGCAATTCAGTTCAGTGGATAAAGCAAAATTTTCACTGTACCTTTCAAAAATGAAGACACAAACAAAACAAAACAAATTTTTTTTTTTTTTTTTTTTTTAAATCGCTTGTGAAAACTAATTATAAAAAGGATAAACCACTCAACGGGTCAGAACTCCACGATGAGAAACACTAGATACCTCCCAAGAAACACAACGGTAACTGAAATACACAATTCTACTTATGAATGCCTCCCTCACCGGCAGAATCCTGTATTTTAGTTTCCATCAAGCACATTGTTTATACATGTCCCACGTAACAAGACACTAAAAATTTGATTTAAATTGTGAGAAAGATATGTGCAATAATGATTATATACATATATGATAAATATCATGTGGGCATATCCATACGTTGCATAAATATAGACTTAACAAGGCAGTCAAAAAAAGTTATTCCAGTCCAAATTATATCAATAGAGTAACCGAAATATCAATCTTCAAGTTGGTTCACTCTAACCCTCTTGTTATATGTTAAGATTCTGAGGGGGATTGACAGGGTAGATGCTGAGAGGTTGTTTCCCCTGGCTGGAGAGTCTAGAACTAGGGGGCATAGACTCAGGGTAAGGGGTCGGCCATTTAAGACCAAGATGAGGAGAAATGTCTTCACTCAGAGGGTTGTGAATCTTTGAGATTCTCTGCCCCAGAGGGCTGTGGATGCTCAGTCACTGAGTATATTCCAGACGGAGAAAGATGGATTTTTGGACTCTAGGGGGAAATCAAGGGATATGGGGATCGGGTGGGAAAGTGGAGTTGAGGTCGGAGGTCGAAGGTCGGCCATGATCTTCTTGAATGGCGGAGCAGGCTCGAGGGGCTGTATGGCCAACTCCTGCTCCGAATTCTTATGTTCTTATGTAGAAACTCACCATTTAGCATAACTGGGTTCTACAATGTGATTCCTGGACATTCTCCCAAGTGTTACAATGAACGCTTTAGTTGAAGAATATTTTCTGTAGCCAGATGTCAACTCACCAATGTTCAAAAATGCTATCTATCGCCTCACACAATTTTACACATATCTTCCTCCCCCCACCACCCCCCTCATGAATCAACTGGTGTGATGAGGCGGGGGGAAGTAGACCTAAAGGGGGTTCAATATATACCTCAGAAATGGAGAAAAACAAGCAATCAGACTACCCTAGATGCTAGCGACCCATATTTCTATTGTGCACTTATTAAAAAATATTATTGGGCAAGTAAGGTGCACTTGATACCAGGCAATCCAATAACTTTTGTTTAAAAGAAAAGCTGTTTTAGATCACCAATTTAACAGATCAAAACAATTCACAAAAATGAAAAATGCACAAACAGCTGCTTCTTCACAGCCAGGTTGGTGAACTCAAAGCGTTTTGCTGCAAAAACCCAATAATAAACTGTTATTCACCCACGATAGACAAAGCTTAATTGTAAGAATTGTAACTCAAATGCATTACGACAAATGAAATGTCACTAGACAGAATTTCATTAGTATTGAGGCAATTTTAAGAGTGTCTGTGTGTATATACATCGTAATAGTGTTTCAAAAAACACTCTGCTATAGAATGAAGGATGACTGTCTCTGGATTATTAGGACACGTAGTCCTGAGTTAGTTATATGTCAATATTTGCAACACAGAACAGCCATAAGCAAACACAATTCAGGATTAACGTGGGATCTAATGCATATATGCAATACACCTTAATCATATTCTTTTGTACCTATGCTGTGCTTTCTTCTATCCCCTTACAGTCTATTCTTAGTTTAAAGTTACTTAACTGCAATTAAAATTGTGTAAACAAGGTGCTGCTTTATTAAAATGGCTTTATTCGTACTACTGGATAATAGGAGTTTTCTCCTAGCAAAAAAACAACTTTGAATTAAGAGGAGTGGCCTGCACTCTGTTCACAAGAAATGACTAGTGGGATATCTTGGCGAGTCGATCACACGAGGCCGCTCTTGGCACTGAGCAATTATTGATGCCACAGGCACACTGAAGCATCTGATGTGCGGTGCAAAACATGGGAAGAGAATTATATAAGCATGCGCTCTTTACAAAACTCTGCTTTCAGAAACTAAGGAAAACAAAATGCCTTATACAGATAACAAAGAGTAATGAATATCTGGGAACAAGTCACATGGCAGCAATTTAACCGAGTGGGTGGGGTGGTGGCAAGAAGTGAGTCGAGTGGTTTGGAGTGATCTGTACCCCAAAGTAAGCTTATTGGCATGAAACACCTCCAGCCATCTTATTTTTGAACACAACTTTAAACGATCTCCTATTGTTATTATAATGACCGCATTTGTGCCGAAAAACAAATTTAAATGATTGCTATTGGTTAAGTTTAATTAACTAATTTGCAGTTGATTACAAGGGAATTCTTTAGTCAATGCATATCATGTGTACATAAAATGGAATTGCACAGCGACAGCTTCCCACAGCAATTTGCTCAGCTGGTCAGACTGAAAGAGAAATGCATTTATGTTCAGTGAGACTTGTACTCGGGACAATTACAATGGCCCATCCACCTGTCCACATGCACCCAAACTGCAGTGTAATGGGACACTTCTCCAGTAAACATAGACATAGAAACATAGAAGATAGGAGCAGGAGTAGGCCATTCGGCCCCTCGAGCCTGCTCCGCCATTCAATGCGATCATGGCTGATCATCCAAATTCAGTACCCTGTCCCTGCCTTCTCCCCATATCCCTTGATCCCTTTAGCCTTAAGAAATATATCCAACTCCTTCTTGAATATATTTAATGAATTGGCCTCTACTGCCTTCTGTGGTAGAGAATTCCACAGGTTCACCACTCTCTGGGTGAAGAAATTCCTCCTCATCTCTGTCCTAAATGGCTTACCCCTTATCCTTAGGCTGTGACCCCTGGTTCTGGACTCCCTGCCATCAGGAACAGCCTTCCTGCATCTAGTCCTGTTATAAAATTCTAAGTTTCAATGAGATCCCCTCATTCTTCTAAACTCTAGCGAATATAAGTCCAATCGACCCAATCTCTCCTCATACGTCATTCCTGCCATCCCAGGTATCAGCCTGGTGAATCTTCGCTGCACCCCTTCCATGGCAAGAACATCCTTCCTCAGATAAGGTGACCAAAACTGCACACAATACTCCAGGTGTGGTCTCACCAAGGCCCTGTACAACTGCAGCAAGACATCCTTGCTCCTGTACTCGAATCCTCTTGCTATGAAGGCCAGCATACTATTTGCCTTCTTAACCGCCTGCTGCACCTGCATGCTTACCTTCAGCGACTGGTGCACAAGGACACCCAGGTCTCGTTGCACTTCCCCTTTTCCCAATCTATTGCTGTTCAGATAATAATTTGCCTTCCTGTTTTTGACACCAAAGTGGATAACCTCGCATTTATCCACATTATACTGCATCTGCCATATCGCCCAACCTGTCCAAATTGTACTGGAGTTTCTCTGCAGCCTCCTCACAGCACACACGCCCACCCAGCTTTGTGTCGTCTGCAAACTTGGAGATATTACATCTAGTTCCCTCGTCTAGATCATTAATATATATTGTGAATAGCTGGGGTCCTAGCACCGATCCCTGCGGTACCCCACTAGTCACTGCCTGCCACTCGGAAAAAGACCCGTTTATTCCAACTCTTTGCGGGTGATGAAGAGTTACACCAGCAGAAGCCAAATATTGCCAAAAATCGACCACCGCAAAACCAATTCAATGACCAGGACTTTACACACAAAGCTCTCCAACTTGCTTCTCCAACTAAGCCTATTGCACATTTTCTGTTAGTGATCAAAGCATCATGAAAACTTAGTTCAAGTACCAATCATTCAACTGTTCAAAAGCAAGAGTACAACATATTGTCCAATAAGCCTTAATTGCAGAAAAAAGAAAAATGTGCAACAAAGAACACTCCATTTTTTTGCAAAAGCAGTCCATTTCGCACGGGGTTGCACACGGGGACTCCGACAACTACAGACCCATTAGTTTTACTTCCAGTCCATGTAAAATAGCAGAACTGATTATCAGGAGCAAGCTACAACAATAGCCAGTTAAGAGCAGGCATGGATTCAGATGGGGAAGATCCTGCCTGACCAACCTTTTCAACTTCCTTCGGGAAGTGAGATTCCAGGTGGACTGTGATATATGTCTGCTAGGACCATTATGGTTTTCAAATTTTACAGAATTAACTTAGATTTAGAAAATTAATATATAAAGTGGTCATATTTGCAGATGAGAGCGGGGTGGTGGGGGGGGAGGCAGAGAGCACCAGCCAAAGAGGGGGACAGAGAGGAGAGAGAGCAAGAAAAAGAGGGGGTTCAGGAGGGAGGTTGAAGGCAGATAGAGATGGGGGAAGAGGGACGCAGATAAAGATATTGAAATTCGCTAATGAATAGCCAAGATACTACCCCCAGGCTCAAAGAGTAGCCTGAGGGACATGCTGAGTATGTTCAGAGTCTGGGCACTGGACCAGCGATTACAGCATGACAAGTTTACACAGGCACGTCCGTCCCATTACCAACAGGAACATGGGAAAATGTTGATACTGTGATAAAGACGTGACAACAGGAAATCAAGTTCTGTAGGCTGAAGAGTTTTCATACATGATACTGTTCAAAGCATCACCAAGTGTCATAAAATCATAGAATCTAACAGCACGGATGGAGGCCTTTCGGCCCGTGCCGGCTCTTTGAAAGAACAGTCGTGTTAGTCCCACCTAATGTTCCCTCTAATTTTATTTTTGGGCACGCGGCCCGGTCAAATTTCCGCGCACGCGCGGTTTTTCCATTTAAAAGCCGGTGAGCCGGCTGTGCAGGGCCTCCAGAGCACTGTGCAGCTTAACAGGAACATTGGTCCCAGACCGCCGCTTTTTGTCCGGAACCCTGCGAGTTCCTCATCCTCCAGTACCTGTCCAACTCCCTTCTAAAATTATTGATTATTTAGAGGCAAAGCGTTCCAGAGCCCGACAACGGAGTGAAAATAATTCTCCTCATCGCTGGTCCAGTGCACAAGCAACTGTATGTTGTGAGAATTGCAAGTTGCTGGTAGTGAAAAGGTTCAGCCCGTCAATGTGAATACACACAAACAGTAATGGAAGAAACTCAGAAGCGATAAATCCTACCAGTATTATTTTGGGCAGCAACTCGTAATATTTATCAGATGATTTTTGAGACTAAATGTTATGTCTATTTTATAAACTGGTAATTAATTATCTGCTGACTTTTAAATATTTGGTTGTATAAATTTTTTTTAACCATTCAACAGGAGGAGCAATGATACAACAGAACAATGTCCCAAATGTGTTCCTTAGGCCTGTTTGAGGTAATGAAGAGGGAGCGAGAAGTGACCCAGTAACCTTGTCACCCACCCAATCTGACGGCTCGTTTAGCCAGAGAAGAAAAATTCATGAATTTTCAGGACATGGGGGTCAATAGATCAAGCGTGAAAGACCAAATGGATGGTTGCTCAATGCACACTGAAAGCTTCTCCAGAGGGAGAGGCAGCAGATTAATTCAGGCTGCGCTAGTGCACCACCTTGCAGCTAATTACACAGCAGCTAAGGCCGACGATAGGACACCCGGCTGCCCTGTTGGTTAGGGAACGGTACACAGCACAGGGGAGTGGTCAGGGCAGGTGGGGCAAAAAAAGGGACTAAAAAAATGGAGTAACAAAGGAAGAGAAATGTTTTGTAGAACTGAGAACATGGTAAACTGCAATACACGATAAGCAATGTTATGGGACGCTCAACCTAAACTTATTTCACTTGTGTTTGAAGCTCCTGATCTCATTACTACCGCTGCTACTGCTACATTTATTATATTAGTGTCCTTAATGTAGTGAAATATCCCAAGGCACTTCATGGAGACAAAACAAACACAGCGAGCAGGAAAACAGTTAGAGGTCAAAGACATTGTCAAAGCGATAGGTTTTGATGAGATTTTTGAAGGAGTGGAGAGATGTTGCAAGGCAGGGTAGTGTAGGGGTTATTTGAGTATGGGACGAAGACGGTCGAAGGCTCTGCCATCAGTGAAGGAGTACAGGAAGGGGAAATGCAAAGGAGGCCAGAGTTAAAATAGCTGTGAGTGCATGCTGGCATGTTGGGCTGCAGGAGGTAGCAGAGGTAGGGAGGGGCATAACCATGGACATAGAGGGATTTCGAATTCAATGTATGGAGGGGGGGGTAACAGTCGACAATGGCAGTGGTAATTGGGGAATTGGATATAGCACAGGACAGGATGCAGGGGCAGTTTTGGAGGAGTTGGTCTTGTGGAAGGTGGAGTTTTGATGGCCTGCAGGGAGAGCATTGCAGAAGTGGAGCCTGAAGTTGAAGATATGGATGAGGGACACCGTGGCAGTCAGGGTAGGAGTGGATGATGTTGCAGACGAGAATAAAGGCAGTCTTGGTGATGGATAGATATGGAGTTTGAATCTCAGTTCAGGGTCAAACAGGGTACAATTTGCATACAGTCAGATTAATCCCCAGCGAGCAGCCAGGGAGATGGATGGAATCAAGCGGGAGCTAGATCGTGGATTTATTCTAGGAAGTTGAACAGGATGGCTTCAGTCTTGCTGAGGTTAAGTTGGAGATAGTTTTGATTTGATGTCAGACAAACAGTTAGATAGCACTGTAGTGGGACAACCTCCCAAACCCGCGACCTCTACCACCTAGAAGGACAAGGGCAGCAGGCATGGGAACACCATCACCTCCAAGTTCCCCTCCAAGTCACACACCATCATGACTTGGAAATATATCGCCATTCCTTCATCGTCGCTGGGTCAAAATCCTAGAACTCCCTAACATAACTGTGGGAGTATCTTCACCACACGGACTGCAGCAGTTCAAGGCGGCGGCTCACCACCACCTTCAAGGGCAATTGGGGATGGGCAATAAATGCCAGCCTTGCCAGCGACGCCCACATCCCATGAACAAACTAAAAAGCAGTTGAGGGTAGTGGCGGAAAGGTGTACGGTGCATCTGCTGCAGATAGATAGAAGCTGACCCAACATTTATGGATGGTGTCACCAAGAGGAAGATTGCAGAAACGGAATGAGAGGATTAAAGATGGAACCTTGGGATACATCCGAGGTGACCATGCACAGACAGGAGATGTTATGGGTATGCCAGGATGGGTGGGAGTAAAACAAAGCGTGGGTGGTGCTGTAGAAATAGACAACTGAGCAGATGGTAGAGGATGCAGAGTATACGATGATTTCTCTTACCCGGACCTCTACATAATTCTTGATCTGCAATAGACAGGAGTCTGAGGTTTCAATGTACGGTGCTAAGGGCTCTGAACACTCCCTGTATGGCTGTACGTCTCTAGCCCCTCCTTTAAAAGCCCTCTTAAAGACCATCTTTTTGGCCAAGCTTTGGGTCATTCATCCTGATAATTAGGTAAGTTTGTAAAGTGCTTTGGGATCCAATAAAAATTGTTGATCCCACCCCTTAAGAAACATTGTGTTCCATTCAGCTACAAATGTTTTACCTTGCTCACCAAGATCCAGACGGCGTCTTATCTTTACTACCATCTATGCCGGAAGAAACAAGTAAAACTATTTTTGATATATATGCGTCGTGTAATACATATATATAATATATAATTTTTGCCATTACCACAATGCCATTTTATTATACAGGAGGTGGGGAAGTTGTTGGTTGGGAGAAAGAGGCAACTACCAAAAAAAATTGTTTCCTTAACTGAAAATCAGCTTCAGGAGATGTTTTTCTCAACCAAAATCGGAGATGAAAGACTCTCGCCTTGGAGCTGTAAGTTCAAGCAACGTTCCCTTGGATTTATTTTTGGGGGTATGCCGCTACGTTAAAGGTGCTATACAAATGCAAGTTGTTGTTACGTGTGGCCTGTGTTTGATGAGATCTTGGGAGCTGCCCATCATGCCTCTCAAGGGAGAATGGTTACTTAAAAATAGTAGAAATAGAAGTACGGGACGGGTTGGTCCAAGGGGGAAGATGAAAGTACACCAAGACCTGCTCCGGGCACAGAAATAGCACCATCCCAAATGAGAAAGGACAGCCACCTTCTACCTCTGCCACTTCCCACTGTGACCCTAATCCTGAACCTTCTAACAGTAGTACACAAATACACCAAATTACACTGAGGCTCCCTGTAACAATGTGTGCTTCTCTTATTACCATGTAATACAACGACACCAAAACGTGAAGCAGGAGTAAAAAAAAGTATAAGCTTTGACCAGAAATTAATACGTTTATGTTCAATAGTCTACAAAAATCAGTAAAGTCTGCATTAAGAAAATGATCAAACTACAAAAAAAAAAAGTACCATCAGCAGACAGGAACCTTCTGGGGTGGGAGGTTTAGAAGAGGGAAAGAGAAGGAATGATAGCAAAATACTGCAGGTGCTGGAAATCCAAAATAACAGAAAATGCTGGAAAAACTCAGCAGGCCAGGCAACATCCATGGAGAGAGAAATAGAGTCAACGTTTCGGGTCAAACCCTTTGTCAAGACTGGAAGTGCACAGGAAATGAAATAGATTGAAAGGCCAGGCTGGGAGAGAACAAGAGAAGTGAAGAGACATTAAGAGGTATTCAAAACGAGACGAGATGGTGGTGGGACTAGTGGAGACAAAAGACGGCTCTAGATTAGGTGTGAAATGTGCTGGCAGAATGGGAGACAGCTGCCATGTGGGAGAGAGAAAAAAAGGGGGGGGGGGGGGGGGGAAAAAGGGCCAAAACAAAGGTGTGGATAAAAAAGTAAAAATGTAATAGGGGCCGAGGTTATGATCTGAAATTGTTGAACTCGATACGAGTACGGAAGGCTGTAAAGTGCCTAATCGGAAGATGAGGTGCTGTTCCTCGAGCTTACGCCGAGCTTCCGTGGAACAATGCAAGAGCCCGAGTACGGTGAGGTCTGAGTGGGAATGGGGCGGTGAATTAAAATGACAGGCGACCGGAAGCTCGGGGTTATCATTACGGACTGAACGGAGGTGTTCTGCAAAGCGGTCACCCATTCTGCGTTTGGTCTCCCCAATGTCTCTTCATTTCTCTTTTGTTCTCTCCTAGCCTGGCCTCTCAATCTATTTCATTTCCTGTAAATTTCCAGTCTTGACAAAGGGTTTGCCCCGAAACATTGACTCTATTTTCGCTCCACGGATGTTGCCTGGCCTGCTGAGTTTTTCCAGCATTTTCTGTTGTTATAAAGAGAAGGAATGCTCATCTGGAGTAGAGCACTGCTAATCTACTAGGACACAGATGCAGTAATCTGAACAAGGAAGTCAACATTGAAAGAGCCTATCCTATTCAGAAGATAAATGTAGATGGGGAAGGTCATTTGATCCATCTTAGCTCATCCATCCTAAAAACGCTCTTCCCTTCCACCCCCCGCTCCCCACCAACCCCCCCCAACTATCACATCACCCAACTGGTTCTTAAACGCTGCCAGGAATCTTGCCTCCAGTACCCTACCTGGAATTGTATCTTTAAAAAATAAATCACTACTTGCGTGGAGAACTTCCTAACACCAGTCCTTTCTCTAGTTTCAAGCATCTTGTCTTACTGTCATGGTCTCATTAATGGCACGGCAAGCTAACAGCCCAAGTTTAAAAAAAAACTCGAGATCAGTAGCGGGGCCCGGGACTATAGTTAACAAGGACAGTCGCTAGGAGCGGAACACATTCTGCTCAGCTGCTACTCCGCTCGATTCTTCCAGTGTTGTGATATTTAAATAGCAGCTCCTCTTCCCGACTCTAACCCTGGCTCCTGCTGCATATTGTGAGGTACAAGTGCTGTATTTAAAAGGCCAATTCTCCCTCCTGACTTAAAAAATATAAATGGCTGCCTCACAACTCCTCAGAATGCTTGAGCCATTGGTAACTCACACATCAAATGCCGAACCCTGAATCGTCACCCAAAACTGCATTCGGTTACAAGCAGCTCAGATTAGCAGCGTTCTACAGGAAACTGTGCGCTATCCGGCACCGACGGGACCGAGCTGTTGCCGTTCCCTCAAAACTGCCGGACAAACCAGCGTTAATGTTGAAGCATACGGAGATTTTGAGCTCCGTATCTGGCAACACTGTTGCTTAGCAACAGCTTCTAAACAGTCGGCCGTACCTTGGAAGTGTCTCTGTAGCTTAGCAACAGCTTCAGAGAGACTTTGCAGAGCCTGACTGTTGAAAAAAAAAGCCACGAGAAGAAAAAAAACCTAACAAAACGGCTCCTGATTTTTGCCAGTGGCTCGAGCTTGCCGGACATTTAGCCTCCGGATAACACAGTTTCCTGTACTTTGTCAAACTCAGAAGGCTATAAACAGTTCTGATGAAAGGTCAACGACCGGAAACGTTAACGCGGTTCCTCTCTCCGCAGATGCTGCCTGACCTGCTGAGTATTTCCTGTTTTTATTTCAGAACGTTATAAAATTGACAGAGAAATCTTCTTGTACATGGAAGCGTGGTGTTGTATGAAGTGGTGGGTATTGAACCAGCCAAACTTCCACTATCAGATTAATTTGTATATGTGCTAGCGCACCTCATCGTTATTAAAAGCTCTTCAGAATCATGATGCTTATAAACATGAAATGGTTGTGCACATATCCCAAGAAGGATTTTGAGAAGGGGTTAATTAATAATCTTGCTGTGCGGGGGTCCTTTAGGGAAGAGTGACCATAACATGATAGAATTCTTCATTAAAATAGAAAGTGAAGAAGTCCAATCCGAAATTAGGGTCCTAAATCTAAACAAAAGAAACTACGATGGTATGAGGAATGAGTTGGCTATGATAGATTGGGGAGCTTCATTAAAAGGCTTGACGGTGGATAGGCAATGGCTAACATTTAAGGAACGAATGCATGAATTGCAACAGTTATACATTCCTTTCTGGCGCAAAAACACAAAAGGAAAAGCGGCCCAACCATGGCTAACAAAAGAAATTAAGGATAGTATTAGATCCAAAGAGGAGTCATATAAAGTTGCCAGAAAAAGTAGCAAGCCTGAGGATTGGGAGCAGTTTAGAGTTCAGCAAAAAAAGGACCAAGAGATTGATTAAGAGGGGAAAAAGAGAGAGTATGAGAGTAAACTTGCAAGGAACATAAAAGCAGATTGTGAAAGCTTCTACATGTAAAAAGAAAAAGATTAGTAAAGACAAATGTAGGTCCCTTACAGTCAGAAACGGGATAATTTATAATGGGGAACAAGGAAATGGCTGAGCAATTAAACAAATACTTTGTTCTGTCTTCACGGAAGAGGACACAAATAACTTCCCAGAAATGCTAGGGAACCAAGTGTCTAGTGCGAAGGAGGAATTAAAGGAAATTAGTATTAGTAAAAAAAGTGCTGGAGAAATTAGTGGGACTGAAAGCTGATAAATCCTCAGGACCTGATAATCTGCATCCCAGAGTACTAAGAGAGGTAGTTATGGAAATAGTGGATGCATTGGTTGTCATCTTCCATAATCTATAGAATTTTGGAACAGTTCCTGCAGATTGGAGGGTGGCAAATGTAACCCCACTATTTAAAAAAGGAGGGAGAGAACAGGGAACTGATTAGCCTATCAGTAGTAGGGAAAATGCTAGAGTCTATTATAAAAGGGTGTGATAACAGGACACTTCGAAAATATTAATGGGATTAGACAAAGTCAACATGGATTTATGAAAGGGAAATCGTGTTTGACAAACCTACTAGAGTTTTTGGAGAATGTAACTGGTAGAATAGATAAGGGAGAACCAGTGGCTGTGGTGTATTTGGATTTTCAGAAGGCCTTTGATAAAGTCCCACTTAAGAGGTTAGTGTGCAAAATTAAAGCACATGGAATTCGGGGTAATATACTGGCATGGATTGAAAATTGGTTAACAGACAGGAAACAGAGAGTAGGAATGGGGTGGCAGGTGGTGACTAGTGGGGTACCGCAGGGATCAGTGCTTGGGCCCCAGCTATTCACAATATATATCAATGATTTGGATGAGGGAACCAAATGTAATATTTCCAAGTTTGCTGACGACACGAAACTAGGTGGGATTGTGAGTTGTGAGGAGGATGCAAAGAGGCTTCAAGGCAATTCAAACAAGTTGAGTGAGTGGGCAAATACATGGCAGATGCAGTATAATGTGGATAAATGTGAAGTTATCCACTTTGGTATGAAAAACAGAAAGGTAGAGTATTATTTAAATGGTGATAGATCGGGAAATGCTGATGTACAAAGGGACCTGGGTGTCCTTGTACACCAGTCACTGAAAGCAAACATGCAGGTGCAGCAAGCAGTTAGGAAGGCAAATGGTATGTTGGCCTTCATTGCAAGAGGATTTGAGTACAGGAGCAAGGATGTCTTACTACAGTTATACAGGGCCTTGGTGAGACCACACCTGGAGTAGTGTGTGCAGTTTTTGTCTCCTTACCTAAAAGGATATACTTGCCATAGAGGGAGTGCAGCGAAGGTTCACCAGACTGATTCTTGGGATGGCAGGACTGTCGTACGAGGAGAGATTGGGTCGACGAGGCCTGTATTCACTAGAGTTTAGAAGAATGAGAGGGGATCTCATTGAAATGTATAAAATTCTGACAGGGCTAGACAGACTGGATGCAGGGAGGATGTTTCCCCTGGCTGGGGGGTCTAGAACAAGGGGGTCAGTCTCAGGATACAGGGTAGGACATTTAGGACTGAGATGAGGAAAAATTTCTTCACTCAGAGGGTGGTGAACCTGTGGAATTCTCTACCACAGAAGGCTGTGGAGGCCAAGTCACTGAATATATTTAAGAAGGAGATAGATAGATTTCTAGACACAAAAGGCATCAAGGGGTATGGGGAGAGAGCAGGAATATGGTATTGAGATAGAGGATCAGCCATGATCATATTGAATGGCGGAGCAGGCTCAAAGGGCCGAATGGCCTACTCCTGCTCCTATTTATCTATGTTTCTACCAAATTTCTGATCACTGTTGAGCAGCACGGTAAAATCTAAACTTAGCTGGTGAAGGAGCAGAATTCCCCATGTTGCTTTCCGTGGGTATTGATAAACCTACAAGAATTTCCCTATGTGCATCTATACCTTCTATATTCTCTCTAAAGTAAGTGGAACCCCCTTAGCATTGTGACTTTGAAATTATGGACTGTCTAGGTCATTGCACTACACGCACGAGTTTGCATAATATCACACAAATGCCATTTTAGCAGCAAGACCTCAGCCATCACTCAGCACTGGCAAATTAGAAAATGACAGCTTATTGATGACTGCAATATTTTTCCTTCAAGTCACACACACAACAGATTGTCATGTAAAACAATGCACCTTTATAGCCAGAAAATAATGTAATAGTCAGGCAAGTGATTCATATCAAACATCTAGAAAATGAGCTTCCTTGGCTCCAGAGTAGCTGTGTTTCAAGGATTGATAAGCAATATGTAAATGAACTTGCTTGGCACACTGCAGTATATTCAGCCCAAAATTAAGAGGATCTGATTTTTTTAAATTTGGTTGAAGAAAACACTTGTAAATCAACATTTTTTTCATCCCTTTACCATTAATGTGTCTCTTCATTATTCAGCAACTGAAAGCCACAGGGCTGTTGCCATGTTAGTTAGATTGAAAAATATACACGTTGAAGATGAAAAAAGGAAATTCTGTTTTTTAACGAGGGCAAAAACGAAACAAGCAAATGTTCGAGATAAGCCATTTTACCAATGCTTTAACACTTTTTAGCCCCTATTTTACATCCGCGTGCGCTGTTCATGAACAAAATGGCCTGCAATCACTTCACAGTCACCCATCAAGAAAGAATAAACTTGCATTGATAGACCACCTCATCATGCTCTCCAGATCAACCCAAAGTGCTCCACATCAAATTACAGGAAACTCTCTTTACTGGCACCGGAAATCTCTCTCAACCGGCAAAATTCAGGAGTAGGTTCAGGTAAGTTTTACTACATATTAGTGGCCGTGTAACCGGGACTCCTGGATCTGTGGCTGTGTAACCGGGGTTCCTGGATCTGTGGCCGTGTAACCGGGGTTCCTGGATCTGTGGCCGTGTAACCGGGGTTCCTGGATCTGTGGCCGTGTAACCGGGGTTCCTGCACCTGTGGCCGTGTAACCGGGGTTCCTGCACCTGTGGCCGTGTAACCGGGGTTCCTGCACCTGTGGCCGTGTAACCGGGGTTCCTGCACCTGTGGCCGTGTAACCGGGGTTCCTGCACCTGTGGCCGTGTAACCGGGGTTCCTGCACCTGTGGCCGTGTAACCGGGGTTCCTGCACCTGTGGCCGTGTAACCGGGGCTCCTGCACCTGTGGCCGTGCAACCAGGGCTCCTGCACCTGTGGCCGTGCAACCGGGGCTCCTGCACCTGTGGCCGTGCAACCGGGGCTCCTGCACCTGTGGCCGTGCAACCGGGGCTCCTGGATCTGTGGCCGTGTAACCGGGGTTCCTGCACCTGTGGCCGTGTAACCGGGGTTCCTGGATCTGTGGCCGTGCAACCGGGGTTCCTGGATCTGTGGCTGTGTAACCGGGGCTCCTGCACCTGTGGCCGTGTATGGGGCTCCTGCAATGTGGCCGTGTACGGGGCTCTCGTACCTTGGTAAGTATACCTCTCTGTAATCCGGACTTTTTGATCAACCGGCACCACGCCGGTCCCGGATAAAAAAGAGTTTCCTGTAAATCCTTTTAAACAATGATTACTGCTGTTGGGCAACCAATTTCCTCGCAGCAAGATTCCACAAACAGCGAGATAGACAGACAACCAGATGTTTGAGGGGGAAATTTTGGCCTGGACACTAGGACAACTCCTTCAAATAGCGTGATGGGAATTTGTTTACATCACGTCAACAGGTAGACAGGAATTGGTTTAATGTCTCATCCGAAAGACTGCATCGCTGACAATACAGCATTCCCTCAGTACAGCACTGGGGTATCTGCCTAGATTATATGCTCAAATCCTAAATTGGGGCTCAAAACCACAACCATCTGATTCAGAAGTGTGAGTGCCATCAGATGAGCCAAGCTGATAATCAGTCAGAGTAGGCTAGTGGTAATGATGGGCTTGTCCCACTCTGCTGCTCCCTCCCAAGGCGGGACACTGTACGGGTAAGTTACAGAACACAACAGCCAGGTTAAATATTTTTATAAACAGGAACTGATGGATTCCACAAAAACACAAACTAGTGTGGCTTAGCACTGGTGGATGCAGAAAGCAAAGCCTCATTACCCAGTTTTATACATCATAGGGTATACAACCAAGTGCTGCAGGAGGCAATGAATTATGTCCAACATGAAAACATGTGTGTTTTGGCCATCCATTTCCGGATAGGTACTCGCATGCTACAGTCTAAGTTTTGGGGGTATTTTATATTGTTTTTAAATGCTTATAAAGTTGATGTTTGCACCAATTTTGTGCAGACTTAATAGCATTCAGAGCCCATAATGGGATAACGTGCTGTGAGGTCACCTGAAGTGACTTGCATGGGTTTCTCTCTCAGTTGGAGCTTGGTTGTTGAAGTGCGACAATACTGAAAATGTATAAAGAGGAAAGCTGGAAATCTGCACAGGTCAGTCAGGTAGATGGAAAGACATCAGGAGACAATTATAAGGAAGAGATAGGTAGGCCACATGAGAATAGCAAAGATAAGAAACAAAAAGTAATATAGCTGATTCATCTTTAAGCAAACAATGGTTACTTAAACAAAAAATAAATGAGAGAAAAACTTAAAATAGCATTGCACAGCCAAAACCTCCCACAGGACCATGGTTTAGGAGCGGTACAATTTTACCACTCTTATATTCACTTCTCAAGGAAAAACAAATTGGGCCCCAGATGGAGGTTGTTGGCAGTGCACAACATACAGGAAACTTTTGATTTACTGGCACCTAAATAAACAGAAATCTCTTAACCGGCAAAATTCAGGTGTAGGTTCAGGTAAGTTTTACTTCATATTAGTGGCCGTTCCTGGATCTGTGGCCGTGTAACCGGGGTTCCTGTACCTGTTGCATAGCAACAGGGACGCCTGGATCTTGTGGCTGGGGTTCCTGCACCTGTTGCATAGCAACAGGGACGCCTGGATCTGTTGCTGTGTACGGGGCTCTCGTACCTTTTACAATACCTCTCTGTAATCCGGACTTTTTGATAAACCGGCACCACACTGGTCCCGGATTTAAAAAAAGAGTTTCCTGTACTTCAAAAGATGCTCAGTAGATAATGGCAATGCCTGTTCACTAGAAAGAATAAACCTTAATAACAAATCGGACACATGCAAAACCAAAAGTAATTAAAGACACACCACCCTCACCCAAAAAGTTAAAATGCAGGATGTAACAGCCTGACTCCTACACTTACACTTTCCAACAGCTTCCAGGGATAAACCCAAGCTGAACAATGGATTTGTGCAATGTAGTGCCACTGAAGTAGATTTGTAATTTTTTTTTTTTTTTTTTAAATTGGGAGCCCAGAGGATAATTTCTGTAACACCAATGCACCCTATTCCTTAACTGACAAGCCAGTATCCCACTTGTCTCTTGGTCCCTACAATCCCTAGAAAATACATCAGAGATGCCAGAGCTTATTTAACTTCTGATCACCCTTCCTCCTTCTCTGTGGTATTCCTCTCCAATGTTCCTTGTAAGCTGCGCTTTGTTCTGCGCAGCCTGTTTCTTTTAGTGCGTGGTCCCTTTAAATTTCCGCGCCTGCGCGGTAATTACAATGGAGTGAACGACGAGCGGCCTGCGCGGGACCTTTCCCATTACTGCGCGTCCATGCAGGGAACATTGCTTCTCACCCCCCCAAATGGGAGGAGCAGGTTTGTGAACATAGGATGAACAGCAGGCACAGATCCAAATCACACTTCCCCATATTGCCATCTTCAGTCAACAACCAAATTTAATAAAACCACAGTTTGCGCTGTATCCTGCTCTATCACACGAGCATAATGGAAAAGCCACCCAGCCAATTTAGAAAAAAACAAACAAATCCTCATCCAACTCACCATCCAAGAACAGTAAACACATGGTCTGTATTAATTTAGGAAACTGTAAGGAGGTTAAAACCCTCCAGAATAGCTCATACTCCTGCTCTGGGGACAGCCAGTTACATTCCCAACTGCATGCCAAGTGCCACACACTGCTGCAGTCATTCATTCATTTAGATGCAGGAGGGAATCAACTTCTAGTCTAGTTCAGGAACACTGTACAAAGCGGGCTCATTTTGGTAGTTAGCCTATTTTTGCTGATTTCTGTTAACAAGTGCACCTTAACATCTGCAGACAACTAGTCTGACAAGGGTCCAATGACATTTGATCCACTGAAATTTTACTAAAATAAAGCCAACATGCAGATTGTGGAGAAGGAGGAATTGAACAAAATACAGCTACATCTGACACCCAACACCCATGATAAAACTCAGCTGCCAAGCCAAAACAAGACATTTTAATTTTGATTATGTGGAGTATTTGCTGAACCCTTTAGTAAAGTCTGGTATCAATTAACAAAAAGTTTGAAGGGGCAACTATAAAATTTAGTCACAACACATTCCAGAAAAAAATGACATTTATCAATTCAATTAACATTCCAATTTATTTCAACAGAACGGACTGCACCAAATTCCCAAAAGTGAAAACATGTATGGAACACGGCTGCGCTATAAATCATATTTATTCTTTGACAATTCTCGATGTAAACTTCCAAGTTTCTGAAACATTTCAAATACTCCAACTGCAAAACATTGTGAAGCACATGTTCCAACACCTGTGGAAACATACCTCAGCAAAAAGTAAATGCCCTCGGGAGGAGAGAGGAAAGAAAAAAAATCTTAACAACTGGGCTCGCCAAGATGAATGTGTCAAGTGTTCATTTGCTCAGCAGTCAGCTCTCTCATGTCCGAGTCAGGAGGGTGTGGGGTCAAGCCATGCTCCAGGACTTGAGCACAAAGGCTAGGCTAACACTACAATGCAGTACAGGAAACTCTCGATTTACCGGCACCTAAATAACCGGAAATCTCGGTTAACCGGCAAAATTCAGGAGTAGGTTCAGGTAAGTTTTACTTCATATTAGTGGCTGTTCCCCGATCTGTGGCTGTGCAATCGGGGTTGCTGCACATGTTGCTAAGCAACAGGGACGCTTGGTCTGTGGCTGGGGTTCCTGCAGCTGTTGCTAAGCAACAGGGAAGCCTGGATGTGTTGCTGTGTACGGAGCTCTCATACCTTTTAACTATACCTCTCTGTAATGCGGACTTTTTGATAAACCGGCACCACACCGGTGCCGGATAAAAAAGAGTTTCCTGTACTGAGGGAGTGCTGCATCATCTGAGGTGCAGTGTTTTAGGTGAGAGGTTGCACAGCCTGTTCAGGCGGACATGAAAGATCCCACAGTGCTCAAGGAGCAGGGAGTTCTCCTAGTGGCCTGGCCAACATTAATTCACTCAACCTACCCCACCAAAACAGATTATCTGGTCATTCATCCCATGTGCTGTTTGTAGAACCTTATTATGCACAAATTGGCTGGATATTTACCTGTAAAACAACACTGACTACACCAATAGTAATCCATTGGCTGTGAAGCATTTTGGGATGTGCCACTGTTGCGAAAGGTGCTATATAAATGCATTTGTTGCTGGGTATTCAAACAAAACTATGAGGAACTTACCCCCATTCCACCACGTGAGATTCGTAATCCCAGTATTCTCTTGGTTTGTGTGTGTTTACATCAGTGTAAACTCTGGCCCTGCTTGGCACGGGTCCTGCCATGTCTAATAGGAGGAGGCCGGAGGGGAGTTCAGAAGCAGATGTTGAGTGGTTTAGCAGCTGGGGGCAGGCAATTAGCTTCGGTTTTGACAATCAACGGAGTGGGAAGGGTCTCTCTCAGACCGCTCGTTTTCACTGTCAAGAAGAGCACAAAATATGATAAATACTATGTTGACAAAATCAAAAACATGCCCCCCAAAAAAGGGTTAACTCATTGATGCACACTATATCCATTCCTAAAGACTCAAATATCTAAAACTACCCCAATACCTACAAAAAAATAAGCAACACGCAGAGTTTGAAGGGTTTCAGTGAAATGAAGAAAACAGGTAAAAATATCAAGAACAGGATTAGGAGTACAGTGCAACTTATTACAGTCACCCACAGGACTGGACTAACCGGCTACAGCACACTTGCACTTTATACAGGTGCCTGTTCAATACTGCACTAAGAAAGTTCCTACTCTCCTGAACTTTGTTGTTGATGTACACTTCCACCAGCATTGAAAGTATTACAAATACTTTGACTGTTATAAAACCATTTAACATGTTCAAAACTACATCAACTTCATGTCTGGCGGCATGAGTTCGAATCCCTGAATGGCGACAGTACTCAGACTCCACTCAGCTTCCCGAGTCCCAACTAGAATATAGTGGAATTCAATACAAGGCATGGCTATAATAGAGTACGTGGGTGACCCTTTTATGGAGGAAATCTGCATTTAATACTGTTATTTAGGTCAATGAAAAACGACCGCAAGAGAGACCGCAAGGACACAGCATCTCCCAAACCCGCGACCTCTACCACCTAGAAGGACAAGAGCAGCAGGCACATGAGAACACCACCTCCAAGTCACACACCACCCTGACTTGGAAATCTATCACCCTTCCTTCATAGTCGCTGGGTCAAAATCCTGGAACTCTCTCCCCAACAACACTGTGGGAGCACCTGCACCACACAGGCTGCAGCGGTTCACCACCACACAGGCTGCAGCGGTTCACCACCACACAGGCTGCAGCGGTTCACCACCACACAGGCTGCAGCGGTTCACCACCACACAGGCTGCAGCGGTTCACCACCATCTTCGAGGGTAATTAAAGATGGGCAATAAATGCTGGCCTTGCCAGCAATGCTCACATCCCATGAATAAATTTTAAAAAGTAGAGGCTGGATTGCACAAAGCTAACCTTTAATGTATATTTAATAAAGTAAAAATACTGACTGCTGGATGATTTTTATCCAAACTGCTTTAAAATACATTTCAACATAAGTTACAGAAAGTGAATATGTCACGATGGTCTGAGAAACAGGAACTCAGTCTCACCTGCGTCAGCAACTACATAATTCATACGTCAAGTTACGAAAGAAGTTACTTTCTCTTGAAGCTTTCCACAGTGTCAACTTTATTTTAAGTCACTGCTTCATCCAGATGCCACACCATATTCAAGTAAGGAAATAGAATTTTGGTTTCCACAGTTCCTGGATCAGAACGATTTGGGTTTCTAAAAAAACATGCTTTGTAAGATCAGCGAATAAAACAAAATCAAGCCCGGGCGGGATGAGAGTCAGAAATTAATTAAATAGTGGAAGAGTTTCTAGGCCTTGTGCAGAATAACTGACTGCTGGATCGATGGGAAATTCAGTCTTTGGAATCCCAACACATCAGTGCACAAGTCTGAATGCAAAAAAAAAATTCAAATACTCAGTGCTGGAGTGCAGTCTTCCCCCAGTAACAGTATTTGAGCGCCATGCTAGCAGTTTAGGGGGAGGGGGCAAGAGTAGCAGAGAAGGGATTTGCCATCAGTAAGAGACGTAACCAATAGGCAATGGAATCATAAAATCATGCAGCATAGGAGGGCCAGTCGGTCCAACGTGTCTGTGCCAGCTCTTTGAAAGAGCTAGCCAAATAGTTCCACTCCACCTGCTCTTTCTCCACAACCCTGCAATTTTTTCCTTTTCAAGTATATATCCAATTCCTTTTTGAATGTTACTATTGAATCTAAATTTCAGATCACAAAAAACTATCCTCATCTCCCCTCTGCAACTTTTGCTAATTATCTTAAATCTGTGTCCTCTGGTTACCGACCCTCCTGCCACTGGAAACATTCTCATAATTTACTCCATCAAAACCCCACATCATTTTGAACACCTCTATTAAATCTCCCCATAACCTTCGCTGCTCCAAGAGCAATCCCAGCTTCTGCAGTCTCTCCACATAACTTTGGTATTGGTGAGACCGCACCTGGAATACTGCGTACAGTTTTGGTGTCCATACTTAAGAAAGGACATACTTGCTCTCGAGTCAGTACAAAGAAGGTTCACTCGGTTAATCCCGGGGATGAGGGGATGGACATATGAGGAGAGGTTGAGTAGATTGGGACTCTACTCATTGGAGTTCAGAAGAATGAGAGGCGATCTTATTGGAACATATAAGATTGTGAAGGGGTTGGATCGGGTGGATGCGGGGAGGTTGTTCCCGATGATGGGTGAAACTAGAACTAGGGGGCATAGTCTTAGAATAAGGGGCTGCTCTTTCAAAACTGAGATGAGGAGGAACTACTTCACTCAGAGGGTGGTAGGTCCATGGAATATGCTGCCCCAAAAAGCTGTAGAAGCTACATCATTACAGAAATTTAAAACAGAAATAGACAGTTTCCTAGAAGTAAAGGGAATTAAGGGTTATGGGGAGCGGGCAGGAATTTGGACATGAGTCTAGGTTCGGATCGGTCATGGCCCTGTGGGTAACGGAGCGGGCCCAGGGGCCGTGTAGCCTGATCCTGCTCCTGTTTCGTGTGTCTAATTCTGTTAGATTCAGGAGATGGTTCTGTGATAGTGGATTGGCGGTTAGGATCAGATCAGCCATGATCTTATTGAATGGCGGAGCAGGCTCGAGGGGCCGATTGGCCTACTCCTGCTCCTATTTCTTATGTTCTTATGTAACTGAAGTCCCTTATCCCTGGTATCATTCTGGTAAATCTCCTCTGCAACTTCTCCAAGGCCTCATCATCATTCCCAAAGTGTGTTGCCCAGAATTGGACACAATACTCCAGGTAAGGGCTCAAGTGATTTATAAAAGGTATAGCACAACTTCCTGCTATTATACTCTATGCCTCTATAAAGCCAAGGACCCCGTATGCTTTTTTACAGCCTTATCAACTTGTCCTGCCGCCTTCAAAGATTTATGTATCTGAACCCCCATGTCTGCTCCTGCACACCCTATAAAATTGTTTCACTGAAACAAAGCTTTAATTCAGGTATCCAATGTTACAATGCACAAACACTTGGCTGTATAGTTAATTATTTGCCTCTGTACTTTCTCAAATGGAGACCTTTCATGTCTGCATATTATTTTATTACTGTTTAAACATCAGCCTCCGAGGAAAAATTATGGTGCTAGAAACATGCACAAAAATCACGTTCTAAGCATTTCTATGCAGATAACAGTAGTGCATCCAAATGCTGGCATCTCTAAAGCGTTGCTATGGAAATGCTGGCATACATTGGAAAGGTTCCTTCTACAGATTAACCTTTTGAATACTGAAAATCTTTGCGGCATTTAAACATGTTCACACACTGCGTCTTATCTCGCATGCTTTGGCAGCTAGGGAAATATTTTCCACCTTTCCAGTTAATGCATCACCTAATTGAGGACAATGGGTTTCTCTGTTATTTCGGCCTCAAAAGAATGCGCCCAAAAATCTCTGTGCAGAAAATGCCCAGTGTCAGCCTATCAAATACAAGCTGCTCTATTCACAAAGCTAGCTGTAGTGCAGTCCTGAGAATGTTCTTTGTGGCTCAGAGATGCAGTACCAAAACACCAGTTGCTAAGATACTTCCTTTTTATCAATTTTAAATATCAAGATTAAAGAAATACTTCAGAATAAAGCCGTACAAATGGGCTTACCCTCAAGAATTAGTCCAAAAAAAAGAGTGCCTGTGAATAATTTAAAAAAAAACTATTTTGTGGCTGGACTGCCAAATCAGAGTTGCCACCTTTGCTCCATTTCCAAAGCCAAACACTGAGAAATGAAGTGTTGTCACCGAGCCACTGCCCCCAGAGCCTGGCCACTGCTGGCTGTGATGTTGGGAGTGGTGCAACAAAGACTCACTAGATTGATTCCTGTGATGAGAGGGTTGTCCTGAGGAGAGATCGAGTAGATTGGGCCTGTGCTCTCTGGAGTTTAGAAGGAGAGGTGATCTCATTGCAACATATAAGATTCTGAGGGGGGAATTGACAGGGTAGATGCCGAGAGGTTGTTTCCCCTGGCTGGAGAGTCTAGAACGAGGGGCCAGTGTCTCAGGATTAGGGGGTCGGCCTTTTAAAACTGAGATGGGGAGGAATTTCTTCACTTAGTGGGTTGCGAATCTTTGGAATTCTCTGCCCCAGAGGGCTGTGGATGCTCAGTCGTTGAGTATATTCAAGGCTGAGATGGATAAGATTTTTGGACTCATGGGGAAACAAGGGATATGGGGATCGGGTGGGAAAGTGCAGTTGAGGTCAAAGATCAGCCATGATCTTAATGAATGGCAGAGCAGGCTCGAGGGGCCATATGGCCTACTCCTAATTCTTATGTGTTATTACAGGTAGACTATCCTTTATCCGAAAACCTCAGGACCAGCCGTGTTTCGGTTTTCGGAAAATTTCGGATTTCAGAAGGTATTTTATAAGACTGGGAAATTTGTCGGGGGTGGGGGTCGGCGGTCGGTCGGCGGGGGGTCGGGGTGGGGGTCGTGCGCACGACTTACGCTGAACGAAAAAACCTTCGGTTTTTAGAGGGTTTCAGTTTTCGGAAGTTCGGATAAAGGGTAGTCTACCTGTAACTGGATGACGAGTCACGTTTCAACACCTAACCTGAAACATGGCAAAAATAACAACACTGGCCAGTGCCAGCCAAATAGTGATACATTTACATTTTTTTCCTAAACTTCTGAATCATAGTTCGGGAAAACTACTCATATGAATATATTTTTCAAACAAATACGCAGAAACAAGGCCATCTGTAGAATCGTACCCTAGAGTATCCTTTTATGGCTGCAAGACAGATAGCCGATAGGGGCTGGTCTGAAAGCAAAACAGAAACAAAGCTACTAACTATATCTTACACACACAATTTTTTGCTGAAGGCAGGCTATGTTGACATTGGTCATGGACCAGTCACCATTTCAATGGTGTGATACTAAATTGAGCCTAGTGGGCCAAGTTCAAAAGCTGCAACTCTTGATTCTGCTGTTCCTTCAGCATCCAGTTTTTACTAGATAATCCTAAATCAAACCGAAAGTATAACCAAGACTGAATGATGAAAAGTGACTGCCTGTGCTTCTACTTGACTCCAATATCGTTGATTCTTGATCACTGGCCTCACTGTCAAATGTGAAGTTGCTTGCTGCTATGCTAGTGACTCTTTCGTGGGCATTTCAATCTGCTGCCAGAACTATAACCTCCCCGTCGACCTAGTAAATAGGCTGAGCCAGATCATCATACTTGGATCATGACCAGGGTCACCATTTGCTGTTTTCATGCAAAAAGGGATAAATACAGAATTACAATCCTGAAATCCCATGGAATCAAAATAAAATTTGACTAATTTGAGTGGAGGAGAACTTTTTTCACCCGGAGGGTGGTGGGGGTCTGGAATTCGCTGCCTGGGGGGACGAAGCAGAAACCCTCATCACATTTAAATGGATATGCACTTGAAGAGCTGTGGCCTGCAGGGCTGCAGACCGGGGGCTGGATCGCTCTTTCAGCCAGCACAGACACGATGGGCCAAATGATTCTAATTCAGTGGATATAAACGAGTAGCCCTAATTACAAAATGAAAGGAATTAGAGAAATACAATCCACATCACACTGGTAAAAACCCTGGAATGCCATGCAGTTAAAATGACATTTGACTTATTCAGTGGCTGTTAAACAGCAGCCCTAATCCTGGTGTATAATTGCACCTTGACCCAAAATTGAACCGTGATCCAAAATTGCACGAGCCAGCCAACATCTGCGTCTGAATTTTTATTTGAATTAAATAGTCTATATCCGTTGCCTCCAGTCTCCTATTGGCACCTGGGAGACCAATTCAGAAAATGGAGAGCTAGTCTTCTAGCCACGCAAGAACAATGTTGCATGTGACTGAAACAGACTTGGAAAACTGAAGCTGGGATTAATTTGGTAATTAACATTAATTTGAGCCTTGGAAAACAAAAATTCTCTACCGATTTACAAAACTGCAGAACCATCAAGGAAATCAAACACTACAACCATCGATGAACAGAACAAAACCTGCCTACATTTTAATATCATAGGCGTTACCAACTCATTATATTCCTCCATTCTTCCTAAGTTGTAGTCAGTTATGAAGAGCTTAAGCTATTAAATCACCTGCACGAAACACTGCAGGGCACAACACACTTCTAATAAATTCACAAAACTGGGCCACAAGCTGCGAGGATACTGCAACTTTTAAATAAAGATATAGCGTGTACAGAACATGGCCTACATTACATCTCACTCTTCCATTCTCTCGTTCCACACAGGAATACAACTAGAAACTGTCTTTATATAGAAATATACTTGTGCAAATATTACAGGCAGATGGACTGACCCTAATGGTGGGGCCCCGTTTACTTCTCCATTTCTCTCATGCGCCATCATCCTCCGCCATTACTGGTGTGTGTTATTTCAAGTCGCTGGCTTTCACCGCCGTGTTGGGGGTTGGTGTTGAACTCAGAGGGGAGTCCTATCCCAAAATGAAGTACGTGGACCTGGAATTTTAGTCCAGTCCGAGCAAGTGTGCCTGTAGTGAACGCTGTGCTTGTTGCTCCTGGTTTATTTCCTGTTAAGCAAATGGTCAATGGGCAGCAAATGTGTACATAATGTAAATTTAGGATAACACAGAAAATGATGGAAATACTCAGCAGGTCAGGCAGCATCTGTGGAGAGAGAGAGAAACAGAGTTAACGTTTCAGGTCGGACCTTTCGTCAGAACTGGAAAAAGTTAATTCTGTTTCTCTCACGACAGATGTGGCCTGACCTGATGAGTATTTCCAGCATTTTCTGTTTTTATTTCAGATTTCCAGCATCCGCAGTATTTTGCTTATGTAAATTTAGGACTTAATAAATTCTTCTTTACGCAAGGTGTAATAGAGCTATTAATAACTAATGTTTATACAGAAAAAATACTTGTGTTGTGTTACAGGGTGGCCACGGAATTTTTATAACAAGGGAGGGTCCCTCGGAAATAAAAAGGTTGAGAACCCCTGGTCTAAACCATATGGGCTGGAGAATATTGCTCAAATATGGTACGGCAACACCATGAAGGGGTCTGAAAACAAGGATGCCGATCTTGGTGTTGATTTGCAAACAAATGAATTAGCTGGCAGGGGCCCCAGTTGACTTCTCCCCACCCACCACCCTCAGTCCAGCACGGAGCCCAATCAGTGCCCCTAACTGCTGTACCAGCGGAGTTTAAGATTTGATGTTTTAGTTGGTGAAAAGCAGTGGGTAGCTGAATCATACAAAGCAGAAAATCCCAGGTTTAATCCTCGAGAGTTACGTCGTGTGAATACTTCATCCTGCAAAATCAGTCTACTCTCAATCATCAGCAAAGTGATGGAAGGTATAGAAACACAGAAGATAGGAGCAGGAGTAGGCCATTCGGCCCTTCGAGCCTGCTCCACCATTCAGCGAGATCATGGCTGATCATCCAAACCCTAGCACCCGGTCCCTACACCGACAGCCATCCCACCCAAGCCCTATCCCCGTAACCCCACGTATTTAATCCCCCCTAACACTAAGGGCCAATTTTTATCATGGCCAATCAACCTAACCCGCACATCTTTGGACATCATCGACAGTGCTATCAAGCGGCACTTGCTCACCAATAACCTGCTCACTGATGCCCAGTTTGGGTTCCGCCAAGACCACTCGGCTCCTGACCTCATTACAGCCTTGGTCCAAACATGGACAAAGGAGCTGAATTCCAGAGGTGAGGTGAGAGTGACTGCACTTGACATCAAGGCAGCATTTGACCGAGTGTAGCATCAAGGAGCCCTAGTAAAACTGAAGTCAATGGGAATCGGGGGGAAAACTCTCCACTGGCTGGAGTCATACCTAGCACAAAGGTTGTGGTGATTGAAGGCCAATCATCTCAGTCCCAGGACATCGCTGCAGGAGTTCCTCAGGGCAGTGTCCTAGGCCCAATCATCTTCAGCTGCTTCGTCAATGACCTTCCCTCCAACATAAGGTCAGAAATGGGGATGTTCGCTGATGACTGCACAGTGTTCAGCGCCATTCACAACCCCTCAGATAATGAAGCAGTCCATGTCCGCATGCAACAAAACCTGCACGATGTTCAGACTTGGGCTGATAAGTGGTAGGTAACATTCGCGCCACAGAAGTGCCAGGCAATGACCATCTCCAACAAGCGATAGTTGAACCACCACCCCTTGACATTCAACAGCATTACCATTAACATCCTGGGGGTCACCATTGACCAGAAACTTAACTGGACCAGCCACATAAATACTGTGGCAACAAGATCTGGTCAGAGGCTAGGTATTCTGCGGCGAGTGTCTCACTTCCTGACTCCCCAAAGACATTATTATTTATTACTGGTGTTTTATTTATTACTGTATTTCTATTAGTATTTTATCATTGTTATGCCATATTTATTCCAATGTTGGGAGGACTCGTAAAAATCAACATTTCATTGTGCAGTACACACGTCTGCTGCATATATGACAAATAAAATTGAATTGAATTGAAGTAAGGAGCGTGATGGAATACTCTCCACTTGCCTGGATGAGTGCAGCTCCAACACACTCAAGAAGCTCAACACCATCCAGGACAAAGCACCCCATCCACTACCTTAAACATTCACTCCCTCCACCACCGGCGTACCGTGGCTGCAGTGTGTACCATCTACAAGATGCACTACAGCAACTCGCCAAGGCTTCTTTGGCAGCACCTCCCAAACCTGTGACCTCTACCACCTAGAAGGGCAAGGGCAGCAGACACATGGGAACATCACCTCCAAGTCACACCATCCTGACTTAGAAGTATATCGTCGATCCTTCATCGTCGCTGGGTCAAAATCCTGGAACTCCCTACCTAACAGCACTGTGGGAGTACCTTCACCACACGGACTGCAGCGGTTCAAGAAGGCAGCTCACCACCACCTTTGAGGGCAATTAGGGATGGGCAATAAATGCTGGCCTTACCAGCGACGCCCACATCCCCTAAACAAATTTTAAAAAGCTGAGCATTTGGAGTTCACTTTCAGCCCAAGTGAACTTCACAAATATGAAATTGCAAATGCTTATTACTACCCATCTGCAAACATTTGACTAGGGGGTGAGAAAGGAGACAGGATTCAGAATGGAGAGATTTTCTTGCACCTTGTATACTCACTATTGCAGTCATAGATTTTTCCAGTAATCAAATGTAGATTATTTTTCAGTAAGCCTAAAGCAATGACATCAGAAGTAATTAATATACATGTGTAGATGTCAATATGGATCAAGCACACAATTTGGCAAGCAAGCCGATATCCAAAATGGTCTCAGACTGAAAAAGTGATCACCACCATATACATTTAAAGGTGTATTTAAAAAAATAAGTTACAAGACTATAATCTAATCTTGGGGAGCCTGAGGATTGCTGCAAGATCATCGAGATACGCTCTTACAATTTACATCATCTGAACCAACAAATAGTTTACAGCCTTGTATTCATTCCTCGGGATCTATTATTTTACAGATAATATTCAAAACAGGGCCAAATTAAATCCTGCCACATTTCATGAGTCTAAAAGCTTTCCTTCAAATCAGAATATTATTTTTTTAAAGATATTTACATGCGATATAAAATTGACTACAGGACAGAAAACAGAGCTGTGGTTTCTCGGACAGGAGGGTGGTATACACAGTGGTGTTCCCCAGGGTTCAGTACTAGCACCACTGCGGTTTTTGATATACCTTAACGACTTAGACTTTGGGGGGGGGGGGGGGGGGGGGGAGTGGTCGGTGTACAGGGCATAATATCGAAATGTGCAGATGACATGAAACTTGAAAGTGTAGTAAACAGTGAGGGAGATAGTAATAGACTTCAAGGAGGACATAAACAAGCTGGTGGAATGGGTGACACATGGCAGATGAAATTCAACGCAGAAAATTGTGAGGTAATGCATTCTGGCAGGAAGAATGAGAGAGAAACAATACAAGTTAAATGGTCCAATTTTAAAGGGGGTGCAAGAACAGAGACACCTGGGAGTGTTTCTGCACAAATCTTTCAAGGTGGCCTGGGCTTTATAAATAGATGCATAGAGTACAAAAGACTGGAAGTTATGCTAAACCTATATTAAAAAAAACTAGTTCGGCCCCAGCTGGAGTATGGTGTCCAATTCCAAGCATCACATTTTAGGAAGGACATGAAGGCGTTGGAGAGGGTACAGAAGAGATCTACTAGAATGGTCCCAGGGATGAGGGAATACAGTTACTTGGATAGACTGGAGGAGCTGGGGTTGTTCTCCTTAGAGCAGAGAAGGCCAAGAGGAGATTTGTTCGAGGTGTTTAAAATCATGGAGGGTTTAGAGTAGAGAGAGAAGTTTCCGATGGCTGAAGGGTCGATAACCAGAGGGCACAGATTTAAGGTGATTGACAAAAGAACCAGAGGTGACACTTGGAAAAACTTTTTTTTTTTTTTTTTTCTTTTAAACGCAATGAGTGGTTAATATCTGGAATGCGCTGCCTGATGGGGCGGTGGATACAGATTTAATAATAGCCTTCAAAAGGGAATTGGATAAATTCTTGAAGGAGAAAAAATTGCAAAGATATGGGGAAAGAGCGGGGGAGTGGGACTAACTGGGTCGCTCTTCGAAAGAGCCAGCAGACTCGATGGGCTGAATGGCCTCCTTCTGTGTTGTACTATTCTACGATTCTATGGTATACACAAATAAGGACTTTTCAGGGACTATGGGTAGTGAAAAGCAGTACTTTTTATTTTCGCTTCCAAAAACTTCTTTCCTCTGGAGATGGTTATTTCTGCTGGGGTGCGGTTCTACGAGTGGGCCCAGACACTGAATATTCAGAGGTTACGCAACTGAGGGAGGGGATGCCAACATCTACACGCAAGCGCTTTCCAGCAAGGAACAAAGGCTAGGGATCAGCAGGCAGAACCATAGATCACTTTTCCTCAGCCCAAGAATTTGATAGCAACCACCAACTCCCTCCCAGCGAAGATCAGCACAGAACACAGATTAAACCTTCCTGCTCTGCATCACTCAGTACCGCACCACAGTGCATCGATCAACTGAACCATCAGAAAGCCCAATAGTGGTGCTCTTCTGACGATGTACAGGACTGACTCAGTGCTCACAGAAAGTGCAGTATTTCCACGTTATATTTCAGTTGGCAGAGATATGGCAATGGCTTATGCATGCAAAATATCAGTGTATACTATTAAGACATGGCACAACCTTACATAGGCATGACGTTGGATAAATCAATTCAGGCATGATGCCATACACAGGCTTCTGATGTCAATTATTCCAACATTTGACACAAGAACACAATCTTTCTGGAGCCCAATTTTGAGTTGAAAAAGAGTGAAGTGAACAAAAAGCTGGTAGTGGTGGTGTTGTGTTCCGGTAAATATATATGCTCGTGCCAGCAAATGGCATACATCAATACTGCACCAACTGTTATTTATTGTACTGTATTAGCAAAGTGCCCAACTCAGACCGTTCCAATGGCTCCTATCAAGCAGTTTTATATTGAGAGTGCAGTGCAGTGCTGGCAGGTGCACAGAACTCAGTGGCACATGATAATATAATGAAGGCAAACTTTGTGCCTCTAAGGGTCCAGGGCCAAACTTTCTGTGGATCCTCAAAGTGGGCATGAGGGGGATACAGAAGATTAATTTTTTGCACAGCCTTTTTAAGAAGTTCAGGCACACCCAGCCCAGTCGACTCTGCAAACGCCTCCTCACTAACATCTGGGAACTTGTGCCAAAATTGGGAGAGCTGGCCCACCGACTAGTCAAGCAACAGCCTGACAGTCATACTCTCAGAATCATACCTTTAAGCCAATGTCCCCAACCCCTCAATCACCATCCCTGGGTGTGTCCTGTCCCATCGGCATGACAGACCCACCAGAGGAGGTGGCACAGTAGTATAGTCGGGAGGGGGCAAACCTGGGAGTCCTCAACATTCAATCTGGACCCCATGAAGTCTCATGGCATCAAGTCAAACATGGGCAAGGAAACCTCCTGCTGATTACCACTTACTGCCCTCCCTCAGCTGATGAATCTGTTCGCCTCCATGTTGAACACCATTTGGAAGAAGCACTGAGGGTGGCAAGGGCACAGAATGTACTCTGGGTGGGGGACTACTAGCCGAGTCCTGAAACACATAGCTGTCAGACTGGCCCTGCAGCAGGTGGTGAGAACACATGAGGGGGAGAAACCCATTTGACCTTATTCTCGCCAATCTACCTGTCGCAGATGCATCTGTCCGTAGTGACCACTGGACAGTCCCATCTTTGCC
Organism: Somniosus microcephalus; assembly: GCF_052327205.1. Lineage (NCBI taxonomy): Eukaryota > Metazoa > Chordata > Chondrichthyes > Squaliformes > Somniosidae > Somniosus > Somniosus microcephalus. The sequence goes on along the minus strand of NC_140999.1, from coordinate 185,944,765 downwards.
CTTCATGTCATGTGGCACCATCACGGTGCCAAATGGGATAGATTCAGAACAGATCTAGCAGCTCAAAACTGGGCATCCAGGAGGTGCTGTGGGTCAGCAGCAGCTGCAGAATTGTATTCCACCACAATCTGTAACCTCATGGCCTGCCATATTCCTCATTCTACCACTACCATTAAACCAGGGGACCAACCCAGGTTCAATGAGGAGTGTAGAAGAGTATGCCAGGCGCAGCACCAAGTGGATGCAAAAACGAGGTGCCAACCTGGTGAAGTTACAACACAGGACTCCATGCATGCTAAACAGCAGAAGCAGCATACTATAGACAGAGCTAAGCGATCCCAGTCAAAGCTCTGCAGTCCGGCCACATCCAGTCGGGAATGGTGGTGGACAATTAAACAATTACCTGGGGGAGGAGGCTCCATGAACTTACCCATCCTCAATGATGGCGGAGTCCAGCAGAGAGTACAAAAGACAAGGCTGAAACATTTGCAAACATCTTCGTCCAGGAGTGCCGAGTGGATGATCTATCTCAGCCTCCTCCTGAGGTCCCCACCATTACGGAACCCAGTCTACAGCCAATTCTTTTCACTCCAGGCGATATCAAGAAACGGCTTATCGCAGGAGACACAACAAAGGCGATGAGCCCAAACAACACCCTGGCTGTCGTGCTGAAGAATTGTGCTCCAGAACTAGCCGCGTCTCTAGCCAAGCTATTCCAGTACAGCTACAACACTGGCATCTACCAAACAATGTAGAAAATTGCCCAGGTGCATCCTGTCCACAAAAAGCAGGACAAATCCAATCCAGCCAATTACCGCCCCATCAGTCTACTCTCAATCATCAGCAAAGTGATGGACGGTGTCGTCGACAGTGCTATCAAACAGCACTTACTCACCAATAACCTGCTCACTTATGCTCAGGTTGGGTTCCGCCAGGGCCACTCGGCTCCAGACCGCATTACAGCCTTGGCCCAAACATGGGACAAAATAGCTCAATTCCAGAGGTGAGGTGAGAGTGACTGCCCTTGACAGAGAGGGCATTTGACAGAGTGTGGCATCAAGGAGCCCTAGCAAAATTGAAGTCATTGGAAATCAGGGGGAAAACACTCCACTGGCTGGAGTCATACCTAGCACAAAGGAAGATGGTTGTGCTTGTTGGACTTCGCTGCAGAGTTCCTCAGGGCAGTGTCCAAGGCCCAACCATCCTCAGCAGTTTTATCAATGACCTTCCCTCCATCATAAGGTCAGAAATGGGGATGTTCGCTGATGATTTCAATGTTCAGTTCCATTCACAACTCCTGAGATAATGAATCAGTCCATGCCCAGATACAGCAAGACCTGGACAACATTCATGCTTGAGCTGAGAAGTGACAAATAATATTTGCGCCACACAAGTGCCAGGCAATGACCATCCCCAATAAGGGAAAGTCTAACCACCTCCCCATGACATTCAAGGCACTACCATCACTGAATGTCCCACCATCAACATCCTGGGGGGTCACCATTGACTAGAAACTCAACTGGACCAGCCACAAAAATACTGTGGCTACAAGAGCAGGTCAGAGGCTTGGTATTCTGCGGCGAGTGTCTCACCTCCTGACTCCCCAAAGTCTTTCCACCATTTACAAGTCAGGAGTGTGATGGAATATTCGCCTGGATAAGTGCAGCTCCAACAACACTCAAGAAGCTCCAGGACAAAGCAGCTCACTTGACTGGCACCCCATCCACCACCTTAAACATTCACTCCCCTCCACCACCGGTGCACTGTGGCTGCAGCGTTTACCATCTACAAGATGCACTGGAGCAACTCGCCAAGGCTTCTTCAACAGTACCTGCCAAACCCACAACCTCTGCCACCTATGAGGACAAGGGCAGCAGGTACATGGCAACACCACCACCTTCAAGTCACGCACCATCCTGACTTGGAAATATATCGCCGATCCTTCATCGTCACTGGGTCAAAATTCTGGAACTCCCCATCTAACAGCACTGTGGGAGTCCCTTCACCACACAGACTGCAGCGGTTCAAGAAGCGGCTCACCACCACCTTCTCAAGGGCAATTAGGGATGGGCACATTAGTGACATCCACATCCAATGAATGAATAAACAAAAACACAGCGCCTCCAATCCATAGCAACCTGAGGCCAGGCACCTCAGTCCTATTTCTGCCTGTATCTCTTATTTGCTGGTTTGTCCAGTTTTGTAGGCCTGGAGATTTGGGAATTGTCTTTCTTAGTGCTGTTGCCTCACTGGTGGATTAAAAAAAGAAAAATACCTGGATTTATATAGCACCTTTCACGACGTCCCAAAGCGCTTTACAGCCAGCCAATGAAATACTTTTGAACTGTAGTCACTGTTGTAATGTAGGAAACGCGGCAGCCAATTTGGGCACTAAAACCTCGGACAAACAGCAATGCATTAATGACCAGATAATCTGTTTTTAGTGATAGTTGATTGAGGGATAAACATTGGCCAGGACACCGGGGATAACTCCCCTGCTCTTCTTCGGAATAGTGCCGTGGGATCTTTGACGCCCACTTGAGTGCAGACGTCGGTTTAACGTCTCATCCGAAAAACGGCATCTCCAACAATGCAGCACTCCCTCAGTACTGCCCTGGAGCACAAAAATCTAGGCTGAGACTCAAGTCTCAGCAGTGGGCTTGAACCCCACAACCTTCTGACTCAAGAGGCGAGTGTGCTCCCAACTGAGCCACAGCTGAAGTATCAGCAACTCGACATCATTGCAAATGAATGGGAATATAGATCTAAACATTGTGGCCTCAGGTCACCATGGTACACACCAATGCAATCCACAAAGACAAAAAGCTTGGAAACCCATGCTGCACTACATTGCAAAGTTAAAGCTACTTTCACCTTGCCATTTGTACAGATTCTGTATTAGCCCAGTGGTGGAAACCCTGATAAGAACATAAGAAATAGGAGCAGCAGTAGGCCATTCGGCCCTTCGAGCCTGCTCCGCCATTCAATAAGATCACGGCTGATCTTCAACCTCATCTCCACTTTCCTACACTATCCCCATATCCCTTGATTCCTGTAATATTATAAAATCTAGCGATTTCTATCTTGAATATACTCAACGACTGAGCCTCCACAGCCCTCTGGGGCAGAGAATTCCAAAGATTTACCACCCTCTGAGTGAAGAAATTTTTCCTCATCCAAGTCCTAAATGGCCAACCCCTTATTCTGAGACTGTGACCCCTGGTTCTAGACTCCCCAGCCAGGGGAAACATCCTCCCTGCATCTACCCTGTCAAGCCCTGTAAGAATTTTGTATGTTTCAATGAGATCACCTCTCATTCTTCTAAACTCGAGAGAATATAGGCCTAGTCTACTCAATCTCCCCTCATAGGACAATCCCCCCATCCCAGGACAATCCCCCAATCCCAGGAACCAGTCTGGTGAACCTTCTGTGCCCTCCCTCTATGGCAAGTATATCCTTCCTTAGGCAAGGAGATCAAAACCGTACACAATACTCCAGGTGTGGTCTCACCAGGGCCCTATATAATTGTAGTAAGACATCTTTACTCTAATACTCAAAACCTTTTGTAATAAAGGCCAACATACCATTTGCTTTCCTGTATGTCAACTTTCAGTGATTGGTGTACAAGGACACCCAGGTCCCTCTGAACACCAACATTTCCCAATCTCTCACCATTTAAAATACTCTGCTTTTCTATTTTTCCTACCAAAGTGGATAACTTCACATTTCTCCACATTATATTCCATTTGCCATGTTCTTGCCCACTATATCCCCTTAAAGCCTCATTACATAAATTTAAAACAGAAATAGACAGTTTCCTAGAAGTAAAGGGAATAAAGGGTTATGGGGAGCGGGCAGGAATTTGGACATGAGTCTAGGTTTGGATCGGTCATGGCCCTGTGGGTAGCGGAGCGGGCCATGGGGCCGTGTAGCCTGATCCTGCTCCTATTTCGTGTGTCTAATTCTGTTAGATTCAGGAGATGGTTCTGTGATAGTAGATTGGTGGTTAGGATCAGATCAGCCATGATCTTATTGAATGGCGGAGCAGGCTCGAGGGGCCGTTTGGCCTACTTCTGCTCCTATTTCTTATGTTCTTATGTAAGCCTCCTTGCATCCTCCTCACAACTTACATTCCCACCTAGCTTTGTATCATCAGCAAACTTGGATACATTACATTTGGTCCCCTCATCCAAATCATTGATATACAGGAAACTTTCGATTAGCCAGCCCCTAAATAACCGGAACACTATCCACTGGCAAAATTCAGGAGTCGGTTCAGGTAACTTTTTTTTCTCCATTTGTTGCTGTGCTGAAGCTGTTGCTAAGCTAGAGACGCTTGCAACTTGTGCCGATTGTTTTGAAGCAATAGGGTTTGTTGCTTTATATGGAGCTCTGAGCTCCGTATCTTTTACTATAGCGTTCGGTTATTCGGAATTGTTGATGAACCGGCACCACGTCTGTCCCGTCCGTACCGGATACCAGAAAGTTTCCTGTAGATTGTGATTGGCTGAGGCACAAGCACTGATCCTTGCGGTCCCCTACTAGTTACAGCCTGCCAACCCGAAAATGACCCACTTATTCCTACTCTCCGTTTTCTGTCCGTTAACCAATCCTCAATCCATGCTAGTATATTACTCACAATCCCATGAGCCCTAATTTTGTTTAATAACCTCGTGTGGCACCTTATCGAATGCCTTTTGCAAATCCAAATATACCACATCCACTGGTTCCCCCTTATGTATTCTGCTAGTTACAACCTCAAAAAACTCCAACAGATTTGTCAAACGCGATTGCCCTTTCATAAATCTGTGTTGACTCTGCCCAATCCTATTATTATTTTCCAGTCCAATTATTATTTTCTAAGTGCTCTGTTACCACGTCCTTAATAATATTCTAGTATTTTCCCTACTACTGACGTCAGGCTGACTGGTCTGTAGTTCCCCGTTTTCTCTCTCCCTCCTTTCTTAAATAGTGGGGTTACATTTGCTACCTTCCAATTCACGGGAACCGTTCTAGAATCTATGGAATTTTGGAAAATGACAACCAATGCATCCACTATCTCTATAGCCAACTCTTTCAAAACCCTAGGATGTAGGCCGTCAGATCATGGGGATTTACTGGAATTTAGTCCCATTAATATCTCCAGTACTATTTTTTTTACCAATACTAATTTCTTTCAGTTCGTCATTCTCGCTAGACCCTTGGTTCTCCACTATTTGCGGGAAGTTTTTTGCATCTTCTTGCGTGAAGACAGACACAAAGTATTTGTTTAAGTTCTCTGCCATTTCCTTATTCCCCATTATAATTTCTCCTGTCTCAGCCTGTAAGGGACCCACATTTACTTTCGCTAATCTTTTCCTTTTTACATACCTATAGAAGCTTTTACAGTCTTTTTTAATGTATCTCGCTAGTTTACTCTCGTATTCTATTCTCCCTTTATCACTTTCTTGGTCCTCCTTTACTGAATTCTAAAATTCTCCCAATCCTCAGGCTTACTACTCTTTTTGGCAGCATTATAAGCCTCTTCCTTTGATCTAATACTATCTTTAACTTCTCTTGTTAGCCACGGTTGGACCACTTTTCTTGTGGGGTTTTTGTGCCTTAAAGGAATGTATATTTGTTGTAAATGATGCATTAATTCTTTAAATGCTAGCCATTGCTTGTCCACGGTCATAACCTTTTATTGTAGTTTCCCAATCTACCGTAGACAACTCACCCCTCGTATCTACGTACGTAGTTTGCTTTGTTTAGATTTAAGACCCTAGTTTTGGATTTAACCAAGTCACTTTCAAACTCAATATAAAATTCTATCATATTATGGTCACTCTTCCCTAGAGGCCCCTTTACTACAAGGTTTTTAATTAACCCTTTCTCATTGCACAACACTAGATCTAAAATAGGCTGCTCCCTAGTTGGTTTCTCAACATACTGATCTAGAAAACTATCTTGCCTACATTCCATGAATTCGTCCTCCACACTATTACTGCAAATTTGGTTTGCCCAGTCTATATGTAGATTAAAGTCCCCCATGATTACTTTCTATTACCCTTGTTACATTGCGCCTCTAATTTCCTGATTTATACACGGCCCTACATTAAAACTACTATAAACAACTCCCAACAATATTTTCTGCCCCTTGCTGTTTCTTAGCTCCACCCAAACTGATTCTACTTCTTGATTTTCAGAGCTAAGATCCTTTCTCTACTGTCTTTATCCCATCCTTTATTATCACAGCTACCCCATCTCCTTTTCCATTTTGCCTATCCCTATGTATCCTGGAATATTTCGTTCCCAACCTTGGCCACTTTGCAACCACGTCTCCGTTATGGCTATTACATCAAACTTGTTAATTTCTATCTGCGCTATTAATTCATCTCTGCACTATTAATTCATCTATTTTGTTGCGTTCAGATATATTGCCATTAGCTTTGACCTATTTCTCTTTTTCCCTGACTAAGGTGACAACCTTAGTCACTGATGTGTTATTACCTTTGTTACTCTCTGTCCCTTCCTGACCCACTGTTTATTTTTACCCAAAACTCTACTCTGCTCTAGAGCCTTGACATTTCTCTCGCTGCTTTTAAATTTACTTTTTCCTGAATCCTCGTCTGCGACAGGTAGATTGGTGAGGACGCGGTCAAGTAGGTTTTTCCCTCGTGTTGGTCCTCTCACCACCTGTCGCAGGCCCAGACTGGCAGCTATGTCCTTCAGGGCTCGGCCAGTAGAGGTGCCAGCGAGCCACCTTTGTGATGGACATTGAAGCACCCCCCCCCCCACCCAGAGTACATTCTGTGCCCTTGCTACTCTCAGTGCTTCATCCAAGTGGTGTTCAACATGGAGGAGTACTGATTCATCAGCTGAGGGAGGGCGGTAGGTGGTAATCAGCAGGCGGTTTCCTTGCCCACGTTTGACCTGAAGCTATGAGACTTCATGGGGTCTGGAGTCAATGTTGAGCACTCCCAGGGCCACTCCTGCCAGACGGTACACCACGGTGCCGCCACCCCCGGTGGGTCTATCCTGCCGGTGGGAAAGGACATACCCAGGGATAGTGATGGAGGAGTTTCTGAAAGGTATGATTCTGTGAATATGACTGTGTCAGGCTGTTGCTTGACTAGTCTGTGGGACAGCTCTCCCAATTTTGGCACTAGTCCCCAGATGTTGTTGAGGAGGACTTTGCAGGGTCGACTGGGCTGGGTGTGCCATTGTCATGTCCGTAGCCGAGGTCGATGCCGGGTGTTCCGTCTGGTTTTATTCTTATTGCGTTTCACAGCGGTTTGTTACAACTGAGTGGCTTACTCGGCCATTTCAGAAGGCAGTTAAGAGTCAACCACATTGCTGTGGGTCTGGAGTCATATAGGCCAGACCGGGTAAGGACGGCAGATTTCCTTCCCGAAAGGACATTAGTGAACCAGATGGGTTTTTACGACAATCTGGTAGTTTCACGGTTACCATTACTGATATTAGCTTTTTTTAAATTCCAGATTTATTTAATTAACTGAATTTAAATTCCCCAGCTGCCGTGGTGGGATTTGAACTCACGTCTCCGGATCATTAGTCCAGGCCTCTGGATTACTAATCCAGTAACATAACCACTATGCTACCGTTCCCACCTACCACCCACCCTCAGCTGCCAGACTGTACCTGTGTCAAATGGAACCAACACAAGGGTGTATCCTTGTCCTCAGCAATCTACCTGTCAGACACATCTGTCCACAATAGCACAGCAAGGTCCCACAAACTGCAATGTGATGACCAAATATCTGTTTTAGTGATGTTGGTTAAATACTGGCCAGGACACCAGGGAGCACATCGAAACATAGAAGCTAGGAGCAGGAGTAGGCCATTCGGCCCTTCGAGCCTGCTCCGCCATTCAATGAGATCATGAGATCCAAACTCAGTACCCTGTCCCTGCCTTCTCCCCATATCCCTTGATCCCTTTAGCCTTAAGAAATATATCTAACTCTTTCTTGAATATACTTAATGAACTGGCCTCCACCGCCCTCTGTGGCAGAGAATTCCACAGGTTCACCACTCTCTGGGTGAAGAAATTCCTCCTCATTTCAGTCCTAAATGGCTTACCCCTTATCCTTAGACTGTGACCCCTGGTTCTGGATTCCCCCGCCATCGGGAACATCCTTCCTGCATCTAGTCTGTCCAGGCCTGACAGAATTTTATAGGTTTCGATGAGATCCCCTCTCAATCTTCTAAACTCCAGTGAGTATAAGCCCAATCGACACAATCTCTCCTCATACGTCATTCCTGCTATCCCAGGTATCAGCCTGGTGAATCTTCGCTGCACTCCTTCCATGGCAAGAACGTCCTTCCTCAGGTAAGGCGACCAAAACTGCACACAATACTAAAGGTGTGGTCTCACCAAGGCCCTGTACAACTGCAGCAAGACATCCTTGTTCTTGTACTCAAACCCTCTTGCTACGAAGGCCAACATACCATTTGCCTTCTTAACCGCCTGCTGCACCTGCATGCTTACCTTCAGCGACTGGTGCACAAGAACACCCAGGTCTCTTTGCACTTCCCCTTCTCCCAATCTATTGCCATTCAAATAATAATCTGCCTTCCTGTTTTTGCCACCAAAGTGGATAACCTCACATTTATCCACATTATAGTGCATTTGCCATTTTTCTGCCCAATCACCCAACCTGTCCAAATCGTACTGGAGTTTCACGACATCCTCCTCACAGCATACCCTCCCACCCAGCTTTGTGTCGTCTGCAAATTTGGAGATATTACATCCAATTCCCTCGTCCAGATCACTAATATATATTGTGAACAGCTAGGGTCCTAGGACCAATCCTTGCGGTACCCCACTAGTCACTGCCTGCCACTCTGAAAACGACCCATTTATTCCAACTCTTTGCTTTCTGTCCGCCAACCAGTTCTCTATCCAAGTCAATACCTTGCCCCCAATCCCATGTGCCTTAATTTTGCACACTAATCTCTTATGCGGGACCTTATCGAAAGCCTTCTGAAAGTCCAAATACACCACATCCACTGGTTCTCCCTTATCTATTTTACCAGTTACATCCTCAAAAAATTCCAGTAGATTAGTCAAGCACGATTTACCTTTTGTAAATCCATGTTGACTTTGTCTGATCCAGTCACTGCTTTCCAAGTGCTCTGCTATTACATCTTTTATAATGGACTCTAGCATTTTCCCCACTACCGATGTCAGGCTTACCGGTCTATAATTCCCCGCCTTTTCTCTACCACCTTTTTTGAATAGTGGGGTAACATTAGCTACCCTCCAATCCATGGGTACCGTTCCAGAGTCTATCGAGTTCTGGAAGATGACCAGCAATGCATCTACTATTTCTAGGGCCACTTCCTTAAGTACCCTGGGATGTAGATTATCAGGCCCTGGGGATTTATCGGCCTTCAGTCCCATCAAAGAACTCACCTGCTCTTGTTCGAGATAGTACCATGGGATCTTTTACATCCACGTATCAGCCTAAGTTTTGTGCTCAAGTTCCCGGAGTGGGATTTGAACCCACAATCTTCTTTCTCAGACGAGCGTGCTCCAACTGAGCCACGGCGGACACCTCAATCACTATCAAGACAGGAGACCAACCCTGGTTCAATGCAGAGTGGCAGGGATGCTCGGAGCAAGAGCTGGCATGCAGCTCCTATACAGGACTATAGACAGAGCTAAGCAGTCCCACAACCAAGAGACCAGAGCAAAGCAGTAACCCTACCACATCCAGTCGAGAATGGCAGTGGACATCCAGCCAACTAACAAGAGAAGGAGGCTCTGTGAACATCCCCATTCTCAACCATGGTGCGGCCCAGCACAAAAGTACTAAGTGCACAATTTTACTCAGCCTCCTCACGGGGTTCTCATCATCATAAAAGCCAGTGTCCAGCCAATTTGGTTCACTCCATGTGACATTTAGAAGTAGCTGAGTGCACTGGTCACAGCAAAGGCTCTGCAGCCTGGCAACATTCCAGCTGTATCAGTGCACCAGATCTAGCTGTTCCCCCAGCCAAGCTTTGTCAGTACAACAGTGACACTGGAATCTACCTGAAATTATGGAGGATTGCCCAAGTAGGTTTTCACAGGTGGAAGAAAGTAAGGAGGCCAAGGCTGTGAAGATTGCAAGCCCAGAGGAGCCCGTTCCCGGTTAAAGCACTTTTAACATTTCATCACCACCAGAAGGCAGCTCATCTTTAAGAGTTGCAGACTGCCTTAAAGAGGCGCAGGATAGCTTTAAGTAAAGCTAGCTTCACGCAAATATCGCAAACTATGGCCCCCTGCTGAGCGCACAGCCCGTCAGCAGCGTGTTCAGCACTGGGCCGTGCGCTGCAATCATGCAAAGTAGCAGGCAGCATGAATTTTACACGCAGCCTGAACTCTTTTCAACAGGCGCAGGCAGATTGCGCATCGCCTAATCGAATTTGTAGGCCAGAGTCTTTTTACTTCAGAAAATCAAAGGATCTTTTACTGACATAAACACAACCACTTAGGGCACATTTGATGGCCAGTTTGAAATCGGTACATCACCCTACTAAAGCTATGTAAGTGGGGATAGAAGCACTGGTTAGGCCACAACTGGAGTATTGCGTCCAGTTCTGGTCACCACACTTTAGGAAGGATGTGAAGGCCCTTGAGAGGGTGCAGAGGAGATTTACCAGAATGGTTCCGGGGATGGGGGATCTTGGCTACAAGGACAGGTTGGAGAAGCTGGATTTGTTTTCATTAGAGCAAAGGAGGTTGAGGGGTGATTTGATAGAGGTGTACAAGATTATGACAGGTTTGGATAGGCTAGACGGGGAAAGGCTGTTCCCACTAATTGATGGTACAAGGACTAGGGTTTGAGGCAAGAGATACAGGGGAATGTGAGGAAAAAAATTTTTTACACAGCAAGTGGTGATGACCTGGAACTCGCTGCCGATGGAAGTGGTGGAAGCGGAGACACTCAATGTGTTCAAGGGGAGACTGGATAGGCACTTGAGGGAAATAAACTTGCAGGGCTACGGGGATAGAGCGGGGGAATGGGACTGACTGGATTGCTCTGCAGAGAGCCGGCATGGACTCGATGGGCCGAATGGCCTCCTTCTGTGCCGTTATGCCTCTGACTCTGTGGCTGATAATATAGTCCCAGCAGAATCCAGGGGAAGAGAAAGAGATGGGCACCTGCTCATCAGGCACCGCATGTGCCAAGAGTGAATTGAGCTAACCTCGCACTATAATGTAGTCATCTCATTCAAGTGTTAGAACACCACATAGCACGTGATGCCCTGACAATGCAGAAGGGGCAAGGGGTAAGATTTCAGGAGCAGCAACTGTTAAATAGCTGTTCTCTCAGAAGCTGTCCTGCAAATAAAGAGTGGGAAGAACCGGAGGCAGAATCCGCAATACAGTTTGGCAAAAGGGGAGTACTGAGGAACACCACTCTGAACACACCTACACAACACAAAAATGTTGTACCTCAAACACTATTGTGTGCTTGTTCTTTTACTTATGAGGCAGATTAAGGTATTTGGTGGGAAACACCGTTGCATTCAGAGGTCTTAATAAAAAGGCTGAGGGTACTGGGGATGATGCTTTGTTTGGTTAGAGCAAAGGGTGCATGTGGAAATGACTTGTGCTTTGATTGTGTCATGCAGTTAACAAAGTGTCTTTTATTAGAGTGTCATCATTATGGCTCATTAGCCAGTTGTTTGGGCAGACCTGCCTTCCAGCTTTTGGTCACGGTAATCTTGTGCAATTGGTTGATGCCACTTGTCTTCTGGAGCCTGCTCCATGGCAAGACCCCTTTTTAAGGCTGAAGCTGCATAAATCATCTACAATCATTTTGGACAACTGAACGTTATTGCAGCATTCCAGGAGTCCTAACCTTTGATTGGTGGTGCACCTCATTCTCTCTTCACCTCTTGGCCTTCTCAATGGACTAAGCTGACAAAACCATGGTCCCTCAGTAGTCTTTCGCACCCTTTTAAATAACAGCAAAACCACTGATTGCTGTCAAATCAATGAATCATAGTAGCTGTCTCGGGAGGATGGGCATTAATGTGCATAATTCAATACTGATGGTCATCGACCAGCTGCACATTAATGGAGTGGATCTACTTTCTGCTCGGGAAAGGGGCAACAGTGGAGATAGTGGCCCATATGCGCTATCCAACTAGACAAGTGCTGGCTTCTCCCGTGTTGCTATCTTTTCCTTGGGAATGCTGATGAACTGCGAGGGGCAAGCAAACATGGCACCTTTCACCTCCATGACGCAACTGTTTTGGGCAGACATTTGGCCAGAGATCTCCTGCTGCTGCTTGGAACCTTGTAGCATAAATGTTCACGGCTGGGCCACCTTGACTGGGAGTGACAAGAGCTGTCCTTGTTGTTGGGAGTGGTTTGCAGGACTGGTTCAAGAGCATGCAAACTTCAGTGACAGGGTCCTTGAGAAATCACATTGTCCACATACACAGATTTGATCTGACACATCCAGGTACAAACGTTTGTGTCTGTAAACATGGCTGGTGGCAGGAGGATGGGTCTTCATTGATGTTGTGAGGGGCAAAAGCAAGAGTGTGAAATGCCTCCTTCTGCTCCAGAACCTGCAAATAGAGGGATGCCCATTGTTCCTCTCAAAGCAGCACACAAAGACCATCCTTGGACAAACAGTAGCAGATAACAGATGAGATGCAGTTTAGTACGGCTCCAATACGCTTCACTAACTTTTCTTTCAACTACATAGCTGCTATATGGCACAGATGCAGTGAATAACAATCAGCAAAACACCTTTAACAGTAAAGACCCAACCAGAGAGAGAAGAGGCTTCCCACGCAGCACCCATTTTATATCAGCACTGAGCAGCTGGAAATCCGATTGCACTTTAGGAGCTAGCCTCATTTACATTTTTTTGTGTGTGCAAGAGCTGACCACTGCAGGCACCTTCGGGACATATTATTTGTGCAATGCGTGCGGGACAGCGTCTCAATGCCAACAGTAGGTATCCTACGGGTGACTGCATTATCAGCCCACCGGCACCTCGATCTCACATTGGTATAAAAATCAACTCCATCCTGAAGTACAATTTGGAAGCAGCGCCGCATAAATCCACCTTAAAATTCACGGCAGGTTTGGTGTCAGTCAACCAATCCTCCGAACAGACATCAGCATCACAAAGATGCCAACATACAGCGCAGCATTTAATCGTGCTTCCTGTCCAATTAGTGTGCACACTCGGCAGCTAATTCTCCCAATTATACACCAGCAGGATTCACTCCTAGAACATTCATGGTCAGGTTGGCTGTAGTTAGGATGTAATCTCAAAACCAGCACTAGTGTGAAACATAAAATTCTTAGAGGGCCGGACAGGGTAGATGCTGAGAGGCTGTTTCCCCCTGGCTGGGGAGTCTAGAACTAGAGGCCACAGTCTCAGGATAAGGGGTCGGCCAGTTGGGACTGAGATGAGGAGACATTTCTTCACTCAGAGGGTGGCGAATCTTTGGAATTCTCTACCCCAGAGGGCTGTGGAGGCTCAGTCATTGAGTTTATTCAAAACTAAGATTGATAGGTATTTGGATATTAAGGGAATCAAGGGATATGGGGATAGTGCAGGAAAGTGGAGTGGAGGTGGATCAGCCATGATTTTATTGAATGGCAGAGCAGGCTCTAAGGGCCTACTCCTGCTCCTATTTCTTATGTTCTTAATGTATTGTATTTGCTCTGGTGGTTTATGCCTCCAGTAATCCATTGGTATTAACAAAAATGTCACGAGGTCAGTAATACAAGCATCAATCACATACAACTAGAAACACTTCAAATGTTATCGTACAGAATACACCTTCGCATTGCAACGCCCAGACTACCAATTTGCCTAATATCTAAACGTGCATCATCCAGCAAGCTACTACTTCCATAATGCTCAAGTCTGCCCGAATTTGTCAAAGGCTTAAAATGTGTTACTTCCCCCGCCCCCTCAAGAAACCAAATATGCAATCTAAACAGGATACAAGTTGAGAAGCAGGTGGTTTATCAAATGGCCGTTGTGTCATGGGTGATGCAACTTGTGTTGCATTACATGAGCAACTATCTCTGATTTGCTTTTCATATAGTACGGTCCCCTCTGCCAAACACAACTCCTCAGATAATGAAGCAGTCCATGCCCGCATGCAACAAGACCTGGACGATGTTCAGGCTTGGGCTGATAAGTGGCAGGTAACATTCGCGCCACAGAAGTGCCAGGCAATGACTATCTCCAACAAGCGAGAGTCTAACCACCACCCCTTGACGTTCAATGGCATTACCATCGCCGAATCCCCCACCATCAACATCCTGGGGATCACCATTGACCAGAAACTTAACTGGACCAGTCACATAAATACTGTGGCAACAAGAGCAGGTCAGAGGCTAGGTATTCTGCAGCGGGTGTCCCACCTCCTGACTCCCCAAAGCCTTTCTACCATCTATAAGGCACAAATAAGGAGTGTGATGGAATACACTCCACTTGCCTGGATGAGTGCAGCTCCAACAACACAAGAAGCTCGACACCATCCAGGACAAAGCAGCCCGCTTGATTGGCACCCCATCCACTACCTTAAACATTCACTCCCTCCACCACCGGCGTACTGTGGCTGCAGTGTGTACCATCTACAAGATGCACTGCAGCAACCCGCTAAGGCCCTTCGGCAGCACCTCCCAAACACGCGACCTCTACCACCTAGGACAAGGGCAGCAGACGCATGGGAACACCACCACCTCCAAGTCACACACCATCCTGACTTAGAAGTATATCGCCGATCCTTCGTCGTCGCTGGGTCAAACTCATGGAACTCCCTCCCTAACAGCACTGTGGGAGTACCTTCACCACACTGACTGCAGCGGTTCAAGGCGGCGGCTCACCACCACCTTCTCGAGGGCAATTAGGAATGGGCAATAAATGCTGGCCTTGCCAGCGACGCCCACATCCAATAAACAAATTTTTAAAAATGCATCCTCCATATATCGCAGATGAATAGTTAAAGAATCTTATACAATTCCGTGCAAATTAAGATTTCAGTTGCTTTATATGGCTGTGGAGCACCTGCTTAAATGTCTTTACAATTCGGCCACAATATGCTGCAACTGACTAGTTACAACATAAAAATTACACCATTTCTGAACTTAAGCAGGATCATTTGATGCAAAATTATAACAGAAATTATGCATTACTGTTAAATACCTATTTTGGAGGCAATTTTCAGAAGCAATCGCTTTAATAAGTACCACTAAAAATATATGTATAAAAATTATGGCAATGACCCTTTAAATCGCTTCCCTTTAAACTGAAACCAGAGCTGAAATCCTAAAATCGACCCCTAAATCGCAGAACTCAAAACCTACAGCCAATCTAAAGTAGTGCTGTTTGCCTTAGTACTGCACCATGGAATCAGAGAATGGCCAGTTACTGATAAATGTAAAGTTGTCAGCTTTTTTTTTTATATGAACAGTTTGACACTGGCCCTTTCCACTTAATCTTGATGCCACCAAGCATCTTAAATTAACACTGGCTCTTTGTCCATCAGGAGTTGTCTTGAAAATGTGATTCTGCAAATCCAAGATGTCTGCCTCCAAAATATGCAGCGAGTGCCAAGAATAAGCAAAGGCAAGAGAACAGAGATTTTAAAAATCAGGAAAACACTGCAAATGCTGGACATCTGAAATAAAAGCAGCAAATTATGGAAACACAGTATGTCTGTCAGCATCTGAAAAATATAACACTTTAATGCTCCAGGTCTGACAAAGGGTCTCCACCCAAAATCTTAACTAGTCTCTTCCAGATGCTAAGATCTGCTGTGTACTTCCAGCATTTTCCTCTTTTTAATTACGGGAACATGTTGCTAAAGAGAAACTTAAAAATATTACATGACATTAAACTGCATTTATGTAGAATCAAAATTATGGTTTGGTCAAGGAGCGTGTCTGTAATAGGACAGCTATTAAAAACTAAAATGACTTTTTAAAGTAAGGGTGAGGTGAGAGAAATTAGACAACTTGCTGACACCGAGTTTTGCATTATGCTAGGGTACGCCTATATTCTACGACCTTGGTTTTCCATTTTTCCCAGCCACAAATTTTTTGCTTATTGAAGTTAATGGGTGAAAAAAATCAACAAACTGACGAGCACAGAAGCGGGAAACCTTAACCTTTATCTTTAAGTGCAGAGAAAGTTGGTCTACAAACCTCATCCACCACCTTAAACATTCACTCCCTCCACCACCGGCGTACCGTGGCTGCAGTGTGTACCATCTACAAGATGCACTGCAGCAACTCACCAAGGCTTCTTCAGCAGCACCTCCCAAACCCGCCTAGAAGGACAAGGGTAGCAGGCGCACGGGAACACCACCACCTCCAAGTCACACCATCCTGACTTGGAGATATGTCGGCCGTTCCTTCATCGTCGCTGGGTCAAAATCCTGGAACTCCCTTCCTAACAGCACTGTGGGAGCACCTTCACCACACGGCCTGCAGCAGTTCAAGAAAGCGGCTCACCACCACCTTCAAGAGCAATTAGGGATGGGCAATAAATGCTGGCTTTGCCTGTGGCACCCACATCCCAGGAACAAAAAAACACAACCCATGCCAAGATGCAGGGCACACTCTCCCAAATCCCTGGATGCCAAAGTCTCAATCTCAGTGAATGGAGAGATCACCAAGTGGCAGCTGGTCTCAAAACAGTGAAGTCAGGAGAGCCTGCAACCCAGTGTTTCACAAGCCATTAGCCAGTTCAAGGCCACCATTGCAGACCTCACCTACCTCCTCACTTGGGCTTTTAGATGGAGAGTGTCCTCATGCTGCAGATGGGGTGTAAGTTAAATTGCAAAATAAACATACACCAGGTCAAACCTTCTGTATCATATTTACACCAAAACATTTTTTTTTAAATTGAGGGGCAGCATGAATTTAATGAACACAGGCCTGTTTTCCTTTTGCAAAAAGGTCAAACCAAATGTTGCCTTCCATAACAGACCTCTCCCATTATTATAAAGTAGTGAAAACACAGTATGCAAAGCCCATGGTAACAGACGCTCTCTCATATTGTGGTTACACTACAGCAACTGTGGAAGATCAGCAGCACAGTGACTAACACAATTTTAACAAGGTCTTTTAACCTAAATTTAATGACTTGGACTTGAATTTCTACAGCACCTATCACAACCTCAGAACATCCCAAAGCGCTTTACAGCCAATTAAGTACTTTTGAAGTCTAGTCAGTGCTGCAATGCAAGGAAATGCAGCAGCCAATTTGTGCACAGCAAGGTCCCACAAATAGCAATGGGATGCATGACCAGATCATCTGTTCTTAAGCAATATTGGTTGACGGATAAATAATTATTGGCCAGAACACCGGGTGAACTCCCCTGCTCTTTTTCGAATAGTGCCAGGTGATCTTTTATGTCCATCTGAGAGAGCAGACAGGGTTTTGGTTCAACGCCTCATCCGAAAGACGGCACATCTGACGGTGCAGCACTCCCTCAGTACTGCGCTGGAGTGTCAGCCTGAATGATGTGTTGAAGTCTCCAGAGTGGGGCTCGAACCCACGCACTTCTGACTCAGAGGCGAGAGTGCGACCACTCAGCCAAGGCAGACGCCATCACATAATTTACATTCCATTCACAAAAGCCACTACAGCTGTATCAGATTTTGGAAGCTGAAATAACCAAGTCCATTCAGACTTGCTTTTCCAAAATTCCAGGACATCCTATTGATTGGAAAAAAATTGTTTGAGTTCGAAGGTCCTATCACTAGATAGCTTTAATTTACTATGTAAATATCTAAATTTAAATTTATTAAATGTGCAAATGGGTGCCACTCTTGCTTTTGAGGCAGAAGGCTCAAGACCTACTCCAGAACTCGAGCACATAACCCCGTAAAGTACTGAGGGAGTGCGATATTGTAAGAGATGCTTCTTTTTTTTTTTAAGGATGAGACATTAAACCAAAGTGGCACTATTTGTAGAGCAAGGGATTTTTCCCAGTGACCTGGCCAACATATATTCCTCAACCAAAACCACCAAAAGAGTGTAACTTGGTCATATATTTCATTGGCTGTTTGTGGGATCTTGCAACGGACAAATTGGCTGTTGTGCTTGCTGATCTAACAAGTGACTACATTTCAAAAGTAATTAATTGGCTACGAAACACTTTGAACGTCCAAAAGACATGAAAGAAACAACTTGGATTTATATAGCGCCTTCCACGACCTCAGGACGTCCCTAAGCACTTTACATCCAATGAAGTACTTTTGAAGTGTAGTCACTGTTGTAATGTAAAAGGTGCTAACTAAATATTTATTACTAGATGTCACTAAAAGAACATAAGTACTGCAACTGCTTGGATCTTAGTCTAACTGGAAGTGCAACAGACTTCAAGGGAGCTTGAGCTCCCCACATGCACGTAATGGTAATGGTACAGGGCCATACGCTTCAAAAACACAAGGTTGCATCCCTGGTCCTTGTCTTTTGCTTAATCTCTGCTGTGGTTGCTGTGTCCTCAGGCTCATCATGAGTTAGTTACCCTCTCCTCCACTCTCAAAGGTTTACATCAGAATATTATTCTATGGATGGTGGTATTTGTCTGACACCTCAGCCACAGCCATTTTTCAGTTGCGAACCCAGACTCTCTATTGACAGGCTGTTTGACTTTTGGGGCCCATCACAGCCAATCGGAAAACACTGTGCTCTTACCTATCGCCCTCAAGCAGATAATTTGTTGGACAGCTATCAAATGCAGGAGTCCTGGGAAATTATTTCCCCTCTTTCCCAAAGTCTGGAAACACCAATGTCAACTGTAGCACTTTAGTGCCACCATGACTGCATTTGGCTAACTTAGCACCGAGCAATTGGTGAAATTGTTGTCTAGATGGCTCAGATCCACACTACAAAGTGCACTTATCTACTGAACTACAACATCCATCGGTAGAAGTATTGCATCTATTGTGCATGGTCATATTCCAGAGGTCATGCTTCAGAGTCTTAAAAGTATATATACACTCTGCTCTTAATTCAAAGTGCAAATCAAATTATTGGATCATTTGATTTCATTACGGACTAAATTCCAACTCTGTTATTTACATTGTTTATAATATTAGATGATGAATTTTAACACAAATATCATGAGTATATAACGGCAGTCATTTTATACTGTTTCTTCTGACTCGGAGCTGAAAATTTGCAAGCAACCGTTATCTGCAAACTTCCTTCACCAAAAACAGTAACGGCTAATTGAACTCAGGATTTACACCAGTTAGGCTTTGTGGTCTTAAAGGCAGAGGCCGTCTTAAATAGAACTCCATTTTAGCAGCAGAATGATGTAGGGACAGAAATTGCCGTCTCTGTGACAGTGTACACCCTCGTAATCCATCTGAAAGGCCCTGCAACTTCCGGGTTTCCGCATGCGCAAAACCCGAAACTTGCGATCTGTCAAGATACACCTCGACAGATCATACGAACCAACTGTAAAGATCAGTATTGCTGGTGCAGAGTTGGGCTATTTGCCCAACAACTGCCCATGAAACTCTTACGGCTGATAAAAGCAGGCATAGGGCCTGCTTTCATCAGCGTAAGGGTATATATAAACCTTAAAATAAACATTTAAAAAGCCAAAATTATGCACATACACTTTAAATTAGTTTATGAAAATATTGGCCCAGATTAAGATGTTTAAAATTATTTATCAAAAAATAAAATGTTTATTGTATTTAGTGTAATGAAGGGACTTATGAATAAAATTGAAAATCAGTACATTTATATTTATTAGAATTGTATAAATTGCTTAATTATTTGGGGTAAAAACAAAAAGGTCATCGACCTGAAACGTTAACTGTTTCTCTCTCCACAGATGCTGCCTGACCTGCTGAGTATTTCCAGCATTTTCTGTTTTTATTTCAGATTTCCAGCATCCGCAGTATTTGGCTTTTGTATAATTATTTGGGGATTCCACTGCACATCATTCGGGGATTCTCTTCGTCAATGACTGCAATGGAATTCTCCTTTGCGATTGGAGGACCGGGCCCACATGATCCCAGCGACGATTTCAAATCGCCCACGGCCCTGGGCCTTTACGCAAACGTCCGCCTGGAGGCCCGAGACCGCAACTCTTCGCAGCCTAGACGCATGGAGGCAGGTGCGGAAATGCTTCACGGGTTGGAGGAGTAATCCGGAGGTACACCTCCGACTGCAATTTCTAGCTCGTAAAGTATAGCACGCCTGTCATTATAAAACAGCCAGCTATCTATGAGTAAGGGAGCAGGAGGTTTGCTAGTTTATTTTATGGAGATGGTGACAATCAATTTGCAATTTTCTTATGCTGGTAGGCAATATTCCATTTAATTTTATTTTGGGTGCGCGGCCCATTCAAATTCCTGCACATGCGCGGTTTTTCCATTCAAAAGCCGGTGAGCCGGCTGCACAGGACCTCCAGACAGCTGCGCAGCTTAAAGAGAACATTGCTGGTAGAATGTGTCATATTTTCAACGGTGCCCCAACATGAATCATGCACAATGGCATTAATATTGAATGATTAACTCTTGTTAATCACGGCAAGATTGCTGGCTGATAATTCATATATAAAGCAGCAAATACCTGTAAGTGAATTTAAAGCAGTAATCTGCCACAGTTCAGATCAGTGAATGGCTCAATTCACTTGCGCACATCAGTTACCCGTACATTACATTTGTATAGCCACAAACAACCCTATCCGACCCAGATTATGCAACTCGAAAATCCATTAAAAAAGTCTTGCTGCAATTAGTAAATGTTTCTAAATGTCACCATACCAACATCTGTAATCACGATAAATTTTAAATTATACTTAAAACATTGGTGATTAACGATTAAATCCAAGTTACCTAAACACACCCCGCATCATAATTATTTTAAGAAAGGCCCAATTGCTACTCTAGGAACTGCAGCCTATTAAAACTTTCCAATAAATTCTAAGAAAAAAGGAATAAATAATTGTCAGTCCAAATATTAATGCATCAATATTATAACATTTAATTTCCAATTAATGTATTCCCCCCCAAAAAATCTTATTTTCTTTAAAAGCAACATTCTCAAGCCCCACTGCAGTGAGCATGATAAAATCCTGCATGTCGCACAACTCGATTGAAATTCCAAAATGTTAACCCTTGTTCCCCCACAAATACTGCAAGTCTAATTAATAAATCAAGTCAATTCTAATTTATACTATCCTTCTTATGTACCAATCTGTGGGACCTCGTCCTCTCCAGCTTGTTAAAAAACAGCCTATGAAAGGTGCTTCCAAATGTCCACTCCTCATCTGCAGGCACTTGTCAAAGCAACACAAAAACAAGCTTAAATAAAAGATTGTATTAATGCCACATTTTTTAAACTAAGTCACCATTTTGAAGTCACCTTCTAAAAGTAATGCTGGCAAATATTTCTACACACTAGCTAGAAGAAAATATCGCCACTGAAGCCCAGCTTTAAACACCAGGCCTTCTGGAAGTTCACAGATAACTTCACATCTAAGACCTGGTTTCCGAGGCTTGCAATCTCCCCAGAGGCTATTTCCAAGTTCTCCAGCGTTCAAAGCCCACAAATTGAAGATCGGTACTAAAATGTTTAAAGCACGCTGTCAAATGTGTAGAATGGTACAGCACAGAAGGAGGCCATTCGGTCCATCATGCCTGTGCCGGCTTTGAAAGAGCTCTCCAATTAGTCCCACCCACCCCTGCCCTTTCCCCAATCGCCCTGCAAATTTCCCCCTTCAAGTATTTATCCAACTCCCTTTTGAAAATGATTATTGAATCTGCTTCCTGACCTTACAGGCAGTATATTCCAGATCATAACCAGACACTGCGTAAAAAAAAAATCCTCATGCCGCCTTTGGTTCTTTTGCCAATTACAGTGTCCTCTGGTTACCGACCCTTCTGCCACTGGAAACAGTTTCTGTTTTATTTACTCTATCAAAGCCCTTTATGATTTTGAATACCTCGTCATGATTTTGAATACCTCGAATAAATCTCCCCTTAACCTTCTCTGCTCTAAGGAGAACAACCCAAGTTTCTCTCATCTCTCCACAGAATTGAAGTCTTTCATCCCTGGTACCATTCTAGTAAATCTCCTCTGAAGCATCTCCAAGGCCTTAACAGCTTTCCTAAAGTGTGGTGCCCGGAATTGTACTCGATTCCTCTGTTTATAAAGTCAAGGATCCCATATGCCTCAACAGCCGCCTCGACTTGTCCTGCCGCCTTCAAATACTTGTGTACAGACACCACCAGCTCTCTGTTCCTGCACCCCATTTAAAATTGGACCATTCAGTTTATACTGCCTCTCTTCATTCTTCCTACCAAAATGAATCACTTCACACTTCTCTGCGCTAAATTTCATCTGTCATGTGTCTGCCCATGGCTCATCCTGAGGGCTTCAATTTTACAGACGTTTATGATGTAGTACTTTATCGAACGCCTTTTGAAGGTCCATATACACAACATCAACTGCACTACCCTCCAACCCTCTCTGTTACTGCAAGTGGCCAATCTCTCCACAACCTGGGAGTTAACTGCAAGCCCCGATCTCAGGTCAGGGAAGCAGAGTCCAAACTTGCAAGAGGATCAAACAGAAAATGCTGAAAATACAGAAGTCCATCAGCGTCGGGAAAGCAGCTTAAAGTTTCAGGTAGAGGCTTGCATTTTCTTTTTTCAGATGCTGACGGGCCTGCTGTGTATTTCCAGCATTGTGTGTTTGTAATTTAAATTCTCAGTCGTTATTTCCACTCATCAGTGAATCGCTATTGATCTTTGTACGAAGATTAAAATAGATGTTTCTTTCCTTTCAACTCTACCTTTCAAAATGAGAAATTAGTCTCGAGTTAATATATTCAACAGAAACCATTTTACCAACATCTGAACTGTTGACTGCAGATAGGTAGAATTAAATCAATCTTGCCTATAAAAAGTGAACAAACTGGTCCAGCCCCTCTCCCATGCCAGTCATTTCTAGACTCTGCTAGCTGCAACATTCACACCACCAGTCCAATTCCCCCTTTCCTACCAACAATAGCCTGCTGCTGCTAATTTGAAGTCATAAATTTTGCAGTAAAATAATTTGAATTATCAAGTAATTTGAATTAAGCAACTTGGAATGAACAGACACGACACAGAGCGATCATCCTCGTCACTGTGCCTGACCTGGATAATGCGAGGCCAACAAGGCTGCCCAGAGGAGAGCTGCATTGGAATTTCTTTTATTGTAGAATATAAATAATGCCTCTCGAGACAAAGACATTATAGTTACTTTAAATAGAGCACCCTGAAACCCGAGGAAAGGGAAAAAAAATAAATACATGACAATCCTGAATTGCAACCTAATGTATGCCACTCCTCTGAAAATCCAGAGGTCCACCTCAGGCCTGGTTTCTGACACTGAGATTCTCCCCAGGCCCATTCAGTCCATCCTTACTACACCCCTCCCCACTACTTCAAAAATCTCCACACCAAGTTGTTCAAAAAACCCTCCGGCCCAAAAAGGTTAAAGTTCACTCACTACTCAGATTGTAATTTTACAGATTATAGACCAATACATTCTATAAAAACAGACATCTTTGTCAGTCTACTGCATTCTGAATTTTACCATTAAGAAAACTATTCCTGGATGCAGTTTTTTCCTTAAATCTCACGTTCAGATCACAAAATACAACTTTCATCTTGTTTATCCTCCGCTCTATCAACAAACAAGGCCTTGGATTCCTTTTCCTCTTTCACCTTCCCTCTCAATAATTGAGCCTACCAGGCAAGAGCCCAGGCCTTGGGGTATTAATGCAGAGCAGGGGCCAGAGTGGGCGCCATGGTCAGGTGGCTGGGGTGACACTTGAAGGCTAATAGAATTACCCTACCTCACTCAGCACCACACCCCCAAGAGAAGATTGAATTCTCCTAGAAAGGGGAGTTAAGAGGCTATTACAAATAAATGTCCCCTTGGTTCACCTCATCCTCAAGGACTAGCAGGAAGGAGGACTTATTACTACTACCTCCCTACACCTCACCTGCAGGAAAAGGGGGTGGCCGCTATACAATCAACCCTTCCCATACCTTAATCGTCAAGAAGAGGCAGCTATTACAGTACAATGAATACATCACAACACCTCATGGGACCACTACAATTACCTCTCCCTCAACACTTGGCCAGGAGGGATGTGACGATTACCCCAATACCACACGAGGGGGATGTGACGATTACCCCAATACCACACGAGGGGGATGTGACGATTACCCCAATACCACACGAGGGGATGTGACGATTACCCCAATACCACACGAGGGGATGTGGCGATTACCACGAGGGGATGTGACGATTACCCCAGTCCCCCGTGAGGGGATGTTACAATTACCCCAGTACACGAGGGGATGTTACAATTACCCCAGTACACGAGGGGATTTTACCATTACCCCAGTACACGAGGGGATTTTACCATTACCCCAGTACACGAGGGGATTTTACCATTACCCCAGTACACGAGGGGATTTTACCATTACCCCAGTACACGAGGGGATTTTACCATTACCCCAGTACACGAGGGGATTTTACCATTACCCCAGTACACGAGGGGATTTTACCATTGCCCCAGTACACGAGGGGATTTTACCATTACCCCAGTACACGAGGGGATTTTACCATTACCCCAGTACACGAGGGGATTTTACCATTGCCCCAGTACACGAGGGGATTTTACCATTACCCCAGTACACGAGGGGATTTTACCATTGCCCCAGTACACGAGGGGATTTTACCATTACCCCAATACAGGAGGGGGGATTACAATTACCCCAGTACACGAGGGGATTTTACAATTACCCCAGTAGATGAGGAGATTTTACCATTACCTCAATACATGAGGGGGGATTACAATTACCCCAGTACGAGGGGATTTTACCATTACCTCAATACATGAGGGGGGATTACAATTACCCCAGTACATGAGGGGATTTTACCATTACTTCAATACGAGGGGGGATTACAATTACCCCAGTACGAGGGGATTTTACCATTACTTCATTAACCCAGTACATGAGGGGATTTTACCATTACCCCAGTACATGAGGGAGGATTACAATTACCTCAGTAGATATGGGGGGGGGGGAAATTACAATTGCCCCAGTACATGAGGGGAGACTACCATTACCCCCTCCCCCAATCATTCTGGGGGGTAATACTCTCCCACTCTCGCTGTCCAGCGAGTCATTCGCTCGCTCCCACCCCCCCTTCAGACACCACAACCATTCCACAGTCTGCTTACCTGGCCTGATGCTGGCAGCGGGTAGCTTTATTATTTTGGGGGAAGAATTATTTTGGTATTTTTTTTTGAATTATTTTTTTTCTCTTGGATATAAGTTTGGTTTTCTTCCTTTCATGAGAGAGAGAGAGAGAGAGAGAGCGCGAGATATATATGTATATCTTTGCGCGGGCGGGCTCTCTCCCTTCCCGGTAACTCCGAGCTGCCGCCGCTCTGGGCGCCGCACTCACTCGGACTCCCCACAATATGGCGGCGCCGCGCTTCCCCCGCCAGCCCCGCGCCACAACGAGGCTGCGCCGCCCGGTGCCCCGCTCAACAGCGTCCGTCAGAAACACACACCCAATGGCCCAGGGGGGACCCTGAACCTGTTGCACCGTCTGCTGATTGGCAACAGCTTCAATTCATTTTTAATATGTATAGATAATAATTAAAATAATGTACTCTCTAATCCCCCCCAAAATGTTCAACCTCTTAAATATATAAAAATGCATTCTCAACCCCCCAAATAGTTAAACCTCTCTTTTTATATATAATAAAATTGCACTCTCAAATCCCCCCAATTGTTAAACCTCTTTTTATATAATAAAATGCACTCTCAAATCCCTCCAAATAGTTAAACCTCTTATATATATAAAAATGCACTCTCAACCCCCCAAATAGTTAAACCTCTCTTTTTATATAATAAAATTGCACTCTCAAATCCCCCCAAATAGTTAAACCTCTTTTTATATATAATATAAAATGCACTCTCAAATCCCCCGAAATTGTTAAACCTCTTTTTATACAATAAAAATGCACTTTCAAATCCCTCCAAATAGTTAAACCTCTTTATTATAAAATAAAATGCACTCTCATATCCCCCAAATAGTTAAACCTCTTTTTATATAATAAAACGCACTCTCAAATCCTCCCAAATAGTTAAACCTCTCTTTTTACATAATAAAATTGCACTCTCAAATCCCCCCAATTGTTAAACCTCTTTTTATATAATATAAAATGCACTCTCAAATCCCCCGAAATTGTTAAACCTCTTTTTATACAATAAAAATGCACTTTCAAATCCCTCCAAATAGTTAAACCTTTTATTATAAAATAAAACGCACTCTCATATCCTCCCAAATAGTTAAACCTCTTTTTATATAATAAAATGCACTCTCAAATCCCCTCAAATAGTTAAACCTCTTTTTATATAATAAAATGCACTCTCAAATCCCCTCAAATAGTTAAACCTCTTTTTATATAATAAAATGCACTCTCAAATCCCCTCAAATAGTTAAACCTCTTTTTATATAATAATGCACTCTCAAATCCCCCCAAATTGTTAAACCTCTTTTTATACAATAAAAATACACTTTCAAATCCCATCCCCCACAATTGCTAAACCTCTTTTTTTATATAATAAAAATACACTCTCAAATTCCGCCCCCCAAAATTGTTAAACCTCTCCTTTTTATATAATAAAAATACACTCTCAAATCCACCCAAATAGTTAAATCTCTTTTTATAAAATAAAAATGCACTCTCAAATCCCCTCAAATAGTTAAACTTCTCTTTTTATATAATAAAAAATGCTATTTCAAATCCCCCCAAATAGTTAAACCTCTTTTTATATAATAAAAATGCACTTTCAAATCCCATCCCCCACAATTGCTAAACCTCTTTTTTTATATAATAAAAATGCACTCTCAAATTCTGCCCCCCAAAATTGTTAAACCTCTCCTTTGTATATAATAAAAATGCACTCGCAAATCCAACCCCCCCCCGCCCCACAAATTGCTAAACCTTTCTCCTCATTTAAGATCCTCCTTAATACCCACCAAGCTTTTGGTCACCACTCCTAATATCACCTTCTTTGGATCAGCACTTATTTCTTTTTAATTGCACCTCTGTGCAGCATTTTGGGCATTTTTTTTCTACATGAAAAGCATTATTTAAAAGCAAGTTGCTGTTGTTTAAGCTATTCAAAAATGCACTTGTATTTATTTAACATCTTAGCACCTCACAAACATCTCATAAGGGCTTTGCATAGACTGAATTACTTTGTAACGCAGTGCCTGTTTTTCGATTTGTTCTTGGGATGCGGGCAATGCTGGGTTCAAATGCATTTATTGCCCATGCCTAATTGCTCTGAGAAGTGGTGGGCCTTGTATTACAGAGAGTTACATCACAGAAACAGGCCGTTCAGCCCAACCTTTCTGTGTCGGCGTTTATCCTCCTAACCCCACCTGCCGACTCTCTTCCCATATCCCTTCTGCTTCTATCCTTCAACCAGCTGTCTAACCTATTCAGAAATGCAGACATCGCCTTTGCTTCAGTCACTAACTCTGGTAGTGCATTACACAGCCTCACAACCCTCTGTGCAAAACAGTTTCTCCTGCTCTCCGTCCTAAACCTCTTACATTTAATCTTATAGCGATGCTCCCTCGTTCCAGACTCCTAAATCACTGGGAACAGTCTTCGTCTTTCTACTCTGCCCCATACCATATAATTCTCAACACTTTCTCCTCTGTTTTAATGAAAATAGTCCGAATTTTCCATGTCGTTCTTTTTATTTGCATTTACTTATACCAGGCAGCTTCTGAGTGAATCTGCGATGCATTCTCTCTATTGCCTGCTCATCCTTCTTATAGCATGAAGCCCAAAACTGCACAACTGTGGTATTAAACTTCATAGCAATTGTTTTTACAACTGAGTGGCTTACTAAGTCACTTCATAGGGCGTTAAGAATCACCAAATAGCGTGGAGCTGTTGTCAAATGTAGGCCAGATCTAAGGTTAGCTGGTTCCCTTTCCTGTAGGACAGTTGAGTTTTTAGGACCATCCAGCAGATTTTGTGGTTATTTTTGTTTTCTGATGCGAGGCTACAATTACCAGAATGTAATTAAATTTCACAACTTTACTATGGTGGGATATGAGCTCGCAATCCCTGGGCCTGTATCGTAACCACTACATTGCCATACCATGCCCTCACCCCTCCCTATCCCTGTAACCTCCTCCAGCCCTATAGCCCTCCGAGAACTCTGCGTCCCTCCAACTCTGGCCTCTTGTCCATCCCCCACTTCCTTCGTCCCACCGTTGGCAACCATGCCTTCATCCATCTAGGCCCTAATCGCTGGAATTCTCTCCCTGGACCTCTCCGTCGACCTCTCCATCTCTCCGCCTCTATTATTTATTATAAAAGATATAATAGCAGAGCACTTGGAAAGCAGTGACAGGATCGGACAAAGTCAACATGGATTTACAAAAGGTAAATCATGCTTGACTAATCTACTGGAATTTTTTGAGGATGTAACTGGTAAAATAGATAAGGGAGAACCAGTGGATGTGGTGAATTTGGACTTTCAGAAGGCTTTCGATAAGGTCCCACATAAGAGATTAGCGTGCAAAATTAAGGCACATGTGACTCCAGGATGGTTTGTTGCCTCCCTGGTGCCAGGGTCAAGGATGTCACTGAACGGCTGCAGGGCATCCTGAAGGGGGAGGGTGAACAGTCAGAGGTCGTGGTTCACATTGGGACCAATGACATGGGTAGGAAGAGGGATGAGGTCCTGCAGCAAGAATTTAGGGAGCTAGGTAGCAGATTAAAGAGCAGGACCTCAAAGGTTGTAATCTCTGGATTACTCCCGGTGCCACGTGCTGGTGAGTATAGGAATAGGAGGATAGAGCAAATGAATGCGTGGCTAAAGAGTTGGTGCAGGAGGGAGGGCTTTAGTTTCCTGGATCACTGGGCCTGCTTCTGGGGAAGGTGGGACTGGTACAAGTCGGACGGGTTGCACCTGAACCAGAGCGGGACAAATATCCTTGCGGGGAGGTTTGCTAGCACTGTTCGGGGGGGTTTAAACTAAAATGGCAGGGGGTTGGGAACCTGAGCAGGGAGACAGAGGAAAGGGAAACAGGGATAAAAGCAAAAGATAGGAAGGAGAAAAACAAAAGTGGCAGTCAGAGAAATCAATGGTTTAAATCAAACGTGGCCACAGTAAATAATAATTCTAATAGGTCTAAGAGCGTTAAAAAAACAAGCCTGAAGGCTTTGTGTCTTAATGCGAGGAGCATTTGTAATAACGTGGATGAATTGGCTGCACAAATAGAGGTAAACAAATATGATTTGGTTGGGATTACGGAAACGTGGCTCAAGGATGGCCAAGACTGGGAACTCAACATCCAGGGGTATTCGATATTCAGGAAAGATAGGCAAAAAGGAAAGGGAGGTGGGGTAGCATGACTGGTTAAAGAAGGGATTAATACAATTGTAATGAAGGATATTAGCTCTGATGATGTGGAATCTGTATGGGTAGAATTGAGAAATACTAAGGGGAAAAAAACATTAGTGGGAGTGGTATATAGACCTCCCAACAGTAAGGCGGAGGTTGGGGATGACATTAAAAGGGAAATTAAAGAAGCGTGCAATAAGGGCACAGCAGTCATCATGGGTGACTTTAATCTACATATAGATTGGGCCAACCAAATTAGTAACAATACTGTGGAGGAGGAATTCCTAGAGTGTTTACGGGATGGTTTCCTGGACCAATATGTCGAGGAACCAACCAGAGATCAGGCCATCTTAGACTGGGTATTATGTAACGAGAAAGGATTAATTAGCAATCTTGTTGTACGAGGCCCCTTGGGTCTGAGCAATCATAATATGATCGAATTCTTCATTAAGATGGAGAATGAAGTAGTTGACTCAGAGACTAGGGTCCTCAATTTAAATAAAGGAAACTACGATGGTCTGAGGCAGGAGTTGGGTAGCATTGATTGGGGAATGGCACTCAAAGGGTTGACGGTGGATAGGCAATGGCAAACATTCAAAGACCGAATGGATGAGCTACAGAATTTGTTCATCCCAGGTTGGCATAAAAATAAAACAAAAAAGGTGACTCAACCGTGGCTAACAAGGGAAATTAGGGATAGCATAAGATCCAAGGAGACGACATATAAACTGGCCAGAAAAGCAATAATCCTGAGGATTGGGAGCAGTTTAGGATTCAACAAAGGAGGACAAAGGGATTAATTAAGAAAGGGAAAATAGAATATGAGAGTAAGCTAGTGGGGAACATAAAAACTGACTGTAAAAGCTTTTATAGATATGTGAAGAGAAAAAGATTGGTGAAGTCAAGCGTAGGTCCCTTACAGTCAGAATCAGGGGATTTATAATGGGAAACAAAGAAATGGCAGACCAACTAAATTCATACTTTAGTTCTGTCTTCACAAAGGAGGACACAAATAACCTCCCAGAGATGCCGGGGAACATAGGGCCTGATGAAAGGGTGGAACTGAAAGAAATCAGTATTTGTAGGGAAATGGTGTTAGGAAAATTGATGGGACTAAAGGCCGATAAATCCCCAGGGCCTGATAATCTACATCCCAGGGTATTAAGGAAGTGGCCCTAGGAATAGTAGATGCATTGCTGGTCATCTTCCAGAACTCGATAGACTCTGGAACAGTACCCATGGATTGGAGGGTAGCTAATGTTACCCCACTATTCAAAAAAGGTGGTAGAGAAAAAGCGGGGAATTATAGACCGGTAAGCCTGACATCAGTAGTGGGGAAAATGCTAGAATCTATTATAAAAGATGTA
Source organism: Somniosus microcephalus (assembly GCF_052327205.1). Lineage (NCBI taxonomy): Eukaryota > Metazoa > Chordata > Chondrichthyes > Squaliformes > Somniosidae > Somniosus > Somniosus microcephalus. Next base: position 185,913,934 of record NC_140999.1, on the reverse strand, counting down.
ATACCAGAGCACTTGGTAAGCAGTGATAGGATCGGGCAAAGTCAACATGGATTTACAAAAGGTAAATCATGCTTGACTAATCTACTGGAATTTTTTGAGGATGTAACTGGTAAAATAGATAAGGGAGAACCAGTGGATGTGGTGTATTTGGACTTTCAGAAGGCTTTCGATAAGGTCCCACATAAGAGATTAGCATGCAAAATTAAGGCACATGGGATTGGGGGCAAGGTATTGACTTGGATAGAGAACTGGTTGGCGGACAGAAAGCAAAGAGTTGGAATAAACGGGTCGTTTTCCGAGTGGCAGGCAGTGACTAGTGGGGTATCGCAAGGATCGGTCCTAGGACCCCAGCTGTTCACAATATATATTAATGATCTGGACGAGGGAATTGGATGTAATATCTCCAAATTTGCAGACGACACAAAGCTGGGTGGGAGGGTAAGCTGTGAGGAGGATGTCATGAAACTCCAGTACGATTTGGACAGATTGGGTGATTGGGCAGAAACATGGCAAATGCACTATAATGTGGATAAATGTGAGGTTGTCCACTTTGGTGGCAAAAACAGGAAGGCAGATTATTATTTGAATGGCAATAGATTGGGAGAAGGGGAAGTGCAAAGAGACCTGGGTGTTCTTGTGCACCAGTCGCTGAAGGTAAGCATGCAGGTGCAGCAGGCGGTTAAGAAGGCAAATGGTATGTTGGCCTTCGTAGCAAGAGGGTTCGAGTACAGGAACAAGGATGTCTTGCTACAGTTGTACAGGGCCTTGGTGAGACCGCACCTTGAGTATTGTGTGCAGTTTTGGTCGCCTTACCTGAGGAAGGACGTTCTTGCCATGGAAGGAGTGCAGCGAAGATTCACCAGGCTGGTACCTGGGATGGCAGGAATGACGAATGAGGAGAGATTGTGACGATTGGGCTTATACTCACTGGAGTTTAGAAGATTGAGAGGGGAATCTCATCGAAACCTATAAAATTCTGTCAGGCCTGGACAGACTAGATGCAGGAAGGATGTTTCTGATGGCCGGGGAGTCCAGAACCAGGGGTCATAGTCTAAGGATAAGGGGTAAGCCATTTAGGACTGAAATGAGGAGGAATTTCTTCACCCAGAGAGTGGTGAACCTGTGGAATTCTCTGCCACAGAGGGCGGTGGAGGCCAGCTCATTAAATATATTCAAAAAAAGTTGGATATATTTCTTAAGGCTAAAGGGATCAAGGGATATGGGGAGAAGGCAGGGACAGGGTACTGAATTTGGATGATCAGCCATGATCTCATTGAATGGCAGAGCAGGCTCGAAGGGTCGAATGGCCTACTCCTGCTCCTATCTTCTATGTTTCTATGTTTCTATGTTTCCTCAGTATTGTACTGGAGTGGCCGATTAGATTGTGTGCTGACGACCTGGAGTGGGGCTTCAATCCATAGCCTCCTGACTTAAAGTCATTCTAAGTCATACTGAAAATTTCCAAAAATCTCACCTTTTTTGTGCTATAAATATGATATAATAGGACCTTGAATTGCATAACTTCATTAGGCTCCTGCCTAATTTTGGAAATGAGACTTTGGGAAAGGAAATATACTACTTAAATGGTAAGATTCTAAACAGAGTAGAGGAACCTTAGTGTGCAGATGCACAAGATATTGATATCGTAGAACTTGCAGGTCTCTCGTCGTCAGGATATTCCAAAGCACTTTATAACCGATTAATTAATTACTTTTGCAGTGCAGTCACTGCTGTTGTGGCAAATGTGGCAACCAATTTGTGCACAGCAAGGTCCCACAGACAGAAAATGAATGACCAATTAATTTGTAAAGGTTGAGGGGAAAATTTGGGCAAGACACATGAATGGTATCATGGGATCTTTTATCCCTACCTGAGCAGGCAGATATAGCGCCTCAGCTTAACATCTGATCCAATAGACAGCCACTCTGACAATGCAGCACTCTGTCAGTAATGGACTGAAGTGTCAGCCTGGATTCCACGCTCAAGTCTGTAAGGGGTTTTACTGTGTGGGTGTCTTGGGTTCGTCGGTAACGTCTCTGACTGCCCCCTTTTAAGCGGTTCGAATCGCTCACCCCTTTTGAGTTCTGACCACCGGACTTATTTGCAGGTAGCGATATAGAAAACGAGCAGACCAGTGGTTTGGTGCAAAGAAAAACCAAGATTTTATTACCAGAGAACGATTCTATACAAAGGATAATATGGATGCAGTACACTCACACTTAACAGGGATGGGAAATAAATGGCACATCGAGGGAAAATGACTAAAATGACAATTTTAGCAATCCCCTTAACTCCCACCCTCTAAACCTCGCTAGGCTATCTTATGAGGGGTCAGAATTCCATGCTCACCAGTCTGAGTCATTTAAACAGACGAGAATCTTGCTTCTTTGCCCTGCTGCCTTTCAATGCCACGTGGTTTCAATGCTGCACAGGGTAGCGTCTAGGTGAAAATACCCCAGTAATAAAATAGTCTCTGGCAGAGTATTTCACCTCTTGGGACGGGCTCTTCTTCGTAGGTCCTCTTCCTGGGGTGGTGGCAGGCAGGGTGCAGGAGGCGAGGAGAGAGAGAGAGCATGGCTTCCGGAGGGGCTATAGTTATACTCCTCTCGGTAGCCCTTATCACACGCGCTAAATCAGCTCACCCTTTGTCTGATTTGAGCGGGTTGGAATTGAACAAAAGGTGTCGATCTTGGCCCATCGACTTAGATGGCCGGTAATAGCTTCTAATGGTCCCATAACTGTTCTCCTTTATTCAACAGATTCCTTGATGGGGCCAGCCTAACCTGGATGGCTTCGCTGATCGTTTGGATCGTTTGAGTAAACAAGCTTGATGGCCCGTAAACGGGGGCCTGAATGCAACTGAGTTTGCTCCCAATACATAAATGTAAAAGTTCTGTCTGGTTTCGTGATCTCGCAGACATCAAAAATACCCAAGCTGTCAGCTTGTCACAGAATCCACAATTGGAACTTACAGGCTTTTGGTCACGAGGTTGACCGCAGCCATTTTGTGTGCCCCTGGATTTTTAAAATCAATCCAACCAGGGTCTCTTTTAATTAAATAATCTTCGGGGGGGGGGGGGGGAACTGCCTGAATTTTGCAAAACTTACAGTCCGCCCTAGGATACTAAAACTTGCTTACAGTATCCATGTTCCAAAAATGAGCAAAATTTTCTGACCCTACATAAACAATCTTCCCCGTATTTACCTATCCATAATCCCTCGACACATGTATTTCCCGTACTTAGAGAAAGCGCAGTGTGCGATAGGCATCTATAGATGAAAATACGGTTCATTACAAAATCCAAGTGCGGAGGGGGGTCCAACACCCCTGCACCACTTGGTGCATTACAAATTTTTTATTCTGTAGTATCAAACAGTCACAATCTTTATTAAAATAACGCAATAAAATGAAGAAACAATCTTTATTAAAAATAACAAACAATGACCATCACGTTTAAGTGATGCGACGCAAAACTCAAATGGGTGTCTCTTCTTCCACCCGGGCATAATGTTCCTTCCACGCCTTTTGAGTTTTAAACTCTAATCTGGGACCCTTTCTCCTACACTGGATGCACACCAGGTAGAGAACTATCCCTAACTGACACAGCACCAGGATGTGGGATGCCATACGGATCCAGGATGGGACCTCTATATTTTCAAAACGTCCCACCAGGGTGGGGTTGTAATTTCTAAAATGTCGGCCCCTATCTGGACAGTCTTCTGTTCCAGGGTATAGAAGTGTTTTTGTGACACTAAGACGGCTCTGTCAACGTCTGAAAAATCAAACTCATGAAATTTTCGGAACATATCTTTTAAGAGGGCTTGATACAACTGCACGGTTTCTGTGGGGCACCATGCGGGTAGGTGTACCTCGGTGAGGTTTAAAATCACGGAGGCAACCGCGTAGTGCACCCCTTGATACAGCACCTGGTCTGTAGGTACTAACACCAAGCCGTTCCCTGGTCCCTTGGTGGTGGCGGGGCATCCCTCTACTATCGTCCATGATGTCACGGTCGTGGGCAGGGGCTGTCGGGAGCAGGTCACTAGTTCAGTGGCATTAACTGAGATTGGGGAGTATGGGATCGCGCATGCGTCCAGGCGAGACTCCCAGTCCATCCCCCTCCCTTTATCTTGCCACTGGCTGCAGAAAATGATGGAAATGCCTGTGGGGCAGGCTTTCTCTGATACCCACATATAGACATAGATCCCCTGATCCGGTTCCCACCATTTATCCTAGCACACACTTAACCCCCCGTGGGTCCCTGTGATAGTCCGGTGGGTGTCGTTCCCCAACCGTTCCCATTCAACTCTGGGGTTCCATGTCTTTACTTAATTTCCTGAGCCACCACCACCTATCCAGGGGAACGTGTCCCTTGCATGTTAAACATATCCTTTTGCCCACGGTGACGCTAATCCTGGGAGTAACGATCCGTATCCTGGGGCACAGGAAGGAGGCCTCCCCGTAGGTGAACCCGGTCTGGCTGGAGTACTGGGACAAATTGGATCCCAGCCACCCCGGCCACGTTCCCTCGTGGAAGTAAACGGTGGTCTCCTCCGCCTCCCGTACGCCGCTACCGTCGACCGCCACCGGCGCCCTGTTCCCCAAGCACCCGAAGATGTGGTGGTCCTCAACGTCCCCTCACCTACCGATGCTCAGCCCGAGCAGGGCGAGCAGGATTACACCTCCATACATTCCGAAATTTCCTGCAATAGACATAAAGGCATCTAGCCAGGTTCCCTGGAGACTTGCTGGCTCGGGTGACGTATGGTCGGGTCCCGCGACCTCGACTCACATGGACAATACTCTGAGACGGCTTCATACTTAAATCGAAACTAACTGTTCCTTACTTAGAATTAAATTAAAATAGCCTAACTTAACACTATAAACTTAAACTACTAAAGCTATATACATCTGCCGCCCGTCTCCGAGCGGCCAGCCTAATTCCTGTCTGGGCTGTTGCAGGCTGCTCCCTGCGGCGTGGCTGCACTGACCTGCACTTCCGGTCCCTTGCAGTCTGTAGCTGCTAGCTGGGAACCTTTGTCTTTTGGCTTCTCCCTGGCTCGGGAGGCTGTCGTTTTAAGCTGGGGAGCTGGTGACCATACCTTTCTGGGCTGGGGTGTCCGAGGGGACCTTCTCGGGAGGGCTGCTGGTGGGGCCACCTTGGTGAGTGGACCTTTTGCTCGGACCCCAGCCTTTGTGGGCGCGGCCTGTGGGTTTCCCACGACCGCTGGCTGAGGGTCCTCTCCCTTGAGTCCCACCCCTCCCAAACTTAAGCTGGGGACAGGTAATCCCTCGCTGCCGGCTGCCGGTGGCTGAGGGTCTCCGCCTTCAGGTTCAAAACCTGTGTTGTAGGCGGTGTTATGTTCATTAATAACTATTCTTATTATGAACACAGCTAGCTTCTAGCTAGTTATTTATTCAGTACACGTTCTCTAGGTACAGTATCTGTAGAGGCTTCCATGTGTGCTCCTGTGTGCAGGCTGCCATCTTGACTGTTGCCTTCTGGGTAGCCTAGTGCCTCATGGGTAATGTAGTCTTAAACATACAGCTATATACAGCTCTACACAGCTCCACCTAGTGTCCACTATAGAATGACATGCTATTGATCACTACATCCCCCTTTCTTTGAGGTTTAACAAAATCAATATCAATCAACTTTCAAGAAAACAATAAAGATAATATCAGTAACACTTTTGTTAGTGCTCTATAAACATAAACATTTTCAAAACAGTCAACACATTTTCAAAGCTTTACATTGTACTCAAAGATTAAGTCTATCAGGCTCTTTTACTTCACGTGTGGATCTTCTCAACACGGGTAAGTCTGATGTGTCTTCATGAGATTGTTCTGGCGGTGAATGACAAGATGCAGTTGCGGCATTGTCATCAATCTGGTCTTGAATAGTCTCTTGTGTTTTTAGGAGGGAACGGCGGTTCCTCCTGAGAATCTGTCCTTCCTCAGTTCTAACAGTGTATGACCTTGGTCCTACTTCCTCAAGAACTGTAGCTTTCCTGTTCCATGCATCTGGATCCTCAATCCTGACAACATCATCCTTTGTCAATGGTTTTAGAGTTTTGGATGACTTGTCATAGTATGATTTCTGTTTCAGCTTTAACAGTTGAAGTCTCTGTCTCAGTTCCTCACTTTGCTGTTCTTTTGCACAGCAGGGTAGCGTGGTGCACAACTTGCGACCCATTAGTAGTTCAGCAGGTGAAGAACCACAGTCTAAAGGTGAGGCTCGGTAGCTCAGCAGGGCGAGATAAGGATCAGACTTGCTTTCTGTCGCTTTCTTCAGTAGCTGCTTGAGAACTTGAACACCTTCTCTGCCTTACCATTTGACTGAGCATACAAAGGACTGGATGTGATGTGCTGAAAGTCATAATGTGCTGCGAACTGTTGCCACTCCTTACAGTTGAAGCACGGACCATTGTCGCTAACGGCAATCCTGGGAATTCCATGTCTGGTGGTGCTTGAGAGCAGCGCCATCTCAGGATAGTTAGAATAGTAGTCAATCACTATTAGATAGTCTTTACCATTTAAATGAAAAAGGTCCATACCAACCTTTTGCCATGCTGCTGTTGGTATGTCAGCTACTATCATTAGTTCCTTTGCTTGTTTGCTTTGGTGTTTCTGACATGGCTCACATTTGCCTATCATGTTCTCAATGTCTTATGCCAGGCCAATAAACAGTGTCTCTTGCTCTCCTTTTGCATTTTTCAATTCCGAGGTGTCCCTCATGAATCCTTTTGAGCATGTCTTGACGTAGAGCCTGTGGAATGACTATTCTGTTCTGTTTTAGTAATAGTCCACTTGCGACACTCAATTCTGACCTTATGTGAAAATATTTTGGACAGGAACCTTTTGGCCAACCATGATGAATGTTCTCTATTACTGTTTGTAATACTGTATCTTTTACTGTTTCTTCTGCTATTTGCTTTGATTTTGTGTCTGACACGGGCAGCGCAGCAGTGACCATACTCACATGAACATCCACGTCTTCTTCAGTAGAGCTCACATGACTCATTGTGGGTGCTCGGGATAGTGCATCTGCTAACACTATGTATTTGCCTGGTGTGTAGATCAGTTCAAAGTCATATCTTTGCAGCTTCATCATGAGTCATTGAATCCTTGGAGACATCTCATTCAGGTTTTTTTTTATGATGGCAACCAGAGGGCTGTGGTCTGTCTCAACTGTGAAGGTGGGAAGTCCATATATGTAGCTGTTGTGTATGTAATAGGTATGTTACTTTAAACCTATGGCCAGGGCAGCACTACTTTGTACGGAAATTAAATTAAAAACATATACGGGACAAAAAGTTTACCCGAAGGGAAAAATGCAAGTAACAGTTAAATACAATGGCAGAAAAGTGCCAGGACTTTATTTATACATCCTACCAAACGGTGGACCACCACTTTTGGGTAGGGAATGGATAAGAAAAATCCATTTCGACTGGAAGTCGATACACGAGTTAAAAGTAGAGACCACCAAGGATGATACAACCATTACAAGCAGGCTGTCGAAAATATTGGCAAAAACGCCAGAGGTGTTCCAACAAGGGCTGGGGACCTTAAAGGACATTAGAGCAAAAATAACTATTGCTCAAGACGCAAACCCCAAGTTTTGTAAGGCCAGACCGGTGCCTTACGCCATTCGGCCAGCTGTGGAAGCAGAACTGGATGCCTTAGAGAGTGCAGGTGTCCTTACAAAGATTGAGTGGAGTGAGTGGGCCACGCCCATCATCCCAGTTATAAAGAAATCTGCAAATAACACACCGGGGGAACCAAAGAAGGTTCGCATTTGCGGGGATTTTAAGATAACTATTAACCCAGTCCTGCACACGGTACAGTATCCGCTGGCGCGGATAGAGGACATATTCGCATCATTAGCTGGGGGTAGACACTTTACGAAGATTGACCTTTGTCAAGCTTATTTACAGATGGAGGTGGAACAGGGCTCGAAAAAGCTCCTAACGATTAACACACACAAGGGATTGTACCAGTACAATCGCCTGGTATTTGGTGTGGCGTCCGCCCCGGCAATATGGCAGAGGACCATGGAACAGGTCCTACAGGGCATTCCAGGAACGCAGTGCTACCTGGATGACATCCTGGTGACAGGACAAACGGATAACGACCACCTCGCTAACCTGGAGCGAGTACTTCTGCGGTTGCAACAATACGGACTCAGGGCGAACAAGCAGAAATGTGAGTTTTTCCAGGAACGTATCTCATACTGTGGTCACATTATAGATAAGGAAGGTCTGCATAAGTCCCCGGAAAAGATCGAGGCAGTAGTGAAGGCCCCGCCCCCTGAGAATGTATCTCAGTTATGATCATTCTTAGGCCTTATAAACTATTACCATAAGTTCCTCCCGAACTTATCGTCCATTTTACATCCACTAAATTCCTTGCTGCAAAAGGGAGTCTCCTGGAATTGGGACGAAGCGTGTGAGGCTGCTTTTAAAAAGGGTAAACAACTCATTACATCAAAGGAAGTGCTCGCACACTTTGACCCAAAAATGCCAATGAGGTTGGCATGTGACGCCTCCCCGTACGGTATAGGGGCAGTGTTGTCACACAAATTTCCCAACGGGACGGAGAGGCCAATAGCATTTGCCTCAAGGTCGTTAACTACAGCCGAAAGAAACTATGCGCAAATCGACAGGGAGGCCCTCAGTCTGGTGTGGGGTGTAAAAAAATTCCACCACTACCTGCATGGGCAACGTTTCACACTACTGACGGATCATCAACCGTTGGTGTCGATATTTAATCCAACAAAAGGGGTGCCCCTGATGACGGCCCAAAGGCTACAGGGATGGTCACCGTTCTTAGGAGCACACCAGTACCTTATCGAATATAAGGGTACCAAACAGCATGGCAATGCGGATGGCCTGTCGCGGCCTGCCGAGATCAAAGAGATAGTACAGGACCCCGTGGAAATATATCATACGGCTGTTATGGAACACTTGCCCATCACCAGCCAATGTATCGAGCGGGAAACATGGAACGACCCGACATTGGCAAGGGTTTACGAGTTAACCGTGAAAGGCTGGCCGGCGCAGGGTGACGCATCATTGCCGGCGTTTTCGGCAAGGAAGGACCAGTTGTCCGTCTGCCGGGGCACATTGATGTGCAGAGCCAGGGTGGTGGTCCCTCAAAAATTACAACATAAAGTGTTGCAGGACTTACACGAAGGTCATCTGGGGGATGTCAAAATGAAAAGCCTCGCCAGAGCCTACATCTGGTGGCCCGGCATTGACAGGGACATTGAGGAAGTAGCAAAAGCGTGCCAAGGGTGCCAGATGGTACAGAATGTACCACCACAAGCCCCACTACATCCGTGGGAGTGGCCCTCAACGCCGTGGCAAAGGATCCACGTGGACTTCGCTGGCCCCTTCCTGGATGCGATGTTCCTTATTGTAGTGGACGCCCATTCAAAATGGCCGGAGGTCATAAAGATGTCATCAACGACAGCCGAAAAGACGGTCGCAGTCTTAAGGACCATTTTTGCCTGAAACGGGGTGCCTGAGCAAGTCTGTTCGGACAATGGGCCACAATTTGTGGCAGAAGAATTTCAAGCATTCCTAAAAAGGAATGGAGTGCGACATTATACGTCCGCGCCATATCATCCGGCTACAAATGGGCTGGCAGAGCGCTTTGTACAGACTTTTAAAAAGGCTATCAAGGCGATGGGGGAGGAAAGGTTGCCACTACAACACAAGGTGGACAACTTCCTATTCGCATACCGTAATGCTGCACATACGGTGACCAACCAGGCCCCCGCCGTCATGTTCTTTAATAGAAGGTTAAGGTCTCGCCTTGAATTGCTCAGACCAAACATTCGGAGAGATGTGGAAAACCGAGTATTTCATAGGGCTCCTGACAGACAGACACGGAGCTTCGAGGTGGGGCAGCAAGTGTTGGCCCGTGATTATCGGAATGAAAAGTGGCGGTCTGGTACGATAAAGGCCCGCCAGGGACCCTTGATGTACACAGTTGAGACAGGGGAAGGCATAATCAGACGACATGCTGATCAACTTGTGGAGTCCAGAAACCCAACTGATTCACTACCTCAAACGTCTCAGCACATTGTTACAGCGGAATCACGGCCCAGCTCGTCGTTACAGAGGTCTCAGGGTTGCGAGGAGTTCAGCACTCCAGTGATCTCCACGGCACAGGATGTGCCATCAGACAACGACGAGTCCAGCGATGAAGGGGTGACGGAAGTACCGCCGCCTACACCGAGACCGACTAGAGAAAGACGTTATCCTAGTCGAGATAGGAGGCCTCCTCAGAGACTGAATCTATAACATGTTTCTGTTTATATATATATAAGTAGACAACTCTTGATGTAAATATGTTATGTATATTGTGTTACCAAATGTTATTAGCCCTAGTTATGGGGCATCTATTGACTTAATTGCACGGGTACGTTTTAATTAAAAGGGGAGGAATGTTGTGTATGTAATAGGTATGTTATTTTAAACCTATGGCCAGGGCAGCACTACTTTGTAGGGCGTAGTGATACCATAGTACCACTCCTGGCCATAGGGGTATAAATAGTACTGTGGGTACTGATCTCCCCTCAGTTCCCGCCTGTTGGTATTAAGTAAAGACCTACGTTGAATCTTCCAAGCTGTCTCATCATTATTGGATTAAGTATAGACACATACTTTATAGTAGCCATGAAACTTTTCTAGTCCAACTACCAAGCCTAGACATTCCTTTTCAATCTGGGTGTATCGACACTCAGTATCAGTCATAGACCTGGAGGCATAGGCAACAGGCTTCCAATCTTCACCATCTGCTTGTAGCAAGACCGCACCTAGGCCATCTTTTGATGCATCCGTTGACACTTTGATTCTTTTGGTTGGGTCAAAGAAGGTGAGTACAGGTGTGGTTGTCAGCACTGTTTTGAGGTTTATCCACTCTTGTTCATGTCTTTCTGTCCATGCGAACTCATTTGTTTTATGTAGCAGGTCTCGCAGACAGGCTGCCTTGGCTGACAAGTTAGGAATGAACTTTCCAATGAAGTTTATCATCCCCATGATGCGTAGCACTCCTTTTTTGTCAGTGGGTCGGGGCATTTTGAGTATGGCGTTTACTTTTTCCATAGCTGGCTCTATTCCTTTACCAGATAGATTATCTCCTAGGAAAGTGACTTCCTGGACGCCAAACTGACACTTGGCTTTGTTGAGCTTCAGTCCATTCCGGCGTATGCTCTGTAGCACTTTAGTCAGTCTCTCATTGTGTTCTTTCAGTGTGGAGCCCCAGATGATGATGTCATCAACATAGACCCGAACTCCTTCCAGACCTTCAATTATGTGTTCCATCGCTCTATGAAAGATTTCAGATGCAGATATTATCCCGAAAGGCATTCTGAGGAAACAATACCTGCCAAATGGTGTGTTAAAGGTACAGTATTTGGTGCTCTCTTCATCCAGTTTTAGTTGCCAAAATCCTTGTGAGGCATCAAGCTTTGTAAAGTATCTGGCACCTGACATTTCACTGGTGATTTCTTCTCGCTTGGGAATCTGGTAGTGCTCACGTTTTATGTTTGCATTTAAGTCCTTTGGATCCATGCATATTCTTAGATCATTGTTCTTTTTCTTTACACATACCATGGAGTTAACCCAGTCTGTTGGCTCTTCGACTTTCCTGATGACTCCTAGTGTGGTCATTCTGTCCAGTTCATTTTTGAGCCGGTCACGCAGGGGTGCTGGAACTCTTCGTGGAGCATGAACCACTGGCTGAGCATCCTGCTTTAGCTGGATCTTGTAAGTGAATGGTAGAACTCCAAATCCTTTGAACACATCCTGGAAATTATTCACTACAGAATCCACCGAGTCATCTGGTCTGCTTATGGCACAGTTTATACGGTAGACTCTTTTGACCAGTTCTAAGTCCTCACAAGCTTTGTCACCCAGTAGTGAATCAAGCCTTTCAGCCACAACAGAAAACATGAGATGATGCACTTTGTCTTTGACTGTCACTTTAGGTCTGCATACACCTAAGCTATCTATTTTCTGTCCATTATAGTCCTTCAGTAGTACTGACTTTTTCTGTATTTTGGACTTTTCTTTCATATTTTTTATGTCACTCATACTGATTAAGTTTGCTTTTGCCCCAGTGTCCAGTTTCAATGTAACTAATGCTCCATTTATCTGCAGTGGGATCATCCATTTGTCCTCTTTTACTGCATTAACTTTATGTTCAGCATTGTCTATTTCTGAGGGCTGCACATTTTCTGTATCTTTTTTGATATCGTCACATGACACCATTCCTACAAAAAATGTCTCACTTACATCAGTGTCCTCAATCACATTAACTCGTTGCCCTTTCATCGTTTTTACTTTTGAAAAGCATTGTTTGGCAAAGTGATTCTTTCCATTACACTTTGTGCACATTTTTCCAAACGCTGGGCATTGTCTTAACTGATGTTTGTAACCACAGCGTTTACAATTAAAAATTTCATCCTCCGATTGCTTTTCATTTCTGTTCTGCCCACGTTTCTTCCCCTTGTAGGACACAGCACTGACAGCAGCATTATCACTCATTACATTCGCATCATTATTGATTTCACTGAAAGTCTTCACGTGATTTCGAGCTAGCTCGCTGGCTTTGCATATTTTCACTGCATTTTCCAAATTTAGTTCGGTTTCTCTCAACAGATGTTCCCTGACTTTTTTTATCATGAATACCAAACACAATCTGGTCATGAATCATGGATGCTTTGAGCTCAGAGAAATTACATGTCTGTGCTTTCAGTTTCAGATCAGTTATAAAGCTAACAAAAGTCTCATTTTGTTGCTGTGTCCGAGAACGGAAGATGTATCTTTCATACGTCTCATTCTTTTTGGGAGAGCAATGTGCATCAAATTTTTTTGGCACATCTTCTAATTTTTCTCTGTTCTCCACTGGATTAAATACAAATGTATTAAATACCTCTATCACCTGTGGGCCTGCAACCGTAAGCAGCAACGCTATCTTCCTTGTGTCTGGCTTCGTACCGAATCCGATGGCTGCAATGTAGAGTTCGAATTGTTGTTTAAAAATCCGCCAATTGTAGTCGACATTTCCCTCGAGATTCAAACCTCCTGGTGGCTTCAAATTCTCCATGTCGCTTTTCACAATTTTCAGCAGATCTTCACCACCCTGGTACCATGTTATGTTCATTAATAACTAGACATTCTTATTATGAACACAGCTAGCTTCTAGCTAGTTATTTATTCAGTACACGTTCTCTAGGTACAGCATCTGTAGAGGCTTCCATGTGTGCTCCTGTGTGCAGACTGCCATCTTGACTGTTGCCTTCTGGGTAGCCTAGTGCCTCATGGGTAATGTAGTCTTAAACATACAGCTATATACAGCTCTACACAGCTCCACCTAGTGTCCACTATAGAATGACATGCTATTGATCACTACAGGCGGGGTCATCTGGCTCGGGCTCCTCCTCCTCCCCACCTGAATCCCAGAAGATGGGGGGAGTGGTCTGAACAGGGGGCTGGGTGACTCCTCCCCTGACGCACGCGACTGCGCCTGCTTGCACAGCCTGTGTACTTGAACTTGCTGCAGGCTGGGGATTTTTAACCTCGGGTTGGATTCCGGCTGCCTGTTTTTTTGCCTCCGGCCTGAACAGCTTGCATTGGTTTACATGAAACCATTTTGTGCGCCGGGGCAATTTTACTGCATACACCATGGGGCTGGCTTTATCCACTATGCTATAGGGTCCCATGTACAGTGGCTCTAAACTCCCCACTCGGGCGTAGTTCCTCACCATTACCTGTTCCCCTATCTCCCACTGGTGACTTTTGTTAGGTTCGAGCAGCAATCGGTTATTCCGATGTTGCTTCCCCATGCTCCCTGCTGCCTGCTGTCTGCTCGTAGACCTGCTTCAGGCGCTCGAGGAGGGTTCGGGCGAATTTGTCCCGATTTACTTCCCGAAGCTGCCCTTCAGTGAGAACCGGGGCTAGGACATGGGTGGGGGTCCGCATTACCCTGCCAGTCATTAACTCGTATGGGGAATATCCTGTACTTTTGGACTGGCTGGCCCGGATCCCCATAAGGACTAAAGGTAGGACCTCCACCCATTTTTGGGGCGAGTCCGCTACCTCCTTCCTCAGTCTTTCTTTTAACGTGCGGTTCATCCTTTCCACAATCCCAGATGACTGTGGATTGTGGGCCACGTGCCACATCCCCTGAATGCCTAGCAGCATAAGGGTGTTCTGCATCACCTGGCTGGTGAAGTGACTTCCCTGGTCGGACTCCACAAACTGGGGTAGTCCCCACCGCGAGAGCACCTCCCGTACCAAGATCCTTGCAGTACCCAGTGCCGTAGCTGTTTTACAGGGGAAGGCTTCTACCCATTTGGTAAACACGTCTACCAGGACGAGGCAGTATCTGTAGCCTCCCTGGGCGGTGGGCAGGGGCCCGATGTAGTCGACCTGGATCGACTGCCATGGTCCCTCCACCCTCCTAACGTGTCCCATGGGCACCTTCCTTTTGTGGGGGTCAGGGTTGTTTGCAGCGCATACAAGACAGCCGGCACAGAACTCACGGACGTCTTCCCGGAGTCCCGGCCACCATCCCGCCTGTTCCACCCGTTGCCAGGTGGTCTCAGGCCTGGGGTGTCCTGCTCCTGGACACTCATGGGCCAGTTGAAGGAATTCCCTCCGGTGCTGCTGGGGTACTACCCACTGTCCTTCCTTAAACAGCATGCCTTCCCTTATGGAGAGGGCCGCTGTGCCGTAAGGGCCTTCTATCTTCCTACCCTCTATTACTGAACTGATGACGGTTTTCAGGACAGGGTCCTGGGCTTGGACCGTTTTAAGATCCGGGGCTAATACTACTCCTAAGCTCCTTTGGGTCCCATCCCTGCCTCTAACTGTCGCCACCTCGTCGGTCTTTTGGTTACCCTCCCACGTGGTATGGAGGGATCCTAAACCTATGGCCAAAGGTTTTGACCTTTCCCCAGCCTGCTCGTTCCCTGTGGGTCCCATTAAGCTAAATGGGACCTTGTTAGACCGGGGTGAATTGGTCAGGTCTTCCGAATGGACCACCGTGCTGGAAGCTCCAGTGTCCACTGAAGATCTCCCCTGCACCGTCTTTACCCCCATCCTAACATAGGGCCTGCTCCCCTCAGCATTTTCGCGGGGACACAGGTCGACAGGCTGCGCTGGCTCTAGTGATTGCTGGGAGTGGGATGGGGCAGACGGGGTCAAAGCACCGGCGGTGGCTGCTACTCTCCCCTGGCCAGTCAGAAGAGACCGCATTGCCTCCAATAGTGACTCGACCGAGGCGGGAGGAATTCCTGTCTCTACCTTTTGGACTGGGGCTGTGGGATTCTTTCCCTTGTTGTCTTTCCAGGGATTCTTACAGTCTTTTCTCCAGTGACCGTCTTTCCCGCACCCATAGCAATTGAGCTTGGCATTGGATGGGTGATTCCCTTCCTGATGCCATTCCTTTCTACACTGCACTCCGGGTTTTACCTCATGCACCTTCCCTTTAAGTGGGTGTGCATCGGTTCCCCAGCCGTTTTTGTAAGCTAGGGTTAGCTGCCTGATCACCGTAAGTTCGGTGGTTTGGGGATCTCTGGGGTCGAACCAGACCTCTGCCTTGGCCCGGACCTGTGGCAGGCTGTTCGCCACCAGGCAACGGAGCCAGTGGATCCGTTGATCCTGGGTCAGGTACGCCCGGTCAGACATTCCCGGACAGGCGCTCCTATAAACTGGCCACAGCCTGTCCGCGAAAGCCTGCGGGGCTTCCCCTGCGAGCTGCACAGTCCTCTCCACACGGGACAAAGGACTGCCCTCGTTCATCTTCAGTTCGTCCCTTAGCACTGCCTGTGGGACCGTTCTCCCCTCGTTCCCCATGAAATCCACCTGACCTGCCTTCGGGCTTATGAGGCACACCATGCCTTTTGCCTTCCTTAGGGCCAGGCTCAGATTTTCAATTTCCTCTCTGCAGGGGCCATGATCTGTGTCTTCAAACCCCTGTTCTCTCGCATACCTATACGCTGCCTTAACCTTCTCCTCCTGCTCTCGTATTTCTTGGGTAAGGCGGGCGTTCTTCTCCCGCAACCTTATCTCACTATTCTTGGCCTCGGTAACTTGGCACTCCAGATACTCCAGCTTGTGCCTCGTGTTACTTTTGCCCTCACTAATCTGGCGCTCCAGGCGCTCTATTTTGGCCTGGTGTTCCCTTGCTGTCTGCGCTCGTTCCTGATTTAGCGTCTTAAGGGCAATTAACAATTTCTCCTCCGCTAGGGCCTTATCCTGAATCTCTATTTCCTTATCCTGGACTTCCAGGGCTGCTTCCTTAAGCTTGGCAGCCTGTGCCGCTACAACTCTGTCCAACAGTAGGACCTGCTTCTTGTAGCACATTAGCCACACTGCTTTCTCTATTGACCTTTTATGTTTCTTACTCTCTGTCCACTGGACGGCAGCATCTATCGGATGCTCAGCCTTTAACAGAGTGCTTATCCACTTCTTGGTGATATTCACCTTTCTAAAAACATAATCGGGCAACCTCTCTTCCATAGCTGTTCCTTCCTCCGCACCACTGCCTGCTATATCGCTTACTGCTGCCGATGGTCCTGCCGCGGTTGCCATTCTGTAAGGGGTTTTACTGTGTGGGTGTCTTGGGTTCGTCGGTTATGCCTCTGACTACCCGCTTTGAGTGGTTCGAATCGCTCGCCCCTTTTGAGTTCTGTCCACCGGAATTATTTGCAGGTAGCGATATAGCAAACGAGCAGACCAGTGGTTTGGTGCAAAGAAAAACCAAGATTTTATTACCAGAGAACGATTCTATACAAAGGATAATATGGATGCAGTACACTTACACTTAGCAGGGATGGGAAATAAACAGCACATCGAGGGAAAATGACTAAAATGACAATTTTAGCAATCCCCTTAACTCCCGCCCTCTAAACCTCGCTAGGCTATCTTATGAGGGGTCAGAATTCCATGCTCACCAGTCCGAGTCATTTAAACAGACGAGAATCTTGCTTCTTTGCCCTGCTGCCTTTCGATGCCACGTGGTTTCAATGCTGCACAGGGTACCGTCCAGGTGAAAATACCCCAGTAATAAAATAGTCTCTGGCAGGGTATTTCACCTCTTGGGATGGGCTCTTCTTCGTAGGTCCTCTTCCTGGGGTGGTGGCAGGCAGGGCGTGGGAGGCGAGGAGAGAGAGAGAGCATGGCTTCCTGAGGGGCTATAGTTATACTCCTCTCGGTAGCCCTTATCTCACGCGCTAAATCAGCTCATCCTTTGTCTGATTTGAGTGGGTTGGAATTGAACAAAAGGTGTCGATCTTGGCCCATCGACTTAGATGGCCGGTAATAGCTTCTAACGGTCCCATAACTGTTCTCCTTTGTTCAACAGATTCCTTGATGGGGCCAGCCTAACCTGGATGGCTTCGCTGATCGTTTGGATCGTTTGAGTAAACAAGCTTGATGGCCCGTAAACGGGGGCCTGAATGCAACTGAGTTTGCTCCCAATACATAAATGTAAAAGTTCTGTCTGGTTTCGTGATCTCGCAGACATCAAAAATACCCAAGCTGTCAGCTTGTCACAGAGTCCACAATTGGAACTTACAGGCTTTTGGTCACGAGGTTGACCGCAGCCATTTTGTGTGCCCCTGGATTTTTAAAATCAATCCAACCAGGGTCTCTTTTAATTAAATAATCTTCGGGGGGGAACTGCCTGAATTTAGTACGTCTTGAACCTATCAACCTCTGACTCAAGTGCTACCAAGTGAGCCAAGTTGGTGAACAGGATCCTTGGTTTTGTATGTGGAAGCAGTCCATGCCCACATGTAACAAGACCTGGATGACGTTCAGGCCTGGGCTGATAAGTGGCAGGTTACATTCGCGCCACAGAAGTGCCAGGCAATGACTATCTCCAACAAGCGAGAGTCTAAACACCTCCCCTTGACATTCAACGGCATTACCATCGCCGAATCCTCCACCGTCAACATCCTGGGGGTCACCATTGACCAGAAACTTAACTGGACCAACCACATAAATACTGTGGCTACAAGAGCAGGTCAGAGGCTGAGTATTCTGTGGCGAGTGTCTCATCTCCTGACTCCCCAAAGCATCTCTACCATCTACAAGGCACAAGTAAGGAGTGTGATGGAATACTCTCCACTTGCCTGGATGAGTGCAGCTCCAACAACACTCAAGAAGCTCGACACCATCCAGGACAAAGCAGCCCGCTTGATTGGCACCCCATCCACCACCTTAAACACACACCTTAAGCGTTTTCAGCCAGGGCCTTTTAAGAGACCATGGCCATATTACATTTGATGGTTAATGTAACATAGTGCTGTCAGTGCACTGCAGCATTGGAGTGCTGCAAACACTGACTATGGCTGCACAGAGGCAGACGACTGCACCCAGGTTCTCCGATGACTCCCTCCATATGCTTATGGAGGGAGTAAGAGCACGCAAGGAGGTCCACTTCCCTTCTAATGGGTGGAAGAGACCTCCCCAGGAGACCAAAACAGCCTGGTTGGAGATTACAGAGGAGGTCACCAGCAGGGATGTGGTCAGGAGGACCTGGGTGCAGTGTCGCAAACGTTTCAATTATCTCATTTGTTCAGGAAACGTGCATACAAAGCCACACTAAACTTCATCCTGCTGTGCCTCTCATCACATCCCCATCACTCTGCCTTCCCAACCCTACTCCTGCACATCCTTCTCACACCAACATACCTTGCACGTCCACCCATCCCTCTCTCTCTATCTACATTATCACATACCCGTCTTACTAGCTGCCCCTCAAACTCACCCTCCTCCTAATGCAATCATACCAACTAACAACACATAAGGACGCCACTTGGATTTGGCACCCCACTCCATCATAGTCTCTGTTGTGGGATTTCTCTCTGCCCCAAAGCAGATGGAGACGAGCGTGTACTGGTTCCAAGCGATCTTTATTCAAGCACGTGCAGGGAGAGGCCCTCTCAGTCTGAGCTGAGACGGGAGTCTAATTTTTACATTCGAGCAGTTGGCTTATATACAATCTTACATCATGTTTCCTTCACATCTTCGGGACTTGGCCGATTAAGTTAAGCCACTAATCTAACTTTTAACCCCTTCAGTCCCCCCATTTGGCCCTTGGTGATAGCCCAAGATGGCTAACTAACTTCACCTGCCCGTGCTCCTCGCCCCATCACTGCTGGCCAGGCAGGTGATTGGATTCGCATGGGTGTGGCTACTTAAACTACCTCTAACATTCCCTGCTTCTCTCCCAATCTATACAGGTAGACTATCCTTTATCTGCACTTCCGAAAACCGAAAACCTCGAAAAGCCGAAAGTTTTTCGTGGAGCATAAGTCGTGCGCACTGTTAGATCCGTGATTCTTTAAATAGGATGTTTTCCCAAGAACTACACGGATGCTGTAACTTAACAATCAACAGGTATTTACTGGAGTAGGGTAGTCTCAAGGCTGAAGTACAGAAGCCTGCTCCGGCTTTATATACAGGTGTGGTCACTGCTGGTACTACAGTATACAGGAGCTGTAAAACAGTTCTCTCTTAAAGGTACATACACAACAATTCCTCCCCTTTTAGATTAACAGTACCATAACATTCATTTAACAATTAACATTTTCAACATGCAACATTAACTGAAAATAGTCCATTTATAGATTCAGTCTTTGGGGCGGCTTCCTGATCCTTTCGGGATAGCGCCTTTCCTGAGGTTCTTGTTCTTGGTGCGGAGGCGATTCTGGCCCCTTTTCGTCGGTTAGTTCATCGGTTTCCACTGCTACTGGTTCGGAGGTAGACGCTACCGGTATGTCGGGTTCATCCCCAGGTACTCGAGACATGGGGTTGACTCGTTCCTGTGACGCTAAGATCTGATCAACGTGGCGTCTCACAATGTTCTCCCCGACATCCACTGTGTACATTAATGGCCCCTGCCTTGTGCATATCGTTCCGGGTTGCCATTTCTCTGTTCGGTAGTCACGGGCCAAGACTGGTTGTCCTACATTGAAGCTCCTTGTCGGCTTCTCATTCATGTGCTGGAATTGTTTATCCTCAACATTTCTTCGCACATTGGGTCTGAGCAAATCCAGATGAGATCTCAACCTTCGGCTAAAGAACATCATGGCCGGGGTCTGGTTGGTAACTGCATGTGTCGCATTTCTGTAGGCTAATAGGAAATTGTCCACCTTATGCTGTAGTGGAATTTCATCGTCGCACATGGCCTTTATCGCCTTTTTAAAGGTTTGTACGAACCTTTCAGCCAATCCATTTGTGGCTGGATGATATGGGGTGGATGTGTAATGCCTTACCCCATTCCTTCTCATAAATTTTCGAAACTCTTCGGACACAAACTGTGGTCCATTATCAGAGCAAATCTGCTCTGGCAAGCCGTTCCTGACAAATATGGTCCGTAGGACTGCAATCGTTTTCTCTGTAGTGGTTGAGGACATTTTTATCACCTCAGGCCATTTCGAGTGAGCATCCACTGCTATTAAGAACATTGAGTCCATGAATGGACCAGCGAAATCAATATGCATCCGTTGCCATGGAGAGGAGGGCCACTCCCATGGGTGTAGAGGGGCATGTGGTGGTGCATTTTGGACCTTCTGGCATCCTGAGCAGCTCTTGGTTAGGTCCTCGATTTGTTGATCGATCCCCGGCCACCACACATAAGCCCTAGCAAGGCTTTTCATTTTCACCCCTCCCAGATGACCTTCATGAAGCTCATTTAGCACTCTCTCCCTTAACTTGGGTGGAATCACCACTCGGGATCCACACATCACTGTCCCCTGGCATACTGACAGCTGTTCTCTTCTGGATGAGAATGCTGGCAACAGTGAGTCGCCATGTGTTGGCCATCCCCTCACCGTCAAATCATATACCCGAGACAGTGTCGGATCATTGCGGGTCTCCTTCTCTATATCTGCATTCGTTACTGGCAATCGTTCAATTATTGACGAATAAAATATCTCGATAGGGTCCACTGCTGGTGCTTCCTCCACAGTAGGCGTGATAGCCCATCAGCGTTTCCATGCTGTTTCGTGCCTTTATATTCTATTTCATATTGATTCGCCCCTAGAAACAGGGACCATCTTTGTAACCGTTGTGCAGTCATCACTGGAACGCCCTTCTTAGGATTAAAGATGGAGACAAGTGGTTGGTGGTCAGTCAGCAAGGTGAACTTCTGCCCATGCAGATAGTGGTTGAATTTTTTTACTCCCCATACTAGGCTGAGGGCCTCCCTGTCAATCTGGGCGTAGTTGCGCTTGGCTGAGGTTAGTGACCGAGACGCAAAGGCTACTGGCCTCTCCAACCCGTCTGGGAATTTGTGCGACAGCACCGCTCCAATACCATAGGGTGATGCATCACATGCCAAACGCATTGGTAGTGCTGGGTTGAAATGGGCCAACACCTCTTTTGATGTGATCAATTCTTTACACTTCTGGAAAGCTCATCTACGTTCGTCATCCCACTTCCATGGCACCCCTGTTTGCAGTAGGGTGTTCAGTGGGTGTAATACCGTGGACAAATTTTGTAAGAACTTATGGTAGTAGTTTACCAGCCTGAGGAACGACCTCAGTTGTGACACATTTTCCGGTGCTGGAGCCTTGACTACTGCCTCAATCTTTTCAGGGGACTTATGTAACCCCTCTTCATCGATGACGTGGCCACAATACGAGATCTGCTTCTGGAAAAACTCGCACTTGTGGCGATTAGCTCGTAGCCCATATTCCTTTAATCTGGTGAGCACCTTCTCCAAGTTGACGAGGTGATCACTGTCATTTTCGCCCATGACCAGGATGTTGTCCAAATAACACTGGGTCCCTGGAATCCCTTGCTGGACTTGATCCATCGCCCTTTGCCAAATAGCCAGAGCCGATGCTACCCCGAACACCAGCCGGTTGTATTGATAGAGACCTTTATGAGTGTTGATCGTGAGGTATTGTTTCGAGGCTTCTTCTACCTCCATTTGCAAGTACGCCTGGGCTAGATCAATTTTGGTGAAGCGTTTACCTCCAGATAGCGAGGCAAAAATATCCTCAATTCGTGGAAGCGGATATTGTACCGTGTGAAGGACTGGGTTCACTGTCACCTTAAAATCCCCACAGATGCGGACCTTCTTTGGTTCCCCAGGCGTATTACTCAATGACCTCTTCATTACAGGAATGATGGGTGTAGCCCACTCGCTCCAGTCTACTTTGGACAGTACTCCTGAACGTTCCAACCCTTCCAGCTCTGCTTCGACGGCTGGTCTGATCGCATAAGGCACTGGTCTGGCCTTAAGAAACTTTGGGCTTGCATTTTCCTCTATTTTAATTGTTGCTGTTATGCCTTTTAGTGTTCCGAGTCCCTCCTGGAACACTTCTTTTGCGTCAGTTAGCATTTTTGACAGTCGTCCAGGTGTGACGTCGTCATCCTTTTTGGCCTCAACCTTCAGTGCCTGTATGGAATGCCAATCTAATTTTATCTTCTGGATCCATTCACGTCCTAGTAGTGGTGGTCCTCCATCTGGCAATACATATAAGTCCATTTTAGGTATTTCCTGGCCTTTGTATATCACTTTCACCCTTATTTTTCCTTTGGGGTAGACTTTTTGCCCCGTGTACGTCTTCAAGACAATCTCTGTAGCTTTCAAGGGTATATGTGAAAATAGCCGCTTGTAGTCCCTTTGGTTTATGACTGTTAGGGCTGATCCTGTGTCCAATTCCATTTTCACTTGGACTCCGTCTATCTTGAGTGTAACCCAGATAGCCTGGTGATCCTCCATTTTGGTTACCTTATGTAGTTTCAGACAACCCAGCTCCTTGCTTTCGGAGTCTGTGTCACTTTTCTGTTCGTCTGAACTACTGCCCATCACCTTGTGTACCTTTTTGTACTTCTCCTGTGGAGATTTCTTGCTGTTGGTTTTCTTCCCAGACCTGCAGACTCTTGCTATGTGTCCTGCTTTCCCACACTGTCTGCACACTTTGTCCTTGAACCAACAATCCTTCTGGTCGTGTGTTGTTCTGCCGCAGCGATAGCACTTCTCTGTTCTATAGGACATTTCATTGGTGCCATATTCTTGCGGTCTCCGTTGTATCTCTGCAGCGCTCCTTGCGGCTGCTTCATGTGATACTGCCATACTGAAAGCCTTGTCCAGCGTAAGATCCTTTTCTGATAGAAGCCGTTTCTGGGTTCCTTCACTTTGAAGCCCACACACAAACTTGTCCCTTAACGTATCTGCTAGTCCCACTCCAAACTGGCAGTGTTTCGATAGCTTGCGCAGTTCCATTAAGTACTCAGCATTGCTTTTGTCTTTGTGTTGGTTCCTTTTATGGAACTTAAATCATTCTGCTATCAGCAGCGGTGTGGGGTTTAAGTGGTCCTGTAGGATTTCTACTATGCTTTCGAAATTCTTATTCACAGGCTTCTCTGGGGTTATTAGGTTTCGCAGTAACCCATAAGTTTTTGCACCCATGGAATTTAACAAAACCAGTGCTTTCCTAGCATCTGGCACTTCAATCGCCCTGCAGTACACCTCAATACGTTCCACATATGTCGCCCAATCTTCGACTTAATTGTCGAACGTAGAGATACTGCCACTCTTCGGGTGTGATTTAACTGTCAAAAATGGCATCTCCCGCACTTTCCTTTCTTCTCCGCTGGCACAAAATGGCATCTCCCGCGCTTTCCTTTCTTCCCGCGCTCGCCCTTCTTCTCCGCTGCGGCTTCTAAAAATGGCGTCTCCCGCGCTCTTCCTTCTTCTCCGCGGCTCAATGGCGTCTCCCGCGCGCTCCCTTCTTCTCCCCGCGGACACTGTTCAGCCCTTGAGCCCTGGCTGTGCTCTGCGCATTTTTTTTTTCTGTGCGCCTTTCCCGTTTCCGCCGCTCGGTCCTGAACCCGGCTGCTGCTTTACCCTCTCTCTCTCCATTTTGTTTTTCCTCGACGCCGCTCGGTTTTCAATCCCCGGCTGCGCCCTGTGCGCTTCACCCTCAATCTTACCCCGTCGACGCTGCTCGGCTTTTTTCTCTGCCGTCGGTCGGCTCCAGCCGCCGCTGTCCGGGAAGGGTCTGCGCTGTACCTGTCATCAGTCTGTTGCTGATCGTCGTGGCTGGGGAACCAAGCCCGGCTCTCCACAGCCTCCCTGCGATGTTCACTCTCTGCCGGACGACTGGGCGGTTGCTCGTGGTCGACGCCCGTGTTTCTGGCCTCGACTTTCTTCCACCACCCTCCCACAGCAAATCCTCGAAGGGAAATGCAGAGTTGCAGGTAGATTTGAATCGACACTCGTCGCCACTGTTAGATCTGTGATTCTTTAAATAGGATGTTTCCCCAAGAACTACACGGATGCTGTAACTTAACAATCAACAGGTATTTACTGGAGTAGGGTAGTCTCAAGACTGAAGTGCAGAAGCCTGCTCCGGCTTTATATACAGGTGTGGTCACTGCCGGTACTACAGTATACAGGAGCTGTAAAACAGTTCTCTCTTAAAGGTACATACACAACACGCACTACATGACCCGAGTGGCGCCAAACATGACAGGAGTGGTCCGGGAGCTCTGCCTTTCCCTGTGAGCAGGGCAGAGGGTCACAGAGTTCCCTCCTGGGTAGGAGGTTGTAGGCCGAGCTGGGCAGTGTGAACGAGGTACCGGGAGAGTGAACCCAACAATACAGCGGCCCATCCGATAGCTGCAGCGGCCCGTCCGATAGTCTTTTCTTCCCCCCCCCGAACTGATTTGCGGGCCAGCTTAGTGTAGGAGTCAGCCGATATCTGGCTTTCCCACAACTGGCGGCGGCAGTCGAGCCCAGACCCCCGCTAAGTCAAGGAATTCAGATACGGAGCAGGGGGAGCCGGAAACCTTGATCTAACGGCAGAAATCAGCAGCCGTTTTGTTAGGTTTCTTTTCTTCCCCTAGCATTTTTTTAAACAGTCAGTGGAAAGAGTCTCTGTAGCTTAGCAACAGCTTCAGAGACGCTTCCAAGGCAGGGCCCGAGTGTTTCCAAGCTGTTGCTAAGCAACAGTGTTTGTTGTCAGATACGGAGATGAAAACCTTCTGAAATCCGAAAAATTCCGAAAACCGAAACACAGCTGGTCCCAAGGTTTTCGGATAAAGGATAGTCTACCTGTACTGTGTTTTAACAACGGTTTTAGCAATGGTTCAGTTACGGCGTTGTTTACATCGAGTGCAATACTCAAACATAAGTATGATGACAATTAGCAACTGCACCACCACCAATACATGAGATGCAATTCTGATCCAGGGGTGAATGCCCACCCTAATACCCCAGTCCCAAAGTGTCTGCCACCATGAGGCATCTTCCAGCTTGGCCTCCACATCCTTCCCCAGTTGTTTGACCCCTTGCTCAATTCGGTGATATTGCTTAATTATCACCCCGGCCTCTTTCCTCAGTTCCAAAAGGTGTTCTGGTAGTTTCGGGATGTCCTTCCCCTCAGGGAGTACATATTCGAGCATGCTATCCTTTAGATCCTCAGTTGGACTCACCCGTTCCTCGCGGGGCGACCGTAGGTAGGTTATGGTTGCATGTCCGATCGTTGTTGGGGCCCGGGGGCGGAAGCAGAAACTTGAGCTGGTCACTGGGCACTGGATGGTACCATACTGGTATTGAGATTCACTGGTGGTCACACAGTATTCTCCTTTTCCCCAGTGTGCTGCTCGCGTTGGCTCATGGCGGGCGCTGGAAATTTCAAGGGTACAGTTTAAGGTGGTGTTAAACAAGGGTACAGTTTAACATCGCTCCTGGCCCCGTCCCCACAGGATGTGGGCAGACTACGTTACTCCCCCTTTCTCTGCATCCCTCTAGCGAGATCCCCATCAAGAAGGAATCTTTCTGGGTTGCGTAACTGGGTGCGTGGTGGTATCTGAGTCAATTGCCATCTCTTATGATCCCGACATTCTCTACCTCGTAGAGGGGCTTGGATTCCCTTTCCTGCAGACTGGGTACAGCTAATACCATTCCTATCCAGGGAATTAACTGTGGATGACCCTACACTGTAAGCAGTGGCTATATCATTTACCAGGTTCCTCTTGTGGCGAGATAGGCTCGACCGCATGCGTCCCCCAGAGGCTCGGAGCGCATCAGTAGCTGTCATGTCAAGGAGCCGACCTTGTACGCCACTCGCACCATGGTGGGTAACCCCATCTGGCTAATATTGAGGACAAGCAAAACTATCTCATGGTGTACATTCTCAAATCAGCGCCTATCAGAATCCTGGATCACGAGCCCCACTTTGGGTCCCGAGCTAGGCTGCGGACACCTCAACGGTTCCTCCGTAGTCAAAGTGGTGTGCTTCGGGGCCCCTGTTACTGGGGTGGTCAGTGTGGTTGTTATTATGTCCGTGTATAATTGAGACACGGACAGCAGGAGTTGATTATAACAAGTCTTTACTGAATGGAGACAATCGGGAAACTGAAACTACAGAAGGCTGCTAGCGCCTTTTATACAGGGGTGGTCACTGCCGGTACTGCAGTCTGAGACCAGTTATTCCCTTAAAGGTACATACACAACAATTCCTCCCCTTTTAGATAAACAGTACATAACATTCATTTAACAACTAAATGATAACTAATTACAATCACAATTACGGTTGCTAGATACATTGGTTGAGGTTAAGCAATTATAAGTTCAGTCTTTGAGGAGGCTTCCTGATTCTGTCTGGATAACGCCTCTTTGGGGTATCAGGTTCTTCTGGCAAGGTTGAGTCGGGATCAATGTCGTTGTTTGGTTCATCTGCTTCCAATATCACCGATTCTGCGGTAGATGCAATTGGTACGTCGGTTTCATCGCCAGGTGTATCAGATCATGGTGTGGAGTTGACGTTTTCCAGTGACTCTAGAATCTGGTCAGCATGGCGCCTTACAATGTTCTCTCCAACGTCCACGGTATACATAAGAGGTCCTTACCGTGTACAAATCGTTCCTGGCTGCCATTTTTCTGTGCGGTAGTCCCGGGCCAAAACTGGTTGACCTATCTTAAAACTCCTGGTCGGTCTTTCATTCATATTCTGAAACTGCCTGTTCTCCACATCGCTTCTGATGTTCGGCTTAACCAAATCCAAGCGGCATCGTAGTCTTCGATTGAAGAACATCATGGCAGGAGTTTGGTTGGTAACCGCATGTGTCGCATTCCGGTAGGCAAACAAGAAGTTGTCCACCTTGTGTTGTAGGGGTATATCTTCATTACACATTGCCTTGATAGCCTTCTTGAATGTTTGAACAAACCTCTCGGCCAATCCATTAGTGGCTGGATGATATGGGGCAGATGTGTAATGCTTAACACCATTGTTCTTTAAGAACCTCCGGAACTCTTCAGACACAAACTGTGGTCCATTGTCAGAGCAAATCTGTTCAGGCAGCCCATTCCTGGCGAATATGGTTCGTAAGACTGTGATAGTTTTTTCTGTGGTGGTTGAGGACATTTTTATTACCTCTGGCCACTTTGAATGTGCATCCACCGCAATTAAAAACATCGAGTCCATGAAGGGACCAGCAAAATCAATGTACACCCTTTGCCATGGAGATGAGGGCCACTCCCATGGATGTGGAGGGGATTGTGGTGGGGCGTTTTGGACCTTCTGGCATCCTGTACAGCTCTTGGTCATCTCTTCAATTTCTCTATCGATTCCCGGCCACCGCACAAACGCTCTGGCTAAGTTCTTCATTTTTACTCCTCCCAGATGACCCTCATGAAGCTCATTGAGCACTCTATCCTTCAATTTGGGTGGAATTACTACTCTGGATCCACACATCAAGGTTCCTCTGCACACTGACAGCTGTTCTCTTCTCGGCGAGAATGCTGGCAGCAGTGGTTCGCCATGTGTTGGCCATCCCTCCACCATTAAATCATAGACCCGGGATAGTGTCGGGTCATTTCGTGTTTCCTTTTCTATGTTTGCATCCGTCACAGGGAGACATTCGACTATGGTCGAGTGGAATATCTCCATTGGATCCACTGCAAGTTCTTCTTCCACCGTCGGCAACGGTAGGCGCGACAATCCATCAGCATTCCCATGCTGTTTAGTTCCTTTGTACTCGATGTCATATTGGTGTGCCCCTAGGAAAAGGGACCACCTCTGTAGCCGTTGTGCTGTCATTATCGGTACGCCCTTCTGAGGGTTGAAAATTGGGACAAGAGGTTGATGATCAGTTAGTAGAGTAAATTTTTGACCGTGCAGGTAGTGATTGAACTTCTTCACCCCCCACACTAGGCTGAGGGCCTCTCTGTCAATCTGGGCGTAGTTACGCTCGGCAGGAGTTAACGAGCGTGACGCAAAAGCTATCGGCCTCTCTAAACCATCAAGGAATTTATGTGACAGTACCGCCCCAATGCCGTAGGGAGACGCATCACACGCCAGTCTTATCGGTAGTGATGGGTTGTAGTGAGCCAATACTTCTCTTGAAGTGATTAAGTCCGTACTCTTCTGAAAGGCCCGCTTACAGTCATTGCTCCATTTCCATGCTACTCCCGTTCGTAGTAGGGCGTTCAGTGGGTGCAGAATTGTGGACAAATTCGGTAAAAACTTATGGTAGTAATTCACCAATCCGAGGAATGACCTCAGTTGCGACACATTTTCAGGCGCTGGGGCCTTAACAACCGCTTCAATTTTGTCAGGGGACTTATGTAACCCCTCTTCATCAATCACGTGGCCACAATACGATATCTGTTTCTTAAAAAACTCGCACTTGGGGCAGTTGGCTCGTAGCCCATGTTCACGTAGTCTAGTGAGCACCTGTTCTAGGTTGTTAAGGTGTTCACTGTCATCTTCACCTGTCACTAGGATGTCATCCAAGTAACACTGAGTCCCCGGAATCCCTTGCAGGACTTGTTCCATCACTCTTTGCCATATCGCCGGAGCTGATGCTACTCCGAATACCAATCGATGATACTGGTAAAGACCTTTGTGAGTGTTTATCGTGAGATACTTCCTAGAGGATTCTTCAACCTCCATCTGCAAATACGCTTGTGCTAGGTCAATTTTTGTAAAACGCTTACCTCTAGATAGTGAGGCGAAGATGTCTTCTATCCTTGGAAGAGGATATTGTACTGTGTGAAGGACTGGGTTCACCGTCACCTTGAAGTCCCCACAGATGCGAACCTTCCTTGGCTCCTCAGACTTATTGTTTAACGTTTTCTTCATGACAGGAATGATGGGTGTCGCCCACTCGCTCCAGTCTACCTTAGACAACACGCCTGCATTCTCCAGATTCTCCAGCTCTGCCTCGACGGTTGGGCGAATTGCATATGGTACCGGTCTGGCTTTGAAAAACTTGGGAATTGCATTCTCTTCTATTTTTATCGAGGTGGTTACGCCTTTAAGAGTGCCCAGTTCTTGTTGAAATACCTCTTTGGTGTTAACTAAAATTGTTGACAATCGTCCAGGAGTGACGTCGTCATCTTTTTTACCAGCCACCGTCATTGCCTGAATGGAGTGCCAGTCTAAGCTTATCTTTCTGATCCATTCACGTCCCAATAACGGTGGTCCACCATCTTGCAGTATGTAGAGATACAATTTCCGTATTTTCTTGCCGTTGTATTCGACAGGCACCCTTATTTTTCCTCTGGGGTATACTTCTTGCCCCGTATACGTCGTCAAGACGATGGATGTCTCTCTCAAGGGTATGTGTGAGAATAGCCGCTCGTAGTCTCGTCGATGCATGACGGTTAGCGCTGATCCTGTATCCAATTCCATTTTAACTTGGGACCCTGCTATCGTGAGGGTGACCCAAATGGTTCGGTGATCCTCTTTTGCGATTACATTGTGAAGTTTGAGACAGCTTAGTCTCTTGTTCCCGGATTCACTATCGCTCACCTGGTCTTCGGAACCACTGTCCGTCATCTTTTGTACTTTCTTGTACGGTTCCTTAGTAGCCTTTTTGTTGTCGTTGGTCTTCTTCCCAGACCTGCAAACTCGTGCAATGTGTCCCATCTTTCCGCATTGCCTGCATATTTTGTCCTTGGACCAGCAGTCCTTCTGGTCATGGGTTGTTCTGCCGCAGCGATAACATTTTGCAAATCCCCGTGTCATTTTGTGGGTGCCGTATTCCTATGGCTTTTGTTGTATTTCTGCAGCTCCCCTGGCTGCTGCTTCGTACGATATTGCCACGCTGAAAGCCTTATCTAGCGTCAGCTCTTTCTCTGAGAGTAACTTCTTCAGGGTTCCTTCACTCAGGAGTCCACAGACAAATTTGGCCCGTAGGGTATCTGCCAGTCCTGCTCCGAACTGGCAGTGGTTTGATAGCTTGCGTAGTTCCGTAAGGTAAATCAGCATTGCTCTCATCTTTATGCTGAGTTCTCCTGTGGAATTTAAATCTTTCTGCTATCAGCAGCAGTGCAGGGTTTAGGTGTTCCTGTAGGGTAGCAACAATTTCGTTAAAACTCTTCACCTTCGGTTTGGCTGGAGTAATCAGGTCCCGCAATAGGCCGTACGTTCTTGCGCCCATTAAGTTTAGCAGTACCGATGCCTTTTTCTCATCGGCTATTTCGTTTGCCTCGCAATATACCTCGACTCTTTCCACATACGTGGTCCAGTCTTCTATTGCATTATCAAAGGCAGTGATATAGCCAGTCTTCGGCATCTTGGAAATCTAAAATGGCACCTCCCGCGCTTTGCCTTCTTCCCCGATTTAACAAAATGGCGCCTCCCGTGCTTTGCCTTCTTCCCCGCTGGATTAAGATGGCGCCTCCCGCGCTTTGCCTTCTTCCCCGCTGTTGCTAGCGCTGCTTTCCGCGGTTTCCGTGGCAACCTGCAGCTCCTCGCGGCTTTCTGCGCGTTTAATATTTTAAATTTTTTTATTATTTTCCCGTCGTGGAACAACCCTGTGGGACTCTTGCCTCCCTCTTCTCGGGTCTGTACGCTGCCCGGCTTCGTAGCACCGCCCGCGCCCTGTGTGCTCCACCCTCTCTCTCTCTCCTCTTCCCGACAACGCTGCTCGGCCCCGTTGCAAGCCACCCGCTCGAGTTCTAGACCGCCGCAGCCCAGGAAGGATCAGTGTACTACCTGCCACCAGCCCGATTAGCTGAAGCACCGTCGACAGGAACCAAGCCCCGCTCTCGACAGCCTCTCCTGCAAATCTTCAACCCCGCTGACTCAGGGGCGGATGCCCACGGTCGACGCCCGTTTCTACTGCTTCTTTCTTCCTTCTGGCCTCGACCTCTGCTCACTTCGCTTCAGGAATGGATCCCATGAGGTGGTGCAGACTGTAGGTAAGTTCGTATCTGCTCGTCGCCAATATTATGTCCGTGTATAATTGAGACACGGACAGCAGGAGTTGATTATAACAAGTCTTTACTGAATGGAGACAATCGGGGAACTGAAACTACAGAAGGCTGCTAGCGCCTTTTATACAGGGGTGGTCACTGCCGGTACTGCAGTCTGAGACCAGTTATTCCCTTAAAGGTACATACACAACAGTTGTGGTGGTAGGAGTATCCTGGGGATTCAGCTTCCAACACCAATCATCAGAGTTGGTGCACTTGGAGGTTGGGCATAGTTCCCACCCTCCTTCTTCCTGCTGGGGTACCCCGCACATCTGAGTGAAATCCTTCCCACATCTTACTTGCATAGTTCCTCCCTGAACGCATGTTAATGTATCATCACTCTTCTTTCCGAAGCATACCGTGCTCATGTTTGTCCATTTAACAGCCATCCCCGTGTTACCCCTATCCCCTGTATCGCCTGGCTTGTTGTCAAATATGCTTACGCCCGTTAACCTGGAGCTACAATTTAAATACACGGTTTTATCAACTGTGACAGTTAACGCCTCACATTCCTGATCGCAACTGTCATCGCTCGAGTTCCTGTAATACAGGCCTCGTTGCTCCCTTCGGTCGACCAATGTGGCTCCTTCTGTGGTTGCCGTGGCCAGGCATATCAGTAAGATCATCCGTATCTGAGTCCTGTAGAGGGAGATAAACAGTGGACGCCGGTCATCACCGGTTTAGTCCTTATTATTTACTGTGCTTTCAAATTTTTAAGTTGCGTCCAGTGTTTCCACCGAACTTTTCCTTTCATATTTACGCATGTGCAAGTGTTGCTGGCCATTAGGACCTCGTAGGGTCCCTGCCAGCGAGGTGCCCATCCTGGTCTGGCGGGTGAGACTCTTACCATCACCCTGTCCCCTACTACTGGTAAATTTTGTTCTTCCTCCGTTTCCTCCAATTCCATATCCCTGACTGTTTGTTGGTCCCTGACTTCCTGTCTCAGATCATGCAGTTGTTTGCATAGTTCCTTAATAAACCGCCTAATCCTGTCGTGGGCTGGTCCCACGTCTTCACTACCCGTGATCGTGCCCTCGGGCAGTCTCATGGCCCGCCCGGTCATTCGTTCAAACGGTGTTAGTCCGGTTGTGCGTAGCCCTCAGCCTCATTAGGATGCTAGGTAGTAGGTCCGCCCACTCCCTGCTGGTCTCGGCAATCGCCTTTGTGAGTGGGGCCTTTAAGGTTCTACTCATTCTCTCTACCATTCCCGAGCTCTGTGGGTGGTATGGTATGTGAAACCTCTGTTTTACTCCTAATAGCCATGGTGTGGAGATGCCGGAGTTGGACTCACAAGCTTTCGGAGCGCTGCTCCTTCGTCAGGTGAAGTGGAGAAATGCATAAAGGCACAGCTTATATAGTCAGAGAATCATGTCAGATGTTTACAGGTAATATTTCCAACTGCCATTTATCACACCTCGGCAGAGAGATAATCACAGCAATCAAAGGTGTGAATGGTGTCCAAACAGGTCAGTCAGGAAAACATTACATCAAAGAACAATGAGGTGGGGTCACAAGGGGTCAATTATTGCAGATGCTGGGGTCTGTATGAAAAACAAAAAAACAGACAAAAAACATTTTTTTTGCTGGAAATCACAGCAGGTCCGGCCGCACCTGTGTAGAGAGAACAAGCCAATGTCGACTCGAGTCTGGATGACCCTGCGTCAGGTGGTGTTACATGTAGCGTGACATGAACCCAAGATCCCCGTTGAGGCCATCCCCACGCCTCCACTACTCGCTTTCAAACAGCCGCCTAACCTCAAACAGACCATCGTTTGCAGCAAATTACCCAGCTTTCAGGAGAACAGTGACCACGACACCACACAACCCTGCCACAGCAACCTCTGCAAGACATGCCAGATCATCAACACAGATACCATCATCACACGTGAGGACACCACCCACCAGGTACATGGTACATACTCATGTGACTCGGCCAATGTTGTCTACCTCATACGTTGCAGGAAAGGATGCCCCGGAGCATGGTACATCGGCGTGACCATGCAGACACTGCGACAAAGGAGGAACGGACACCGCGCAACAATCGCCAGGCAGGAGTGTTCCCTCCCATTCGGGGAACACTTCAGCAGTCAAGGACATTCAGCCTCCGATCTTCGGGTAAGCATTCTCCAAGGCGGCCTTCGAGACACACGACAACGCAAAATCGTCAAGCAGAAACTGATAGCCAAGTTCCGCACCCATGAGGACGGCCTCAACCGAGATCTTGGGTTCATGTCACGCTACATGTAACCCCACCTGACGCAGGGTCATCCAGACTCGAGTCGACATTGGCTTGTTCTCTCTACACAGATGCGGCCGGACCTGCTGTGATTTCCAGCAAAAAAAATGTTTTTTGTCTGTTTTTTTGTTTTTCATACAGACCCCAGCATCTGCAATAATTGACCCCTTGTGACCCCACCTCATTGTTCTTTGATGTAATGTTTTCCTGACTGACCTGTTTGGACACCATCCACACCTTTGATTGCTGTGATTATCTCTCTGCCGAGGTGGGATAAAGGGCAGTTGGAAATATTACCTGTAAACATCTGACATGATTCTCTGACTATATAAGCTGTGTCTTTATGCATTTCTCCACTTCACCTGATGAAGGAGCAGTGCTCCGAAAGCTTGTGATTTCAAATAAAGCTGTTGGACTATAACCTGGTGTTGTGTGACTTCTTACATTACTCCTAATAGGCCACATGTCTGCTTGATGACTTTGCCAGTGAAGTGTGTTCCCTGATCTGAGTCTATTTGCAGTGGCACCCCCCACTCCAGTTGTTCCGGGGGCCGGTACGACCTATTTCTCTGCGGCTAATTTTATAATTTCCCTGACTTCTTCTCGGGTCAGGTGGGTGCTAGACTGTACCATCCCCTGTCTAGGTCCCTGGCCCTCTTTGCCCCCTCCTCTGGCCCAGCAATCTGCTCGGCTGTGACCCGTCTTACGACAGTTACCACACCTCTGGTCCTTGTTCCCTTTCTCCATTTTACATTCGCGGGCCCTGTGTCCGGGTTTGCCGCAGTTGTAACAATTCCCAGAACAGGCCACCACCGCTACCCTCCCGCCGTGTGCTTCCTTACCCTTTCTGCTTCTCGTATCTACCTCAGTGGCCCATTCCACAACTTCCTCAAAGTCAGCTCCCACCGGTATTCCGAATTCAAGGATCTTCTGGTGTTCTGCACTAAGGCTTCAACATTTTTAGAAACACTGGATCGTCTCTGCCTGGGTTATCTGTTCCCAAGAAGTCGCAATACGTGGTGTATTTTCACTCCGCGTACTCATGGGCCCTTTCGCCTATATTCTGGGTTAGTCCCACCACCGCTGACCAGTTAGATCGGGCTTTCCCTAGTCCTCCCTTTACCAATTGCTTAAAACGGTTGTATCTTCCTAGCTGATCCAATCCCCGTGCATCCTTCCAATTTCCACTAAGGATTAAGTTGGGCATCCCTAGCCAGGTTTGCCGGGGTACCTTGTGTTATGTTCATTAATAAATAGACATTCTTATTATGAACACAGCTAGCTTTTGCTAGACCTTTTATTGAGCACATGTGGACTAGGTACTGTATCTGTGAAGGCTTCCATCTTGACTGCTGCCTTGTGGGTAGCCTAGTGCCTCATGGGTAATGTAGTCTTAATATCATACAGCTGGGTAGTGTAGTCTTATACATACAGCTATATACAGCTCTACGGCTCCACCTAGTGTCCACTATAGAATGACATGTTATTGATCGTTACACCTTGGACTTTACGAGGACATGTATATCTTCCGGGTGAAGTGAGTGTACATCTATCATCTCCTCTAACTTATTCCAAAAGTCGGTGTTTGCATGGTTTGTTTTAGGGGTCGGGAGGTCCCTCGTCATCATCTGTTTCTCGGCTGGGGTGTACGGGACATATCGTACTGTAGCCTGAGCCTGCCCATTTCCCACTTGTCTAATCTCCGTTGTAATAGGGGCCATGGCCATTCCGCCCTTCGTCCTGGTTTCGGGCAGTGGCGGGCTGATGGTCCCTCTGCGTTATATTTAGGTGGGGGCGCCCAACCCCCGTCATCATCCTGTCTGTCGTAATCTGCGGCTTCCTTCTCTAATTCTCCCCAGTCAACGTCATCATTATTGTCTGTCACTCTAAACCTTGGTCCCGGTGCCCGTCTCGCACTGACCTTAACCTTTTCCTTTTCTATATAACTTTGTACATGTTTACTGAGTCCTAAGTAGCTACTAATAATTATAAGTACTCCCTTCTCTTCCTTACCCTTACACTGGGTGCCCCACCATTCCCTTTGCCTGTCCGGACTGTCGTTCGGACTCCAGCCTTTCTTTTTCATTTTCTCGATTAGTTTCTTATTTATTCTGCTATAAATTTGGTTATGGACCCTTCCGGTCCCCAGTCTTCCCCTCCTGTGACCATTTTTTTTATTCCTCTGGCCTGCGCAAATGGTAACTCGGACCATCCTGCTACAACGCGGTTCTGGTTACCTACGGCGGCTCGCAGTTCTACTGCGCAGAGATCACTCCAGTACCCGCTAGTCTCCTGTTCTGATTCCGTACAGTCTCACGTCCAGCCTTCTGGGGTTCCGCAGCTAACTATGGGAGGTAATATAAGGTACTCACCCGACTTGCGGTCCCATTATAGTTGGTCGTTCGACTGCGTCCTGGGAATCCTGCCGACTACGCCAAGTTGCTCTGGGATTTTTCTCTGCCCCAAAGCAGACGGGGACGAGCGTGTACTGGTTCCAAGCGATCTTTATTCATGCACGTGCAGGGAGAGGCCCTCTCAGTCTGAACTGAGAGGGGAGTCTAATTTTTACATTCGAGCAGTTGGCTTATATACAACTTACATTTGTTTCCTTCACATCCTCGGGACTTGGCCAATTAATTGTCCAAGTCACGTACACTTAATCACATCTCCACAAAACACATCTTGTTTATCTCATTTGCCCTGTTTCCAAATCTGCCATTGTTTTACTCTTTAGCTCTTATCCAATTTCGTACACTTAACCACATCTTCGCAAATCACATTGGCAGCCCATTGTTCAATGTATGGCCTCCTTGCTTTCTTTCACTCCCCCAATCATCGTGTAATATGCTTTTTCCAACTGTCTTTGTTCTGCCAGACTTCTCCTTTATTACATCAGCCAGCTCGTCAGTTAAGCCACTAATCTAACTTTTAACCCCTTCAGTCTCCCTCTAAAGATCTAACCCATCCATTCCTTACAGTCATTCCATCACTCTCACTCAACCTTCTCTTCTTTCCCTCCTTGCAGGAAAAGAGAGCCCACAATAAGAGGGAGAGGGGGAGAACCAGTGGTGGCCCTCCATCATTTGCAAACCTTGCAACAGCTGCTTTAGAAAGAGCTGGAGTCGCTGAGCAGCTGGAGGTGGGAGTCGGAGAGAGGGGGCATCTCAGCAATCCGGTGACAAAATTACATATGGTGAGGGCGATGGTTCCTCTGGGGAGTGCAGCCAGAGCCAAGTCCACAGCACCATGGAAGGCTCAGCTGCACAGGCGGGGGCGAAGAGGAGAGGGAGAGCAATAGTGATAGGGGATTCAATAGTTAGGGGAGGAGACAGGCGTTTCTGCAGCCGCAGACGTGACTCCAGGATGGAATGTTGCCTCCCTGGTTCCAGGGTCAAGGATGTCACTGAATGGCTGCAGGGCATTCTGAGGGGGGAGGGTGAACAGCCATAGGTCGTGGTCCATTTCAGTACCAACAACATAGGTAGGAAGAGGGATGAGGTCCTGCAGGCAGAGTTTGGGGAGCTAGGAAAGAGGTTAAAAAGCAGGACCTCAAAGGTAGTAATCTTCGGATTACTACCAGTACTACGTGCTAGTGAGTACAGAAATAGGAAGATAGAGCAGATGAATGCGTGGCTGGAGAGATGGTGTAGGAGGGAGGGCTTTAGATTTCTGAGGAATTGGAACTGTTTCTGGGGGAGGTGGGACCTCTGCAAGCCAGACGGGTTGCACCTCAATGGGAACGGGACCAATATCCTCGCGGGAGGGTTTGCTAGTGCTGTTGGGGAGGGTTTAAACTAGCTTGGCAGGGGGAGGGGAACCTAAGTATAGAGTCAATAGGGAGGGAAGAAAAACTGGAATTGGAAAACAAAAATGTAGAAAGTAAGTTGGAAGGACAGAGGAATCAAGGGCTAGATAGTAGTCAACAAGGAGGTTTGCCTGTACTAAATGGTCTATACTTCAATGCAAGGAGTATAGCGAACAAGGCAGATGAGCTGAGGGCACAGGTAGATACTTGGGACTATGATATTATAGCTATTACAGAGACATGGCTGAAAGAGGGGCAGGTATGGCAGCTCAACATTCCTGGTTACCGGATTTTCAAACGGGATAGAGAGGGAGGTAAAAAGGGAGGGGGGTTCGTGGTATTGATTAAAGAAACGATTACAGCTGTGAGGAGGGATGATATGTTGGAGGGATCATCAAACGAGGACATATGGGTCAAATTGAAAAACAAAAAAGGGGTGATCACATTGCTGGGAGTGTACTACAGACCCCCAAACAATGAGAGGGAGATAGAAAAACAAATATGTAGACAAATTTCTGAGAAGTGCAAAAACTATAGGGCAGTAATAATAGGGGATTTCAACTACCCCAATATTAACTGGGATAAAATTAGTGTGAAGGGTATAGAGGGTGCAAAATTCCTAAAATGCATCCAGGAGAACTTTTTTAGCCAGTACGTAGCAAGCCCAACAAGGGAGGGGGCGGTTCTGGACTTAGTTTTAGGGAATGAAGCTGGGCAGGTAGAAGGCGTCTCAGTGGGGGAGCATTTTGGTGCTAGTGACCATAATTCTGTTAGATTTAAGGTAGTTATGGAAAAGGACAAGGATAGACCAGGAATAAAAATTCTAAATTGGGGAAAAGCAAATTTTGCTAAGCTTAGAGTGGATTTAGCCAAAGTGGACTGGAAACAGCTACTTGAAGGTAAATCAGTGTCAGAGCAGTGGGAGGCAGAAAAAAGGTGGGACTAACAAATCTAGAGCCCCCTGGATGTCTAGGGACATACAGGGTAGGATAAAGAAAAAAAAGGGAGGCGTCTGACAGATACCGAGGGCTAAACACTCCAGAATCTTTAGAGGAGTACAGAAAGTGCAGGGGAAGCAATTAAAAAGGATATTAGGAAAGGAAAGAGAGAGCATGAAAAATTCTTGGCAAGTAGAATCAAGGAAAACCCAAAGATGTTTTATAAATATATTAAGAGTAAGAGGATAACGAAAGAAAGGGTAGGGCCTATTAGAGACCATGAGGGTAATCTGTGTGTGGAGGCAGGAGATGTCGGTAGGGTTCTTAATGAATACTTTGCGTCTGTTTTCACAAAGGAGAGGTTCGAAGCAGACATTGCTATCGGGGGGGGGGGGGGCGGGGGGGGCGGAGGAGTGTGAAATATTAGATGAAATAAACATAGTGAGAGAGGAAGTATTAAGGGGTTTAGCAGTTTTAAAAGTGGATAAATCCCCAGGCCCGGATGAAATGTATCCCAGGCTGTTAAGCGAAGCAAAAGAGGAAATAGCAGAGGCCCTGACCATCATTTTTCAATCCTCTCTGGCTTCAGGTGTGGTGCCGGAGGACTGCTAATGTGGTACCCTTGTTTAAAAAGGGAGAAAAGGATAGACCGAGTAATTACAGGCCAGTCAGCCTAACCTCGGTGGTGGGAAAATTATTGGAAAGAATTCTGAAGGACAGGATAAATCTTCATTTAGAAAGACATAGATTAATCAAGGATAGTCAGCACGGATTTGTTAAGGGAAGGTCGTGTCTGACAAACTTGATTGAATTTTTTGAGGAGGTAACAAGGAGGGTAGATGAGGGTAATACGTTTGATGTAGTTTATATGGACTTTAGCAAGGCTTTTGATAAGGTTCCACATGGCAGACTGGTCACGAAGTTAAAAGCCCATGGGATCCAGGGCAAAGTGTCCAGTTGGATTCAAAACTGGCTCGGAGAGAGGAAGCAGAGGGTAATGGTTGATGGGTGTTTTTGTGACTGGAAGGCTGTTTCCAGTGGGGTTCCGCAGGGCTCAGTACTAGGTCCCTTGCTTTTTGTGGTATATATCAATGATCTAGACTTGAATATAGGGGCTATGATTAAGAAGTTTGCAGACGATACTAAAATCGGCTGTGTGGTTGATACTGAAGAAGGAAGCTGTAGACTGCAGGAAGATATCAATAAATTCATCAGGTGGGCAGAACAGTGGCAAATGGGAATTCAATCCAGAGAAGTGTGAGGTAATGCATTTGGGGAGGGCTAACAAGGAAAGGGAATACATATTAAATGGTAGGACACTGAGTAGTGTAGAGGAACAAAGGGACCTTGGCGTGCATGTCCACAGATCCCTGAAGGTAGCAGGCCAGGTAGATAAGGTGGTTAAGAAGGCATACGGAATGCTTGCCTTTATTAGCCGTGGCTTAGAATACAAGAGCAGGGGGGTTATGCTTCAACTGTATAAAACACTAGTTAGGCCTCAGCTAGAGTACTGAGTGCAGTTCTGGTCACCACATTACAGGAAAGATGTGATTGCACTAGAGAGGGTACAGAGGAGATTTACAAGGATGTTGCCGGGAGTAGAGAATCTTAGCTATGAGGAAAGACTGGATAGGCTGGGTCTGTTTTCCTTGGAACAGAGGAGGCTGAGGGGAGACCTTATTGAGGTGTATAAAATTATGAGGGGCATAGATAAAGTGGATAGAAAGGACCTATTTCCCTTAGCAGAGGGGTCAAAAACCGGGGGCACAGATTTAAAGTAATTGGGGGAAGGTTTAGAGGGGATTTGAGGGGAAATTTCTTCACCCAGAAGGTTGTGGGGGTCTGGAACTCACTGCCTGAAAGGGTGGTAGAGGCAGGAACCCTAACCACATTTAAAAAGTACTTGGATGTGCACGTCAGATGCTCTAACCTGCAGGGCTACGGACCGAGAGCTGGGGAGTGGGATTAGGCTGGATAGCTCTTTGTTGGCCGGCGCGGACACGATGGGCCGAAATAGCCTCCTTCCGCGCTGTAACTTTCTATGATTCTATGATGATTCTAATCAGCTGGAGCAATGTCCACTCAACTCCCACCTCAGGTAGACAGACGTGGTTCCTGAGCAGCGTGGTTCCTGTGGCCATCCAGGTAAATTTAAAATGTAGGGGGAAAAAGACCCGCCTCCATTCCCGCCTGCGCGGTCTCCAGAACATTCCAGCCAATATGTGTACAACATGGGGGAGGGAGGCGGAAGAAATGGCACATATCTCCTTTTATGGTTCGGTGTCAAATTCTGTTTAATAAGTCTCCTGTGATGCGCCTTGGGACGTTTTACTATGTTAAAGGTCAGAGGGGGGAAAATTCGGTTGCTTTGCGCCTGTCGTTAGCGCTAACGGGGCGCAAAGCAACTAGCGCCTGGGCGCAGCGCCGCCAACGCCGCCTGCGAAATTCAGCAGGAGGTTAGCAGCGGCAGTAACCATTATCGTCAATGCCGTGCGCAGTGCCCCAGCCTCGATCTTTGGGAGCGCCCCCCTGACTTACCGCCAGACGCTATGTCCAACGGGGTCAGGGGGGCCTACCTGCGGCCGGGGCGGTGCTAATTAAAGGCGAGTTGCCGGGCGGCCGTTTTTGTTGCTGGCTGCCTGCCAGCACCTGCCCCCGTTGCTGTCCCCGGCCTCCTGACCCGCCCCCCCCCGCGGGGTGCCGGCTGCGCTCCGTGAGCCCGGCACTTCTCTTGAGTGCCGGGCTCTTTTGCTGGCACCTGGTGGCCCAGCTGGGTCCCGGGTCGCGCTGCGCAAGGCCCCTCCCCTTTAAGAAGGGGAGGAAGGCCTGCAGTACCGCGGCACATAGCGCTGCGATATTCCCTCGCAGTGCCCCAGCGCTACCATTCAACTTCGGCCACGGGGCTCTAATTTTTTGGGGTAGAAATAGCACCCCGGCGAAGTTAGCGCCCCAAAGGGGGCACAACTCAATTTTCCCCCCATAGAGTCATAGGCCTAGAAATTCGGTATAGCTGCGTTTGGGGCGCTAGTCCTGGTGATGCGCAAAGTTTAGCGCCAGGCGCAATTTAGTGCCACCTAGCGCGATATTGGGTTGCAGCGCCCCTAAAGGTGATTGCGGCGCTAAATCAGGCGCTGCACGCTACTCTTAAGGCGCTAACCCGGCGGCGCAACCCAATTTCGCGGGCGGGCTCAACAAGGTCAATCAAGGGAAAATCGCGTGGATTGGCCGGACGTCGATGTAGGCGGGACTGAAACCCGAAAGTTGGAGTCCCGCCTCCTTCCTGACAGCTTAATGAAAATCGACCCGAGTGTCTCCGCTTCCACCACTTCTGTCAGCAACGAATTCCAGGTCATTGCCACTTGCTGCGTAAAAAAGTTTTCCTCACATCCCCCCTGTATCTCTTGCCCAAAATCTGTGTCCCCTAGTCCTTGTACCATCAACTAGTGGGAGCAGCCTTTCCCCGTCTAGCCTATCCAAACCCATCATAATCTTGTACACCTCTATCAAATCACCCCTCAACCTCCTTTGCTCTAATGAAAACAAATCCAGCTTCTCCAACCTGTCCTTGTAGTTAAGATCCCCCATCCCCGAAACCATTCTGGTAAATCTCCTCTGCACCCTCTCAAGGGCCTTCACATCCTTCCTAAAGTGTGGTGACCAGAACTGGACGCTTTATAAAGGTTCAGCATAACTTCTCTACTTTTGTACTCAATACCTCTATTTATGAAGCCCAAGATCCCATAAGCTTAGTTAACCACTCTCTCAATATATCCTGCCACCTTCAGGGCCTTATCCCCATTAACTCCCAGGTCCCTCTGTCCTTGTACACTCTTTAAAACTGCATCATTAAGTGTATATTGCCTCTCCCTGTTCCTTCTGTCAAAATGCATCACCTCACACTTCTCTGTATTAAATTCCATCTGCCACTTGTCTGCCCATTCTGCTAGCCTTTCTATGTCCTGTTGCAGTCGATTGATATCATCATTATTGCTTGCCACACCCCCAGGTTTGGTGGCATTGGCAAATTTAGAAATTCTATTCTGTATTCCACTATCCAGGTCATTTATATATATCAAAAAAAGCAGTGGCCCCGGCACTGACCCTTGGGGAACACCATTGTCTACCATCCTCCAGTCTGAAAAACAGCCATTCTGTCCTTAAGCCAATTCCTTATCCTTCTTCTTACAAGCTGCCACTGACCCACCTATTCCATGAGCCTCAATTTTGTTAACCAGCCTTCTATGTGGTACTTTGTCAAATGCCTTCGGAAAATCCATGTAGACAACATCCACTGCATTCCCTTCATCAATCCTCTCTGTTACTTCATTAAAAAATTCAATTAGATTAGTCAAACATGATCTGCCTTTTACTAACCCGTGTTGGCTCTCCTTAATTAGCTTAAACCTCTCCAAATGCCCGTTAATTTTTTCCTTGATTATTGTTTCTAAAACTTCACCCACCACTGATGTTAAACTGACCGGCCTGTAGTTACTAGGATTGTCCTTACACCCTTTCTTGAACAATGGTGTCACATTTGCCACTTTCCAATCCTCAGGCACCTCCCCCGCATCTAGGGAAGATTGGAAAATAATTGGCAAGCCCTTCCGCTATCTCCTCCCCCAATTCCCTTAGCAATCTGGGATGCAAGCCATTTGGACCAGGCGACTTGTCTACTCTAAGCATACCCAGCCTTTCTAGTACATCCTGTCTATCAATTTTCACCCCTTCCATTGCTTCTAACTTTTCCACTTCTACCGATATTTTGTCAGCATCCACCTCCTTAGTAAACACCGATACAAAGTATTCATTGAGTATTCTAGCCTTGCCCTGCACCTCTAAGCATATATCACCTTCTTTGTCCCTAATAGGCCCCATCCCGCCTCTTACTACCTACTTACTGTTTACATGCCGGTAGAAGATTTTTGGGTTCCCTTTTATGTTAACTGCCATTCTACTCTCATATTCTCTCTTTGCCAATCTTATTTTCATCTTCACATCCCCTCTCAACTTATTGTATTTGGTCTGGTTCTCTCTTGAAGAATTCACCTGACATGCATCATACACCCTCTTTTTTTGTTTCATCATCTTCTCTATCTCCCTCATCATCCAAGGAGCCCTTGCTTTGGTTCCCTTACCCTTCCCTCTTGTTGGAATGTACCTAGCCTGTACTTGGAACATCTCCTCCTTAAAGATCACCCATTGTTCCATTACAGTTTTTCCTGTCAGTCTTTGGTTCCATTTTACCCTGGCTAGATCCTTTCACATCCCATTGAAGTTAGCTCTATTCCAGTTTAGAAGTTCCACTCTAGATTGTTCCTTGCTCCTCTCCATTGCTAATCTAAATCTTATGATACGATGATCACTTGTACCCACGTGTTCTCCCACAGACACTTGGTCGACCTGGCCCACCTCATTCCCCAGCACCAGATCCAGCAATGACTCCTTTCTAGTTGGGCCAAGAACATATTGGTCATGGAAATTCTCCTGAACACATTTCAGAAATTCCTCCCCCTCATTTCCCTTTACCCTAGCATTATCCCAATCGATATTTGGGTAATTAAAGTCCCCCAATATCACCACTCTATAGCTCTTGCATATCTCTGTGATTTCCCTGCAGATTTGCTCCTCTACCTCCCTCTCACTATTTGGAGGCCTATAGAATACCCCCAATAGCGTAATCATACCCTTTTTGCTCCTCAACTCTAACCAAATGGATTCTGTCCTTGTCCCCTCAAGAACATCCTCCCTTTCCAATACTACAATGCCTTCTTTAATCAGCACTGCCACCCCACCTCCCTTTTTTCCTTCCCTATCTTTTCTGAACACCTTTTACGCTTGAATATTAAGTGCCCAGTCCTCACCGTTTTTAAGCCACGTTTCCATTATTGCCACAACATCACATTGCCACACAGCTAATTGTGCTTGTAGCTCATCAACCTTATTCACCACACTTTGTGCGTTTACGTACATGCATTCTAAACCCATTTTTGAATTTTTCGTAGTCTTTCTTAGTCTGCTACTGTCTACTACCGCCTCTAATACTACTTTCTTCTCTAGTACTATCCAACACACTCAGGCCTAGAAATTGGGTTGGGGCGCCAAAGTGGCGCAAAAGTCGCCTGAGCGCAGGATTTAGCGCAGCGTTTGAGGCTTTAGCGATCGTCAGATATTCAGTTTCATTGCCCCTCGAGGGACACGGGGCGAGGCTCGAGGCGCTCCGCGTCCCTCTTAGGGCGCTGAAACTGAATATCGCAGCGCAACGTGCCGCAGCGCCACACGCTGCGGCACGGCACGCTGCGGTACTGCAGGCCTTCCTCCCACTGTTAAGG
Source organism: Somniosus microcephalus (assembly GCF_052327205.1). NCBI lineage: Eukaryota > Metazoa > Chordata > Chondrichthyes > Squaliformes > Somniosidae > Somniosus > Somniosus microcephalus. The sequence continues at coordinate 185,869,374 of NC_140999.1, read as the reverse complement.
GGGAGGTGCCTGCAACAGCGCAATCCCCGCTTGCGAGTGCCGGCAAACGAGCCCGGCACCAAGGAGACGTGCCGGGCTCTCGGGAAACAGCCGGCAATGCCGCGGGGGGGGGGAGGTTAGGAGGACGGGGACGGAGGTGCTGGCAGGCGGCCGCTGAAAAAGGCGGCCGCCCCACACCTCCACCTTAACTTGCGCCGCTGCCGGCACAGTAAGGCCCCGTGAACGGTGCAACTGCGGCGTTCGCTACCAAATATCGCGAACGGGGCGCGAATGGGGCGCTGCGCACACCGATGACGTCATCGGTGGCGGCGCAGCGCAAATGGCTAACGCCACCATTAGCGCCCCTGCTGAATATCGCGGGAGGCGCAGCCAGTGGCGCTACAGCCACTGACTGCCTCTTTAGGCGCTAACAGGTGGCGCTACTCACCCAATTTTTCCCCCTCACTCTTTTATGCACCTTATTCCTCTTTTCTACTCCTATATTCTGGTGCCCAGCCCCCTGCCAAGTTAGTTCAAACCCTCCCCAACAGCACTAGCAAACCTCCCCATGAGAATATTGGTCCCAGCTCTGTTGAGGTGTAACCTGCCTGGCTTGTACAGGTCCCACCTTCCCCAGAAATGATCCCAATGCCTCAGGAATCTAAAGCCCTCCCTCCTGCACCATCTCTCCAGCCATGCATTCATCTGTTCTATCCTCCTATTCCTGTACTCACTAGCACGTGGCACCGGGAGTAATCCGGAGATTGCTACCTTTGAGGTCCTGCTTTTTAATCTCTCTTCTAGCTCCCTAAACTCTGCCTGCAGGACCTCATCCCTCTTTCTGCCTATGTCGTTGGTACCAATATGTTCTCCCTCGCCCTTCAGAGTGTCCTGCAGCCGCTCAGTAACATCCTTGACCCTGGCACCAGGGAGGCAACATACCATCCTGGAGTCACGTCTACGTCCTCAGAAACGCCTGTCTGCTCCCCTAACTATCGACTCCCCTACCACTATTGCTCTTCCACTCTTTTTCCTCCCCCCCCTGTGCAGCTGAGCCACCCGTGGTGCCATGGACTTGACTCTGGCTGCATTCCCCAGAGGAACCATCGCCCCCACCAGTACTCAGAGCAGAATACTGGTTGGAGAGCGCGATGCACTCCGGGGACTCCTGCACTACCTGCCTGGTCCTCCTCTTCTGTCTGGCGGTCACCCATTACCTCTCTGCCTGCATACTCTTAAGCTGAGGGGTGACCACCTCTAGAAACGTGCTATCCCTGTAACTCTCAGCCTCGCGGATGCACCGCAGTGACTCCAGCCGCTGCTCAAGCTCCGAAACCCGGTGCTCGAGTTGCTGTATCTGGCGACACTTCCCGCACATGCGGTCGTCCAGGCTACGCAAAGCGTCCAGGACTTCCCACATGGCACAGGCTGTGCACTCCACGGGACTGAGCTGCCCTGCCATGCCTCTATTTAATAGATTAAGAACTAACCCAGCAGAAATAAACTTAAAACTTAACAAAAAACACTCCCCAGCTACTCACCAATCAGCTCTTTCCCTCTATTTAATAGGCTATTAACTAACTTAGCAGAAATAAATTTATAAACTTAAAAAAGTACACTCACCAGCTACTCACCAATCAGCTCCTTCCCTTGTGCTGATGTCACTTTTATTACTCTGAGTTCATTTAAAAAAAAACTGCCTCTGTTGAGTTGCTGCCGCTCCTTTTAGCTGCTCCGCTCTCGCTGTGCTCCCTCCAGGTCCGCTCCTCCCGGTGTCAGGTGCTATATAAATGCAAGTTGTTTTGTTGTTTCTGTAGCAGGGGAAAGGGTGGTGAAGGACCATATAGCTGCATCAGTCTTGTGTCCAATGGGATGATGCAGGGGATGGGGACAAAGTGACAATTTATTCAATTCCCAATCAGGCTTAGAGAAAATGCTAAGGAGCAGTAGGGACTCAGACACCTAAACCTGGGTCACAAATTGGGAACAAATACTAACCCAGAGTAGAATTCCTGATAGAAAGCGAGGAGAGCGATTGTGGGAGAGGGAAGGAAATGTCTCGGGAGCATTAAGTATTGACGTGGCTGCATTAATAAGCATCAACTGGATAAACAACCCTTGTGCATTGTCACGTTTTTGTAGTTTTAATCATTTATTTCATGGAAAAGGAATTGTGCATGGATTGTACTTAAGTGCTGTGTTTTAAAACACAATGCGGCGGATCTTGACTTCGTGTGATTGTGTAAAACAGGCATTACTGAGTCGGCAGCTTGTGTTGTATCTCTCCCGATTTTTATTTCCACTGAAAGTCAAGATCTACCCCAGAGAATTTGTACAGGGTTTAAGAAAAAGCTACAATGCTGCAGGCATTGAAGAGCTACATTAAATCCAGATCAGCTGGTTTGCGGAATGTCACTGTGCACAGCCTATTTCAAACTGATAAAATTAGGGTCCGTTGTCTTATTCCAGGTACGTTAATTCCTTTTGAGATTAGCTGAAATGTCTTCTTTAAGCCTGTATTCCAAGGGGAGGAGGAGGCGAGGTAGCCAGTTTATTGACGGTGAATCACTGACTGAGGAAGGACTCAGGAGACCAGCTATCCCATTGTTGGCACAACAGAGAAAAAAGGACAATACGGCATACAGGTAGTGAGCCAGCCTCGGGAGGATTTAGGGAGAGAAGCTCACTCAACTCAAGCCTAGAACGAGTCAGAAAAAGAAAAGGATGAAAAATTAAGTGTGCCCACTAATCGAAATATTGTGGTGCGTTTTTTTCAATTATTTTTTGTTTTTGAGGAGAGCTCTGTAGAAAGTTAAATGAAGGTAAGGTGTGATTATAGCTCTTACTCTGAATGTTCACTTGTTGTCTGTAAGATAAAGTCGTTTAGTGATTGATACTTGGTCTTGTCTCACTGAAATGTTTTAGTCCGCCTTTAGAAAGAATGGAGATGCACATGTGAGGGTCGCATGTAAATGACACACAATATCCAATCTAATCGCAAAAGGGGTCCTATTAGTGTACCCCTGGGTTACACCCCCATATATAATTTGATATAGGGCAGTATAGGCACACTCCTGAACATAAGGCGATCAGACCATTTACAGGAGTGACCAGCACCGCTGGTCAGATGTATGGGTGCTGCCCACTGAACCACAGCTAACACCTGTCATACTATCACAGCAAAGCCAGATCTAGTTCTCACCCAACATTCACACATACCCTTTCCAACACATGTCGCTGATCAGTAGCAGGAACCCTGGCTGATTTATCACCTTCCTAACTCAGAATCATTGAGGCCAATGTTAGTGTCCCTATTATATCAATAGCTGAAACCAGAGGTCCTGAGAGAATATCTAAGGAAGACATAAAACTTGTAACAGGTTTACATTGGTTTTGATGTTTTTATACAAAGCGCAAATTCTGGTTACTACCGCTGGCCTAGAGCTGGTTTCTCTAGCTCTGTCAGTGCTTCATGAATGCTGCGGGAAAAGGACAGTGCGTACAAACATCAAATCCTGCAATGATTTGTGAATGGCCAGTCTTGCTGTGAATATGAAAAAAATAAATCCAGGATTTGGAGACACAAATGCCTGCTGGGAACTATAGCCCAGTACCTTGTTGAGGTTCTTCAGTTGCACTGGTGACTCTGGGCAACCCGATTAAATCAAGCCCGAGGTTTCACAGAAAGGCATAGGCCTCTGAGGAAAAACATCGTTAGACAGGTAATAACCATAGAAAATGCTATTGAATAATGTTTATAACACAATATAGATGCAAAAAATTACAAAATTTAGAAGTAAATGCTTAAACTCGCCTATATATAAAACAGCATTTTCTGTGTTTTTAGTGATGTTGTTTGAGGGATAAATATTGGTCAGGACACCGGGGAGAACCCCCCCGCTCTTATCCAAAATAATGCCATGAGATCTTTTATGTCCACCTAAAAGGCCAGACGGGGCCTCAGTTTAATGTCTCAAGACGAACCTCCGACAGTGCAGCACTCCTTCAGAACTGCACTGGAGTGTCAACAACAATAAAAACTTATATAGCGCCTTTAAAGTAGTAAAGCGTCCCAAGGTGCTTCACAGGAGTGTTACAAAACAAAATTTGACACCGAGCCACATAAGGAGATATTAGGGCAGATGACCAAAAGCTTGGTAAAAGAAGTCAACAGGACAGGATCGGACAAAGTCAATATGGATTTACAAAAGGTAATCATAGAGTCATAGAGTTATACAGCACAGAAAGAGGCCCTTCGGCCCATCGTGTCTGCGCCGTCCATCAAGCCCTGTCCAATCTAATCCCATTTTCCAGCATTTGGTCCATAGCCTTGTATGCAATGGCATTTCAAGTGCTCATCCAAATGCTTCTTGAATATTGTGAGGGTTCCTGCCTCTACCACCCTTTCAGGCAGTGAGTTCCAGACTCCAACCACCCTCTGGGTGAAAAGGTTCCTCCTCAAATCCCCTCTAAACCTCCTGCCCCTTACCTTGAATCTATGCCCCCTTGTTATTGACCCCCCTACTAAGGGGAAAAGTTCCTCTTTATCTACCCTATCTATGCCCCTCATCATTTTGTACACCTCAATCAGGTCCCCCCTCAGCCTTCTTTGCTCCAAGGAAAACAACCCCAGCCTGTTTAGTCTTTCTTCATAGCTGAGGCGCTCCATCCCAGGTAACATCGTGGTAAATCTTCTCTGCACCCTCTCCAAAGCAATCACATCCTTCCTATAGTGAGGCGACCAGAACTGCACACAGTACTCCAGCTGTGGCCTTACCAGCGTTTTGTACAGCTCCATCATAACCTCCCTGCTCTTATATTCTATGCCTCGGCTAATGAAGGCAAGTATCCCATATGCCTTTTTAACCACCTTATCTACCTGATCCGCTGCCTTCAGGGATCTATGTACATGTACACCAAGGTCCCTCTGACCCTCTGTGCTTCCTAGGGCCCTACCACTCATTGTGTATTCCCTTGCCTTATTTGTCTGTCCAAAATGCATCACCTCGCACTTTTCAGGGTTAAATTCCATTTGCCACTTTTCCGCCCATCTGACCAACCCGTTTATATCGTCCTGTAGCCTGAGGCTTTCCTCCTCGCAATTTACTACCCCACCAATTTTCGTGTCATCTGCGAACTTACTGATCATACCTTTTACATTCTCATCCAAATCATTTATGTAGATCACAAACAGCAAGGGACCCAGCACCGATCCCTGAGGTACCCCACTGGACACAGGCTTCCAGTCACAAAAGCAACCTTCGACCATCACCCTCTGCCTCCTGCCACTCAGCCAGTTTAGGATCCAACGTGCCAAGGCACCCTGGATCCCATGGGCTCTTACCTTCTTGACCAGTCTCCTATGCGGGACTTTGTCAAAAGCCTTACTGAAGTCCATGTATACCACATCCACAGCATTTCCCTCATCCACACACCTTGTCACCCCCTCGAAAAATTCAATCAGATTGGTCAGACATGATTTACCCTTGACAAAGCCATGCTGACTATCCCTGATTAATCCTTGCCTCTCCAAGTGGAGACTAATTTTGTCCCTCAGAATTTTTTCCAATAATTTCCCTACCACAGATGTTAGGCTCACTGGCCTGTAATTCCCTGGTTTATCCCCGCTACCCTTCTTGAATAATGGTACTACCTTAGCTGTTCTCCAGTCCTCTGGTACATCCCCTGTGGCCAGAGAGGTTCTGAAAATTTGTGTCAGAGCCCCTGCAACCTCCTCCTTTGCCTCACACAGCAGCCTGGGATACATCTCGTCTGGGCCTGGGGATTTATCCACTTTTTGGCCTGCTAAAACCGCTAGTACCTCCTCCCTCTCAATGCTAATATGTTCAAGTATATCACAGTCCCCTTGCCCGATTTCTATGTCTACATCGTCTTCCTCCATAGTGAACACAGATGCAAAAAAATCATTTAAAACCCCGCCTACATCATCTGGCTCTACACACAGATTGCCACTTTGGTCCCTAATGGGCCCTACCCTTTCCCTGGTTATCCTCTTGCCCTTAATATACTTATAAAACATCTTAGGATTTTCCTTTATTTTGCTCGCCAGTATTATTTCATGGCCCCTCCTCACTCTCCTAATTTCTTTTTTAAGTATGCCCCTGCACATTTTATACTCCTCTAGGGCTCCTCCATCTTTAGTCTTTTGTAACTGCCAAAAGCCCCCCTTTTTTTCCTAATGCATTTTTGTATATCCCTTGCCATCCAAGGTTCCCTTTGCTTGTTGGTACCACCCTTGACCTTTACGGGAACATGTTGGCATTGTACTCTCTCTATTTCCCTTCTGAAAGTCTCCCACTGCTTTGATGTGGATTTTCCTACAAGTAGCTGCTCCCAGTCCACTTTGGCCAGATCCTGCCTTATCATATTAAAATCGGCCTTCCCCCAATTTAGAACCCTTATTTCCGGGCTGTCTTTGTCTTTTTCCATGACCACCTTAAATCTCACCAAATTATGGTCACTGTCGCCAAAATGCTCTCCTACTGACACTTCCGCCACTTGCCCGGCTACATTCCCTAGAATTAGGTCCAGTACTAATCTACTGGAATTTTTTGAGGATGTAACTGGTAAAATAGATAAGGGAGAACCAGTGGATGTGGTGTATTTGGACTTTCAGAAGGCTTTTGATAAGGTCCCGCATAAGAGATTAGCGTGTAAAGTTAAGGCACATGGGATTGGGGGCAAGGTATTGACTTGGATAGAGAACTGGTTGGCAGACAGAAAGCAAAGAGTTGGAATAAGCGGCTCTTTTTCCGAGTGGCAGGCAGTGACTAGTGGGGTACCGCAGGGATCAATCCTTGGACCCCAGCTATTCACAATATATATTAATGATCTAGACAAGGGAACTAGATGTAATATCTCCAAATTTGCAGATGACACAAAGCTGGGTGGGCGTGTGTGCTGTGAGGAGGATGCCGAGAAACTCCAGGATGATTTGGACAGATTGGGTGATTGGGCAGAAGCATGGCAGATGCAATATAACGTGGATAAATGTGAGGTTATAGACTTTGGTGGCAAAACAGGAAGGCAGATTATTATCTGGATGGCAATAGATTGGGAGAAGGGGAAGTGCAACGAGACCTGGGCGTCCTTGTGCACCAGTTGCTGAAGGTAAGCATGCAGGTGCAGCAGGCGGTTAAGAAGGCAAATGGTATGTTGGCCTTTGTAACGAGAGGGTTTGAGTACAGGAACAAGGATGTCTTGCTGCAGTTGTACAGGGCCTTGGTGAGACCACATCTTGAGTATTGTGTGCAGTTTTGGTCACCTTATCTGAGGAAGGATGTTTTTGCCATGGAAGGAGTTCAGCGAAGATTCACCAGGCTGATACCTGGGATGGCAGGAATGATGTATGAGGAGAGATTGGGTCTCCTGGGGGTTGGGGCTTGTACTCGCTGGAGTTTAGAAGAATGAGAGGGGATCTCATTGAAACTTATAAAATTCTGACAGGACTGGACAGACTAGATGCAGGAAGGATGTTCCCGATGGTCGGGGAGTCCAGAACCAGGGGTCACAGTCTAAGGATAAGGGGTAAGCCATTTAGGACAGAAATGAGGAGGAATTTCTTCACCCAGAGAGTGGTGAACCTGTGGGATTCTCTACCACAGAAGGCAGTAGAGGCCAATTCATTAAATATATTCAAGAAGGAGTTAGATATATTTCTTAAGGCTAAAGGGATCAAGGGGTATGGGGAGAAAGCAGGGACGGGGTACTGAATTTGGATGATCAGCCATGATCTCATTAAATGGCGGAGCAGGCTCGAGGGGCCGAATGGCCTACTCCTGCTCCTATCTTCTATGTTTCTATGTAAGTAGGTTTAAGGAACGTCTTATAGGAGGAAAAAGAGGTGGAGAAGTTTATGAAGGGAATTTCAGCCTAGATTTTTGTACACAAGTCTCTGAGAGTGGGACTTGAACCCACAGGCATTGATGACTCAGATGTAAGGGTGCTACCCACTGAGCCACAGCTAACACCTGTCATACTATCACAGCAAAGCCAGATCTAGTTCTCACCCAACATTCACACATACCCTTTCCAACACATATCGCTGATCAATAGCAGGAACCCTGGCCGATTTATCACCTTCCTAACTCAGAATCATTGAGGCCAATGTTAGTGTCCCTATTGTAATGTATGTAATGTATATATACACCTTAAGGGAGAGAACTACTTTTCACAGCTCCTGTATCCTGTAGTACCGGCAGTGACCACACCTGTATATAAACCCTGAGTAGTGATCTGTATAGTTAGTTCTAGAGTAACCCTCATTCAGTAAACACCTGTTGAATCGTTCCCTGCAGTCTGTTGTCTGATTATTGAAGGACACAACATTAAGATACACGGATCTAACATTGGCGACGAGGCAGATTCGAACCTACCTGCAACTCTGCATCACCTCCCAGGGATTCGCTCCTGGAGAACAGTGGAAGAAGGTCAAGTCCAGAAGCACGGGCATCGACCACGGGCAACCGCCCAGTCATCCAGCGGAGATTTGAGCATCGCAGGGGAGGCTGTCGAGAGCTAGGCTTGGCTTTCCAGTCACGGTGGTCCAGCGAAACGGGCTGGCAACAGGTACTGCGCAGACCCTTCCCGGACAGCTGCGGGCTAGAGCCCGACCGAGCGGCACAGAAAAAGGCCAAGCAGCGTCGACGGGGGAGAGAGAGAGGGCAGAGCGCACAGGGTGCAGCCGGTGTTCAGGACCGAGCGGCGTCAACGGGGGAGAGACGAGAGAGAGCAGAGCGCAGCCAGTGTTCAGGACCGAGCAGCGTCGATGGGGGAGAGAGGCGCGCAGGAAAATGTGAGGCGCTGCCATTGCCACGAGGACCGCAGAGAGCGGCATTGGCAGCAGCGCAGGAGCAGCGCACGAAACCCACAGGGCGTCGCCATTTGCCACGAGGACCGCCGAGAGCGGCGTTGGCAGCCACGCGGGAGACGCCATTTTAAGCCGCAGCGGGGAAGAAAGGAAAGCGCAGGAGACGCCATTTTAAGCCAGTCTAACCACACCCAAAAATGCCGAAGAGTGGCAGTATCACAGCGTTCGACAATGAAGTCGAAGATTGGACGACATATGTCGAACGCATAGAAGTATACTGCAAGGCGAATGAAGTGCCAGATGACAAGAAAGCGCTGGTATTGTTGAATTCAATGGGTGCAAAAACGTATGGCTTACTACAAAACCTAGTAACCCCAGAGAAGCCCTTAGAAAAGGATTTTGAAAACAGTGTCAATCCCACAGGACCACTTAAACCCCACACTGCTGCTGATAGCAGAAAGATTTAAGTTTCACAAAAGGAACCAGCATAAAGATGAAAGTAATGCTGAGTATTTAACGGAACTGCGCAAGCTATCGAAACACTGCCAGTTTGGAACGGGACTAGCAGATACTTTAAGGGGCAAGTTTGTGTGTGGGTTTCAAAGTGAAGGAACCCAGAAACGGCTTCTGTCAGAAAAGGATCTTACGCTGGACAAGGCTTTCAGCATTGCAGTATCACACGAAGCAGCAGCACGGGGCGCTGCAGAGATACAACGGAGACCGCAAGAATATGGCACAAATGAAATGTCATACGGAACAGTGAAGTGCTATCGCTGCGGCAGAACAACACACGACCTGTCAGGGTTGGGGAGCCACGGGGCCGTGTAGATACGGGGCCGTGCCCTCCGGGCAAGGTAGGTTCTGGACCCAAGTGCAGAAACCAGGCTAAAGGCAGGTATACAATCTTAAGGAACAGTACTTTATTCATTACTTAACTAGATTCACACATAACTAGATTCATACAAGAACACAACAGCATACGTAAGAACTCGAGACAGGAAAACACATCATACATAGAACTCGAGAGAAGAACAATATACATAGAACTCGAGACAAGTTACAAAACAGCTAGTCAAGAATAGGAACTCAGGACAGCTTCCATGAGGCATCATACTCGTCCATACTGAGCTGGGATAAGCTTACCACAAGCGCAACCAGCTTGCCGAGACGTGACTCGAGACAAGCTATCACGAGGGGCTGCCGCAGGGGTAACAGGCTTCTCAAGAGCTCAAGACAAGCGCCAGCATGGCAACACGCCAGTCCAGACAAGCACCTTATCAAGACTAAGAACAACAAGAACACAGAGTTAATTACATTTTAAATACAGAGCTCGAGAATACATCTTAAATACAAAGCTCGAGAATACCTCTTAAATACAGAGCTCGAGAGAACCATGGCACCCAGCTAATTAAAGCCAGGGGCCACAGAGCAAAGGCTAGTCCCTAGTTAGGACTGAGCAAGGAGTGAAACAACCATAGAACTTATATACCAAGAAAACCAGGTGCAACCCATGAACAGCTAACAGGCCGTTAAGCATTAACACAGGAGGCTAGGAACAATTAACAAAGGGCTGGAAAACAAACAAGTGAAGGTGCCATCTAGAGGTTACAGAAGGAACTGACTGGCACCCTCACACGACCATAATGATTGCTGGTTCAAGGACCAAGTGTGCAGACAGTGTGGAAAAGTAGGACACATAGCAAGAGTCTGCAGGTCGGGAAAGAAAACCAGCAGCAAGAAATCTCCACAGGAGAAGTACAAGAAGGTACATAAGGTGACGGAGAGTAGTTCAGACGAACAGAAGAGTGATACAGACTCCGGAAGCAAGGAGCTGGGTTGTCTGAAACTACATAATGTGATCAAAACGGAGGATCCCCAAACTATCTGGGTCACGCTCAAGATAGCAGGAGTCCAAGTGAAAATGGAATTGGACACAGGATCAGCCCTAACAGTCATAAACCGAAGGGACTACAAGCGGCTATTCTCACATATACCCTTGAGAGATACAAAGATTGTCTTGAAGACGTACACGGGGCAAAAAGTCTACCCCAAAGGAAAAATAAGGGTGAACGTTATATATAACGGCAAGGAAACACCAAAAATGGACCTATATGTATTGCCAGATGGAGGACCACCACTACTAGGATGTGAATGGATCCGGAAGATACAGCTAGATTGGCATTCCATACAGGCACTGACTGTGGCTGACAAAAAGGATGACGACGTCACACCTGGGCGACTGTCAAAGATCCTAACTGACGTGAAAGAAGTGTTCCAGCAAGGACTCGGAACACTAAAAGGCATGACAGCGTTGATTAAAATTGAAGAAAACGCAAGCCCAAAATTTTTTAAGGCCAGACTGGTACCTTATGCGATCCGCCCAGCCGTCGAAGCAGAGCTGGAGAGTCTGGAACGTTCAGGTGTACTGTCCAAGGTAGACTGGAGCGAGTGGGCTACACCCATCGTCCCTGTGATGAAAAAGTCGTTGAGCAGCACGCCTGGGGAACCAAGGAAGGTTCGCATCTGTGGGGACTTTAAGGTAACAGTGAACCCGGTCCTTCACACCGTACAATATCCACTTCCGCGGATTGAAGATATTTTCGCCTCGCTATCTGGAGGGAAACGATTGATCTGGCCCAGGAGTATCTGCAAATGGAGGTAGAAGAAGCATCAAAAAAATACCTCACAATCAACACCCATAAAGGTCTCTACCAATACAACCGGCTGGTATTTGGGGTATCATCAGCTCTGGCTATTTGGCAGAGGGCAATGGAACAAGTCCTGCAAGGGATCCCAGGGACCGAGTGTTATTTGGACGACATCCTGGTCACGGGCGAAAATGACAGTGGTCACCTTGCCAACCTGGAGCAGGAGCTCACTAGATTGCAGGAATATGGGCTCCGAGCTAACTGCCCCAAATGCGAGTTTTTTAGAAAACAGATCTCGTATTGTGGCCACGTTATCGATAAAGAGGGGTTACATAAGTCCCCAGAGAAGATTGAGGCAGTAGTCAAGGCTCCAGCACCGGAAAATGTGTCACAACTGAGGTTGTTCCTCGGGCTGGTAAACTACTACCATAAGTTCTTGCTAAATTTGTCTACAATACTACACCCACTGAACACCCTACTGCAAACTGGGGTGCCATGGAAGTGGAGTGATGAATGTAGACGAGCTTTCCAGAAGAGCAAAACACTAATCACATCGAAAGAGGTATTGGCCCATTACAACCCGGCATTACCAATTCGGTTGGCATGTGATGCGTCACCCTACGGTATTGGAGCAGTGCTGTCGCACAAATTCTCGGACGGCTCAGAGGCCAATAGCCTTTGCGTCACGATCACTAACCTCAGCCGAGCGTAACTACGCCCAGATTGACAGGGAGGCCCTCAGCCTAGTGTGGGGAGTGAAAAAGTTCAATCACTATCTGCACGGGCAGAAGTTCACCTTGCTGACTGACCACCAACCACTTGTCTCCATCTTTAATCCAAAGAAGGGCATTCCGATGATGACTGCGCAACGGCTACAAAGATGGTCCCTTTTTCTAGGGGCGCACCAATATGAAATCGAGTATAAGGGTACGAAACAGCATGGAAACGCTGATGGGCTATCACGCCTGCCACTGCCTACTGCGGAGGAAGCACTAGCAGTGGATCCTGTCGAAATATTTCATTCGACTATAATTGAATGCTTGCCAGTAACTAACGCTTGTATAGAGAAGGAGACCCGAAATGACCCGACACTGTCTTGGGTATATGATTTGACGGTGAAGGGATGGCCAGCACATGGCGACTCACTGTTGCCAGCATTCTCATCCAGAAGAGAACAGCTGTCAGTATGCCAGGGGACCTTGATGTGTGGCTCCCGAGTAGTAATTCCACCCAAGTTAAGGGAGAGAGTGCTCAATGAGCTTAACGAAGGCCATCTGGGAGGGGTGAAAATGAAAAGGCTTGCTAGAGCTTATGTGTGGTGGCCGGGGATCGATCAGCAAATCGAGGACTTGTCAAAGAGCTGCTCAGGATGCCAGAAGGTCCAAAATGCACCACCACATGCCCCTCTACACCCATGGGAGTGGCCCTCATCTCCATGGCAACGGGTGCATATTGATTTTGCTGGTCCATTCATGGACTCAATGTTTTTAATAGCCGTGGATGCGCACTCGAAATGGCCTGAGGTGATCAAAATGTCCTCCACCACCACGGAGAAAACTATTGCAGTCCTACGGACCATTTTTGCCAGGAACGGCTTGCCAGAGCAGATGTGCTCTGATAACGGACCACAGTTTGTGTCCGAAGAGTTTCAAAGATTTATGAAAAGGAATGGGGTAAGGCATTACACATCCGCCCCGTATCATCCAGCCACAAATGGATTGGCTGAGAGGTTCGTACAAACCTTTAAAAAAGCAGTAAAGGCCATGTGCGATGACGACATTCCACTGCAGCATAAGGTGGACAATTTCCTGTTAGCCTACAGAAATGCGACACATGCAGTCACCAACCAGGCCCCGGCCATGATGTTCTTTAACCGAAGGTTGAGATCTCGTCTGGATTTGCTCAGACCAAATGTACGAAGAGATGTTGAGGGTAAACAATTCCAGCACATCAATGAGAAGCCGACAAGGAGCTTCAATGTAGGACAACCAGTCTTGGCCCGCGACTACCGAACAGAGAAATGGCAACCAGGAACGATATGCACACGGCAGGGGCCACTAATGCACACAGTGGATGTTGGGGAGAACATCGTGAGACGCCATGCTGACCAGATCCTAGAGTCACAGGAACGAGTCAACCCCATGTCTCGGCCATACGTACCTGGTGAGGAACCCAACGTACAGGTCGCATCTACCTCAGAAACAATAGCATTGGAAGCTGATGAATCAACTGACGACAGGGTGCTAGAATCGCCTCCGCACCAAGAGCGAGACACTCGGGAAAGGCGTTATCCAGAAAGAATCAGGAAGCCTCCCCAGAGACTGAATATATGAATGGACTATTTTCATATAACATTGTATATTAAAAATGTTAATTGTTAAATGAGTATTATGGTACTGTTAATCTAAAAGGGGAGGAATTGTAATGTATGTACCTTTAAGGGAGAGAACTACTTTTTACAGCTCCTGTATACTGTAGTACCGGCAGTGACCACACCTGTATATAAACCCTGAGTAGTGATCTGTACAGTTAGTTCTAGAGTAACCCTCATTCAGTAAACACCTGTTGAATCGTTCCCTGCAGTCTGTTGTCTGATTATTGAAGGACACAACATTAAGATACACGGATCTAACACCTATTACATCAATAGCTGAGACTAGCTATCTTGGCATAGACCAGGGAATGAAGTTGGGAACCTTGTATTCCAAGCGGCTTATACCAGAAGATGATTTTATCCATTAGACCATCGGAGGGCCATATTGCAAAAGGTTATATATATATGCATTTTGGATTTTAATAATTTCACTGCAATAGCGGGGTTGATCAGCGTGAAGCCTGGGTCATTTTAGCCACTCGGCCTCATTTAAATGATCCGGCACCGTCTCTCCCCCTCAACCGGCGGAAGCAGATGTTGGGCTCGGGAGCCCGAGGACACCGGGGACACAAGGCAACGGTCCATAGGATGAAGTTAGCGCTGGAAGAGGGGGGTTCGGCTGAAGATCCAGGCGCTGGGAGGGAGAGGCAATGCCGTGGTTGCAATCCAGGGAATCCTTGCAGAGGTCAGGGGGATTACTCCTGCTCCTCCTGGCCCACAAGGATGGCACATAAAAGTATATTTTTTTAACTTACCTTGGCCCCTTCTGGTCCTTCTGTGGTAGAGCTTTTGGGCCTCCCGAATCCTGGAGTAAAGATGGCCTCATGGCGCCGATGATGTCATCGGGCAGCAACTTTTCCATGTAAAGTAGACCTACGCCTGCAAGGGGCATGTGGTCCTCCACTGCCTGTTCTGAGGTAGGTTACAATAGTGTTGGGGGCTTGGGGGTGGGAATGCAGTGTGACCCCCCTCCTATCAATCCTAACTCCCCCCGCCCACACGGTTCCTGTCGGGCTGTAGGGGAGGGCGGGGTTAAAGCCGACCACACAATTTCTGATGTAACTTTTCTCTTCATCCCCACATATAAAGAAAGAACTTGCATTTATACAGCAGCTTTCACGATCTCAGGACGTCCCAAAGAGATGAAGTACTTTTTGAAGTGTAGTCACTGTTGTAATGTAGGAAATGTGACAGCCAATTTAATAAAGGTTTGTCAGACAAGTTAGGGAAGACCAGATTGCCTATGTATCCCAGAATGCCCTCTCAGGTGGATATAAAAGATCCCATGGCCACTATTTCGAAGAAGAGCAGGGGAAGTTCTCCCCAGTGTCCTGGCCAATGTTTATTCCTCAATCAACATCACTAAAAAAAAAACAAATTATCTGGTCATTATCTCATTGCTGTTTGTGGGACCTTGCTGTGTGCAAATTGGCTGCCGCCTTTTCTATGTTACAACAGAGTCTACACACTTCAAAAAAAGTACTTCATTGGCCCTAAAGCGCTTTGGGACGTCCCGAAGTCCTGAAAGGCGTCATATGTAACTGCAAGCCTTTCTTTTATTTATTTTATGATGCATTGTCTGATGTGCTTTGATCTTGTTGGACAGATCAGTATAATAAGAACTGAAGGCTCGATCCTGACTGAGCACAGCCTGTCTGCAGCAAGATCTGTGTCGGATCACAGAGTGGAAGTAACATCCTTCCTGCGCTTCTTCCTGGCGGTGTTGGATATTGGCTCTCCAGTCCTGGCAGATGCTACCTCACTCTCCTCTTTCTCCGAGAGTCAGTCTGCACCGTTTTCCTCTTTCCTCTGCCTCCAGTGAAATGAATAATGGTGTCCTCACTTGCTTACAAGGGTCAAGTGGCTCGTTTCTGCTTGTCGTGCTGTTTAATGAACAGCGTCCCACTAAACTGACTATTAGTTTACCCGCAGCAGTAAATTACTGTGTGGACCTACCGATCAATGATAAATACCCACTATTGGAGCACAGCTTATCAACAAAATCCTTAATTAAGCCACAAAGGATGGTTCCCTGCCCCCTCCGCACCCCCCCCCAAAACACGGCAGCCATTCTGCACCAGCGATGACATGTAGCAATGAGATGAATAATCGCTCCGTCTGTTTTCTTTTCATAGTATTCGTAGAACTGATGGCAAGAATTTCCTGCTCTTCTTCAAATGGTGTCATGGGATCATTGATGCATACTTGAATCACCGGAACAGGCAGACAGGACCTCAGCTTGACATCTTGTCCGATTGATGGCACCTCTGACAATGCAGCACTTCCGCTGGATGCATAACCGTCTGACCCAGGCTCACGAGCACTTGCAGATCACTCACTTACACTTGGCTCAACATTCAGTTTCTCTCTTGTCTCGTGTTCAGCCCCCTAAAGTTCAAGTACTCATTAAGCCACGAAGGCAGATCCTCATTTTGCACACCAGCATGTGAAGCTCCCTATACATCCCTGCCCTCACCCACTAGATTGCAATGGACTAAAACAAGTACATCACTACATCTCTCGAGGATGCATAAAGACATCGCCCCACTATTGTATCACTATAGGCGGCACGGTAGCATAGTGGATATGTTGCTGAACTAGTAATTCAGAGGCCTGGACTCATGTATTTGAGCAACATAAATTCAAATCCCACCATGGCAGCTGGGGAATTTAAATTAAGCTAATTAAATAAAAAATCTGTACTAAAAAGCTGGTATCAGTAATGGTGACCATGAAACTACTGGATTGCTGTAAAAACCCATTTGGTTAAACTAATGTCCTTTAGGGAAGGAAATCTGCTGTCCTTACCCGGTCTGGCCGATATGTGACTCCAGACCTACAGCAATGTTGGTTGACTCTTAACCTTCCCTCTGAAATGGCCTAATACGCCACTCAGTTGTATCTGACCACTACAAAAAAGTCTAATAGCACTGTGGGAGTATCTACACCACACAGACTGCAGTGGTAGCTCACCACCACCTTCTCAAGGGCAATTAGGGATGGGCAATAAATGCCTGGCCTTGCCAGGGACTCCCCACATCCCAGGAATGAAGTCACATAATAGTTGCTGGCACCTCTGCCTGGCTGATTAGATCCACCCTAATCTAAATAGGAAAACAGTTGAGGGCTGGCAGGAATTAGACTGATGTCATCTCCCAGCCAAGACCACCAAGCTTTGGGCAGCTCGCTATTAAACAATGGCACACTAGGGACTGGCCACAATTCCCAGGCTAACGCATTTATGCTAGAGCCATTTCTCATGTCTCTCTGGACTATTTCCCAGGATCTGCTATTAGTGTCATGGTGCCTGGTGCTTGTCCAGTATCTGTTGTCATAGGAACTCATTGGTGGGTGGTCAGGCTGGGATATGGAAAATGGTTTATTTTTTCAAGAGACCCATGGCCACCTGAGCTGCCTCAACTGAGGAAATGTGTACGAGAAAAAGTGGTTGCAGATTCTGCAATCTACCACCGGATGGTGCTACAGTAATTCCATTCGCAAATGCGAGGAATTTTCTTCCAAGTTTTGTGACTTTGGCAGTTACTTCCCATTCCTGAAAGCCCCGATTTTAACCGAATGCCTTCGCCCGTACCGGGGAGGGTTCGGGTCAACGGCCGTTTCACACCCCGCCCGATCTTTACGTTCGATTGAAGTCAATGGAGACTAAAGTCAGACGGGTTAGGTTAAAATCAGGGCTTAAGTCTTCCAGGGTCAGGTTCCAATCCCTGACATACACTTTGTAGGTCATCTGCTCTTACCCCTCTATTGATCCTACTTAATGTCAGCCGTGGCTCAGTGGGTAGCAACCACTTAGCTTTGAGTCATGAAGGTTGTGCAGTTCAAGTCCCACTCCAGACTTGAGCAAAAAAATTCTAGGCTGGCGCGCGAGAATAGCAATACACTGTCGGAGGTGCTGTTTTTCGGGTGAGACGTTAAACCGAGGCCCCGTCTGCCCCCTCAGATGGATGTAAAAGATCCCAAGGCCACTATTTCGAAGAAGAGCAGGGGAGTTCTCCCTCGGTATCCAAGCCAATATTTATCCCTCAATCAACATCATTAAAACAGATTATCTGGCCATTATCACACTGCTGTTTGTGGGAGCTTGCTGTGTGCAAATTGGCTGCCACATTTCCTACATTACAACAGTGGCGCCACTTCAAAAAAAAAGTACTTCATTGGCTGTAAAGCGCTTTGCGACGTCCGGTGGTCGTGAAAGGCGCTGTAGAAATGCAAGTCTTTCTTTCTTAATACCTATCTGTATGCAAACCTTTTTTCGTTCAATTCTGGTCAACTGTGTCCCTCACTGCACCTTCCACTCCACTATCCGTGGCGGAACCTTATGCCAGCATGCTCCTGCATTCTGGAATTATGTTCCTGAACCTCTGGGCTTGATTTTGTCAATGGGGAGCTTTTGGAGGCGGGGCTCCCACTTTTTGGGTTGTAGTCCCGCCTCCATCGTCTTGTGACCAACCCACGCTATTTTCCCTTGATTGACCTTGTTAAGCTCGCCCAGTGGGCTCAGCAGGCCAATTAAGGGACACCTGGTTACTGGTGATGTCAGCGATTGACATTTCATCTGTCAAGAGCTTTTGACAGATGAAAAATCAGCGTTTGACGGCTCTGTGAAGCTGTCAAACACGGACAATCTGTCTTCTAACTTGAGTCCTTCTACTCAGACTCAGTTAGAGAGCTCTCCAGACCAGAGGGCAGAGGCTGCAGCTTTTGACAGTTCAGCGGCCATTCTGCTTTCTGTGCCGGTGAGCTGAGGGACTCCCGAGAACTGAAGGAAGGAAGCCTGCAGGAGAAAGTAAAGGTAAGTAAAACTTATTAAAACACTTTACACTTACCTCACACACTTACCTCTGCACACATGCACCCATCACTCACCTACACAACGGACATCTCGACCCCTCCAACCCCTGCAGACTGACAGTTCGCCTCGCTAACTTGGCGTGGTTCGGAACCGTCGGACAGCCCACACTTCAGGGCTAAAAATAGGGATTAGGCAAAAAACTGCCTGTTAACTACCTGTTAACAGGCAGTTAATTGGCACTAATCCCCTTCCCGCCTCGGGGAGGCGGCTCCCAGCACAGGTCGGGTACCCACCTCCTGGGACATTGGCACGGAGGCGGGTTGGGGGCGGGATGGGTTCCTGCCCCCCGATTCTGCAATTTTCCCACCACTCCCGCCTCCAAGCCCGCCTCCTCGGGGCTTGGAAAATCGAGCCCATTGTCTCAATACATTTCTCTCCACTTTCAAAAGTTTCCTCTAAATTTACCTTTTTTTAACCAGCTTTTGCTCATTCTCCTAACTTTCCTTGTTGTGTCAGCTGTGGCTCAGTGGGTAGCACTCTTGCCTCTGAGTCCGAAGGTTGTGGGTTCACAGTCTCGCTCCAGGGACCTGAACACATAAATCTCGGCTGACACTCCCAGTGCCAGTGCTGAGGGAGTGCTGCAATGTCGGAGGTGCCGTCTTTCAGATGAGACGTTAAACCCAGGCCCCGTCTGCCCTCTCAGGTGGGCGTAAAGATCCCACGGCACTATTTCAAAGAAGAGCAGGGGAGTTATCCCCAGTGTCCTGGGGCCAATATTTATCCCTCAATCAACAGAACAAAAACAGATTATCTGGTCATTATCACATTGCTGTTTGTGGGAGCTTGCTGTGCGCAAATTGGCTGCTGCGTTTCCCACATTACAACAGTGACTGCACTTCAAAAAAAGTACTTCTTTGGCTGTAAAGCACTTTGAGACGTCCGGTGGTCGTGAAAGGTAATATAGAAATGCAAGTCTTTCTTTCAGTCACTGAATGTGGCAATATTCACTCGGGAGAGGGTGTTCCAATTAGCAAGAGAAAATAATTTAAAAATAAGTTAAAAATATTTTGATGTCCACCCACTTTCTCTGTAAAGTGCCTTGGGATGTTTTGTTGTATGAAAGGTGCTATATAAATGTAGGTTCTTACTAGCTATCAGGATACCCCCCCCCCCGCCGCCCCCCCGCTCCACTGGTATTTCTCTCTTCTCTCTGTGGTAAAGTACTTGGCTTCCAATTGCCACCTTCTCTGATTGTATGGGTGAGATCAGAAACTCGCTGAGTGAAGGAAATCATGGGGCACCAACTCTTGTCCTGCCCTTCCACCAACGTTCCCTGTAAGCGGCGCTTCGTTCTGCGCGGCCTCTTTTCTTTTAACGCGCGGTCCCTTTAAATGTCTGCACACGTGCGGTGTTTACAGTGGAAAAGCCGGTGAGCGGCCCCGCGCGGGACCTTTAGGATTACTGCGCCGTCGCATACGCGCGCCCCTTAGCGAGAACGTTGGTTTACCAACCCTCTGGGATTGGCCGGGAGTTGCCAGGAACTAATCTCCAGGACACTGCGGCGGGCAACTCACGGGAGAAAAAAACCATTAAAAAGAATTGTGTGGTATTTTTTCATTTTCTTTGATCACTTTTGTTTGTTAGTTATAAAAATATTGGAGGTGGGGGGAAAAAAGGATGTTTTGACTGACGGCCAAGAATCGTCCAATCAGGTGACAAAGAGTCTGTTCGCTTTGCAATTGGCCGTGGGAAGATGAGGCGCTGCGAGGATGGACGTGTTGGGCGACCAATGGCGGGACTGTGGGGGCGGGACGGTTGGAGGCAGGAGGTCATGGGATGAAACCTCCAGGAATGCGTCCAATCAGAGTTGGCAACCCTACTTCCCATGACACAGTGAAATGGGGTCCCGTGGTGCTGAAACCTGCCAATGGTGCGGTAGAGTGATAATTAAGGGGTCACAATCTGGTTTTAAAGCAATAGTTTGCCATAATTCTCTGTAGCTAGCAACAGCATCGCAAACATTACAATTCTCATCGAAACCTATAAAATTCTGTCAGGCCTGGACAGACTAGATGCAGGAAGGATGTTCCCGATGGCGGGGGAGTCCAGAGCCAGGGGTCACAGTCTAAGGATAAGGGGTAAGCCATTTAGGACTGAAATGAGGAGGAATTTCTTCACCCAGAGAGTGGTGAACCTGTGGAATTCTCTGCCACAGAGGGCGGTGGAGGCCAGTTCATTAAATATATTCAAGAAGGAGTTGGATATATTTCTTAAGGCTAAAGGGATCAAGGGATATGGGGAGAAAGCAGGGACAGGGTACTGAATTTGGAGGATCAGCCATGGTCTCATTGAATGGTGGAGCAGGCTCGAAGAGCCGAATGGCCTACTCCTGCTCCTATCTTCTATGTTTCTATGTTTCTATGTTTAATTCTCCTTCTTATAATTAACCAATTAAAACATTCAACTCCAACACACTCACCCCCCGCAATGTAGCACTCCCTCAGTGCTGCACTGGAGTGTCAGCGTAGACAAGAGCTGGAGTCTCTGGAGTGGGGTTTTGAACCCACAGCCTTCTGACTTGGGGGTAAAATTCTGGTTCCTGCCACTCCCCGCCACCCCCACACCACCCCTCCACCCCCCCCCCCCGCCCTCCCCCATGGCAAAAAGGAGAAATAGAACTCGACTGCCATCAGGTTGTTTTGCTTTTAATATCAGTAATTTTAACAGTCTTAGCAGGTTGCCATAGTAACATCATGGGTCAGGACATGGGTTCAGTCCCCAAAGATAGTGGAAACCCGCCCCCCCCCCCGCCAAAATCTCTGTGGATGCTGGGAGTCAATTCAAATTTTCAAGACTAAGATTGATAGATTCTTGTTAGGTAAGGGTATCAAGGGAAATGGATCAAAGGTGGAAAAATGGAGTTGAGGAGCAAAAAGAGTTGCGTTTCTGTAGCGCTTTTCACGATCTCAGGTCGTCCCAAAGCGCTTTACAGCCGATGAAGTACTGTTTGAAATGTAGTCACTGTTGTAATGTAGGAAATGCAGCAGCCAATTTGCCCACAGCAAGCTCCCACACACAGCAATGTGGTAATGACCAGATCATCTGTTTGTAGTGATGTTGGTTGAGGGATAAATATTGGCCCCAGGACACCGGGGAGAACTCCCCTGCTCTTCTTTGAAATAGTGCCATGGGATCTTTTACGTCCACCTGAGAGAGCAGACGGGGCCTCGGTTTAACTTCTCATCCGAAAGACGGCACCTCCGACAGTGCAGCACTCCCTCAGCACTGCACTGGGAGTGCCAGCCTAGATTATTGTACTCAAATCTCTGGAGTGGGGCTTGAACCCGCAACTGTCTGGCTCAGAAATAAGAGTGCTACCCACTGAGCCACAACTTTTTATTCATTCATTCACGGGATGTGGGCGTCGCTGGCAAGGCCAGCATTTATTGCCCATCCCTAATTGCCCTCGAGAAGGTGGTGGTGAGCCGCCTTCTTGAAGCTCTGCGGTCCGTATGGGGAAAGTACACACACTGACACCGGAATACAGATCAGCAGTGATCTAATAGAATGGCGGGACAGGCTCGAGGGGCTTAATGTTCTACTCTGACTCCTATGTCCCTATGCTTCCATGCTATAGTGGAAAAGTGCTTCTCCAACAGGAAGGGGGCTAGCTAGGGGAAGGTAGAACTGAATCCATACGGCGTGCTCCAATAAAAATATCCCATTTTCCTGCAGAAAGTTCAGGGAATCGGACCCAGCAGCTCCACATTTAAATCATTGCAGTTGAATCCCTTGACCTGACCTCCACATAGCTTCTTTAAGGATCTTTTTGCTGGTCTTTTTTTTTAATATTCCACATGTGTTCCGCAGACTTTGGCTAATTTGTTTTAAGAGTTTCCTACACTCAAGAGAAGTTGGTGCTGTAAACTGGCACTGGCCGCAAGTGCGATCAGGGACTGGAAGGAAGCCAAGGCAGTGTAGTGCAGGTGCCTGCTCCTTCGAGACTGTTCCGGGGCAGCCCTTCGGAAATGAGCAGCTCATTTCCCCCCAGCCTGGTCTCCGGAGAGACTCGCTGCTGATGCCCTAACGGTGAAAGGTACTCGTTTCAATGTGAAACCACCTGCCCCATGTCCCTTAACCTCTCTGAGTAAATGTTTTGATAATAATAAGTTATAATCGTAATGTTTAACATATGTTTGGGAAAAAAAAACCCAGACAGTCCCCTCCAAAGACACCCTTTAACTACTGTTAAAACCACTGTTTTAGCTTAAATTAAAAGAGGGGGCAGGGGGAAGGTGTCCTGGCTGGAAAGTTTTATAGGCAGACTAGGGTTCTGTACTGTAAAAGCCGCCATGTGGTATTGGAACAGCTCACCCTGTAGCACAGAGTAGAAATTCGCCTCCATCTTATGAGCAAATGCTCCTATTTTTGTTTTACTCTCCGCTCAGCTTTATGGACCTTTCTCCTCTTCGTCTGCCTTCCTGTCCTAAAGAAGCCAACACCGGACTTCCAAGAGGGGCGGTCATGCTCCAGCACCCTTTCCCAAGAGGCAGTTCTTCATGTGTGAGTGCAGACAGTGAAGCCTGCGTCTTCTATTACACAGAATGTACAGCACAGAAACCGGCCACTCGGCCCAACTGGCCCGTGCTGGTGTTTATGCTCCACAGGGGCCTCCGCCCACCCCTCTTCATCTAATCCTGTCAGCGTATCCTTCTATTCCTTTCTCCCTCATGTGCTTATCCAGCTTTTCCCTTAAATGTATCCATGTTATTTGCCTCAACCACTCCCTGTGGTCGCGAGTTCCACATTCTCACCACTCTCTGAGTAAAGAATTTTCTCCTGAATTCCCTAGTGAATTTATTAGCGACTATCTTATATTTATTGGCCCCTAGTTCTGGTCTCCCCCACAAATGGAAACATCTTCTCTACGTCTACCCTATCGAACCCTTTCATAATCTTAAAGACCTCGATCAGGTCACCCCACAGTCTTCTCTTTTCTAGAGAAAGGGGCTCCAGCCTGTTCAATCTTTCCTGGTAGGTATAACCTCTCTGTTCTGGTATCATCCTTGTAAATCTTTTTTGCACCTTCTCCAGGGCCTCTGTATCATTTTTTTTGTAATATGGAGACCAGAACTGTGCACAGCACTCCAAGTGTGGCCTCAGCAATGTCCGACTGAATCGGATGATCCTGATCAGAATAGTGGAAGGAGCTCCGCACTGTTGGATCTCCACCCACGTCAATGTTGCCGGTAATTTTTCTTTGGTGCGCGGGCCCTTTAACTGGCTGCGCAGCTCATTCAGTTTTCAGCGCACGTGCAGTTATTCCCATTGTAAAGCTGGTGAGCGGCCTGCGCGGGACTGCCAGCCCAGTGCGCGGCTGCGCAGCTTAGTGAGGACGTTGACCCCACGTTATGTCCCGCGCCATTTCCCGTGAGCGGGAATGAAAGCATTGGAAGCACCTGCCTTGAGCGTGGCTGGAGTTTCACTTAAATAATAATTTGGCTGTGGGGGACATCTTGCAAGGTATTTCCCAATGTTTGGCAACGCAGGACATCCATTCCTAACCACACCCTTGTGAAATGGGCATCGAGGGTTGCCAGGCAATGGTAGTTGACATAAGAAAACTACTAGGCACTTGGTTTAAGCGTTAAACAA
This sequence comes from Somniosus microcephalus, assembly GCF_052327205.1. Lineage (NCBI taxonomy): Eukaryota > Metazoa > Chordata > Chondrichthyes > Squaliformes > Somniosidae > Somniosus > Somniosus microcephalus. Next base: position 185,845,075 of record NC_140999.1, on the reverse strand, counting down.
AGTTTTAATCAACTGTTTTACAACATGGAGGTCTAGTTGTGTCCTTCACTAGTTCCTGTTAAGAATGTCCTGCACAAGCTGGGCCCGTGCCCGAGTATTTATACTCTCCCTGGACAGCGCCGCCCGCAGGCCGCTCAGTATTATTTCATAAGTCTTTCTTTCATGAATGACTGATTCATGTCAGTAGTGTATATAAAAGCTTATGGTGATGGCACAGAAATATTAAGGTTTGTCATTTCTCAACTGTTTTCTGCTTGACACTTAGCTCTCAGGAACCTTTCTGGCAACTGTTCCAGTTTTCCTTTGTCCCAGCCCAATTACTGGCACCAATGGGTTTCCCAGTGGGAATCCCCATATCGTAGGTGTTTGGTAGAACAGAAGGAACAATGGAAAAATGACAGGCAGGTCAAGCTGCATGGGGGTGCTCTATACACCAACCTGCTGCCACCCATAGCCCCACACCTGCAGATGCAGGTGAATAACCCTCACGCTGGCAGGCAATTAGTAAATGTGGAGGCTCCTATTCTCAAAGGAAGCTGGGACAGCAGATGAAACCACGAAGATGTGTGACTGACTGATTAGCTGTAATGTTAATTACAGTTGTCACTGTGCTAATCTCTGGAATTTCCTCCCTAAACCTCTCCGCCTGTTCACTTCTCTCCTCCTTTATGACCCTCCTTAAAACCGACCTCTCTGGCCAAGCTTTTGGTTGCCTGTGCTAATATTTCCTTCTTTGGCTCGGTGTCAATTTTTGTCTGATTGTGCTCTTGTGAAGCGCCTTGCTTGGGATGTTTTCCTAAAGGTGCTGTATCAATGCAAGTTGTTGTTGTATTGTTTGAGGCTTCTCCGCGCAATGCTGGCCGTTGGCCACCAATCATGCCCAATGCCATGCCACAGCCAACATAGCCTGATTGGCTGCACCTACCAAGGTGCCACCAACCACCTTCGCAGACCCTGGAAATCCTGCCTGGCGACAAGCGTCGGGAGTTGTCTCCGCAGGGCCTGGGTCATCAGAGAGCTGGGCCCTCTCCTGAAAGGACGCAAGGAGTAATAGGGTTGTCAGGTGCCAGTGTCAGCATATGCCAACGTGACCTTCCAACATTGCTGCATCTCCTCCCAGGCATGCTAGAATGCTGACCTGTGGGTACAATGATGTGGAGTGCCATCTGCCCTAAAGGTGCCCCTGAAACTGTGCTGGTTCCTAATGTGCCCAGTGGTCACCTGCAGGGTTCGATCAGCTAACTCAGTACAGCCCGTGCACTGGCCAGCTGGCATTCTGTCTGGTGGCAGCTGTGGCTCAGTGGGTAGTACACTCGTTTCGGAGTCCAGAAGGTTGTGGGTTCAAGTCCCACTGCAGCACAAAAATATAGGTCTGAGGGAGCGCTGCACTGTCGGAGGTGCCGTCTTTCGAATGAGATGTTAAACTGAAGCCCTGTCTGCTCTCTCAGGTGGGTGTAAAAGATCCCATGGCATTATTTCAAAGAAGAGCAGCGGAGGTGTCCTGGGCCAATATTTATCACTCAACCAACATCACTAAAAAAGACAGATTATCTGGTCATTATCACATTGCTGTTTGTGGGAGCTTGCTGTGCGTAAATTGGCTGCCACGTTTCCTACATTACAACAGTGAATACACTCCAAAAATACTTCATTGGCTGTAAAGTGCTTTGGGATGTCCGGTGGTCGTGAAAGACGCTATGTAAATGCAAGTCTTTTTTTCTTTCAGTCACTGAATGTGGCAACATTCACTGGGGACAGGGAATTCCAATTAGCAAGAGAAAGTAAGTTAAAAATATTTTTAATAATGTGTTGAAATACTATGCAATATTAAGAGCTTGTTCATGTGAAATTTGTTTGTCTGCTATTTTAACAAAAGTATGCATTTGAGACTTTATTTTTTTCCAAAAGAGAATTAGTTATAAATATCTGATTTTCCCAGTTTTATTTTGTCAATCAAATTCAATATAGTCAACCCACAGCCTTCAAAATAAATCATGATTGCTGCAAATTTTGAGTTTAGTTCAATGGTATCCAAGAGAACATAAGAATTAGGAGCAGGAGTCGGCCATACGGCCCCTCGAGGCTGCTCCGCCATTCAATAAGATCATGACTGATCTTCAACCTCAACTCCACTTTCCCGCCCGATCTCCATATCCCTTGATTCCCCTAGAGTCCATAAATCTATCGATCTCAGCCTTGAATATACTCAACAACTCAGCATCCACAGCCCTCTGGGGCAGAGAATTCCAAAGATTCACAACCCTCTGAGTGAAGAAATTCCTCCTCATCTCAGTCTTAAATGGTCGACCCCTTATCCTTAGACTAAGGGGGAAAAATTCAGTTAGTTAGCGCCTCCAGCTAGTGCCTGACGGGGGCGCTAATAGGCGTTGATGCAGTAGCGCCGGGCGGGGCGAGGCGAATCCAACAACGCATGCCAAATCCGGCCCCCCCATAGCTCCGCCGCTATGAGTTACTGCTGGGGACCTCAGCGCCAGGCAAACTGTGATGTCAGTGAGCGTGCAATGCTCACTGGGCGCCCGAGCTGCAAAATTCATTGTCGCCCCCTGCTTTAGCGCCTCGCCCTGACAGCGACAAGGAGAGGAGGCATCAAACAGGCGGATGCCAGCTCCAGGGGCGCTACTTAAAGGGATTATGAGTAATGAGTTGTAGCTGTCATGTTAATGCTGTTTCACTGCTTCCTAGTTAGTTTGACATTGTGCATTGTCATTTAAAGGTTATTTAGTAGCAGGAGTGTTGTGGCTACTAACAATTAGTTACATTTATTCTCATAACATTAATGGGGGCTGTAATGGCAGTCGACCTCACCCTCGCCCTCCAAGATCTATGGGGAGGGAGCGAAGGCAGCGAGCAAGATTGGAACATGTGGCCAGAGGGAGGAGAAGGCCCATGAGGGCTCTCAACAGGAGACCTTACCCTCCGAGTGTATTCCAAGAGCACTTCTCCCACCTCCAATTAAGTGAGGAGCAGTGTATTAGAAGGCTCCACTTCAGTAAGGAGGTGGTCACAGAACTCTGCCACCTCCTGCAACCAGTCCTCGAGCCTCAGATCAGAGTGACCACGGCGCTCTCAGGGGCAGTCAAGGTCAGCATCGCCCGCAGTTTCTTCGCCAGCAGTTCCTTCCAGTCTGCAACAGGAGACATAGCTAACATCTTGCAGTTCGCCATCCATCACTGCATCCGGGAGGTCGCAGAGGCTCACTACAGTAGGAGAAGGGATTACATTTCCTTCCCGTGCATGTGGCTTTGCCAGGATAGCAGGCTTCCCCATGGTGCAGGACGCCATTTACTGCACCCACGTGGCTTTGTGAGCATGGCATAACAATTCTGAGATCTTCCGTAAGCGCAAAGGCTACCACTCATTTAATGCACAGTTGGTGTGCGACCACAGACAGCGAATCCTCAATGTGATTGCCCGCTTTCCTGGCAGCAGCCACGATGCCTTCATTTTGTGCCAGACTGGTGTGCCAGCACTCTTCCAGCTGCCACATCAAGCTCGCAACTGGCTGGTCGGAGACAAGGGCTTTCCGCTCTCCACCTGGCTCATGACTCCCCTCCGCAACCCCAACACTCCTGCCCAGCACTCATATAATGAGAGCCACGCTCCTTACCATTGCCGAGAGGCTCTCGAGCACCCTTGCCATTACACCTATGATCTCCGTGTGCATGCCCATCACCCTTTCTTCTAAAGGCCTCCCCATCGAGATCCTCATCTGAGTCCTGTGCCGCAGAACTCACGCGCGAACTCGCCCTCCGGGGAGCTGGCTCCCGAGCTACCCTATCCCCCTGGCCTCGCTGCAGCCCGCTCATCCCTGGTGCCTCACCCTGTGTGGATCCCGCTACTATACTAGCCTCTAAAGAACACGTAGTGCCAGTATCTGAGCTGGTGCCTGCAGGTGAGAGATGCAGTGACACAGTGTCTTCTTCCTCCTGCTCTTCTCCGACCTCGCTCTCTACGGTGCCCTCGGGGACAGGCTGCTCAGCTGCTTGCTCATTGTCTGAAAGCATAAAGGCACAAGAGTTGGGTTAAGGTGAGGGGAGGGGGGCTGGAACGGAGAAATGTTGCATACAGCATGATTAGCTGGAAAGTGCGAAAGGCTTGTGGGGTGAGGGTGAAGTGGGATGTGAGAATAAGGAATAGGGATGAACATACCATTGTTGTCCCCAAGGGGGTCAAAGTCGCCGGTGGCCACGGCGCCCACCACCTGGTGCCCAATAATCTCCAGCACGCGAGTCTCCAGCTCAGACAGTGGTTGGGTGTCGGCTTGTCCCTCCGCCTGTGCGCTCCTGCTCCCTCCTGTTGTGAGCCACCTTGGCCTGCAAGAGAAAGGAAAGTGTGTGAGTGAGTGTGGAGCAATGTGTTTGGGTGATGTGCCTGCCACAGTTGAATAGCTGTCATTGTGGGCAAGGTGTGAGATGTGGGTGTGAGAGTTGGTAGTTAGAGATTGTTGGTGGGTGAGTGCTGGGGGTGTGGTCCTTTGGGCAGTGTGTACAGACTGTGGTTCAGATGGTGGTATGTAACATTTGTTGAAGCATTGACTCACCCTGACCACCCGCGTGAGGTCGTTAAATTTCTTCCTGCAATGTGTGGGGGTCCTGGGTACCACAGTGCTGCCTGAGACATGCTGGGCTACCTCCCTCCACATAGTGCAGAAGACTTTCGGCGAGGGCCTCCTGCCACTTGCTGGGTAGAGCACCGCCCACCGTCTTTCCACTGCAGACACCAATGCCTCCAATGCATGGTCGCAGAATCTGCGGGCTCTCTCCCTGGGGCGTGAAGCTGCCATCATTACGGCTGCTTGAGTTGTCCTGCTCCTTCTCCTTGACCTGCCGCTGCTGGCTGAGATGGCTGCACAACCAGCAGTGATGAGAATGAGGTTCTGCAGCATCAATGAACCTCCCCTTTAAGAACTGGAAAGAGCCTGTTGCAATGATGACTTGTGATTAGACTACACCTGATATTGGTCAGCGCTTTGAGTTTAACGCCACTGAGCTAGGCCATTAGCGCTTGATTTAGCACTCCAATCCTTTCTTTGTGCAATGAGACTGAATTTTGCATGTGGTATGAAGCATTTGCGCGTGTCGCTAATTATCACAACTTTTCAAAAGTTACCGCCCATTCCTGGGCTATAATGAATTTCTCCCCCATGACTCCTTCTCCAGCCAGGGGAAACAGCCTCTCAACATCTACCCTGTCACTCCCCCTTAGAATCTTATATGTTTCAAAGAGATCACCTCTCATTCTTCGAAACTCCAAAGAGGTTGCAAAATTCTGTGAAGAAATGGAATTGGTCACTTACCTGAACTCACTTTCCTTCTGTCCATTTATGGAATAGGCAGTGGCTAGCTGAGTAATGTAGACCAGGATGGTCCCAAGGTTTGATTCCCCCATCTGTGTTGAGTTAGCTGATCTGATGGGTGATGGCAGGTTAATACGGTCGGTTAACAATGCCCCAGGGATAATGCGGGGGGAAATCATCCAGGGTTCCTGCTCATGATCGCTACAGGGAGGTGGGCACCAGATAAGGACACAGTCAATGAGGGACTTATTTTATTCGTTCATGGGACCTGGGTGTCGCTAGCATGGCCAGCATTTATTGCCCATCCCTAATTGCCCTTGAGGAGGTGGTGGTGAGCCGCCTTCTTGAACCGCTGCAGTCCGTGTGGTGAAGGTACTCCCACAGCGCTGTTAGGGAGGGAGTTCCAGGATTTTGACCCAGCAACGATGAAGGATCAGCGATATAGTTCTAAGTCAGGATGGTGTGTGACTTGGAGGGGAACTTGGAGGTGGTGGTGTTCCCATGTGTCTGCTGCTCTTGTCCTTCTAGGTGGTAGTGGTCGCGGGTTTGGGAGGTGCTGCCGAAGAAGCCTTGGCGAGTTGCTGCAGTGCATCTTGTAGATGGTACACACTGCAGCCACGGTGCGCCGATGGTGGAGGGAGTGAATGTTTAAGGTGGTGGATGGGGTGCCAATCAAGCGGGCTGCCCTGGATGATGTCGATCTTCTTGAGTGTTGTTGGAGCTGCACTCATCCAGGCAAGTGGAGAGCATCCCATCACACTCCTGACTTGTGCCTTGTAGATGGTAGAAAGGCTTTGGGGAGTCAGGAGGTGAGACACTCGCCGCAGAATACCCAGCCTCTGACCTGCTCTTGTTGCCACAGTATTTATGTGGCTGGTCCAGTTACGTTTCTGGTCAATGGTGACCCCTTCAGTTACGTGGAGAGACTAGAGAAGCTGGGATGGTTCCCCTCAGAGCAGAGAAGATAAAGGGAAGATTTAATAGAGCTAATCAAAATCATGAGGGGTTTTTGATAGACTAAATATGGAGAAATTGTTTCTACTGGTTGTTAACGTGAGGGTACACATTTAAGATAATTGGCAAAAGAACCAGAGGGGAATTGAGAAAACATTTTTTTTGCACAGTGGGCTGTTGAGATGATCTGGAACACGCTGCCTGAAAGGAGCGGTGGAAGCAGATTCAATAGTAAATTTCAAAAGGAAATTGGATAAATACTTGAAAAGGAAAAATGTGCAGGGCTTTGGGGGAAAGAGCAGGGGGAGAGTGGGACTAATTGGATCGCTCTATCAGAGAGCCGGCACAGGCACGATGGGCCGAATGGCCACCCTGTATGATACTATGATTAGCCAGGTGGCACTCATTGCCAAGGCTTGCCCAAGAATAATGGCCACTTGAAGAGATAATGGAGGGCATCTGCTGGGAGAAAAATGGACTTAAAGGATAAATAAAAAAATAAAGCACAATATCTCTGGAGAAAGTGGTTGTCCCTGGACACACCTGGATATTATGCTGCCAAATGTACAAAAACCTAACTAGAACAACAGTGGGTGAACTTATGGTTTCAGAAGAAGGAATTCCTGTAGAAATGATGGGTCGAGTGCTATTCCTTCACTGGGAAAAGAAAATATTAGGGAAAAGTGTCACCACAAACCTCAAAAACCCGGAGGAGCCGCTGGCTTGCTGCTACACCGAGGTTGGCAGCAGTTATTTTAATCAGATGCCAGGGGTTGTGCTTTCATACTGGGAAATGCAGGAGACGTAATTCTTTGTGGACCACTAACGTAGAAGGCTCGCTGTCTCCCGTCACTTGTTTATCAAAGCCCCTTATGTCCCCTGTCAGCTTGGCCTTAAAACGTATGATTCTATTTAAAGAAACAGGCCACGGGGAAAGGGAAAAATAGTCCACATTGCAGCTGCACTGTGCTGTCCTCGGCCAGCAAGGGAAGCAGGGATGGTGGGAACAGCCTGTTGGAGAAGTAGTCATCAGCCTGGAACTAAGGCATACCCAGGAGCATTAACCCTTTGAAGTGTTCTGAATCTCCCTCATAATCTACTGCAAACTATCTCGTGCTAAAACCTTCAGTTAAATGATGTGACAGCTGGTAAGCTCCTTTGCCTCTCAAGTGTTTATTCTTCATGTGTGACTCTGCCCAGCGACTGTCGACGGGCTGTTGGACGGTGGATTCTGCTCCTGTTCTCATTTGATCCTCACACGTGCGGACTTTTCAACAGGGCTCACCAGACATCAGCTCGTGTTGACAGCACGGAACGTGATGGCAAATTTCCCATCTTCAAAACTGAATAAAACCAACTCAAAAGCTAATTGAGTTTATTTTTATTCCTTGCTGGGGTTACGGGTTCGTGGGGAGCTGGCTACCCTCTGAAACCTCGCTCCAAAGGACAGGCTAGATATGGACAGGCTATTCGCCTATCAGGGCCTCACCGCTGAGCTCGATCCTGTCCTCGCTTGACGTCCACACGGACAGTTTCCAGTGGGAGCCATTAGATAGCGAACTGGAGCAGGACCCCTGGCTGACTGATTTTTCTCAAGGCAGGGAAGGGAATTTTATTTTTTAATATGTCCTACGGGATACTGTGGTATTTGTCCTAAAGCATCTGTATTCCGATGAAAGCTTTTGACTACAATCTCTTGCAGATAGATACATCCACGTACACAGGGAGGCAATGCACCGAGGGCTGAGTGACCACCGCTCGACTCTCCCTATATGCCCAGGCTACACTGGTGCCTTTTCTCAGTGGCACCTGTAAGAGTTGCCAACCCTGGTTTGACATATTCCTAGAGGTTTCCTCACATGACCTCCCGCCTTCGACTGCCCCGCCCCCACACTCCCGCCATTGGTCGCTCAACACGTCCATTCTCGCGGTGCCCCGCCTACCCATGGCCATTTGGAAAGCGAACAGACTCTTAGTTACCTGATTGGATGATTCTTGACTGTCAGTCAAACAGCCTTTTTTTCCCCCTCCTGTCCAATATTCTTCTAACTAACAAAGAATAAATGTTCAAGGAAAAAAACAGTGGCCCAAAATTTGCGATCGGAGGCTTCCCGCGGGCGGGCGGGCGGATGCCTCCAACCTGTAAAAAATCTATGCATTTACCTGGTGGCCCGGGAGATACGGAGGCTCGCGATCCTGGGCCTCTCCGGGTCCGCGCGGGCAGAGGCCCACGTATCCCAGGGGCGCAGGCGGTTCTCCCATAAGTATGAATGGGGATCACTTAAAAAATACACGAACACATGAAATAAAACTTTTTAAAATTACATATTTAAAATTAATTAAATTTAATTTTTTGAATTTTTAAAAATGTTTTAACAGGGCTAAAAATAAACTTACCTTATTGGACAGGGTTTTTAATATACAAATGAGTGATAACATTTTATTTTTCTATTTTTTAAAACTCTTATGCTGGTAAAAGGAGGCCTTACGCCTGATTTTACCAGGCATAAGAATTTCACGGGCATTCAGCGGGTGGAAGTTGGGCAAATAGCGCAACTCTCTGCCCGCAGAGGCCCGTCTCCTGGGGCTGCGGAGGATCTGTCAAGAGGATTCTTGACAGATCACAAGCGCCGGGTGACATGAATCTTGTCATTCGTGTGGAAATCACTTATGAAGTAATACTGGGCGGCCTGCGGGTGGCGCTGTCCAGGGAGAGTATAAATACTCGGGCATGGGCCCAGCTTGCTCAGGACATTCTTTAACAGGAACTAGTGAAGGACACAACTAGATCTCCATGTTGAAAAACAGTTGATTAAAGCTTTGTTTAATACTCAGACCAAGTGCCTAGTAGTTTTCTTATGTCACTGGGTTTTAGCGCATGCGCTTCGCATGCCTAAACCAGGAACTTGCGTGGCCCCTACAGTGGCGTGTGCACCTCGTACACACCCATGGGGTCGCAAAATACTGCCCAGTTTTTTTTATCACCCCCGATGATTTTTCTCCCGGGTGTTGCTCACTGCAGTGAATCCTGGAGACTAATCTTCAATTCCTGGAGACTCCAGGGCAATCCAGGAGCGTTGGCAACCTTAGGCACGTGTGGAGCCGGAGATTGCTGATTAAATCCATTTTGACCTGAGTTCAGGGACCTCTTAATAGCTCCCAGTGGTTCCGTGGGACCGGAAGATGTCATAGAAGTAGAGGAAGGAAAGCACGCACAAGGCAGACCTGTAAAGGCAGTTTCCAAGTGGTTAGTTCTGGGTCAGAGCCAGGGCTGATGATGGCTCGGATTCAGGGCCCAGTTCAGTTTTTAAGTGTAATTTTAAAATAGCTCAACCATTCCCCACCACACCGCACCTCTGAACTTCAAAAGAATAAACCCTCACAGAACCCTTAACAAAGTTTCTAAGTTTATCCTAACCATGTATCTCCAGATTTTGCAACAGTCTGTAAAAAATTACTATTGCTGAATATGAACCAGGCTCACCAGGTGAACAGCACTCAGAATATCTTGAAATGAAATGAGTCAATCTGCTTTTTGCAGCTGAGGTTTATGGGAGGTCTGGTACAGGCGAAGCTTTAAAAAGAAGAAAGCCCGCAGTCCAAACTTCTAATGTTAACACTTCAAAGGCCAATGGAATGTTTCAGCTTTTAAAGTAAAAAATCCAACCATGCAACCGCGAAAAAGATTTTTTTCAGAGGATTTCTCCCCCTCCCCTCCTCTCCTGATTCCTTGCTGGGGTTTGGTGCTCCAGACCCAGCTGCCCTCTGCTGCCTGAGCCAAGTGACCATTCTTGGCATGTCAGTCTACGTTTCAGCGGGCTATTCAACCACAGGGGAGCATCGCGGCTGGAGCCCAATCCTGCCTTCACTCAGCTCCGCCAAAGAGCCGCCACAGGCACGATGGGCCGAATGGCCTCCTTCTGTGCGGTATCATTCTATGATTCTACGATTCTATCAACATCCAGCAAGGATCATCAACAACAACTTGCATTTATACGGCGCCTTTAACGTAGTAAAACGTCTCAAGGAGCTTCACAGGAGCGATTATCAAACAAAATTTGACACCGAGCCACATAGGTAGATATTAGGACAGGTGACCAAAAGCTTGGTCAAAGAGGTAGGTTTTAAGGAGCGTCTTAAAGGAGGAGTGAGAGGTAGAGAGGCGGAGAGGTTTAGGGAAGGAATCCCCAAGCTTAGGGCCCAGGCAACTGAAGGCACAGCCACCAGTGGTGGAGCGATTAAAATCAGGGATGTGCAAGAGGCCGGAATTAGAGGAGCGCAGAGATCTCGGAGGGTTTGTAGGGCTGGAGGAGATTACAGAGATAGGGAGGGGTGAAGGCCGTGGAGGGATTTGAAAACGAGGATGAGAATTTTAAAATTGAGGCGATGCCGGACTGGGAGCCAATGTAGGTCAACCAAGTGCGATCGGGTGTGGAAACCCTCGCCGATTGGTTCCCCCTCCCTGAAGCCTAAGGGTGCTCAGGCCATTTGTAAAGTGCCTGCCTCAACCCAGACTGAGACCACCTATCTCAGCACAAGACTGGACATTGAGCTGAAACTTCCTGCTTTGCAAGATTCAGAATCACACCAGGCAGTGCATTAACCCACCGAGCCATCTACAGCAGCCCACATGGCTTTTAAAAAGAAAGAATAAAGACTTGCATTTCTATAGCGCCTTTCACGACCTCAGGACGTCTCAAAGCGCTTTACAGCCAATTAAGTACTTTTTGAAGTGTCGTCACTGTTGTAATGTAGGAAACGAGGCAGCCAATTTGTGCACAGCAAGCTCCCACAAACAGCAATGTGATAATGACCAGATAATCTGTTTTAGCGATGTTGATTGAGGGATAAATATTGACCAGGACTCTGGAGATAACTCCCCTGCTCTTCTTCGAAATAGTGCCATGGGATCTTTTACGTCCACCAGAAAGAGCAGATGAGGCCTCGGTTTAACATCTAATCCGAAAGATCTTTCCACTTCTGGGTCCCCTCACATCAAATGTTGTTCCTGCATCGAGTGTCCTGCTCCTGCCTCTCTGCCAGCGCTGCTCTCTGGCGGAGCCACCTGAAGGCAAGTGGCAGTGGTGCTGGGTGTCTTGCCCCTCAGCGTTTGCCTCCGGGGCAATCCAGGAGGGGCAACCCTAGGCACGTGAGGAGCCGGAAATTGCTGATTAAATCCACTTAATAGCTCCCAGCGGTTTCGTGGGACTAAAAGATGTCATAGAAGTACGTTCCTTTTTGATGCCTCTTCACTTTCTTCTTCACGGTGTGGCGAGGGGGGAATATCAAGCCAAGCTGCTTCCTGCCTCCCATGACACAGAGAGCCCAACTGTGCCACTCAAAGAACAAAAGCATTTTTAGAAAGAAAGAACTTGAGCATTTCATGATCGCAGGACGTCCCAAAGCGCTTTACAGTCAATGAAGTACTTTTGAAGTGGAGTCACTGTTGTAATGTAGGATGTGCAGCAGCCAACTTGCGCACAGCAAGCTCCCACAAACAGCAATCTGATAATGACCAGATTTTTTTTTAGTCATGTTGGTTGAGAGATAAATATTGGCCAGGACACCATGGAGTGGTCCCCTGCTCTGCTTCGAAATTGTGCCATGGTATCTTATACATCCACCCAAGTGGTTTAACACCTCATCCAATAGATGGCACCACCCTCAGTGGTGCACTCAAGGGTCAGCCTGGATTATGTGCTCAAGCTCTTTGGAATGAGACTTGAACCCATGACAGTCTGACTCAGAGGCGAGTGTGCTACCACTGAGCCACGTCCGGCACTCTATATGGCTGGTATTCATAGAGCTTACTCCTAACCTGTGCGGTGATCAACTTCAGAGCTGCTCAGGTAAAGAGGAACCAACTTTCTGCACTGAAGAGCTCGTTTGGCTTAATTCTCCCCACAGTTCCTTCTAGCTGTCTAATGGCATCTTATATCACAGCTGTGCAGAGTGGAAACTGCAGCAAATTACGTCACAATGGCAGCAGGCAGCGAATGAGTTAAGAGCTGACTACAGCTTCCATACATATATCCTGTCACCTGTTTTTGTAACACTGGAGATTGTTGTTGCCTTTAGGGTCAAGGCCTAGTCCGCTTTCGTCAGGCTCCACGTTTAGTGGTAGAGTTTTAACTCTCTTCCTTTAGTGTTCCGTGGTACAGCCAACGGCACTTGAGAACGGGTCAAAAGAAGCAAGTTTCAGTTAGCAGCAAGTTGCCTCCTGCATGGATTGTTATCTGTTCAGTGAACTCCTGTTAAATGGTGGGCACATCCTGGGACCAGTGCTTTATGTCCAATGATACAGGTTTTCAAATCCCTCCATGGCCTCGCCCCCTCCCTATCTCTGTAATCTCCTCCAGCCCCACAACACTCCGAGATATCTGCGCTCCTCAAATTCTGTCCTCTTGAGCATCCCTGATTATAATCGTTCAACCATTGGTGGCCGTGCCTTCGGCTGCCTGGGCGCTAAGCTCTGGAATTCCCTCCCTGAACCTCTCCATCTCTCTCTCCTCCTTTCAGACGCTCCTTAAAACCTATCTCTTTGACCAAGCTTTTGGTCACCTGCCCTAATAGACATAGAAACATAGAAACGTAGAAGACAGGAGCAGGAGTAGGCCATTCGGCCCCTCGAGCCTGCTCCGCCATTCAATGCAATCATGGCTGATCATCCAAATTCAGTACCCTGTCCCTGCTTTCTCCTCATGTCTCTTGATCTCCTTAGCCTTAAGAAATATACCTAACTCCTTCTTGAATATATTTAATAAATTGGCCTCAACTGTCTTCTGTGGTAGAGAATTCCACAAGTTCACCTTCTCCTTCTGTGGCTCGGTGTCAAATTTTGTTTGATAATCGCTTCTATGAAGCACCTTGAGACGTTTTACTACGTTAAAGGCGCTATATAAATGTTGTTGTTGATACAGCAGTAATATATGCCAGTGGTGTATTTATGCCGATGGATCATTAAAATCGATTTTTACCAGTTTCTACCAATAAAGTTCCAAATTTTTTTCAGGTGGTGAATGAATAAAAACTATTTCCCTGGAATTTTAGAACCCCTTCCCCACCCCCAAAAGTTCCCACTATTTTCTTACCAAAATTTGTTTCCATAGAATTGCCACATTTGACATCTGTGCATGGTGTACTGTGTGTGCTGCACTGACATCACGGGTGAGATACACACACAATCTCTCAGAGGGCCTGATTTTCAGCAAGAAAGAAAGCTGTACGATTTGGATTTTATTTGATAGGGGGGGTCTGGAAATTTTTCAGGTATTTGCGGTCACAATTAGATCCTTTGTACTGCAGCAAAGGTTAATCTTTCATTCCTAGCTGGGTCTGGAACAAGGACCGCAGTGACCTGGCAAAATTAGCACACTGATCGTCCCCTCAAGACGGAGGTCATCAATCAAAGACTGACTCGGGTCACCCACCAAGGCATTGCTTACAAGCAGTTAAATTGCAAGAGTTCCTCTATCTCCAACAATTTTTATTATCCCACCATCACAGTGGCAGGAGAACAACAACAACAACATGCATTTATGTAGCGCCTTTAACATAGTAAAATGACCCAAGGCGCTTCACAGGAGCGTTATCAGACACAAGTGTTTCAATTTTACTTTTCATTTTAAAAGAATTAACTAGGGTTTAAGTGAGCCACATAAGAGTGGTGTCTATAAAGAGAGTAAATAATTGTGATTGGGTGACCGCTTTGCGGAACACCTCCGTTCAGTCCATAAGGGGTGACCCCGAGCTTCCGGTCGTCTGTCATTTTAATTCACCGCGCCATTCCCACTCAGACCTCACCGTCCTCGGCCTCTTGCATTGTTCCACGGAAGCTCAGCGTAAGCTCGAGGAACAGCACCTCATCTTTCAATTAGGCACTTTACAGCCTTCTGGACTCAACATAGAGTTCAACAGTTTCAGATCATAACCTCGGCCCCTATCACATATATATATATATATTTTTTTTTATCCACACTTATTGTTTTTTCTTCCCTCCCACGTGGCAGCTGTCCTTCATTCTGTCAGCGCAATTCACACCCCATCTAGAGCCATCCTTTGTTCCTTAACCTGTCCCATTACCACCTCCTCTTGCCTTGAATATCTCTTAATGTCTCGCAATGTCTCTTAATCTCTCCTGCTTTCTATCCTATCACTGACCTTTTGTTCTTTCATCCCCTCCCCCTTTTCCCAGCCCCCAAACCTGTTCCATTTCCTGCTTTTTTCCACTTCTGACGAAAGGTCATCGACCTGAAACGTTAACTCTGTTTCTCTCTCCACTGATGCTGCCTGGCCTGCTGAGTTTTTCCAGCGTTTCCAGTTGTTATTCCGGATTTCCAGCATCCGCAGTATTTTGCTATCGTAAATAATTGTGGGTTCTCATTTAGCTTGACTGTATCTTTCTTTATGTCACTTGCTTGTTTTCTTGAGTTTCAGCAAAGTTCAAGATAAAAATTGTTTTTGCTGATATTCTCTGAATTTACCTGGATTTTTTGGGACCAATTCTTTTTCCCCACTGATTTTCTCCCAAATATTTACACTAAAAATAAAACCTGGGAATACTCAATGAAGTGGACTGTAACTATCCTTATTTCATGCCCAGTGATATAGTAGCACAACTCAGGAGTGCTGTAGGCATTGTCAACCTTGCCCCACTCCAGAGACTTGAGCACATAAAGCTAGGCTGACACTTCAGTGTAGGACTGTGGGAGTGCAGCACTGTCGGAGGTGCCGACTTTCAGATGAGACATTAAACCGAGACCCCATCTGCTCTCTCAGGTGGGCGTAAAAGATCCCATGGCACTAGTTCGAAGATCAGCAGGGGAGTTCTCCCCAGTGCCCTGGCCAATATTTATTCCCTCAACCAACATCACTAAGACAGATGATCTGGTCCTTATCACTTTGCTCTTTGTGGAAGCTTGCTGTGCACCTATCGGCTGCCTCATTTCCTACATTACAACAGTAACTACACTTCAAAAGTACTTCATTGGATGTAAAGCACTTTGGGACATCCTGAGGTTATGAAAGGTGCTATAGAAATGCAAGTCTTTATATATGCTGAGCAGTAACTAGCCACATCCTCACAGGGAGGGAGAAGACAGTGAAAGAGCCATCCCTAGCTGTTCCAATCGGGTATACCCCCATGTAGCAAGAGGCTTGGGGACAGCTTGCCCATGTGTCCACCACTGTTAATATGAGAGCAGGGAAGAAAAATAGTAGTTTGACCCCCGTGTGTTAAAAAAAGACATACTTTAAAGAAATGTTTTGATGGGTGAAACATAGAAACATAGAAACATAGGAGCAGCAGGAGGCCATTCAGCCCCTCGAGCCTGCTCCGCCATTCAATATGATCATGGCTGATCCTCTATCTCAATACCATATTCCCGCTCTCTCCCCATACCCCTTGATGCCTTTTGTGTCTAGAAATCTATCTATCTCCTTCTTAAATATATTCAGTGACCTGGCCTCCACAGCCTTCTGTGGTAGAGAATTCCACAGGTTCACCACCTTCTGTGTGAAGAAATTTCACCTCACCTGAGTCCTAAATGTCCTACCCCATATCCTGAGACTGTGACCCCTCGTTCTAAACCCCCCAGCCAGTGGAAACATCCTCCCTCCATCCAGTCTGTCTAGCCCTGTCAGAATTTTATACGTTTCAATGAGATCCCCTCTCATTCTTCTAAACTCTAGTGAATACAGGCCTAGTCGACCCAATCTCTCCTCATACGACAGTCCTGTCATCCCAGGAAGCTGAACCAGACTTAAAGCTGCCCCTCTGCCTTGTGTACACTCTGATCCTCATTACAGGGCGGTCAAGGCAGGTACGAGACACACAAAAAAATTAAATACAGTTCAGGTCCTCCAGTTTCTCACTAGCAAAATGAGCCATGGAAGGTTTTGTTGAGAGTACCCAACATGCTGGCTGTTCTTGAGTCAGCCGAACATTCCCTAATTACAAAAGATTTTGAACAGTTCCCAAAGACAATTAAAATCAAACTAGTCCTATTAATCTGCTGTTGTTTAAGTACAAGATAATGGCCCAGAAATTAGGTTCGGGGGCTTGCCGCGCGTGCAAGCCCCCGATGTGCACTTACCTGGCGCGCCTACAGCTGAAGCCTGGGACTGCTTGGATTTCCTGTCACTGGCCCGGTTCAGATGTCGGCGCGATGTGCTTGCCTGATCCAGCGGCGTAGTTAGTTCGATGTGCCGGCTGGGATCAGGTGAGCACTGGGCAGCCAATCAGGGGAGGGAAAACTTCATTCATGAGTTTGATAGTAAGAACTGTCAAACTCATGAAAAGTATGGGCGCCCAAAACACTACTTAAACTTTAAATAAAATTTTAATAAACATCCCACTAATTAAATGAACTATAAATAACTTTAAAAAAACTATTTTAAACAATTATTCAAAATTAAAAATTTTTTTTTTAAAATCGGGTCTAAAAATACACTTACCTTACTGTAAAGTCCTTAAAAACAATAAAGCTGTGGAAAAAATTTTATAATTTTAAATAATAGACCACTTACCTTAAAGAATCAAGTCCTTACGTCTCCTTTTTACATTTCTAAAAAGTTGAGGCCCTTACACACGGGCAAACCTGTCAAAAAGAAGGAAGTTCAACGCATGCGCGCAGAGTCCTGCGCGCACGCGTTGGACCTCTGAACCCCTTGGAGGAAATGCTGGTTTCCCGCGCATGCGCTGTGCATGCTGAAATCCGGCACTTCCAACGGGCCCACGCGTGAGTACCCCGTCCGTACTCACGCGTTGGGACCGGAATTACTGGGCCAATACAGACAGGGTGGGGGGGCGGGGTGCAGGATATTCTGAATTCAGGGTGGAGGGGTAGGGACAAAAAGCACTTATCTAGGAAGGGTTTATGATCAGTAATCATTAGGAATCATTCACTACTGGATAGGATGCTTGGCTAGAAGGAGGTACTTAGCAGAGAGCTTTACCTCTTCTCCCACCTCCCCAACTCTGCCCTGGTAATCACAACAATCTTTTAATCAGAAGGTTGCCTTCTTCTCGTTGTCTTCTGATGTTGCTATTGTGACTCGTATTGTCAGTGGGATTGATAGAAATTGACCATGGGGGGCATAACGCACTGACCTTTCACCCTTAGGGGTTAGCGCACAGGCCTTTCACCTCCGGGAGCAGTGCTTAAATTCAGCCCTGGCTGTAAGGGCTTCATGATGATGCTAAGCTTGTAGTGTAAATCTGGTGTCAAGGCAAAGCAGAGCGAGACTCCCTTCTCCAGAGAATCTCACTCCACTTTGTTCTGGTGTTGGGTCGGGTCCTGAGTATGGCTGCCAACCCCCCAGGATTGCCCTGGCATCTCCAGGAATTAAAGATGAATCTCCCGGACACACTGCTGCGAGCAACACCTGGGAATAAAATCATAGGGGCAATAAGAAATTGTGTGTCTTTTCAAATTTCTCTGAACAATTTTTACTAGTTATAAAAATATTGAACATCGGGAAAATATTTGCTTTCCAATTGGCTGTGGGAAGGCCGGTGCACCGTGAGGATGGACATGTCGGGCGTGGGGCGGTTGGAGGCAATGTTTCTTTTATTTATTCGTTCGTGGGATGTGGCTGTCAAGGCCAGCATTTATTGCCCATCCCTAGTTGCCCTTGAGAAGGTGGTGGTGAGCCGTCTTCTTGAACCACTGCAGTCCGTGTGGTGAAGGTTCTCCCACAGTGTTAACTTTGTCGCAGTGGTTTGTTACAACTGAGGGGCCATTTCAGAGGGCAGTTAAGAGTCAACCACATTGCTGTGGGTCTGGAGTTACATATAGGCCAGACCAGGTAAGGACAGATTTCCTTCCCTAAAGGACATTAATGAATCAGATGGGTTTTTACAACAATCCAATAGCTTCATGGTCACCATTACTGATACCAGCTTTTTATTGCAGATTTATTTAATTAACTGAATTTTAAATTCCCCAGCTTCTGTGGAGGGATTTGAACTCACGTCTACCAGATTATTAGTCCAGTCCTCTGGATTACTAGTCCAGTAACATAACCACTATGCTACCGTACCCCATATTTATGTGATGAAATCTCCAGGAATACGTCCGGCCAGAGTAGGTAACCCTAGCCCTGAGTCAGGCTGCATTTGCTGCATTGCCGGTCCGACGCACAGCTGCTGTGCACCAACTCTACAGCTCTCATGTACACAACCCTTCAGACCCTTGACAGGAATGGGTTTGGCACAGAGCCAGCAGAGGTCTGAGTGAGTGTGAACAGGTGGCGTGAAACTGGCCATATTTTATGGCGCAGATTGGCACAGGTAGTCTCAGTGAGAGAGAACGCGGGGATTAGCTGTTGTGGGAAATGGAAATGTCACCGTGGGTCAGTCGAAGGTGCTATTTTGATGCTTGGATTAACCCTTAGACTACTGCAGATCAGGAAATGACTGTCTTCCTGCGTTGGACAGTTCTGTAACTCATGTTACATGTCACTGAAATGCAGTAGTAAAATTACTTGAGCTTGATTACTGCAATTCTAACCCAAAACTGCAAAAATGCCATTTTAACGAGTGGTGATGAGGAGAATTTTTTAATTACGATCTGGAATGCACTGCCTGAAAGGGTGGTGGAAGCAACTTTCAAAATGGAATTGGATATATATTTGAAAAGGAGAAATGGAGAATTTCCGGGGGAATGGGATTAATTGGACAGCTCTTTCAAAGAGCTAGCACAGGCATGATGGGCCGATTGCCGGTGTTTCTGCTCCACATGAGCCTGCTCCCACCCCTCTTCATCTCACCCTATCAAAATAACCCTCTATTCCCTTCTCCCTCATGCGCTTATCCAGCTTCCCCTTAAATGCACCTATACTATTCGCCTCACCCACTCCCTGTGGTGGCCAGTTCCACACTCTCACCCCTCTCTGGGTGAAGAAGTTTCTCCTGGGTTTATTAGTGACTGTCTTGTATTTATGGTCCCTGGGTCTGGTCTCCCCCACAGTGGAAACATCGGGCTAGATTTTCAGTTGCTAGCGCCAGCAGTTAGCGCCTTAAGAGAAGTGATTTTCGGGCGCTATGCGTGTAGCGCCCGTGCGCAGCGCAGTTTGCGCCCCGCCCCAAATTAAGTTGCCCGTTAGCGCCGGCGCAAAGTTTAGCGCCCGCCCGGATGCGCGCGCAGAAAATGACGTCACATCCTCGTGCAACGCCCTTTGGCCGCCCCGATTCCAAACTTCAGTCGGACCGCCCCATTGTGCGGCTGGCGGCCGGAGCGTTTGGAAAAAGGAACGCAACACAACCAGCGCGGGCTCCGGGGGGCGCAAATTAAAGGGGACGTGCTCTCCAGTATAAAGGCCAGCCTTTTTTCAGAAAACACTCTTGTGCAACGCATTTCTGGAGACACAACAAGGAGGATAGCTAACTGGTTTCAAGCAGCAAGAGCTCAGGTATTTTTGGACTCAGGCCAGAGCGCTGCAAGTGGCCTTTTGGAAATTTGAGTGTTTGCCAGGATTTGATGGGGGTTGCACGGGGTGCCAACGCGGAGCTGCAGCTCCATGTCCGTAGGGCTCGCAGACGCATTGTGAGAGGGGCAGCCCTGGCTAGAGGCAGAGGGGGCTACAGGCGTCGGCCACGTAGGCCTTACCCAGTCAGGCTATACCGCCAGCAGCGCTCCTACCTAAACATGAGTGCCGCGCGATGTGTTAAAAGGCTCCGATTCCGAAAGGAGGTGATTGCAGAGATCTGCCACCTGCTTCGCCGAGATCTGCGGCCAAAGCTCAGGTGCAGGATGTCTCTGTCGGTGGAAGTGAAGGTGACGGTGGCATTTAACTTCTATGCCACCGGCTCCTTCCAATATGCTGCTGGGGACATAGCAAACATCTCCCAGTACGGCGCGCATCGCTGCACCCGCCAGGTGACCGAAGCACTGTTCAGAAGGAGAAGCCAATTCATCTCCTTCCCCATGGCCCTGGAGAGCCAGCATCAGCGCGCATTGGGATTTTCCAGACTCGGGGAATTCCCCTTGGTGCAGGGCGCCATTGACTGTACGCATGTGGCTTTGCGGGCCCCTCTGGAGCATGGCGAGCAGTATCGCAACAGGAAGGGCTACCATTCTCTGAATGTGCAGCTGGTGTGTGACCACAAGCAGCGCATCATGGCAGTCAATGCCAGCTTCCCAGGCAGCATCCACGATGCCTTTATCCTGCGGCAGAGTACTGTGCATGACATGTTCCAGGCACAGCCTCCCCCAAGAGGATGGCTACTCGGGGACAAAGGCTATCCTTTGTGCACCTGGCTCATGACCCCGCTCCGCGCGCCCAGGACCGCTGCTGAAGAGGCCTACAACGAGAGCCATCAAACCATCCGCAACATCATCGAGCAAACTATTGGGGTCCTCAAGCAGCGGCTCCGCTGCCTTGATCACTCCGGAGGAGCTCTCCAGTATTCGCCGGACCGGGTCTCCCAATTTGTGGTGGTTTGCTGCATGCTACACAACCTGGCTATCCGCAGGACTCAGGCACTGCCACCTGACGTTGGACCAGTACCTCAGGAGGAGGAGCAGGAGGAGCATGAGGAGGAGGAGGAGGAGGAGCAGGAGTACGTTCCCAGGAGGGAGCGACCAGGGCCAAGGGCCGCACGACGCCACCTTATTACACGGTACTTCTAAGCCCCCTGTCAGGGAATGGCCAGGGGCCATGAGGGAAGATGAATGCAGCCGCTCCGCAAGCCCTCAGCCGGCGAAGCCAACAAACACTAAGAAGAACAACCATGGAGACTGCATGAATAAAGATAATTATTTATTACACAAAAATGAAAAGCCCTTCCCACATGAATCCCCAAAAACAATAAACGGGCCCCACAAAAAGCCCAACAAACGACTCACTCCCACAAACTGGGGAGGAGTCACTCCACATTTCTTCAAACCGGGCCTCAATGTCGGCCTAACGCAAAAAATAAGCCCTCCAACAACACAACCATGGGCAAAATAAAGATGGCCACCACCATATAAAAGGAAAGCTGGCCACACCCTCTACTGAGTGGCCCGCGAGGGCGAGACCTTGCCCAGCCTTTTGCCTCCCCTGCCCGGCCTGCTGCACCTTCGCAAGCTCTGCCCAGTGGCTGCTGCGAGGCTGGGGGAAGGCGCCTGAGGCTCAGATGCCCTTCCGCCAGATGCCGCTGGGGGGCGGCCTACACGGCGTTTGGGCCTCGAGGGGCCGTCTGCTGAGTGGCGCACCTGAGCCTGGCCACCATCAGCTGCAGCCGCTTGCCCTTGACGCCCCAGTGGGGGAATGGCGGCGACGGATGGCGCAATGTGGGCCAGCTGGCGTCTGGGATGCGCTGGCTGGTGCTGTGGCGCGGTGGCACTCGTCCGGGCCCGCACTGCAGGATCCGCAACAATCAGCCGAGGGGCGGCTTGCTGGGATGGTCCAGCGCGGCGGCTGCCCTGGCGATGCCTGCCTGAGACAGCGCGTGTGGCAGCAGTGAGTGCCCCTGTTGTCCTGGTGTGCGCCCGCATCACATCCGCCAGGGTCTTGACGGCATCAGTCAGCATGCCGCCACTCGCGGCAGTTGCTGCCCCGAACTCGCGCACACTGGTCGCCAGCGACTCGATGGCCTCAGGCATGCGCCCCACCACGCTCATGAGCTCCGTGTGGCACCGGTCCGAATCCTCGGCCATCTTATCCAGCTTCCGCACCTCCTCCGAGGTGAAGGTGTCCGGACTGGAGTCGCGACTCTCCCGCTGGGGAGGAGGGGGCCGAACTAGGGGACCCTTGCCACGTTGGTGGCGGCGAGTGTGCCTATCAGCAGCACTCCCCTCTGATCCTTCCCCCCTTTGGGGGGAAGGCCGCGGGCCACGCGCACGGCTCCTGGGTGGCTGGACGCCACTGGTCCCAGAAGCTGCATTGCCCTGCGACAGTTCCTCCAGGCACTCATCCAGTGAGGAGGTGTCAAGCATTTCCTCCTCTCCTGCGGGACGTGACTGTTCCCCCGATGGTCCGGCTTGCTCCTCCTCCTCCTCCTGCTCGGAGGTGCTGTCACTGGCAGCTTCAGGGTCCTGGTCGTCACCAGCTGAAAGCAGGAATGCACAAGAGTAGCTTCAGAGTGAGGAGACGGCATCAGCGAGGGAGTTAGGACTGGTGGCATTCAGCGCATTGGTGGGACAGTGGCAAAGGAGGTAGCTCGGATGGGCCAGTGCGACGCGAGAGGGCCAAAAGGCGAGGTCCTTACCATTGCCGGGCAGTGGAGGGTCGGATACTCCGCACGCTGTGGGGACGATCACACGGGCTCCCATGAGCACACACGCGCGCTCCTCCAGCCGAGTGAGCTTCTGCAGCTTGGCGCGGCCACCCCTGGCACGGGCCTGGCGATTAAAGGCTACTTTAGCCTGCAAGAGAAAGGACGGGCTGTAAGTGCGCAGTGTAGCCCTGATGTAGTGTGCACTGCCTCCCATGGTGGAATAGCTTGGCCAGAGTGAAGCCCTGATGTAGTGTGCACTGCCTCCCATGGTGGAATAGCTTGGCCAGAGTGAAGCCCTGATGTAGTGTGCACTGCCTCCCATGGTGGAATAGCTTGGACAGAGTGAAGCCCTGATGTAGTGTGCACAGCCTCCCATGGTGGAATAGCTTGGCCAGAGTGAATCCCTGATGTAGTGTGCACAGCCTCCCATGGTGGAATAGCTTGGCCAGAGTGTAGAGTGCCGAATGGCCAATTGATGCTCATGACTGTCCCAATGCTGCTGGCTGAGGGCTGGCCAATTGGACTTTCAGCTCCCTTTGCCCATCATGTCAGGTGTACATGCAAGAATGAGGAGGAGACTGGAAAGGGTACTCACCCTGACAATCCTGGTCAGGTCGTTGTATTTTTTACGACATTGTTTGTGGGTCCTGGGGGCATCGCCGGTGAACGTCACCCTCTGGGCGATCTGCTTCCAGGCTTTGGTGTAGTCGTGGTGGGTTGGATTCCTCCCACTCTCTGGGAACAAGATCTTGCGCCTCACCTCCAGAGCTGTGACCATTATGTCCAGATCACCCTCTGAGAAGCGCAGGGCACGCTGACGGGCCTTCTCTGGCGTTGCCATGACTCCCTGGGGCTGAGCAGCAGTGTTGAGGCCTCTTTGCAAGGCTGCAGTGTGCAGGGCGTGGCAGCAGACCAATTCGTCCCTTCCCCCTTTAAGAGCTGGTCGGCGCCACGGGGTCTGCTGTCAGTCCAAAAATGACCGCACCCGCGCTGCGCCCCGCCTGGGCGCTATCCCTCTGGACCGCCGGCTTAGCGCCTAAAGATAGTAGTGGAACGCCTCTTTTAGCGCTCCACCAACCTCTTAGGGCGAAGCCACTGAATTCCCGGCAACGGGGCGCTACTTTGGGGCGGGCGCTAACTTCGGGCGGGCGCTAAGGTTAGCGCCCCAAAACTGCCTATACTGAAAATCTAGCCCATCTTCTCTACCTCTACCCCTTTCACAATCTTAAAGAACTCTATCAGGTCACCCCTCTGTCTTCTCTTTTCTAGAGAGAAGAGCCCCAGCCTGTTCTGTCTTTGATCTGACGGGTAAAACCCCTCAGTTGTGGTCTGGTCTGCACATGGAAACAAACTGCGGGTGGCTGAGATTCGGTTCGGGCGGAGGGTTTACCGCACGGCTGTAAAAGGAGACCTGGGCGTATTGTGCGCGGAATTCACTTACGCCCGAAATTCCGCGACCTTTTAAGGCGCGGAACTGGTTTGCGCCCAGATTTTGGCCCGTCTCTGGACGCAAATGCGGCGGAAGCTCCAGGCTTCAAGTTAGTTTGTTGGGGCGTTGTAGAAGGAGTTTACCCATTGTACTTAACCCATGATACTGAGGGATCGCCAACACTCACGAATCACTTGTGAATGCCAATACTATTTTTTTTAAATGCACCCGTTACATTTAAAGAAATTCTCTGAAATTTCCCACACCGCAGCATTGCACACAAAAAATCTAAGGGCTAGATTTTCAGTATAGGCAGTTTTGGGGCGCTAACCTTAGCGCCCGCCCGAAGTTAGCGCCCGCCCCAAAGTAGCGCCCCGTTGCCAGGAATTCAGTGGCTTCGCCCTAAGAGGTTGGTGGAGCGCTAAAAGAGGCGTTCCACTACTATCTTTAGGCGCTAAGCCGGCGGTCCAGAGGGATAGCGCCCAGGCGGGGCGCAGCGCGGGTGCGGTCATTTTTGGACTGACAGCAGACCCCGTGGCGCCGACCAGCTCTTAAAGGGGGAAGGGACGAATTGGTCTGCTGCCATGCCCTGCACACTGCAGCCTTGCAAAGAGGCCTCAACACTGCTGCTCAGCCCCAGGGAGTCATGGCAACGCCAGAGAAGGCCCGTCAGCGTGCCCTGCGCTTCTCAGAGGGTGATCTGGACATAATGGTCACAACTCTGGAGGTGAGGCGCAAGATCTTGTTCCCAGAGAGTGGGAGGAATCCAACCCACCACGACTACACCAAAGCCTGGAAGCAGATCGCCCAGAGGGTGACGTTCACCGGCGTTGCCCCCAGGACCCACAAACAATGTCGTAAAAAATACAATGACCTGACCAGGATTGTCAAGGTGAGTAGCCTTTCCAGTCTCCTCCTCATTCTTGCATGTACACCTGACATGATGGGCAAAGGGAGCTGAAAGTCCTATTGGCCAGCCCTCAGCCAGCAGCATTGGGACAGTCATGAGCATCAAATGGCTATTCGGCACTCTACACTTTGGCCAAGCTATTCCACCATGGGAGGCTGTGCACACTACATCAGGGCTTCACTCTGGCCAAGCTATTCCACCATGGGAGGCTGTGCACACTACATCAGGGCTTCACTCTGGCCAAGCTATTCCACCATGGGAGGCAGTGCACACTACATCAGGGCTTCACTCTGGCCAAGCTATTCCACCATGGGAGGCAGTGCACACTACATCAGGGCTTCATTCTGGCCAAGCTATTCCACCATGGGAGACAGTGCACACTACATCAGGGCTACACTGCGCACTTACAGCCCGTCCTTTCTCTTGCAGGCTAAAGTAGCCTTTAATCGCCAGGCCCGTGCCAGGGGTGGCCGCGCCAAGCTGCAGAAGCTCACTCGGCTGGAGGAGCGCGTGTGTGTGCTCATGGGAGCCCGTGTGATCGTCCCCACAGCGTGCGGAGTAGCCGACCCTCCACTGCCCGGCAATGGTAAGGACCTCGCCTTTTGGCCCTCTCGCGTCGCACTGGCCCATCCGAGCTACCTCCTTTGCCACTGTCCCACCAATGCGCTGAATGCCACCAGTCCTAACTCCCTCGCTGACGCCGTCTCCTCACTCTGAAGCTACTCTTGTGCATTCCTGCTTTCAGCTGGTGACGACCAGGACCCTGAAGCTGCCAGTGACAGCACCTCTGAGCAGGAGGAGGAGGAGGAGCAAGCCGGACCATCGGGGGAACAGTCACGTCCCGCAGGAGAGGAGGAAATGCTTGACACCTCCTCACTGGACGAGTGCCTGGAGGAACTGTCGCAGGGCAATGCAGCTTCTGGGACCAGTGGCGTCCAGCCACCCAGGAGCCGTGCGCGTGGCCCGCGGCCTTCCCCCCAAAGGGGGGAAGGATCAGAGGGGAGTGCTGCTGATAGGCACACTCGCCGCCACCAACGTGGCAAGGGTCCCTTAGTTCGGCCCCCTCCTCCCCAGCGGGAGAGTCGCGACTCCAGTCCGGACACCTTCACCTCGGAGGAGGTGCGGAAGCTGGATAAGATGGCCGAGGATTCGGACCGGCGCCACACGGAGCTCATGAGCGTGGTGGGGCGCATGCCTGAGGCCATCGAGTCGCTGGCGACCAGTGTGCGCGAGTTCGGGGCAGCAACTGCCGCGAGTGGCCGCATGCTGACTGATGCCGTCAAGACCCTGGCGGATGTGATGCGCGCGCACACCAGGACAACAGGGGCACTCACTGCTGCCACACGCGCTGTCTCAGGCAGGCATCGCCAGGGCA
This sequence comes from Somniosus microcephalus, assembly GCF_052327205.1. Classification (NCBI taxonomy): domain Eukaryota; kingdom Metazoa; phylum Chordata; class Chondrichthyes; order Squaliformes; family Somniosidae; genus Somniosus; species Somniosus microcephalus. Next base: position 185,818,886 of record NC_140999.1, on the reverse strand, counting down.
GCCGCCGCGCTGGACCATCCCAGCAAGCCGCCCCTCGGCTGATTGTTGCGGATCCTGCAGTGCGGGCCCGGCCGAGTGCCACCGCGCCGCAGCACCAGCCAGCGCATCCCAGACGCCAGCTGGCCCACATTGCGCCATCCGTCGCCGCCATTCCCCCACTGGGGCGTCAAGGGCAAGCGGCTGCAGCTGATGGTGGCCAGGCTCAGGTGCGCCACTCAGCAGACGGCCCCTCGAGGCCCAAACGCCGTGTAGGCCGCCCCCCAGCGGCATCTGGCGGAAGGTCATCTGAGCCTCAGGCACCTTCCCCCAGCCTCGCAGCAGCCACTGGGCAGAGCTTGCGAAGGAGCAGCAGGCCGGGCAGGGGAGGCAAAAGGCTGGGCAAGGTCTCGCCCTCACGGGCCACTCAGTAGAGGGTGTGGCCAGCTTTCCTTTTATATGGCGGTGGCCATCTTTATTTTGCCCATGGTTGTGTTGTTGGAGGGCTTATTTTTTGCGTTAGGCCGACGTTGAGGCCCGGTTTGAAGAAAGGTGGAGTGACTCCTCCCCAGTTTGTGGGAGTGAGTCGTTTGTTGGGCTTTTTGTGGGGCCCGTTTATTGTTTTTGGGGATTCATGTGGGAAGGGCTTTTCATTTTTGTGTAATAAAAAATTATCTTTATTCATGCAGTCTCCATGGTTGTTCTTCTTAGTGTTTGTTGGCTTCGCCGGCTGAGGGCTTGCGGAGCGGCTGCATTCATCTTCCCTCATGGCCCCTGGCCATTCCCTGACAGGGGGCTTAGAAGTACCATGTAATAAGGTGGCGTCGTGCGGCCCTTGGCCCTGGTCGCTCCCTCCTGGGAACGTACTCCTGCTCCTCCTCCTCCTCCTCCTCATGCTCCTCCTGCTCCTCCTCCTGAGGTGCTGGTCCAACGTCAGGTGGCAGTGCCTGAGTCCTGCGGATAGCCAGGTTGTGTAGCATGCAGCAAACCACCACAAATTGGGAGACCCGGTCCGGCGAATACTGGAGAGCTCCTCCGGAGCGATCAAGGCAGCGGAACTGCTGCTTGAGGACCCCAATAGTTAGCTCGATGATGTTGCGGGTGGTTTGATGGCTCTCGTTGTAGGTCTCTTCAGCAGCGGTTCTGGGCGCGCGGAGCGGGGTCATGAGCCAGGTGCACAAAGGATAGCCTTTGTCCCCGAGTAGCCATCCTCTTGGGGGAGGCTGTGCCTGGAACATGTCATGCACAGTACTCTGCCGCAGGATAAAGGCATCGTGGCTGCTGCCTGGGAAGCTGGCATTGACTGCCATGATGCGCTGCTTGTGGTCACACACCAGCTGCACATTCAGAGAATGGTAGCCCTTCCTGTTGCGATACTGCTCGCCATGCTCCAGAGGGGCCCACAAAGCCACATGCGTACAGTTAATGGCGCCCTGCACCAAGGGGAATTCCCCGAGTCTGGAAAATCCCAATGCGCGCTGATGCTGGCTCTCCAGGGCCATGGGGAAGGAGATGAATTGGCTTCTCCTTCTGAACAGTGCTTCGGTCACCTGGCGGATGCAGCGATGCGCGCCGTACTGGGAGATGTTTGCTATGTCCCCAGCAGCGTATTGGAAGGAGCCGGTGGCATAGAAGTTCAATGCCACCGTCACCTTCACTTCCACCGACAGAGACGTCCTGCACCTGAGCTTTGGCCGCAGATCTCGGCGAAGCAGGTGGCAGATCTCTGCAATCACCTCCTTTCGGAATCGGAGCCTTTTAACACATCGCGCGGCACTCATGTTTAGGTAGGAGCGCTGCTGGCGGTATAGCCTGACTGGGTAAGGCCTACGTGGCCGACGCCTGTAGCCCCCTCTGCCTCTAGCCAGGGCTGCCCCTCTCACAATGCGTCTGCGAGCCCTACGGACATGGAGCTGCAGCTTCGCGTTGGCACCCCATGCAACCCCCATCAAATCCTGGCAAACACTCAAATTTCCAAAAGGCCACTTGCAGCGCTTTGGCCTGAGTCCAAAAATACCTGAGCTCTTGCTGCTTAAAACCAGTTAGCTATCCTCCTTGTTGTGTCTCCAGAAATGCGTTGCACAAGAGTGTTTTCTGAAAAAAGGCTGGCCTTTATACTGGAGAGCACGTCCCCTTTAATTTGCGCCCCCCGGGGCCCGCGCTGGTTGTGTTGCGTTCCTTTTTCCAAACGCTCCGGCCGCCAGCCGCACAATGGGGCGGTCCGACTGAAGTTTGGAATCGGGGCGCACAAAGGGCGTTGCACGAGGATGTGACGTCATTTTCTGCGCGCGCATCCGGGCGGGCGCTAAACTTTGCGCCGGCGCTAACGGGCAACTTAATTTGGGGCGGGGCGCAAACTGCGCTGCGCACGGGCGCTACACGCATAGCGCCCGAAAATCACTTCTCTTAAGGCGCTAACTGCTGGCGCTATCAACTGAAAATCTAGCCCTCTGTAACTAGCTGTGAAATGTGGAGTTCATTATAACACACACACACATACATACACCCTCGAGTCAATCAGGTTGTAGGAAACAATCAACTGCATTATATCATGCTTCTTAAACTGCAAGCTTCCACCGGACAAACATTAATGCCATCGGTCTTCCACCTTTAACAATGACAGCAGCTCTGACTCCTAAGTTAACCTGCTCTTGATGCATTATTAATGGCTTTTAGACACGCACTCTGCAAGAATTCTGACGTTCAGCTTCCGAGTTTTTATGACCTATTTTTTTTCTCTCTCTCAGAAGGGGAAAAGGGAGAGAGAGAGGGAGAAAAGAGCCTGTGTCTGGCAGAAGGACAAGTTGAGTTGGTCGGGGATGGGGGAGCAGATACACAGCAGGCATTGTAATGTTTGTTTAAATGCAGGGGAAACTCTGTATTCCCCTGTGCTGCTGGAGGAATTCAGACAATACAAACACGGCCTGGCCAGGCAGGGCAGCTCGCTCCTGGCCCAGACTCCAGAATCTACAACTCCCCTGCCGGAATAAGGCGGTGGAACCCAGCTGGGGTGAAACTCAGGTTAATTTCCAAATAAAAATTTCTAGAAAAACATCAGCGTGGCAAAAATAAAATGAAAACAATGAAATATTATGACAGTGCTTTTTTTTAAAGAACCTGTCAAATTTAATGTATTTTCATTAAAAAAAAATTAATTGTTGCCTATCCCAGGCTAAATAATGGAGATTCTCCCTCGCTTGCTATGTTTTCACTTCTTTGTTTTCCCTAACTCTCTCTTCTATCTATCTATCTATGATCTATCTATCTATCTATCTATCTATGATCTATCTATTCATTTATCTATTATCTATCTATTTATCCATCCATATCTGTTTGTCTGTCTGTCTGTCTATCTATCTGTCTGTCTGTCTATCTGTTCATTTATCTATCCATTTATTTATCTATTTATCCATCTACCTGTCTGTCTATCTATCTGTCTGTCTGTCTATCTATCTATTCATTAATCTATCCATGTATCTATCTTTTTATCCATCTATATCTGTTTGTCTGTCTGTCTATTATCTACCTGTCTGTCTGTCTGTCTATCTATCTGTCTGTCTGTCTGTCTATCTATCTATCTGTCTGTCTGTCTGTTTATCTATCTATCTGTCTTCCACCCTACATAAACTTATGTTCATCTAAAACTCTGCTGCCCGTGTCCTACCTCGCACCAAGATTGTTCGCCCATCACCCCTGTGCTCACTGACCGACATTGGCTCCCGGTCCGGCAACACCTCGACTTTAAAATTCTCATCCTTGTTTTTCAATCCCTCCATGGCCTCGCCCCTCCCTATGTCTTTAACCTCCTCCAGTCCTACACGCCCCTGAGATCTCTGCACTCCTCTAATTCTGGCCTCTTGCGCATCCCCGATTTCCATCGCTCCATCAGCGGTGGCTGTGCCTTCAGCTGCCTGGGCCCCGAGCTCTGGAATTCCCTCCCTAAACCTCGCCGCCTCTCTCTCCTCCTTTAAGACTCTCCTTAAAACCTACCTCTTTGACCAAGCTTTTGGTCACCTGTCCTAATATCTCCTTATGTGGCTTGGTGTTAAATTTTGTTTGATAATCGCTCCTATGAAGCACCGTGGGACATTTTACTATGTTAAAGGTGCTATACAAAAGCAAGTTGTTGTTGTATGGATATCAATCCCTCTATCATTACCTGATTTCCACCATAGAGTGTTCCCAAAGTTGATAGGATGGCCATACAGGGGATCAGCTACTAAAACCATTGCCAGTGATGGTCTTGAGCTAATCATCAACAGGGGTGAAGGAATAGTTCCTGCTCCCCCGAACAGGAAGAGGCCTGACCTGCAAAATCTGTTACCAGGCCTTTGCTTCAGCCTCTCTTTAAAACCACTGCTCGGAGGTTAGTGAAAATGTCTTTGTGACAAATATAGATTTCCTTGTCTTGGTAGATCTATGTGTCCAAACATATTTAAGATACGGTAGAAACTCGCTTTCAAAATGGAAGACTGGAGATGGGCAACTTGTGAGACCGGGCTGATTTTTTGATCAGGAATTATGAAAGACAGAAATAACTTGCATTTATATAGCGCCTTTCATGACTACCGGACATCCCAAAGCGCTTTACAGCCAATGAAGTACTTTTGAAGTGTAGTCACTGTTGTAATGTAGGAAACGCAGCAGCCAATTTGCACACAGCAAGCTCCCACAAATAGTAATGTGATAATGACCAGATAATCTGTGTTTGTTATTTCTCATCTACATGTTGCCCCTTGACGACATCATCTGAAAACACAGCATCAGTTTCCACATGTACACTGACGGCACCCAGCTCTACCTCACTACCTCATCTCTCGACGTCTCCACGGTCTCTAAATTGTCAGACTGCTTATCCAACATACAGTTCTGGATGAGCAAAAATTTTCACCAATTAAATATTGGGAAGACTGAAGCCATTGTTTTCGGTCCCCGTCACAAACTCCGTTCCTTAGCCACTGACTCCATCCCTCTCCCTAACATCTGTCTGAGGCTGAACCACACCATTCACAACCTTGACCCTGAAATGAACTCCCGACCACATATCCACAGCCTAACAAAGACCGCCTACTTTCACCTCCCAAGCATCACCCGAATCCGCCCTTGCCTCAGCTCATCCGCTGCTGAAACCGTCATCCATGCCTTTGTTACCTCTAGACTTGACTATTCCAATGCACTCCTGGCTGGCCTCCCACATTCCACCCTATGTAAACTTGAGGTCATCCAAAACTCGGCTGCCCATGTCCTAACTCGCACCAAGTCCCGTTCGCCAATCTCCCCTGTGCTCGCTGACCTACATTGGCTCTCCTTTAAGCAGCGCCTCGATTTCAAAATTCTCATCCTTGTTTTCAAATCCCTCCACGGCCTCGCCCCTTCCTATCTCTGTAATCTCCTTCAGCCCCACAATCCCCCGAGATATCTGCGCTCCTCTAATTCTGCCCTCTTGAGCACCCCTGATTATAATCGCTCAACCATTGGTGGCCGTGCCTTCAGCTGCCTAGGCCCTAAACTCTGGAATTCCCTCCTTAAACCTCTCCACCTCTCTACTTCTCTTTCCTCCTTTAAGACGCTCCTTAAAACCTACCACTTTGACCAAGCTTTTGGTCACCTGCCCTAATTTATCCTTATGTGGATCAGTGTCAAATTTGTTGCCTTATAACACTCCTGTGAAGCACCTTTGGACATTTTACTACGTTAAAGGCGCTTTCTAAATACAAGTTGTTATTGTTGTTGTTATGTTGGTTGAGGGATAAATATTGGCCCCAGGACACCGGGGATAACTCCCCTAAGATCGCATCCTTAAAGATACAGCTTAAGACTGTTTACCAAAGAACAAGGAAAGGCTCACCTGAGATCAGAAAAAAGCCTGTTCCATCCCAAGACACTGAAAGCAGAATTCACATACTGATTGACTTTAACACTGAAAAGCCTCGTGTATAAAAGGCTATATGAATCCATTGTACTGAAGGAGTGCTGCACTGTCGGAGGTGCCGTCTTTCGGATGAGACGTTAAACCCAGGCCCTGTCTGCTCTCTCAGGTGGATGTAAAAGATCCCATGGTCACTGTTATAAATCTCATCATCATAAAGAAACTACTCATGAAATAACACTGGACGACCAGCTGGTGGCGCCGTCCAAGGAGTATAAATACTCGGGCGTGGGCCCAGATTGCCCAGGGACATTTTGTAAGACAGGAACTAGTGAAGTACAACTAGACTTCCATGTTCTGAAACAAGTTGATTAAAGCCTTGCTTTATACTCGAACCAAGTGCGTAGTGAGTTTTATTACGTCAGCCACTATTTCGAAGAAGAGCAGGGGAGTTCTCCCATGGTGTCCAGGTCAACATGTATCCCTCAATCAACATCACTAAAAAACAGATTATCTGGTCATTATCACATTGCTGTTTGTGGGAGCTTGCTGTGCGCAAAATTGGCTGCCTCGTTTCCTACATTACAACTTCAAAAAAAAGTAATGAATTGGTTGTAAAGCATTTTTTGATGTCCCCAGGTCATGAATGGCACTGTATAAATGCAAGTCTTTCTTTTCTTTCTTTATTGTAAACCATTTCCACTTTGAGAAACATTATGCTCTGTAATATTTTGTTCCGTTTTTTTGCTTCTGTGGATCATTTATAAATTCAATGACTTTAGCCTGCACAAAGTCATGAAAATCTTCCACCTTCCAGAGACAGGGCAGGTATCCTACTTGCTCGCCAGTCAGTGGTTGGGGTCAGTTGTTAGACCTGGGCTACGTTAAGTCTGTGAGGCAGAGAGTAAAAAGGCAAGCTTCAGTTCATAAGCAATGTGGCCTGTTTAAGGAAACTGTATCAAACCTCTTACACAACAAAAAAAAAGTACTGGGCAAAGCCTGAGCAGAAACTGTCCACTGGGGTGGTTCGTGCTCATATTTTCCCATTTCAGCCTCCAATGGGGAAATGCTTCATCTCCACTTTCTGCATTCCTCCCCTCTTTACTACCCTGCTAAGATGCTTATCCAAGGCTTTTTAGCTGAGCATAATGTTGCACCAGTGAGTTGTACAAAGGGGGACTTCGCATTCTTAATGGAAATTCATAGCGATGGTACAGCTACAGGGCAAGTATTGTTGGTCAACCCCATATGTGTCAATGTATTGATTTATGTATTAGTTTTACATGCAAATTGACGTAAGAAAACTACTAGGCACTTGGGCCTAGAAATTAGGTGGGCTGCGCCACCAGTTAGCGCCCAAAGAGGGCACTTAGTGGCTTTAGCGCCACTGGCCACGCCCCCCGTGAAATTTAGTGGGGCGCTAATGGCGGCGTTAGCCTGTAGTGCTGCGCCGTCACCGATGATGTCATCGGTGTGCGCAGCGCCCCGCTACCGCCCCGATCGTGATATTGGGTCGCGCCCCCCGCTGTAACGCCGGTCGCAATCGCGACCGGTTCAGGGGGGCCGACCTGTGGCAGTAGTGGCGCGAATTAAAGGGGAGGTGCAGGGCGGCCATTTTTTTTGCTGGCCGCCTGCCAGCACCTCCTCGCGCCGCCATCCCTGGCCTCCTGAGCCCCCCCCCCCCGGGCAGTGTCGGCTGTGTCCCAAGAGCCCGGCACCTCTCCTCGGTGCCGGGCTCTTTTGCCGGCACTCGCGATCTCTGATCGCGTTGGTGCAGGCCCCTTTAAGAAGGGGAGAAAGGCCTGCAGTACCGCAGCGTGTGGCGCTGTGGCACGTTGCGCTGTGATAGTCAGTTGCAGCGCCCCAAGACGGATGCGGGACGCCTCAAGCAGCGCCCTGCTTCCGTTTGGGGCGCTGAAACTGAATATCGCACTGGCGCAAGTGGCTCCATCCGGAGCGGAAATTCCGGCGTCCAGGCGAGCTTGGCGCCCCAAATGGGGCGCCACCGAATTTCTAGGCCTTGGTCTAAGCGTTAAACAAAGCTTTAATCAACTGTTTTACAACATGGAGGTCTAGTTGTGTCCTTCACTAGTTCCTGTTAAGAATGTCCTGCGCAAGCTGGGCCCGTGCCCGAGTATTTATACTCTCCCTGGGCAGTGCCACCCGTAGGCCGCTCAGTATTATTTCATAAGTCTTTTTTTCATGAATGACTGATTCATGTCAATAACAAGGGGGCATAGATTCAGGGTAAGGGGCAGGAGATTTAGAGGGGATTTGAGGAGGAACTTTTTCACCCAGAGGGTGGTTGGAATCTGGAACTCACTGCCTGAAAGGGTGGTAGAGGCAGGAACCCTCACAACATTCAAGAAGCATTTGGATGAGCACTTGAAATGCCATTGCATACAAGGCTATGGACTAAATGCTGGAAAATGGGATTAGACTGGACAGGGATTGATGGACGGCGCAGACACGATGGGCCGAAGGGCCTCTTTCTGTGCTCTATGACTCTATGACTCTATGTCACCGATATTCTGGCCCATGCCGGTGAGGGGGAAATTCTGCGAACTTTCAACAGATACTACTTGGCTTCCCCTAATAACACTTAGGCCTGTATTTTCCGATCGGAGGCTTCCCGCGTGCGGAGGCCTCCGATCTGGGAAAAAATCTACGCCCTTACCTGAGGGCTCCAGAGGTTCGGCCGTTTCCGCTCCTGGGCCTCTCCACGACGAAATGTGCAGAGGCCCAGGTATCCCAGGGGCGCAGGCAGTTCGCAAGCCTCCCTGGGATCACGTGGGCCATGGGGAACCAATGGGCGAAGGGAATCCCCCTTCATACTTTTGACAGCTTAGACAGGTCAAAAGTATGAATGGGGATCAATGAAAAAACACATCAAAATATTAAATAACATTTTCAAAAAGTCACATTTTTAAAATTAGTTAAAATTACATTAAATTAAATATTTATAATTTTTTGAAAAAAAAATTAAAGTTTTTTACGGGGCTAAAATTAAACCTACCATTTTTTAAAAAGTATTTGAAAATTATAAATGAGTGAAAAAAAAATATTTTTTTACTTTTTTAAACTCTTTATTGCTGGTAAAAGCAGGCCTTACGCCCCTGCTTTTACCAGGCGTAAGATTTTTAAGGGTTTTCAGCGGGCGGAGGTTGTGCAGAAAGCGGAACTCTCCGCCCCCCCCCCCGCGGAGGCCCTTCTCCAGGATTCTTGACAGTTCGGAAGTGCCGGTTTTCAACGCGTGCACTTCGCATGCCTGAAATCGGCACTTGCGAGATCCCGACGGGTGTGTGCACAGCTCGTACACACCCGTAGGTATCAGAAATTACGGGGGTTAGTAAATGTGCTCCTGATGCGGCATTGAGCCGAATGGACAAGTTCACTCCCTGGCCTTTGCTGATTCATCTGCTGCTCAACCCTAACAGCGATTTAGGTGGTAGAGTCGGCTTCGGTCCTGGGGGAAAAAAATTAGCCAGGGCTTCTATAGAATCATACAGCACAGGAGGAGGCCCCTTGGCCCATCGTGCCCGTGCCAGCTCTTTGAAAGAGCGATCCAATTAGTCTGACTGCCCTGCTCTCTGCCCTCAGCCCTGCAAATGTTTCCTCCTTCTCATTTTAACGACCCTTTTCCCATGTACAAATTAAAATTCCAAATATTATAAATAAATTGAGACAGTCCTATTTATGCAGTGAAGTTACATGCTAAAGAGGATATTGGCATTCTACTGTACTACGCTACATATATTAAGCATCTTAGCAGGGTAGTCAAGAGGGGAATAACAACAGAAAATGCTGGAAAAACTCAGCAGGTCAGGCAACATCCGTGGAGAGAGAAACAGAGTTAACATTTCAGGTCGAAACTCTTCTTCAGAACAGGTGTGAGGTGATGCATTTTGTCAGAAGGAACAGGAAGAGGTAATATACATTTAATGGCACAGTTTTAAAAAGTGTGCAGGGACAGAGGGACCTGGGAGTTAATGTGCATAGGTTCATGAAGGTGGCAGGACATATTGAGTGAGTGGTTAACAAAGCATATGGGATCTTGGGCTTCATAAATAGAGGTATTGAGTATAAAAGTAGAGAAGTTATGCTGAACCTTTATAAAGTGCTGTTTAGGCCACAACTGGAATATTGCATCCAGTTCTGGTCACCACACTTTAGGAAGGATGTGAAGGCCCTTGAGAAGGTACAGAGGAGATTTACCAGAATGGTTCCGGGGATGGGGGAATCTTAGCTACAAGGACAGGTTGGAGAAGCTGGATTTGTTTTCATTAGAGCAAAGGAGGTTGAGGGGTGATTTGATAGAGGTGTACAAGATTATGACGGGTTTGGATAGGCTAGATGGGGAAAGGCTGTTCCCACTAGTTGATGGTACAATGACTAGGGGACATAGATTTAAGGTTTTGGGCAAGAGATACAGGGGGGATGTGAGGAAAAACTTCTTTACGCAGCGAGTGGTGAGGACCTGGAACTCACTGCCAATGGAAGTAGTGGAAGCGGAGACACTCAGGCCTAGAAATTGAGTTGGCGCCGCGCCAGGGCTTTAGCGCCGGAAATTTAGCGCCGGCGCTAAGTCCCCCTGCGCGCGCCAAAAATTCAGTAGCGCCGCGTCCAGACGGCTGCCGGCGCTACTGGCGGGCGTGAGCGCCTCCCAATGGGCGCTGACTGCCGCATTGCGGCGCTAATCCGGCGCTGCGGGACCTGATGCGGTGCGGCAGGCTGGGGAAGTGCAGGCCTCCTCCTTCAGTTAAGGAGGAGCTGCCTGCACCCGCCCGCTGTCCGTTCAAATATTGAAAAAAATGAGCCCGGCACCTCGGACAAGTGCTGGGCTTGCAGGCCAGACGCATCTGTTCCGCGGGGGGGGGTGGAGGAGTCCAGGGAGGGAGGTGCAGGCAGGCGGCCGGCGGGAAAGCGGCCGGCCGCCGCGCGACCTTAATGCGCCGGCGCTAACTCGGGGAAGACTCGGTTGAAAAAATCTTAGTTGCGGCTGCCACGGGCGAGGCGGCCGCAACTCAATTTCGGCGCTGGGGCCCGTCACCACGGCAACCGGGACGCTGCGCACACTGATGACGTCATCGGTGCCGGCGCAGCGCAACCGGTCTACCGCCGATTCTAGGGCCCCAGGGAATTTCTAAACTGGCCATAACTCCGGCGCTAGGCCCTCTAGCGCCTCAAATGCAGCGCTAAGGCTACTCAATTTCTAGGCCTCAATGTTTTCAAGGGGAGACTGGATAGGCACTTGAGGGAAATAAACTTGCAGGGCTACGGGGATAGAGCGGGGGAATGGGACTGACTGGATTGCTCTACAGAGAGCTGGCATGGACTCGATGGGCCAAATGGCCTCCTTCTGTGCCGTTACGACTCTATGGGCTGGATTTTGCCAGCCCTGGGGAGGCGGGTTTGGAGGCGGAACCGCCGGGAAAATGGCAGAATTTGGGGGCGGGTGCCCAACCCGCCCCCAACCCACCTCCATGCCATCTTGCCAGGAGGCGGGTAGCCGACCCGCGCTGGGTCCCGCCTCCTCGAGGCGGGAAGGGGATTAGTGCCAATTAACTGCCTGTTAGCAGGTAGTTAACAGGCAGTTTTTTGGCTAATCCCTATTTTGAGCCCTGAAGTGTGGGCTTCCCGACGGCTCCGAACCTCGCCAGGGTCAGCGAGGCGGGCTGTCGGTCTGCAGGGGTCGGAGGGGCCGAGATGTTCGGTGTGCAGGTGAGTAATGGGTGCATGTGTGCAGAGGTAAGTGTGTGAGGTAAGTGTAAAATGTTTTAATAAGTTTTACTTACCTTTACTTCTTCCTGCAGGCTTCCTCCCTTCAGGTCTCGGGAGCCCCTGAGCTCACCGGCACAGAAAGCAGAATGGCCGCTGAACTGTCAAAAGCTGCAGCCTCTGCTTTCTGGTCTGGAGAGATCTCTAACTGAGTCTGAGTAGAAGGACTCAAGTTAGAAGACAGATTGTCCGTGTTTGGCAGCTTCACAGAGCTGTCAAACGTTGACATTTCATCTGTCAAAAGCTCTTGACAGATGAAACGGCACTCACTGACGCCACCTGTAACTGGCTTTCCCTTAATTGGCCTGCTGAGTCCGCTGGGCGGGCCTAACAAGGTCAATCAAGGGAAAATAGCGTGGGTTGGCCACAAGTCGATGGAGGCGGGACTAAAACCCAACAAGTGGGAGTCCCGCCTCCAAAAGCTCCCCATTGACAAAATCCAGCCCTTTGACTCTATATACTACATATTGCATTCTACTGTACTATCCTAATCCTGATTGCTATCCAGTGAACTTGATGGAAAATACGTATGTGCGGTTGACAGGTGTAGACATTGTGTATCTCAGTTGTGATGCTTTCCAGGGTCAAATAGACACTTAGGCCTTGGTTTTCTGCTCATTCATGAAGAATGGTCAATTGGGTGAGGTACTGCTGGGTAGGCAGTGCCTGTGGAGCTCTACTCCAGCGCTGGTTCCTACCTTTAGGAGAGAGAAGGTCTAAAAATCCTACTTTACTTTGGTGCAAAAAATATCAGTGTTGCAGTTGTTAAGTCGGTAATATCAAGTTTAAATGCGGGTCGACATGGTGTTAAGTGGCATTTCCTTACAGTTCTTTGTATATAACATTCAGAGCTTTGATGCTGAGTAAAAATAGGGAATGAAAACAAACTCTGCACGTCTGAAATCTGATCCTCCTCCTTCAAACGTCTCTCTGTTTGCGTGAAAAATGATAACCACCAGAGACGGAGCAGTTCTTTCGGATCATGTTGTAACTTAACCCCCAGGAAAGAGCAGCGCTATGAATCTTGCCCCTTATTTCTGTCTTTGCTTAATCTCCTTCGCTTTCCCTTTCTTTTCCTTCTTTTCTTTTCTCTTTCAGTTGCTCCTTTTCTCTTCTCCCTTCCTGAAGTGGGCGGTTTTGTGTTGTGTTGGGATACGGGTCCATGGGCTGGGCACCCTCTCGTACCCTTGCCCAAATGGCCATTGTTCAACTAGGAGCCTAGAGACTGGGTATCACCAGGCTATTGGACCATGGGCAGGTGGAGGGAGAGTGGGGGCTGGAGGAGCAAGACATTCCCATTTGCGTCCAACATCCACAAACATGCACAGGTCACTCTCTAGCAATCTGGCATGGAAGCCAATTCTAGATCTCCACTATAACAACAGAAAACGCTGGAAAAACTCAGCAGGCCAGGCAACATCCGTGGAGAGAGAAACAGAGTCACCGTTTCAGGTCGAAGACCCTTCGTCAGGACCACTATCTCCACTACCCTGGTTGAGGAACAGCTAGGTCAAGGATCAAACCTTCTTATTTGCATGGCTCAGTTTAAAAAAAAATGAATTCTTGGGATGTGGGCATCGATGGCTAAACCAGGATTTATTGCCCATCCCAAGTTGCCCTTGAGAAGGTGGTGATGGTGAGCCACCTTCTTGAACTGCTGCAGTCCGTGTGGTGAAGGTACTCCCACAGTGCTGTTAGATAGGGACGTCCAGGATTTTGACCCAGCGACGATGAAGGAATGGTGATATATTTCCAAGTCTTAGGGCTCGATTTTGCCAGGCCCAAGGAGGCGGGATTGGAGGCGAGTGAGGTGTTAAAATCACAAAAAATGGCAAGGCGGCTCCAATCCCGCCTCCAGCCCGCATCGAAGCAATTTTCCCAGAATCGGGGTTTCAGACCCCGTTTCCATCCCACCTCCAAGAAGTGGGATAGACACTTAAGGCCCTTAACAACCAGTTAATTGCCTCTATAATCCCATTTTGAGAGGCCTTTCTGATTTTAACACTTTTCCCCCGTCCTGCACGTCTCCTCTGAAACACGCCAGTTAATCCTGGCGGCCTCACAAGTGGATTGCTTACTAACAGCTGCAACTCCACCATTAAAAAGGAGTTTTCACCAATGATCATTTGCAGGTGGCAGAACTTTGTTGTCTCAGGTCTGGGGGAACTTTTAGCAGGCCCACTCATTGTTGTGGAAGTTTGGAGCCTGACACCCATCTCCAGTGTGACCTCCTGGGAAACCCCTCTCCCCACTTTGACTGAGCGCGTCCTCAACTGAGGCATATACCAGAAGCATGGGAACCATTTATTTCCTTTCCTCCTGGACATCAGATTCGGAGGAAGACCAGCCGTGGCAGCAGCAGAACCATGAACAACAGCAGCACCAACAGCAGCAGCAACAACAGGAGTGCCAAGCTGCTGCTCACCCACCTGAAGCTGCACAGGCCAGAAGGCGCCAGCACGCGACCACATTGCTGCCTGGGATGCAAGGGATGCACTCATGTTGGCCAGATTTGCTTAGCCTGCACAATCAAACACTTTTGCCTCGCACCTTCTTATCAGAGCATCGACAATGGACAAGAACCTGTGGATTCCTATCACTCTGACCACCATACTGACAATTACAAGTCGCTCTAAGCCCTCAATGTGGAAGCCCCATTTGCGAAATGACACAGGCCACAACTTCAACAGTTTGCCAGCAGAATTTTTTTTATCACAACAAGCAACTGATGGCATTTCAAAAATAAGCACAACATAACATCCAAGTGACTACCCTTGTGACTACTTGTGCATTATCTTCCTCTTACGCGTGCTCCTACGTGGTGCTTCCCCAGTGGCTTCAGGAGATGTGGAGGCCCCTTGCTCACTTTCTTGCTGCTCCTGTCTCAACACCTTTGGCGGCCGTCCTCTGGGGTTGCGAACCTGTGAGGTCTCGGCAAAAGTCTGCTGCTCCTGCGGCTGTGCAGGGGATGAGATGCCCATCTCAGTTGGGTGAGGACTCTGGTGGGGCTCTGACCGAGGGCTCTGCAGTGGCATGGTCATGTGAGCTCTTGGAGAGGAGCCCCCACTTCCTTGTTGTCTGCCATCAACATCCCTCTCATGGGTCAGCCCCACTTCAGAGCTAGCAAATGGCTTGACAGCAGCTTGCTGCACTTCAGGGGGGCCATGAGGACCCGTTTCTGCACTGGAAGTCCTACTCCAGAGGACTTCCATGATGGTCTGGTTTCTATGCTCAATAGCTGACCATCGCTCCTCAAGAGGCGCCAGTCTATTCTGAACAATGACCATGTTTTCAACACTCTGGCGACTTAGCTCCTCCATGGCCGTAGCCATCCTCTCCTCTATGTAGTCATCCTTTCCACGGTGATGTGTTCATGTGCCAATGCCTCCACAAAGGCTCTGCTCATGTTCACGATGGACTCCTCCATTCACTCCACACTCACAGCGACCCTGGAGACAAAACCTGCCAGAGACTCCTGCACCTATTCCTGGAGTTCCAGCACCACTCTCCTTCTGGATGGACCCAGAGGCACAGGGTCGACATGCAGCTGAGCCGAGCTGGCAGAGTCCTGCGCCCTCCAACGAGGACTCTCCACTACTGTCCGTCTCCACCATCTGCTGATGCTCACTTGTGAGCTGTGATACACCAGGTGACAACACTACTCTATCTCGCAAATATCCCACCGAGGTGTGAGTGTCTGTGCTGGTGCTGGGTGCGCTGAATTCTGCTGACACTGCGCCCTCAGAGGTTGCAGCTTCCTCTGAGGAGTCTTGAAGCTCAGGGTGTTCCTCCTGGACAGTGGGGACGGGGGCTGTTGATGGTCCTGTGGGGGAATAAAGGAAAGAGTTAGAGATTTGAGGTAAAGGTTGCATGCACATTGAATTGTGCAGATGATCATAAGTCAATCTGTTAGAGCATCGGAATCATTATCAGTCACTCATGCAGTGTCAATGAGAGAGATACCAAACTATTCTGTCACCAGCTTGCTGTGATGTGCCTGTCTGTCCGTCCCCCACTTGCGAATCTTCCTCGACACCAGCAATTTCCAGGGCCGCCTCCTCTGAGGTGGTGAGCTGGGCTACTGAGGATGGCCCTCCTCCTGTCCTCATTCTTTCCCTCTTATTGTGGGCTCTCTTTTCCTGCAATGAGGGACACAAGTGGAGCTTGAGTGAGAATGAAGGAGTGAGTGTAGAGATTCCATAGCATAGGTGCTTAGAATGAGACAAAGGACCCTCCCTGTGTGTTGTAAGTTGTTGTCATTGCATCACAGTGATAGGGAGTGTGAGGGCTGCATGGTCGAATAGTTAAGTGAATGTGACCATAGAGAGAGGGAATGGGTAAGGGTGCAGGGATGTAAGTGTCAAGTGGGATGTAGAGGAAGAGGTTGGCAAAGCAGAGTGCTGGTGAGGAGAGGCGATGGTGATCAGATTGAGGGTGATGGGAAATTCATACTCACTTTCCTGTGCAGAGAAGGTTATGAAACCTCTTCCTGCACTGCAGCCAGGTTCTGCGGCACATAGAGATTGAGTTGACCTCCTGGGCCACTTGCAGCCACACAGCTTTAGTCTGCTGGGGAGGCTTTTTCCTCCCTGAGGAAGGGAAGAGCACCTCCTTATTTGATCTTGCTCCCTCCACCAGAGCTTGGAGGGAGGCTTCATCGAACCGTGGAGCACACTTTGGCCTACTGCTGGACATAGTTGCTGAATGAAGCGATCACAACAATGGGCATAAAGTTTAAAGCCTCCAGAAGAAGCAAGGCTGCTTGTAGGCCTTAAATCCAGCAGCATTGATGATGTCATCGGAGGTGAGTTTCTGTATGAAAAGACTCATTGGGCCAGGGGTTTCCACACGATGGAAATCAAGTGCCCAATTAGGGCAAAATCGCACTTTTTCCTACTTCACAGCGGAGTCGGGGACCTGACACGAAAACCACCTGACACGCCCCAGCCCGCCCCAATGGCAAAATCAAGCACTTAGTATCAGTAATGGTAACTGTGAAACTACCAGATTGTCGTAAAAACCCATCTGGTTCACTAATGTCCTTCAGGGAAGGAAATCTGCCGTCCTTAGCTGGTCTGGCCTATATATGACATCAGACCTACAGCAATGTGGTTGACTCTTAACTGCCCTCTGAAATGGCCTAGCAAGCCACTCAGTTGTATTCAAGAAGGCGGCTCACCACCACCTTCTCGAGGTCAATTAGGGATGGGCAATAAATGCCGGCCTTGCCAGCGACACCCACATCCCGTGAATGAATAAAAAAAAAGTCAGGATGGTGTGTGTGTGTGACTCGGAGGGGAACTTGGAGGTGATGATGTTCCTATGCACCTGCTGCCCTTGTCCTTTTAGATACTAGTTACTCACGGCCATTAACACTGAGCCATCAGGGGAGATGGTGGCTCACTTTTTCAGCCTGATTCTCTATGTCTGTGCTACTGTGAGCCATCAATGTTAACACTGATGGTGCTATAGTCATGTGACAGCAATGCAAAGCAGGAGTGCCAGGAAACGTGGAGCGCAGTCCATCCTTTTAATGCTCCGCTCTCCAATTTTTCCCTCTCAGACCAATGGTAATAAGATACCAGCTTCTCCAGCACAGCTCAGAGGCAGAAGATGCAAACACAATGGACAAACGTTGGTGAGATGAAAGAGAAGCGGCGATATGGTGGCAAATATACAAAATCAGAGCTGAACGCTGGTGAGCTGAAAGGCAAGATGCAGTTAAAAATAGCCGATGGCCGGGATTGTGTGTAAGGATGTAACATATTTTGAGGAGGCTAATGATTGTATCAATGGATATGGAGATCGGGCGAGAAAGTGGAGTTGAGGTCGAAGATCAGCCATGATCTTATTGAATGGCGGAGCGGGCTCGAGGGGCCGAATGGCCGACTCCTGCTCCTATCTTCTATGTTTCCATGTTTCTATGCAGATCAGCCATGATCTTATTGAATGGCGGAGCAGGCTCAAGGGGCCGTACGGACGACTCCTGCTCCTGTTTCTTATGTTCTTATAACGCACAATGTCGTTAGAACTCCTGAGCTGTGACAAATCCTTTAACACGCCTCTTATTCCTTACACTGAGTTACTATATTCACAGAGTTATTTAGTATATCAAGGGAGAAAGACTGACATACAACTGAGAGACAGAAACACAGACAGACAGAGTCACAGCGATAGAGAGAGAAATGATTGAGTACAGATACTTAAACTTAGAAGAAGAAAGCGAGTGAAAGGACAGGTTAAATTTAACTACTTTACACAGAGGGTGGCGAATGAATGGAACATAAGAAGGAATATAGGGACAGGAGTAGTCCATTCAGCCCCTCGAGCCTGCTCCACCTAAATATAGCATTGCTGGTTAAAGAGGAGATTAACACAATAGTAAGAAAGGATATTAGCTCTGATAATGTGGAATCTGTATGGGCAGAACTGAGAAATACCAAGGGACAGAAAACATTAGTGGGAGTTGTATACAGACCCCCAAACAGTAATGCTGAGGTTGGGGATGGCATTAAACGGGAAAATAGAGACGCGTGCAATAAGGGCACAGCAGTTATCATGGGTGACTTTAATCTACATATAGATTGGGCTAACCAAATTAATAACAATACTGTGGAGGAGGAATTCCTAGAGTGTATACGGGATGGTTTCCTGGACCTATATGTCGAGGAGCCAACTAGAGATCAGACCATCTTAGACTGGGTATTATGTAATGAGAAAGGATTAATTAGCAATCTTGTTGTGTGAGGCCCCTTGGGGAGGAGCGATCATAATATGATCGAATTCTTCATTAAAATGGAGAGTGAAGTAGTTGACTCAGAGACTAGGGTCCTGAATTTAAATAAAGGAAACTATGATGGTATGAGGTGCGAGTTGGCTAGGATGGATACTTAAAGGGTTCACGGTGGATAGGCAATGGCAAACATTTAAAGATTGCATGGATGAACTACAGAATTTGTTCATCCCTGTTTGGCATAAAAATAAAACAAAAAAGATGACTCAACCGTGGCTAACAAGGGAAATTAGGGATAGCATAAGATCCAAGGAGAGGACATATAATTTGGCTAGAAAAAGCAGCAAACCTGAGGATTGGGAGCAGTTTAGGATTCAGCAAAGGAGGACAAAGGGATTAATTAAGAGGGGGGAAATAGATTATGAGAGTAAGCTTGCAGTGAACATAAAAACTGACTGTAAAAGCTTCTATAGATATCTGAAGAGAAAAAGATTGGTGAAGTCAAGCGTAGGTCCCTTGCAGTCAGAATCAGGGGAATTTATAATGGGGAACAAATAAATGGCAGACCAATTAAATACACGCTTTGGTTCTGTCTTCACAAAGGAGGACACAAATAACCTTCCAGAGATGTCGGGGAACATAGGGTCTAATGAGAGGGAGGAATTGAATGAAATCAGTATTTGTAGGGAAATGGTGTTAGGGAAATTGATGGGATTGAAGGCCGATAAATCCCCAGGGCCTGATAATTTACATCCTAGGGTACTTAAGGAAGTGGCCCTAGAAATAGTAGATGCATTGCTGGTCATCTTCCAGAACTCGATAGACTCTGGAACGGTACCCATGGATTGGAGGATAGCTAATGTAACTCCACTATTTAAAAAGGGTGGCAGAGATAAAATGGGGAATTACAGACTGGTAAGCCTGACATCGGTAGTGGGGAAAATGCTAGAGTCCATTATAAAAGATGTAATAGCAGAGCACTTGGAAAACAGTGACAGGATCAGACAAAGTCAACATGGATTTACAAAACGTAAATCATGTTTGACTAATCTACTGGAATTTTTTGAGGATGTAACTGGTAGAATAGATAAGGGAGAACCAGTGGATGTGGTGTATTTGGACTTTCAGAAGGCTTTCGATAAGGTCCCGCATAAGAGATTAGCATGTAAAGTTAAAGCACATGGGATTGTGGGTAAGGTACTGTCTTGGATAGAGAACTGGTTGGCAGACAGGAAGCAAAGAGTTGGAATAAACGGGTCTTTTTCCAAGTGGCAGGCAGTGACTAGTGGGGTACCGCAGGGATCGGTGCTAGGACCCCAGCTATTCACAATATATATAAATGATCTAGACAAGGGAACTAGATGTAATATCTCCAAGTTTGCAGAGAACACAAAGCTGGGTGGGGGTGTGTGCGGTGAGAAGGATGCAGAGAAACTCCAGTACGATTTGGACAGGTTGGGTGATTGGGCAGATGCATGGCAAATGCAGTATAATGTGGATAAATGCGAGGTTATCCACTTCGGTGGCAAAAACAGGAAGGCAGATTATTATCTGAATGGCAATAGATTGGGAGAAGGGGAAGTGCAATGAGACCTGGGTGTCCTTGTGCACCAGTCGCTGAAGGTAAGCATGCAGGTGCAGCAGACGGTTAAGAAGTGTAGGGGTTCGCAAAAATCCCCTCAGCCCCGAAGATCGGGAAACATTAATACGAAGAATTATGTGATTTAAATTGTCTCTGGGTTGGACAATGCTTTAAAACATACCCAGAACTGCAAAAAAGGCTGCATTGAAAAGCTCGTAGGCAGAGCGGCACTTGGACACCGGAATCAAAGAACTGTGTGAAAATCGCACACTTTGAGAGGAAAATCATTTTATTAAAAGATGGAGTTTTGGACTGTTTTAATATTCCAGGGCTTAAAATGGCTGTCGGACCGCATGGCAGGAGCCAATAGCAGCTTGTAAGTGTGTCTGTGAGAAAGACCTGCCAATCAAAGGGGTGTTTCTGTTAGCATTTGAATGGAGCCGGGCTGTCAGTCACCCTGTAGCATGGGCGGGTCCGGTCGGGGGGGTGGGGGAGATCGCCTGCCCTGCCAATACAATCGATGTGTTTACAGAAACAGATCAAACCACTTAAAGCTGTCCACAGGAAATGGCTTTGTTTACTATAGCCTCCCAAGCTGTTTACACAGTAATTCAACTCCATTCAAAGCCATTCACAGACAAAGGGGGGAACAGCTTAAAAGAATGGGTAATCCATCCAAACCCATGCCAGACAATGGGAGCAGTTTGGCCACTGGGAAATAGCCCGTTTGAATCAGCCAATCATCAGACAGCAAACACAATTGGGTTGATTACACACATCCATTCACTGAAATTGACTCTACTACGTGATGTCTCATGTATGAATGGAGGAAGTTAGCAGCCTTTTCTCTTGTGTATTCGAATTTTTCGGCGTGAATTTGCACACAGACCTTATCAGCACCAAAACAGCAGGAGCTCCCAGGATATAAAGATAGCTTCTCAGAAGCATATCTCTCTCTTATTTTCCTTGGACTGCAGGTGAGCTCTTCTCTCTCTTTGGACCATAGGTGAGCAGGTTTCTGAGTCCTCAGCAAGGCAATCTAGTAAGGAGTTAGAGGGGTGGTAATTTAAGATTGTAAGACTTACATTGTAGCCATTTATCCCTCATTTTTGCCGTCTGCCTTCCCCTGTTAAGCAATTTTACATTGATCATGTGGTGTAGTTTCTTTATTACTTTGATCGTGTGGTGTAGTTTTCTTTAGTTAATAAAGTTTGATTTTCTCGCATCCAGACCATTTTGTCCGTTTTAATATATCATTAATTATAAGTTCCTCCAGTTGGAACTGGAAGGGTGGGTTTAGCGATTCGAAACCACTGTTTGGTATTGGTCTCAGTGCAGTGGGAAAAAAGGCTGCTTGACCAGGTAAATTACCGTAAACCAGGTAAAGGAAGGTAAATTAACATAAACCAGGTAAAAGGTGCCCCCCTACAAATTGGTGACCGCGGCAGGACTGGAGGCAGTTCTTGATATGATAAGTGGTCTGGATCTGAAGAAAGCATCAGCTATTGCTTTTCTTGCTTTCAGTCTGCGGGTAGCCCTGCAGAAGTTAGCGGCAGCGTGTAAGCTGACCTATTATGCTATAGGTGGCTGGGTTAAGAAGGGTGAGATGAGGGTGCGGGAGGAGGTTACAGAGGCCAAGAATCGGGAGTCTGAGTTTGAAAAATGCCAGGCGGAGGTAGAACGCCTCATAAGAGAGGTGAATGAGGCCAGAGATAGTGGGATGAGGGTGCGGGAAGAAAATGCACGCCTCACACTAGAGGTCACAAAATGCCAGGCAGAGATAGATTGCCTTGTGCAGGAAGTCACAGAGGCTAGGGACAGTGAGATGAGGCTACAGGAGGAAAACGCACACCTCACCCAAGAAGCTAGCGAGGGCAAAAGCCATGCGAAGCACAAGATAGAGTTCCAAAGGTGCCAGTTTACAGAAGCAAGGAGTAATGAGATGAGACTGCGGGAAGAGAATGCCCACCTCACCTCAGAAGTAACAGAGCAGGAGGGGAAGGTTAGGGAGGTAAAGGTAGCTTATAAGCTGGCCTGCGACCAAAGGTTTGAGGAAGCAGATCATGGCCCCTGTACGGCAGAGATAGAAAGCCTTAACATGGCTTTAAAAGGAGCAAAGGGGATGATGTGCCTGATCAGCCCGAAGGCAGGTCAGCCGGATTTTACTGGCAACCTAAGCAAAACAGCCCCACAGGCAACACCCAGGGAAAGGTTGGCTAGGGAATTAGAGATCCCAAGACAGCAGCCCACAGCTCCGAGTTTTGAGGGGCTCTGGCAGCAAGAAGGGGTGGACAATGGGGTGGTAGGTCCACTAGGCAGGCGGGGACCAGGACCAGTGTACCCCCTCCGACAACGGAGGTACGGTCCTCCCATGAATGATAATGACCATGGGGCTGTTCAGCATACCTATCTGGTACCCTATGATACCCAACAGCTCAGAGGCCTGGTGAAGCATATTCCCCTACTCTCTGAAAAGGGAGACCCCTCAATGCACTTCCAGGGGATAGAACAGGCAGCCTGTGTTAATGGCTGTGATGAGGAAGAGAAAGCCAAAATGTTGCTTTTCTCTGTAGATAGTAAGCTCTATCAGACCCTTTCAGATGAGGCTAAGAGAGGGCAGAAGGGTTTTGAGGACCTAAAGGAGGAAATACTGGAAGCCATGGGTGCGAACGACGGCAATCCATTCGATCGCATAGGGAAAACACTGCAGAAGGAAGGGGAGACCCCACAGGCATTTGCAGACAGGCTGTGGCCAGTCTACAACAGTGCGTGTACAGGGGGACAAAATAGGGCACAACTGAACCAGCAGCAGCGGACCCAATGGCTTCGTTGCCTGGTGTCTAATTGCCTGCCCCAGATAAAAGCAAAGGCTGATACTTGGTTTGACCCCCGAGACCCCCTAGCAACCAAAGAGACTGTAATCCGGCAGCTCACGGTAGCATATAGGAATGGTAGGAATAGTGGGACCCCCCAGCAAAAGGGTAAGGTCCACGAGGTTAAACCTGCGGCTCAATACAAGAAAGAGTGGCGCCATGAAGGGAGCCGTCCCTCCCTGAACAAGGTCACTTCTTACAGGTGCGGGGAGGATGGCCACTGGCACAGGGATTGTGAAAAGCCTGGGAGAGACGATAAAGCCCGGACCCCCGCAAACCCAACTCAGAAAGCAGAGACAGAAACTCCTCCCGATGCAGTCGAGTCCGTCTTGGAGTCGTTAAAATCTTTCCTGAGGGCCAATCAGGGAAAGGTAGCAGCCATCAGTGGTGCTGCAGCCCCCTTGCCCACCTCTGCCTCCCCACAATGACTGGCCAATATCCTGGCCAAGGAGGGTGCACGTGCAGGCACTTTCTGGGACCCATATGGGTCCGGGCCAGTGGCAGCAATTACAGGCAGGGATGGGACACAGGGAAAATAGTATAAATCTGACCATACAAGTTCAAGTTCACAGGCTGTAAAGACAGGCACTGTGGCTTGTTTCAAGGGAAAAGTTGTCCGGCCCACCAATTGGGACACTTCCCCGCCCCAGTGGGACCTAAGTTTTGGCCAAAGTTTAAATTTGAACCAGTTATCTAGTTCAGAAACAGAGAAACAGCAGCCTGAGAGTAGAAATCTGCAGGGTGCTGTGAGTTCATTCACAGAAGAGACTGCCCGCGCATGCGCAGCCGCTGGTCTGGAGACAGGAATTCCCCAGTCTTTTGAACAGCCTGTTCGCGCAGGCGCAGTTCCCCAGCCCGCGACCCAAGCGGCTCTTCTTCGGTTTTCCCGCGCAGGCGCAGTCGCACGGTTAAGGGGAGAGGTTTCCCAACACTGGGTTCGCGCAGGTGCAGTCGCAAACTTGGAACCTCCAGCGGCTCCTTTTCTCCATGAGGCTGCGTGCGCAGGCGCAGTCGGCCGTTTAAAGGTCCCTGCTTCTCAGTCTATATGCGCAGGCGCGGTAGCCTGCTTGGAAGACCCAACGGTTCTTCCTACCCTTTTCAAAGAAATCGAACGTGCAAGCGCGGTTGCCTGTGATAGTGTAGCGGTTCCCCAGCCCTGTAAAGAGATTGTTCATGCAGGCGCAGTTGCCTGCGGGACCACAGCGGCTCTTTGTCAGTTTTCTCATGCAGGCGCAGTCGCCTGTTTGAAGACAGAGGCTTCACAGCCTCTGCCGTGGGATTCCGGGGAGGAGGTTCATGCAGGCGCAGTCACCTGTTTAAAGGGACAAGCTTCCAAGCCCGCTTCTAGAGTGGTTCCCCCTATGGTGTGGGACCCTGGGGAGGCAGGGATAGCAATTCCTCTTGCAGGGGACATAGGGAAGGAGCTGGTACCAGGTTTTGGACCTGGGGAGGAAGATTTTCAGCCATCAGCAGTGGGTGGTGAGGGGATACCTGCCCCCAGTACAGGCGTGGGTAGGGAAAAGGAGACAAACCCAGAGTACTGGCAGGCTGCCAGGTATATTATACAGTCTGGGCTGTTTCCACCAGGGGGAGAAGGTTCCCAGCCAGCTAGGGCTGTGACCCAGGCTCAGGGTCCATCAGCCAAAGTTCCCCCCACAGAGACACCCATCAGAAGGTCTCTTCGGGTGCCCCAGCCCAAGAAAGCATGGTCACCCACTTTACAGTGGAGTAGGGCAGTCTCCCGAACCAGGGAGAAGCCAAAGGGCAGAGGTCCCCAATCAGCAGCCATAAGTTGCCAGGGACCAGAAGCTGGAGGCAGCCCGGCTTCGCTGCAGGCAGCAGTAATCTGTAACAGTAACACCAGAGATTAGCCTGGCCGCCTGGAGATGGGTGGCATTTGTATTGTTGTCTTTGTGTTAAGTAACTAATGTATATAGCTGGTTTTTAAGGTGTTTGAATTTTACGTTTTGAAAAAACTAGTAGTTTTAAAGTTTAAGTTTATAAGTGTGCCAAATGTTTGTATTTTGGTCCGAGGTCGAGGGACCCGACCATGTCTCCACCTGAGGCAGCAGGTCAGTGAGAGACCTGGCTGTATGTCCTTTTAAGTTCTTTGCAGGAGAGTGGACAAAGGAGCAGCCCTATTTGCCCAGCCCGAGCTGGGCATCGAATGAAGATACAGAATGTTGGGGATCACCTCGCCACTGGACAAATCCAGGAGGAGACCCCGCAGCGACCTTCGGGAGAAACCGGATAGGGTCTGGAGGAACTTGCCAACTCAAACTACGCGGAAGAGATGGCCCCAGCTGGGTGGGGCACGGCCCCCAACCCAGCACTATCCTGACTGAAGTTCACTTGCAGGAGACCTCGCTATTGAGGAGTCATGGTGGGGAAGCGCGGGCGCCTTGTCAGATAGGGACGCGTTCCCCGGGAGTGGGTGGTGATGGCCCAGGAAAGATTGTAAATGGGAGGGGAAGACCCAAGAGTCGCGTGGGTGTGTTCGGGGAAGGGAGGAACTCACCCGGGGGCCCACAGGCAAAGTTAGAGTGTAAGGGTGGCTGGGGAGGATGAGTGAGTGGCCGGATCTGGGATCCAAGTTTGAGTGTGGAGCCAGTGAGAGCCGCCACACAGGCACCCATCATTTTCTGCAGCCAGTCAAGGGAAGACAGGAGGGGGAGGGACTGGGAGTCACGATCCCATACTCCCCGGTCTCGGTCTGTGAAATGTGAGGGGTACCCCACCTCCACAAAGGGACAAGGGAATGGCTCGGGCTGGCGGATCAGACTGTTCCGTAAAATCCATTCTGTATGTCTTAAAAGTTTAAGACCATTAAAGGGGGGTGGTGGTGGAAGGAACATTTACTGCCCGGGTGGGAGGAGCAATACCTACTCGAATTTTGCGACCCATCATTGGCACGTGATGGTCGGGTTTATTTCAGCATTTTGTTTCATATGTCTAATGAAGATTTTTTTGTATTTTGTTTTACAGTTCCAAGCTGTGCAGAGGCGTAGGGCCCTCTCCGTGCTTGGGATCATTTTGATTACATTGTATAACCGAGATTGCAACATTTTGTAATATGTTATAATGTAACAAGTGGTGCAGGGGTATGAGACCCCTTATTGCAACATTTTGTAATTCATGTATCTGTAGATGCCTACCGTACCAGGGTTTTTCTCGAATTTGAAGGGAATAGACGGGTCGGGGGATCAGTGGTAGGTAGCTATAGGTAAATACAGGGGATGATTGTTTGTGGGAGGTCAGAAAATTTTGCTCACTTCTTCAAGAGGATACTACAAGCAACCTGGAAGTATCCAAGGGGAGGAATGTAAGGGTTCACAAAATTCCCCTCAGCCCCAAAGATCGGGAAACATTAATACGAAGAATTGTGTGATTTAAATTGTCTCTGGGTTGGACAATGCTTTAAAACATACCCAGAACTGCAAAAAAGGCTGCATTGAAAAGCTCGTAGGCAGAGCGGCACTTGGACACTGGAATCAAAGAACTGTGTGAAAATCGCACACATTGAGAGGAAAATCATTTTATTAAAAGATGGAGTTTTGGACTGTTTTAATATTCCAGGGCTTAAAATGGCTGTTGGACCACATGGTAGGAGACAATAGCAGCTTGTAAGTGTGTCTGTGAGAAAGACCTGCCAATCAAAGGGGTGTTTCTGTTAGCATTTGAATGGAGCCGGGCTGTCAGTCACCCTGTAACATGGGTGGGTCCGGTCGGGGGGGTGGGGGAGTTCCCCCGCCCTGCCAATACAATCGATGTGTTTACAGAAACTGATCAAACCACTTAAAGCTGTCCACAGGAAATGGCTTTGTTTACTATAGCCTCCCAAGCTGTTCACACAGTAATTCAACTCCATTCAAAGCCATTCACAGACAAGGGGGGGAACAGTTTAAAAGAATGGGTAATCCATCCAAACCCATGCCAGACAATGGGAGCAGTTTGGCCACTGGGAAATAGCCCGTTTGAGTCAACCAATCATCGGACAGCAAGCACAATTGGGTTGATTACACACATCCATTCACTGAAATTGACTCTACTACGTGATGTCTCATGTATGAATGGAGGAAGTTAGCAGCCTTTTCTCTTGTGTATTCGAACTTTTCGGCGCGAATTTGCACACAGACCTTTTCAGCGCCAAAACAGCAGGAGCTCCCAGGATATAAAGATAACTTCTCAGAAGCATATCTCTCTCTTATTTTCCTTGGACTGCAGGTGAGCTCTTCTCTGTCTTTGGACCACAGGTGAGCAGGTTTCTGAGTCCTCAGCAAGGCAATCTAGTAAGGAGTTAGAGGGGTGGTAATTTAAGGGAAATTGCTAAGATTGTAAGACTTACATTGTAGCCATTTATCCCTCGTTTTTGCCATCTGCCTTCCCCTGTTAAGCAATTTTACATTGATCGTGTGGTGTAGTTTCTTTATTGCTTTGATCGTGTGGTGTAGTTTTCTTTAGTTAATAAAGTTGATTTTCTCGCATCCAGACCATTTTGTCATTTTAATGTATCATTAATTATAAGTTCCTCCAGTCAGAACTGGAAGTGTGGGTTTAGTGATTTTAAACCACTGTTTGGTATTGGTCTCAGTGTAGTGGAAAAAAGGGCTGCTTGACCAGGTAAATTACCGTAAACCAGGTAAAGGAAGGTAAGTTACCATAAACCAAGTAAAAGATGCCCCCCTACAGAAGGCAAATGGTATGTTGGCCTTCATAGCGAGAGGATTTGAGTACAGGAGCAAGTATGTCTTGCTGCAGTTGTACAGAGCCTTGGTGAGACCACACCTTGAGTATTGTGTGCAGTTTTGTTCGCCTTATCTGAGGAAGGATGTTCTTGCCATGGAGAGAGTGCAACGATGATTCATGAGACTGATAGCTGGGATGGCAGGAATGACGTATGAGGAGAAATTGGGCCGATTAGGCTTATATTCACTAGAGTTTAGAAGATGAGAGGGGATCTCATTGAAACTTAAAAAAATTCTAACAGGACTAGACAGACTAGATGCAGAAAGGATGTTCCCGATGGTGGGGGAGTCCAGAACCAGGGGGTCACAGTCTAAGGATAAGGGGTAAGCCATTTAGGACTGAGATGAGGACGAATTTCTTCACCCAGAGAGTGGTGGACCTGTGGAATTCTCTGCCACACAGGGCAGTTGAGGCCAATTCATTAAATATATTCAAGAAGGAGTTGGATATATTTCTTGAGGCTAAAGGGATCAAGGGTTATGGGGAGAAAGCAGGGACAGGGTACTGAATTTGGATGATCAGCCGTGATCTCATTAAATGGCGGGGCGGGCTCGACGGGCCGAATGGCCCACTCCTATCTTCTAATATTGGCCAGAGCACTGGGGATAACTCCCCTGCTCTTCTTCGAAATAGTGCTGTGGGATCTTCCACACCCACCTGAAAGGGCAGATGGGGCCTCGGTGTAATGTCTCATCTGAAAGAGGGAATGGACTGCTGAAGGAAGCAGTGGGGGCTGATCATATCAGCAAATTCAAGAGAAGAGTTGGAAATGTAGCCAGCGAAAGAATTGATAGAAGAGTATGGGAGATATCGTCGGATATGATATTCCCTGGGCAAGTATGTCCAGAGTGGTCTTTCCTGGTCCTGTACATACCTACATTCCTATGGCAGAGATAGAAAGAGATAGGGCTGGATTTTCATTGAGGAGTTGGGTAGGAGGCGGGACTACAACTTTCAGGGTTGTAGTCCCGCCTCCATCAAGTTCTAACCAACCCATGCGATTTTGACTTGATTGACCTTGTTGAGCCCGCCCAGCAACAGGTGATGTCACAGATTGATATTTCATCTGTCAAGACCTTTTGACAGATAAAATATCAGCGTTTCACAGCTGTTTGAAGCTGTCAAACACTGACAATCTGTATTCTAAGTTAATTCCCTCCTCTCAGGATTATTTAGAGATCTCCCCGGAACAGAAAGCTGAATGCTGCAATTTTTGACAGCTCACAGCCATTCTGCTTTCTGTGCCGGTGAGATGAGGGACTCCTGAGACCTGAAGGAAGGAAGGCTGTAAAGGTAAGTAAAGGTATGTAAAACTTCTTTAAACACTTTACACACACCAAACACACTTACCTCTGCACTCATGCACCCATCACTCACCTGAACACCAAACATCTCGATCCCTCCAAGCCCTTCATCCCGAAGGCCCGCCTTGCTAACTTGCCATGGTTTGGAGCCGTCGGGAATCCCACACTTCAAGAATGAAAATAGGGATTAGGCTAAAAACTGCCTGTTAACAGGCAGTTAATTGGCACTAATCCCCTTCCCGCCTCGGGGAGGCGGGTCCCAGTGCGGGGCGGGTACCCGCCTCCTTTGAAATGGGCATGGAGGCGGGTTGGGGGCGGGATGGGTTCGTGCCCCCCCCCGATTTCAGGATTTTAACCCCCCCACACGCTTCCAATCCCGCCTCCACGGCCCAATGAAAATCATGCCCATAGAAGCAGAAACAGAGAGGCAGCCAGTATTAGATGTAGAGACGAAAACAGAGAAACGAAAGCGAGTTAGAGCGATAGACAGAGAGTCATAATGTTGACGAAACTACTGCTGGTGGGAGCCCTTGCCCACTGGGACCACACATCAGGAATTCGGACACTCGCTTCCCATGATGTTATTCCAGTTAAAGGACAGACATCGTGGGGAGTACTTCCCGAAATGTGCTCCCAGTGGACAAGGCTCATCGCTGAGAGAACAACCTCATAAAGTTACTCCTGTAGCGATGGAGACAAAAGTACAGAGATAAAGATAGTGAGAGGGAAAGACAGGAGCAAAAATAGGCACACATAGAAAGACAAATTTGACATCAAATCAGGCAGAGAAAGAAAAAGACAGACGCTGAGATA
This sequence comes from Somniosus microcephalus, assembly GCF_052327205.1. Classification (NCBI taxonomy): domain Eukaryota; kingdom Metazoa; phylum Chordata; class Chondrichthyes; order Squaliformes; family Somniosidae; genus Somniosus; species Somniosus microcephalus. The sequence goes on along the minus strand of NC_140999.1, from coordinate 185,789,212 downwards.
CAGAGAAAGAGAGGGCGGTTGTAACCCAACCCACCCATTGGGACAGTGCGAGGATCGGGTGCAACGCTGGTCCACCGAGAGCAATTTTGGGCGGGGTGTAAAACTGGCATTCCACCCGATCCCGTGGGTTTCCCGCCCGGCGACTGAGGGCAAAAGTTACCGTCAGAGAAACAAACACACGCACGGAACCAAAAACAGATGGAAATACAGATAAGAGAGAGACACACAGGAGCAGAGGGCTTACAGGAGGCCGGTGGCTGTAACGCTGGAGTTCGGCACTCACTGGAACAGGATTTCATGAAGTCATTGAATGGAAAATTCCGAGACAACCTCCTGTTTCCAGACGGCCCCTGATCAGCAGTGTTAAAGTGTTACAGCAAGGCAGCAGCGAGAGACAACAGTATATGCACTGGATGGTGACTCAATGGAACTGACGGTGGCAAATATTTTTTTTAAAACACACTGTAGGGCAGAGTTATAGGATACAGGGAATCATAATTTGCAAAAAGCTAACTCTTTAAACTTACTGGGAGATCAATGTTCAAATCTTTCTCACATATGTTGCATTTACTGTCAGTTGTGGCTCAGTGGGTAGCACACTCGCTTCTGAGTCAGAAGGTTGTGGGTTCGAGCCCCACTCCAGGGACTTGAGTACAAAAATCTAGGCTGACACTCCCAGGGGAGTGCTGAGGGAGTGCTGCACTGTTGGAGGTGCTGTCTTTCGGACGAGACGATAAACTGAGGCCCCGTCTGCTCTCTCAAGTGGACATAAAAGATGTCATAGTACTATTTCAAAGAAGAGCAGGGGCGTTATCCTTGTTGTCCGGAGGCCAATATTTTTCCCTTAATCAACATCACTAAAACCAGATTATCTGCTCATTAGCACATTGCTGTTTGTGGGAGCTTGCTGTGTGCAAATTGGCTGCTGCGTTTCCCACATTACAACAGTGACTCTACTTCATTGGCTGTAAAGCACTTTGGGACATTTGGTAGTTGTAAAAGGCGCTATATAAATGCAAGTCTTTCTTTACTGCAGCTAAACACTGACAGAGTGAAAGACAGAGCTTGAATTTGTGTAGCGCCTTCGCACACCTCTCAGAAATGTACCAAAGCACGCCAAATGTAAGGAATTACGTTGCTGTTGTTCTTGGTTAAGAAATCGTGGTCGCTATGCAGCAAGGCTCCAGCACTGGCGTAAATGGCTGCTTAATCCGGTGGTGTTGTTTGATGGATGAATGCGCCCAGGACACTTCCCTGCTCCTCATCAATTAATCTTCATGCGATGGCACTCCCGGACTGTTGCCTTAAAGTGTCAGCCTGGATAAATTATGTGCTCACGTCCTGGAATGGAGTTTAGACCTTCACAACCTAGCTGACTCAGAGGTGGGAGTATTGCCAACTGAATCTACTGCCAATGCAGGAATTCCAAGAAAGACTTACATTTCTATAGCGCCTTTCATGGCCTCAGGACATCCCAAAGCACTTTACAGCCAATGAAGTACTTTTATGAAGTGTAGTCACTGTTGTAATGTGGGAAACGTGGCAGCCAATTTGCGCACAGCAAGCTCCCACAAACAGCAATGTGATAATGACCAGGTAATCTGTTTTAGTGAGGTTGACACCGGGGAGAACTCCTCTGCTCTTCTTCGAAACAGTGCCATGGGATCTTTTACATCCACCTGAGAGAGCAGATGGGGCCTTAGTTTACTGTCTCATCAGAAAGACGGCACCTCTGACAGTGCAGCACTCCTTCAGCACTGCACTGGGAGCATCAGCCTAGATTTTTGTGCTCGAGCCCCTGGTGTGGGACTTGAACCCACAACCTTCTGACTCAGAGGCGAGGGTGCTGCCCACTGAGCCACAGCTGACATTACAAGACAATGCAGGCTGATCATCCCAAATAGTCCTGCGTTGGTGTTTATCCTCCACACCAGCAGGTAACTAATCCCATGTGCCCGGATTGTTTCCCTATCCCTTTATCCTCCTTTCCTACAACCGCCTATCTAACCTATTATTGAATATTGGCGTGGTCTCTGCTTCAACCATTATTGCATTCCACAACCTCACAACCCTCTGCATAAAAGAAGTTTCTCCTGCTCTCTGTCCTAAATTTAATCTTCTTCCAGTCTTGACTAGGGGTAGCCAAATCTAGTGGGAGGATAGAAGATTGGGAAGCATTTAAAAGCCAACAAACAATAACTAAAAGATTAATTAAGAAAGGGAAGATAGATTATGAAAGTAAACTAGCAAAAAATATAAAAACAGATAGCAAGAGTTTCTACAGCTATATAAAAAGAAAAAGGGTGGCTAAAGTGAACGTTGGTCCCTTAGAGGATGGGACCGGGAAACTAGTGGTGGGGAACATGGAGATGGCAAAGACGCTGAACAAATATTTTGTATCAGCCTTTACAGTAGAGGACACTAAAAGTATCCCAACACTGGACAAACAGGGGGCAATGGGGGGGGGGGAGGAGCTAAACACAATTAAAATCACTAATGAGATGGTACTCAGTGAAATAATGGGACTTAAGGCGGATAAATCCCCCGGACCTGATGGCCTACATCCTAGGGTCTTGAGAGAAGTGGCGGTAGGGATTGTGGATGCGTTGGTGATTATTTTCCAGAACTCCCTGGACTCAGGAAAGGTCCTGGCAGATTAGAAAACTGCTAATGTAACACCCTTATTTAAGAAGGGAAGTAGACAAAAAGCTGGAAACTATAGACCAGTTAGCCTAACATCTGTGGTTGGCAAAATGTTGGAGTCCATTATTAAGGAAACAGTAACAGAGCATTTGGATAAACATAATTTAATAGGACAGAGTCAGCATGGTTTTATGAAGGGGAAGTCATGTTTGACAAATTTGCTCGAATTCTTTGAGGATGTAACATACAGGGTGGATAAAGGGGAACCAGTGGATGTACAGTATTTGGACTTCCAAAAGGCATTTGACAAGGTTCCACACAAAAGATTACTGATCAAGATAAGAAATCATGGGATTGGGGGTAATATACTGGCATGGGTGGAAGATTGGCTATCTAACAGAAAACAGAGAGTTGGGATAAATGGTTCATTCTCGGGCTGGCAATCAGTAACTAGTGGTGTTCCGCAGGGGTCAGTGCTGGGACCCCAACTCTTTACAATCTATATTAACGATTTGGAGGAAGGGACCGAGTGCAACATATCCAAGTTTGTCGATGATACAAAGATGGGAGGGAAAGCAGTGAGTGAGGAGGACATAAAAAACCTGCAAAAGGACATAGACAGGCTAAGTGAGTGGGCAGAGATTTGGCAGATGCAATATAATGTTGGAAAGTGTGAGGTTATGCACTTTGGCAGAAAAAAATCAAAGAGCAAGTTATTATCTAAATGGAGAGAAACTGCAAAGTGCTACAGTACAAAGGGATCTGGGGGTCCTGGTGCATGAAACACAAAAAGTTAGTATACAGGTGCAGCAGGTGATCAGGAAGGCCAATGGAATCTTGGCTTTTATTGCAAGGGGGATGGAGTATAAAAACAGGGAAGTCTTGCTGCAGTTATACAGGGTATTGGTGAGGCCACACCTGGAATACTGCGTGCAGTTTTGGTTTCCATATTTAAGAAAAGATATACTTGCTCTCGAGGCGGTTCAGAGAAGGTTCACTCGGTTGATTCCGGAGCTGAGGGGGTTGACGTATGAGGAAAGGTTGAGTAGGTTGGGACTCTACGCATTGGAGTTCAGAAGAATGAGAGGCGATCTTATCGAAACATATAAGATTGTGAGGGGGCTTGATCGGGTGGATGCGGTGAGGATGTTTCCACTGATGGGTGAGACTAGAACTAGGGGGCATAATCTAAGAATAAGGGGCTGCCCTTTCAAAACTGAGATGAGGAGAAACTTCTTCACTCAGAGGGTAGTAAATCTATGGAATTTGCTACCCCAGAGAGCTGCGGAAGCTGCACCATTAAATAAATTTAAAATGGAGATAGACAGTTTCCTAGCAGATAAGGGAATTAGGGGTTACGGGGAGAGGGCAGGGAAGTGGACGTGAGTCTAGATTCGGATCAGCCATGATCCTATTGAATGGCGGAGCAGGCCCGAGGGGCCGTATGGTCTACTCCTGCTCCTACTTCTTGGCCTAGAAATTCAGTATAGCCACTTTTGGGGCGGAAAAGTCGGGCGGCCGGTAAAGTTTGCGCCCGGCGCAAAGTCGAGGCCACTTCGCCGATATTCAGTAGCTTCGCACTAAGAGTTTGCTCGAGCGCTAAAACTGGCGTTACACAACTATCTTTAGGTGCAAAGCCGGCGGTGCTGAGCTAAACCGCCGAGGCCGGGCGCAGCGCAGGTGAGGTCATTTCTTGATTGACAGCAGACACCCTGGCGCCGGCCAGCTCTTAAAGGGGGAAGGGTCGAGTTCGTCTGCTGCCACGCCCTGGACACTGCAGCCCTCCAGCTAGGCCTAAACACTGCTGCTGAACAGAAATAGCGCCGGGAAAGATGCAGAAGGCCCGTGAACGAGCGCAGCGCTTCACTGGCCATGATTTGAGGGTGCTGGTTAGGGCTTTGGAGAGGAGACGCAAACTCTTGTTCCCAGACAGTGGCAAGAAGCCTGCCACCAGCGTCTACAGGAAAGCCTGGAGGGAGGTCGCCCACAGGGTCACATCCAACAGCGAGGTCCCCAGGACTGGCGTCCAATGCCGGAAAAAATTCAATGACCTCACAAGGATTGTCAGGGTGAGTGTCCTTTCCAGTGTCCTCCTCATCCTTGCATGTGCACCTCACATTATGGGCAAAGGGACCTAAAAGCCCTAATGGCCAGCCCTCATCCAGCAGCTATGGGACTGGCATGAACATCAATTGCACATTCTGCACTTTACACACTGGCCAAGCTATTCGACCATGGGAGGCAGTGCACACAAGATCAGGACACCACACTGGCCAAGCTATTCGACCATGGGAGGCAGTGCACACAAGATCACGGCACCACACTGGCCAAGCTATTCGACCATGGGAGGCAGTGCACACAAGATCTGGGCACCACACTGTACTTAGAGGCCGTCCTTTCTCTTGCAGGCCAAGCTGGCACACAATCAGAAGAGCCGGACTGTGACCGGGGGAGGCGGTCCCCAGATCCAGCAGCTCAGTGACCTTGAACAGCGCGTGAGTAGCCTCATGGGTGCCCGGGTGATTGGCCCCGTTGCATCTGGAGATGCCGACCCTGTTCTGGGCACCAATGGTAAGGACATCACCTTTTCGACCTCTCTCGTCCCACTTGCGCTTCAGATCTACATCCTTTGCCACTGTCCGACCAATGCGCTGAATGCCACCACTCATGCCTCCCTCGCTGACGCCCTTTCCTCACTCTAAAGCTACTCTTGTGCCTTCCTGCTTTCAGATGGTGAGGAGGAGGTCCCTGAAGCTGCCAGTGACAGCCCCTCGGAAGAGGAGGAGGAGGAGGAGGAAGAGGAAGAGCAAGGTGGCCCATCAGGGGAACCCTCAGCCGCGCCAGGGGATGCCAATGGAGGGGACACGTCTTCCCTGGAGAACAGCCAGGGGGAAGTGTCACAGGGGAGTGTAGCTCCTGTGCCCAGTGGCGTGCAGCAACGCGGGAAGGGTCGGCCAGCTCAGCGGCCTTCTTCCCAGAGGGGGGAAGGGTCACAGGGGAGTGTAGTTGCTGGGCCCAGTGGCATCCAGCAACGCGGGAAGGGTCGGCCAGCTCGGCGGCCTTCTCCCCAGAGGGAGAGTCCGGCCTCCAGTCCGGAGACGGTCCTCGCCAAGGAGGTGCGCCTCCTCGATCAAATGTCCGTGGACTCGGATTGCCAGCACACCGAGTTCATGGGGGTTGTGGCACGGTTGCCTGAGGCCATCGAGTCCCTGGCTCATAGTGTGGCCGATTTCGGCGCCTCACAGGCCAGGAGTTTCGAACAATTCGAAGCAGCACAGGCTGCGAGTCGGGCCGAATTCAGGGCAGAGCAGTCCGCGAGTCAGTCTGATTTCGGGGCAGAGCAGTCCGCGAGTCGACAGGTGATCAGTGGTGCCGTGCAGTCACTGGCTGGTCTGATGCGGGCACAGACCAGGGCAGTACGGGCACTCACTGCTGCCACACTCGCTGTGTCAGCCAGGCATCGCCAGGGCACCCGCCGCGCTGCAGCAGCACAGCGGTCTGTCCTTCAGCAGATTGCTGCGCATGCTGCAGTGATGGCCCGGGCGAGTGCCAGTGTCTCAGGCGAGCAGCGAGCACCTGCCATCAGCCAGCTTGCCCCCATTCCTGCAGCCGCCACTGCCACTCCCCCAGTGGAGCTGCGATGAGCTGCTGGAGAGCCTGCTGCTGCCCAGCCACAGCTGCAGCAGTCACCAGCTGGCCCCTCGAGGGCCAGAGCTCGTCTAGGCAGACCCCCAAGGGCATCTCCCGTCACACCATGTGCCCCTCAGGAGCCTTCCCCCAGCCTTGCAGCAGCCACTGGGCACACTTTGAGGAGGAGCAGCAGGGTGGCCAGGGGCCGCAAAAGGCTGGTCAAGGAATCGCCCTCGCGGGCCACAAAGTAGAGGGTGTGGGCAAATGTGTTTTTATATGGGGATGGTTGTTTTGTTTATGGGGATGCTGGTTTTTGTAAGGCCGAGGATGAAGGCCATTGTTGTGGAAATGTTTTTTTCTTCCTCCCCAGGTTGTGGGAGTGAGTCATGTGTCTGACAGTTTTTTGGGTGTGTTGTCTGTTTTTGGGTTTCATGTGGGAAGGGCCCTGAGTTTGTTCAATAAAGCATTTTATTTATTCAGCTTGTCCATGTTTGGTGTTTGAAGTGGTTGTTGCCTTAACCGGCTGAGGGCTTGCGGAGCGGCTGCATTCAGGTCCATTCATTGCCACAAGCCATTCCCTGACAGGGGGCCTAGAAGTGACGTTCAATAAGCCGCCGACGGGCGGCCCTTGGACCTTGTGCCTCCCTCCTGGGCTGGTACTCCTCCTCCTCCTCCTCATTCTCCTCCTGCTCCTCCTCCTGAGGTGGTGCTCCAGCGTGAGGTGGCAGTGCCTGAGTCCTGCGGATAGCCAGGTTGTGCAGCATGCAGCAGACGACCACGACCTGGGAGACTCTCTCCGGCGAATACTGCAGAGATCCTCCGGAACGATCCAGGCAGCAGAACCGTTGCTTGAGGACACCAATCGTTTGTTCTATGATGTTCCTAGTGGCTTGATGGCTTTCGTTGTATGCCTCCTCAGCAGGGGTCCTGGCCGCGCGGAGCGGGGTCATGAGCCAGGTACACAAAGGATAGCCTTTGTCCCCGATAAGCCATCCTCTTGGGGGAGGCTGTGCCTGGAACATGTCAGCCACAGTAGTCTGTCGCAGGATAAATGCATCGTGGCTGCTGCCTGGAAAGCGGGCATTGACAGCTAGGATGCGCTGCCTGTGGTCACACACCAGCTGTACATTGAGGGAATGGTAGCCCTTCCGGTTGCGGTAATCCTCAGCATTGTGGTTAGGTGCCCGCAAAGCCACATGCGTGCAGTCAATGGCGCCCTGCACCATGGGGAAGCCCGCTGTTCTCGCAAATCCCACTGCACGCTGCTGCTGCTTCTCCAGGGTCATAGGGAAGGAGATGAATTGGTGTCTCCTTCTGAAAAGGGCATTGGTCACCTGGCGGATGCAGCAATGCACGGCGAACTGGGATATGTTAGCAATGTCCCCAACAGCGGCTTGGAAGGAGCCGCTTGCATAGAAGTTCAGAGCCACCGTGACCTTCACTTCCACCGACAGAGACGTCCTGCACCTCAGCTGTGGACGCAGATCTCTGTGAAGCAGATGGCAGATCTCTGCAACCACCTCCCTTCTGAAGCGCAGCCTCCTAACACACTGCGCGGCAGGCATGGTGAGATAGGACACCTGCTGTCGGTATTTCCTGAGTGGGTAAGGCCTAGGTAGCGGACGCCTGTTGCCCCCTCTGCGTCTAGCCAGGGCTGCCCCTCTCACACAGCGTCTGCGAGCCCTTCACACATAATGCTGAAACTGAGGGTTGGCACCCCATGCAGCCCCCATAATATACTGGCAAACAATGACCTCACAATGAAGGCGAATTGCCAAGCTCTGGCCTGAAGCCAAAAATACCTCTCCTATGTTGGGCCAAAGCAGTAACCTCTCTTCCTTGGTCTCTGTCCAGAAATCCGTTGCACAAGAGTGATTGCTGCAAAATGGCTGGCCTTTATAGTTCAGGGTAAGTGCCCTTTAATTAGCGCTCCCCGAGGCCCGCATGGCCTCTGCTGCGTTCCAGTTCACAGTTCTTAGGAGCGCCACGCCCACATTGGGCGGGCGCGACTGAAGTTCCGGATTGGGGCGCACAAAGGGCGTTGCACGAGGAAATGACGTCATAATCTGCGCGCGCAGCTGAGCGCGCGCAAACACTTTGCGCCGGCGCTAAATGTCTACTGAAGTTGGGCGTAGGCGCAGATCGCCCTGCGCCCAGCCGCTAAGTGCCTAGCGCTCGAGATCTACTCCTCCTAAGGCGCTAACGGCTGGCGCGCACAACTGAATTTCTAGGTCCTTATGTTCTTATGACTATTCCAATGCTGTCCTGGGCTGGCCTCACATCCTCCAGGCACTGTAAATGAAACCTCTGCTGCTCATGTCCCATCCCATCCCAAGTCCCATCCATCCATCATCTCTCTGCTTCCTGACCTACATTGGCTCCTAATGCTCCAATGCCTCCAATTTGAAATTCTCATTCTCGTGTCTAAATCCCTTCATGGCCTCGCCCCTTCCTCTCTCTGTATCCTACTCCAGCCCGACAACCACTCCGTTCCATTCCTCCGACTCTGACCTCTTGTGCACCCCTTCCTCCCTTTGCCTCACTATTGGTGACCATGCCATGAACTCTGGAATTCCCTCCTTAAACCTCTCAGCCTTTCCACCTCAATCTCCTCCTCTAAGACCCTTCTTAAAAACCCACCCCTCTCAATATCTCCTCGCTTGCCTCAGCATCCATTTTTGTCCGATTACGCCACTGTGAAACCACCTTGGGACATTTTCCTGTATTAAAGGTGCTATACAAATGCAACTTGTTGTTATTATATTGCTGTCCCCTCATTCTAGACCCTTCAGCTACTAGTAACAGTCTATTTCTATCCACGCTGTCCCATCCTTTCATGATTTTACACACCTCTATCAAGTTACTGCAGTAACCCGCTGACCAGATCATCTCTATCTGTTAAATCTGGATATATTTAGCACGGCTCTGAAGGAGCGGTTTACTTTCGGTGTCAGCTGTAGTTCAGTAGAAAGCACTCTTGTCTCTGAGTCAGAGGGTCGTGGGTTCAAGTCCCACTCCAGAGACTCGAGCACATGATCCAGGCTGACACTCCAGTGCAGTGCTGAGGGAGTGCTGTGCTGTCTTTCGTGTAAGAAGTTAAACCGAGGTCCTGTCTGTCCTCTCGGATGGACGTAAACGATCCCATGGCACAAGTTGGAGAAGAGAAAGAGGTTTCTCCTGGTGTCCTGGCTGAAAATTATCCCTCAACCAACACTAAAATAGATGAGCTCAACCACTGAACCCACGACCTTCTTACTCAGTGATAAGTGTGCGGTGAGGTGAGAGTGGCTGCTCTTGACATCAGGGCAGCATTTGATTGAGTGTGGCATCATTTATCTCAGTGCTCTTTTTGGAATCTTGCTGTGTACAAGTCATTCCCTACAAGTAACTACATTTCATTGGCGTTAAAGCACTTTGGGATGTCCGGAGGTCTTGAAAGGCGCACTATAAATACTGTACTAATTTTACATTCTTACAATTCTCTACTAGTCACCATATCATACTGCTTATCACACATCATTTCCCCCTGTGCCCTCCTTCCCACCCAGATAGGACATTTGGTATAGGTGAGCCAGGACTCTTCCTGACACCATTGACACTGCTTTTTGATCAGAAAAGTGATCCATTCCTCCCACTGCACCTCCTCTCCTCTGATGAAGGCTCTGGCTGTATGGACAGCAGGAACCCTCCTGTATCTCACCCACATGGACATTTATCATCTGTGAGCCTCGACACTGAGTGTTGGTAGAATATCCACCCATTGAGGAAATCAGAGCAAAGGGCATCTGGTTCTCACACACAAACACACACACACAGCCATGTGATAATGACCAGATAATCTGTTTTAGTGATGTTGGCTGAGTGATAAATATTGGCCAGGAAATCAGGGATAACTCCCCTGCTCTTCTTCAAAATAGTGCTCTGGGATCTTTTCCGTCCACCTGAGAGGGCAGACATGGCCTCAGTTTAATGCCTCATCCAAAAGACTGCACCTCCAACAGTGCAGCACTCCCTCAGTACTGGATCATATGTTCAGCTTGGATCATGAGATCAAGCCTCTGGTGTGGGACTTGAACCCATGACTTATCTCACTCAGTGTTAAGTGTGCTACCCACTGAGCCACAGCTAACGTCAATGCAAGGTGAGGTGAGAGCGACTGCTCTTGACATCAAGGCAGCATTTGATTGAGCGTGGCATCAAGGAGCCCTAGTTAAATTGAAGTCAATGGGAATTGGGAATTGGAAACTGGCTGGAGTCATACCTAACACAAAGGAAGATGGTTGTGGTGGTTGGAGGTCAATCATCTCAACCCCAGGACATCGCTGCAGGAGTTCCTCAGGAGTGTCCTCGGCCCAACCATCTTCAGCTGCTTCATCAATGACCTTCCCTCCATCATAAGGTCAGAAGTGGGGATGTTCACTGATAACTGCACAGTGTTCAGTGCCATTCGCAACTCCTCAGATAATGAAGCAGTCCATGCCCACATGCAACAAGACCTGGACGACATTCAGGCTTGGGCTGATAAGTGGCAAGTAACATTTGCGCCACACAAGTGCCAGGCAATGACTATCTCCAACAAGCAAGCATCTAACCACCACCCCTTGACATTCAACTGCATTACCATCGCCGAATCCCCCACCATCAACATCCTGGGGGTTATCATTGACCAGAAACTTAACTGGGCCAGCCACATAAATACTGTGGCAACAAGAGCAGGTCAGAGGCTAGGTATTCTGCAGCAAGTGTCTCACCTCCTGACTTCCCAAAGACTTTCCACCATCTACAAGGCACAAGTCAGGAGTGTGATGGAATATTCTCCACTTGCCTGAATGAGTGCAGCTCCAACAACACTCAAGAAGCTCGACACCATCCAGGACAAAGCAGCCCGCTTGATTGGCACCCCATCCATCACCTTAAACATTCACTCCCTCCACCACTGGCGTACTGTGGCTGCAGTGTGTACCATCTACAAGATGCACTGCAGCAACTCGCCTAGGCTTCTTCGGCAGCACCTCCCAAACCCGTGACCTCTTCCACCTAGAAGGACAAGGGCAGCAGGCGCATGGGAACACCACCACCTCCAAGTTCCCCTCCAAATAACACACCATCCTGACTTGGAAGTATATCGCCGATCCTTCATCGTCGCTGGGTCAAAATCCTGGAACTCCCTCCCTAACAGCACTGTGGGAGCACCTTCACCACACGGACTGCAGCGGTTCAAGAAGGCGGCTCACCACCACCTTCTCAAGGGCAATTAGGGATGGACAATAGATGCTCAACGCCCACATCCCAGGAACGAATTTTTTAAAATCCATTGGTCGGTGGCGGAGGTCTGGAGAAGGCTGTCACACTGCTTGATAAAGTCGCAGGGACCACAGCTCAGAAGATGCTTCTCTCAGCCTTAGGATTGGGCAATCAATGCTGGCACTGCCAGCGATGCTGACATCCCATGAACGAATAAAAAAAAATTGCATGGGGGGCCCTCTCATCCACTTTCCAGAGACCAGTCTGCCAACAGTGTTACCAGAGGACTGGGAACTTTTTGTCTGCCTGAACCTATTGAAGAACGGCGTGAGGTGTGAGGAGAAAGGGAAGGGAAATATGAAGGAAAGGCTTCCTGTAAGGACTCTATTCCATTCTTCCAGTTTCTCCGTCTCCGCCGTATCTGCTCCGACGATGCCACCTTCCACACCAGTGCTTCACACATGTCTTCCTTTTTCCGCAACCGAGGATTCCCCTCTACCGTGGTTGACACTGCCCTCGACCGTGTCAGTTCTATCTTGGGTCAGAGCGATCATAACATGATCGATTTCTCACTCGAAATGGAGAGCGAAGAAATTGACTCAGAGACTAAGGTCCTGAATTTAAACAAGGGGAATTATGATGCCATGAGACGGGAACTGAGTAGGTCTGATTGGACAACGTTCCTGGGAGGACTGGAGGTAGATAAACAATGGCAAACATTTAAAGATAGAATGACAAAATTGCAAAAATTGTTTATACCAATCTGGCATAAAAGGAAATCTAAAAAGGTGACTCAACCGTGGATAACAGGGGAAATTAGAGACAGCATAAAATCCAAAGATAGGGCGTATAAAATAGCCAAAAAAAGCGCCAGAGCGGAAGATTGGGAACAGTTTAAGATAGAGCAAAGGAGGGCAAAGGGCATAATCAAGAGGGGCAAAATAGCTTACGAAAACAAGCTGGCGGAAAATATAAAAACTAACTCCAAAAGCTTTTATAAGTATATCAAAAGGAAAAGACTGGTGAAAACCAAAGTTGGTCCATTGCAGTCAGATACGGGGGAATATATAATGGGAAATAAGGAAATGGCAGATCAACTAAATGCATACTTTGGGTCAGTCTTTACGAAGGAAGACACAAAAAACCTCCCTGGGATATCGGGAAAAATAGGGACATTGGCAAAGGAGGAACTGACGCAAATCAATATCTCTAAGGATATGGTGTTAAGGAAGCTAAAGGGATTGAAGGTGGACAAATCCCCAGGGCCTGATAACATGCATCCTAGGGTACTGAAGGAGGTGGCCCTAGAGATAGCGGATGCACTAAGGATGATTTTTCAGAATTCATTAGACTCGGGAACAGTGCCCATGGATTGGAGGGTAGCTAACGTTACCCCACTATTCAAAAAGGGGGGTAGGGAAAAAGCAGGTAATTACAGACCTGTAAGCCTTACATCAGTTGTGGGCAAAATGCTGGAGTCCATCATTAAGGATGAAATAGCGGAGCACTTAGCAAATGGGGACAGGATAGGACAGAGTCAACATGGATTTACAAAGGGTAAATCGTGCTTGACTAATCTATTGGAATTTTTTGAGGGAGTAACTGGTAGAATAGATGGGGGAGAGCCAGTAGATGTGGTGTACCTGGACTTCCAAAAGGCCTTCGATAAGGTCCCACATAAAAGATTAGCATGGAAAATTGAGGCTCATGGGATAAAGGGGAAAGTATTGGCGTGGATAGGGAACTGGCTGTCAGATAGAAAACAGAGAGTTGGAATAAACGGCTCATTTTCTGAATGGCAGGCAGTAACAAGTGGGGTACCACAGGGATCTGTCCTGGGCCCCCAGCTGTTCACAATTTACATTAATGACCTGGATCAGGGAGTCGGATGCAGCATTTCCAAATTTGCAGACGACACTAAACTAGGAGGGGGGGTGGGCTCAGAGGAAGAGACCAGGAAGCTCCAGAGCGATTTGGACAGACTGGGCGATTGGGCGGATAAATGGCAGATGCACTATAATGTGGACAAGTGCGAAGTTATCCACCTTGGGTGCAGGAACGGGAGGGCAAATTATTATTTAAATGGCAATAGATTGGGAGAGGGGGAAGTACAGAGAGACCTGGGTGTTCTTGTACACCAGTCACTGAAGGCGAGCATGCAGGTGCAACAGGCGGTCAAGAAGGCAAACGGTATGCTGGCCTTCATAGCAAAAGGGTTAGAATACAGGAACAGGGATACCTTGCTGCAGCTGTACAGGGCACTGGTGAGACCACACCTCGAGTACTGTGTACAGTTTTGGTCGCCTCATCTGAGGAAGGATGTTCTTGCCATGGAGGGGGTGCAGCGGCGATTCACCAGGCTGATACCAGGAATGGCGGGAATGACCTATGAGGAGAGACTATGTAGTTTAGGGATGTACACACTGGAGTTTAGAAGATTGAGAGGGGACCTCATAGAAGTGTATAAAATTCTGACAGGTCTAGACAGACTGGATGCAGAAGGAATGTTTCCCTTGGCGGGTGAGAACAGAACTAGAGGACATAATTTAAGGATAAGGGCTAAACCATTTAGGACAGAGATGAGGGGGAATTTCTTCACTCAGAGAGTGGTGAACCTGTGGAACTCATTGCCACAGAGGGCAGTGTACGCCAGCTCATTAAATATATTTAAGAGGGAATTAGATATATTTCTACGGGCAAAAGGGGTTAAGGGTTACGGAGAGAAGGCGGGGACGGGATACTGAATTAAAGGATCAGCCATGATCTCATTGAATGGCGGAGCAGGCACGAAGGGCCGAATGGCCTACTCCTGCTCCTATCTTCTATGTATCTATGTATCTATGTATCTCCCGCACTCTGCCCTCACCCCTGCCCCTCCCTCCCGGAACCATGATAGGGTTCCCCTTGTCCTCACCTTTCACCCCACCAGCCTCCACATTCAACGGATCATCCTCCGCCATTTCCGCTACCTCCAAAGTGATCCCACCACCAAACGTATCTTCCCCTCCCCTCCCCTTTCAGCATTCCGTAGGGACCACTCCCTCCGAGACACCCTAGTCCACTCCTCTATCACCCCAAACAGCCCTTCCCCTTTGCCTGGCACCTTCCCGTGCAAGCGGAGGAGATGTAACACCTGCCCCTATACCTCCCCCCTTCTCACTGTCCAGGGCCCCAAACACCCCTTCCAGGTGAAACAGCGATTTACTTGTACTTCTCACAATCTAGTATACTGTATTCGCTGCTCACGATGCGGTCTCCTCTACATTGGGGAGACCAAACGCAGATTGGGCGACCGCTTTGTGGAACACCTCCGTTCAGTCCGTAAGGGTGACCCCGAGCTTCCGGTCGCCTGTCACTTTAATTCACCGCTCCATTCCCACTCGGACCTCACCGTCCTTGGCCTCTTGTATTGTTCCACGGAAGCTCAGCATAAACTCGAGGAACAGCACCTCATCTTCCGATTAGGCACTTTACAGCCTTCTGGACTCAATATCGAGTTCAACAATTTCAGATCATAACCTCGGCCCCTATTACACATTTCTTCTTGTAATTTTTCCACTCCTTCCCCCCCCCCTTTCCTTTTGTTTCTCTCTCACACCTGGCAGCTATCTCTTGCCCTGCCAGTACACTTTACACCTAATCTCAGCCTATTACCATCTCCTCTAACTCTTTTACTTCTCTTGTTTCTTTCACTTCTTTTGTCCGATCTATTTTCTTTTCTTCCCAGTTTTGAAGAAGGGTTCGACCCGAAACGTCAACTCAAATTTCTCTCCACGGATGTTGCCTGACCTGCTGAGTTTTTCCAGCATTTTCTGTTGTTATGAAGGAAAGGGGGCTTTTGACGAATGGTTTGCCCCCCCCCCCAATCCCAAGGCGTTGGGGTACCGTGGTAACGTGTGGTGCTTCTCTTCCAGCTTCAGTTCAGAGCTGACAGAACCCCACCGCAGTCGGAAATGGAAATGCCATATTGTTACAGCAGGGGGGTGACTGAAGCGAATGGGGTTAAAGCACATCACTGGGACAGTGTAGAGGGAACTTAAAGTCTGAAACAAAACCACATTTTACTACATAAGGGAACAGCTGGCTTTGAAACAACAACCAAAAGTATTTATTTCTTCAGCCATGGCATGCTTCCCTGTGTTGAAAAGACTGCAATATTGTAATGTATTTTCTATTATGAAGCTGTTAGCTTAGAGCGTGACTCTAACCCAGTCTTGGAGCGGTGAGCAATCTCCATGTCGACTTGAATGAATTCTGTCTGCCTGATTCTCTCCAGTGTATTTTATTTTTCCGAGGGCGGGATTGTCTGTATCCCCCTGAACTGCGGCTGCAGATTTACACCCTCAGTCTCTCGCACAGCTGCACAATCTCCCAGTTCAGGATGTGTTTCATGCTTTTTAACCATTGCCTAATTCTTACCAGACCCTCACTTAACAACCATGTGCTTCAGAAAAAAACAACCTACCGAGAGAGAGAAAAAAAGAAAAAAACACACACGAGTCCCACACACAAAACACCAGGAACATGAGCTCAGTGCAAACTTTTAACTCGGGAAAGTTCACTTTAACCCAACGAATGATCACATTTAACCGTCAACTGCATCTCTCTAATCTTCATTTCAGACAGAAAGGGATATTTGCAGCACAGTGTTGAAATTATTTTGTGATTTTTTTTTAGGGAAGTACGCGCGATATTTGAGCTTCTCAAGGTGATTCATGTCAGTGTTGGTTAATGAGGTCCCTCATCCAGGTCTTATCATCAAGCGCTCCTAGGTCAGGTACAGCATGGGTTAACTATATCATGAGGCTACCTAAGAGTCTCTCTAAGTTATTCTATAAATTTACTAACAAATATATATATTCCTGTGGATATGCTCTACTGGGGATTGATTTGAAACTGTCCAAAATGTCTTTCAGTTAGGACTCTAATCACCATCAGAGAGAAAGTCAACTCTCAGCCCATCAGCTCACTTCACACTCAAGCTCCCAGTAGTGAAAGGAAAGTGCCTTTTTGTTCCCCCCCACCCCCGCCCCTCATTCTCTCCCCTCCTCTCCTTGTTAACTCGGGTTCACTGCGGTTCCTTGAGAGCCAGCAGCCCCGCTGTGCCAATCCCAAGTGGCCATCATTAACGTGCGAAGCCCAGGCGGTAAATGTCAGCAGCCTATTCCTTCATGGGGGCCATCAGAGCCAGGCCTGATTCTGACCTCACCTGTCTTCCAGCGAGGGGGTCACTGTAGTGATAATCAGGAATGGGTGACCCTGGCTGCACTTTCTCCTCTCTGACCCAGGGCACTGAAGCCTGCAGTTGGCATCTGCTGCCCTTGGTTGAGATCAACTAAGTCAACACGATCTATCGATCAAACCTGGGACTCTCTTGGGCTGCATAACAGCACCTCGCTGGGCAATGCGCTGATACATTAGTCTACCAGTACAGTGATTTAACAGACTATGTGCAACCCACTCCCCCACCTACATCAGTTTACCCACAGGTCGAAACATAATTATGGAGAAAGAAAAAGACTTGCATTTATGTAGCGCCTTTCACAATCTCAGGATGTCCCAAAGCGCGTTACGGCCAATGAAGCACATTTTGAAGTGTAGTCACTGTTGTAATGTAGGAAACAAGGCAGCCAATTGGCGCACAGCAAGCTCCCACAAACTGCAATAAAATAAATGAGCGGATAATCTGGTTTAGTGATGTTGGTTGAGGGATAAATATTAGCCAGGACACTAGGGAGAACTCCCCTGCTCTTCTTCAGAAAGTCCCATGGGAATCTTTTACGTCCACCTAAGAGAGTGGACGGGGCCTCGGTTTAATGTCTCATCCGAAAGACGGCACCTCCGACCGTGCAGCGCTCCCTCAGCACTGCACTGGGAGCGTCAGCCTGGATTTTGTGCTACGAGTCTCTGAACTGGGACCTAGAATCCACAACCTTCTGACTCAGAAGTGAGAGTGCTACCCACTGAGCCACAGTGGAGGTGCTAAGCGAGTGCATTTTTGTTGTGTGGAGATGCGCCTTACTCCTCCCATCCCCATTCTCTGTTGCCAACACTGCCTGACTGAGATAAGGAGATGAGTGTGTGAGGAATCTAGCTTTTATACAAAGCAGTGCCTTAGCATGTCTGCATCTCATGGCTACCATTAACCCAGACTCCTTGGGAGCTGGGGAGGGGAGGAACCCTGAATCCCGGTAAGCCATCCTCATAAGGTTTACACCTAAATTGTACATGTCTGGCAGGATTTCAATTCCGGCCTCTGATTGATTTGACTTAAATTCCTCTGCTGTGAACGACAGCGTGTTTACATGGAACAAGCCAGATAGTGTAACTCACAGCGGAAAGCATTAATGTGCAGGAATAGAGTCTGGAGACTAGTGCTCAGGCCAAAATATGCGCTGTATCAGCCAAGTGCATTTTGTAGTCGAGCACTGAAATTGTCCATGTGAATTTAAACACACAAACCCAACAATGCGGAGCCAGTCCCTGACACCAAAGATGACACTCTTATTATGGGCAAATCAGTTGTGAAACGTGTGCTGTGTTTTATCTTTTAAGGAGTAGTTGCTGATCTCATTTCCTTTTCCTTAAACAAAAACCTCATCTCCTGATACGTGCTTTAGTCAGTACACATTGTTCAGGGGATTGGCAAAGATGAGGCTACGTTTCATTTGGACTGGCGTTTCCAGTAGTGTTGACCCCCCTTCTTGACTTTTAGAAAACGTAATTTTGATAGGAATTTACAAAAATTGGCCAATTAGCCCAGAGTCAACACAGTGCACCTTGGGAATGTGACTGTCGTGTGATGGGGAAGCGGGGTTTAGTTGATACCATGGCCCAATTGGAACAGCCATTAAATCAACAATCTTCGCCAAGAGCTGAAGATTACATCCGTATCCTGGAGGGTGGGAAGAGTTTATGTAATTGAAACAAGGTCGATTCAGGCAACTTGTAACTCCACCCTCCACCCACCCCCACCACCCAATTCCCCCTCCCCCCCCCCCCCCCGCCTTCCCGCCACTAACTAATCCAGCACAGCTGCTAATACAGCTCACTCCTGAATCACCAGCTGTCTGGTAACTGGGAGAATGATTGCATTAGGGATGATTTTAAAAGAGCTTCATTGTCTCATTTTATGGGTGGAAATGTGGCATGCCCCGATATTCACCATCCCCCCTCCCCTCACCCCCCAAACCCCTCACCCCCCTAACCCCCCCAAACCCCTCACCCTCCTACCCCCCTCACCCCAAAAAGTGAGATTAGACAAAAGCTTTGTTTATAAGAACATAAGAAATAGGAGCAGGAGTGGGCCATACAGCCCCTCGCGCCTGCTCCGCCATTCAATAAGATCACGGCTGATCTTCATCCTCAACCTCCACCTTCCTGCACTATCTCCATATCCCTTGATTCCCCTAGAGTCTAAAAATCTATCGATCTCAGCCTTGAATATACTTAACGACTGAGCATCCACAGCCCTCTGGGGTAGAGAATTCCAAAGATTCACAACCCTCTGAGTGAAGAAATTCCTCCTCATCTCAGTCTTAAATGGCCAACCCTTATCCTGAGACTATGACCCCTGATTCTAGACTCTCCAGCCAGGGGAAACAACCTCTCAGCATCTACCCTGTCAATCCCCTTCAGAATCTTATATGTTTCAATGAGATCACCTCTGATTCTTCTAAATTCCAGAAAGGTTAGGCTCAATCTACTCAAACTCCCCTCATAGGACAACCCTCTCATCCCAGGGATCAATCTAGTGAACCTTCGTTGCACCGCCTCCAAGGCAGGTCTATCCTTCCTCAGATAAGGAGACCAAAACTGTGCCCAGTACTCCAGGTGTGGTCTCACCAAAGCCCTGTACAATTGTAGCAAGACTTCCTTACTCTTATACTCCAACCCCCTTGCAATAAAGGCCAATGTACAGATTATTGTGCTCAAGTCTCTGGAGTAGGACTTGAACCCATGACCTTCTGACAGATTGCAATCAGTTCAGGTCAGCATAAACAGAAATGAATAGAATCACTCCATGTCCCCATTCAGGATTTACATTCTTATTGTGACATAGCATTAAGCAGCCTGCCTGACCTACATGATGAGTTTTGGTTGGCATCAGGGATTGATGCCAACCTTGTTGAAGTGCCTTGCACCGTGGCTGTGCCCAACCCCTCTGGTGGAAGAGGTGGGAATCTCCCCCACTCCACACCCCGATTTTCTCCACTCCTCACTGTCTCACGCTGAGGTACAATTCCACAGGCGGAGCTGGCACAATCTCCAGCCGAGCACCGAGCATGTGCGAACTTAGACTGAACATCAGCAGGCTATTCGACCATGGGAGGATGGCATCACAGCCAAGCCTGATCCTGTCCTCATCCCAAATAGGCTCATGCGGGAGAATGACCATTTGGATGAGGTAATGGGGGAGATCGTAGTACTTGTGGAACCAGTCATGACCCAGGCATTCTTCCTGTCCATTAACACTGAAAATAGTCAGGCTGGATGTCCCACCCCCGGAACAATGCCCTGTCAGTCCTGGCTCAGTGGGAGCACCGAGTCAGAAGGTCATGGGTTCAAGTCCTACTCCAGAGACTTGAGCACAATAATCAATGGCTGATAATTCAGCGCAGTGCCGAGGGAGTGCTGCACTGTCTGAGGTGCCGTCTGTCGGATGAGAAGTCAAACTGAGGCTCTGCCTGCCCTCTCGGGTGGACGTAAAAGATCCCAGGCACTATTTTGAAGAAGAGCAGGGGGAGCTCTTCCTGGTATCCTGGCCAATATTTATCCATCCACCAAAATCACTAAAAAAAAAACAGATGACCTGGTGATTTGTTTGTGGGAGCTTGCTGTGTACAAATTGGCTGCATTACATTTCCTACATTACAACATTGACTACATTTCAAAAAGTACTTCATTGGCTGTAAAGGTCGTGAAAGGTGCGATATAAATGCAAACGCTTTCTTTCCTGCTTCTCTACAAGCCTCAAAAGTGTTTAAAGAACTCAAGCAGTTCTTACAAAGTACAAGCACAACATTCCCCCCGTTACAGAACACATCTCTCCTTTATTTTTTCACATTTTGGCTAGATGTTTGTTTTTTAAATTTACAACATGTATAACATAAAAAACTTAGAAAAGGCCAGATCTCCCCAAATGGAGATAGACTTCAGCTATTTATTTTAAAGTGTCACACTTGTCTCTCTCTCTCTCTCTGTGTAACCGCTTACATCAAGCTCACACTGTGCATCGAGTCTGTGGGTTGTAGCAGGACTGGAATCGTTCATTTCAAAAACTCCGGTTGAAAGTTTCTGGTTCGAAGTTCTTGGGGAGTTCGTGCGAACGGAGGGAGGAAAGGGGCTCCAAGGCTGTGTCCATACTCCTTGTATAAAGTTTTGCCACGTGTATTTTTCTGTTGTTGTTGCTGCTGCGAGCCCTCCTTTGACCCCGAGGTTTTCGGCTGGTCGCCGGCTGTGCTCTGCCTGGTCACAGCCGCAGCCTCTCTCGCTCTCTAGCCGCCTCTCGGTGCGCTTTCACTGCCTTTGCATCCGCAGAGTTCCGGGCCCCCTGAGCTTGGAATAGCCGCTCTTGCCGTCCTTCTCCTTCACCTACCAAAAAAAATGTAAGCCACAAACCGGCCGCTTTTAATTAACACCAACGAACGTTTGAATATTGTACAATTTTATTTTAACATTTAAAAATAATTTTGCCCCATTATCTTAGAATGAACCTTTTATCAACTCACAAGCCTATTTTTAAAATCGTATTATAAAACATATCCATTACTGTTTTTAAGAAACATATAAAATGATATATATAAATATATATTTTATAGGATAGTTTAGTAATTTTATGTTTTATAAAAATACTAAACTGTGTCGAAATATATATTTTATATACATCATATGATCTATATAGTTCAGTATTTTTATAAAACATTCATATATTATATAAATATGTATAGTTTAGTGAAAATACTAATATTTTTGTGAATTTATGCTTGTATATATCTATTTTGTATATAATAGTTTAGTATTTTAACATAAAATGGTGTATAAATATATATTTTATATGCATTTTAATAAACATAAAATTGTGTATAAATATATATTTTATATGCATTTTAATAAACATAAAATTGTGTATAAATATATATTTTATATGCATATGATATATAGTTTAGTATTTTTATAAAAACATTCATATATAGTTTAGTGTGAAAATACTAATATTTTGGTAAATCCATTATTCTTTTAACTTAAAGGGGAATGCATTTGATGTTTGTAGTTGAGATTAAGTCAGGTCTCTATTTAAAAAGCGAGAGGCGAACAGCGCGGCCCAACCCAGAGGTGATCGGGTAACATATTAATGACACGCCATCTGTAACAGTAGAACTGTAACCAATCGGCAATGCGATACACTCCACAAAACTGTTTGTTCTGCGTGGGGGTCAGTTAGAAAACACACCCGGCTTCCTGAAATGTTCCCTCCTTCACCCTCACCCCTCCCTCCCCTTAACGTCCCAGTCTCAAGCGCACCTGACATCCTAAATTAATTTTATTACCCTTGTGGAGACATCAAATTCTGAGGGGAGTTTGAGAGCTTAAAAAATACACAATGGAGTCCAGAAATTACACTGCTGTGTGATATCAGAACATGTCACAGGTTCAAATAGTTTACATTGTGAACAAAGTAATGTCATCCAAGCAGGTTAAGTGTTGGTAAACTCACAAACCAGGTTAAGTGTTGGTAAACTCACAAACCAGGTTAAGTGTTGGTAAACTCACAAACCAGGTTAAGTGTTGGTACATGGGAACAGGAGGAGGCCATTTAGCCCCTTGAGCCTGTTCCATCATTCAATGAGATCATGGCTGATCTACGACCTAACTCCATATACCCGCCTTTGCTCCATATCCCATAATACCTTTGGTTAACAAAACTCTATCAATCTCAGATTTAAAATTAACAATGGACCCAGCATCAATTGCTGTTTGCGGAAGAGAGTTCAAAACCTCTACCACCCTTTGTGTGTAGAAGTGTTTCCTAATTTCACTCCTGAAAGATCTGGCTCTAATTTTTAGACTATGCCCCCTCGTCCTAGACTCCCCAACAATGACATCACACAGCATAATTCCTAGGTACAGGAGTTAAAACAACATTATGTATAAATTACAACAGGGAAACAGGCCATTCGCCCCAGCCAGTCTGTATTGGCATTTATTCTCCAAACCAGCGCATGACTTTTTTAAACAGTGATTTAAAAAAAAAATCAATGATATAACCCAGAGCACGGCTTTAAACAAAATAGCAAAAGGCAAACGTTTCCTTGGACGCATTTATAAAGATATGAATTACAAAAATTAATTCATATTTAAAGTAATGACACTCCTAGGGGAGTCGTTCTTTCATATAGGGGTTACATAAAGAATTGTCTTTCACCTTTAGTAAAACAAACAACACATGTGGAGTAATACATGGAGGAAATGAGCTATAATGTGTGTAATTGAATTGAGCGGTTCAGGTGGTGTCATGAACATTTAGTATAAAGTTTGAGGGGGGTGCGAATGCTGGCAGAACCCATTTAATTTGATACTTTACATTTACTGCCAACAATTTACTATTATTGATTAAACACAGTCTGGAAGTTCAAATATAACAGCTTCAGCACGTCCAGTATTGTAGAGGATATAGTGTAGGTGAAAGGGTAAGGAGGGCAATAATGATGTAGGTCTTGAAAGCAGCATTCGACTCGCTCTGTAGTTTTCAGCAATGAGGTGAAATATACATTATATAAGTTCTGATGAAAGGTCATCGACCTGAAACATTGACTCTGTTTCTCTCTCCACGGATGCTGCCTGACCTGCTGAGTATTTCCAGCATTTTTTGTTCTTATTTCAGATTTCCAGTATCTGCAGTATTTTGCTTTTGCATATATTATAAGTAATATACCATATATTTTTTTTTAATTGCTGGGCGACCCTTTTGAGCAATCTGATTGGCCAATAAAGTAATGCTTCCAACGGTTAGTGACTCTCTCGCAATCTCATTGGTCAATTATAATCAAGTGCCTGTTGTGTCAATTTCATTGGCTGTGGTCGACATGTATCCATTTTTGTTTAACAATATTCAAATATATGTTCAGAAAGTTATCAGTCACTGACTGTGATCAGCTTCTGACTGACTGTTAGTGGGTGTTCAATGCAGCGAGACGAAAGACTTTGTGCAGTAAACATTTAATTTAATTCATATTTTATACTCATTTAACAATTTTAAATATAAGTTATCTCATCTAGTGCCATATTTAAACATCTACTGGGTATGAGTCAGTTCTTTTGATTTAACTGTTATTTTGATGATTTCTATATTGCTGTAACTTTTGTTCATGAGTACCCCTACATGAGATTGACTAGTTGACACCTAGGCTAGATATTCCTTCCCATTGTCTATGAATGGACAGAAATCAAGCCCATGTTTATTCCATTCTCATCATCCTTTACATCCATTTTTATTGCTTTTTTTTTGGACAGAGCACAAGTCCCTATTTTCTCTCCGGTCTACTTGATGTCCCTGGTCCACATGGATGAGAAGGTAGGTGCGTGACTTGGTCCCAGACCTTCATCCATGCCTCTCTGACCCAGTGAGCATCCATTGGATAAAGGGGAGGGCAGTGGAGGGGGGGGGGGGCTCCAATCTTTCATGCTTCCTTTTGGGAGGTGTGTGAAGGTTTGGTTCTTCATTCCCTTCCAGTAAAACACAACATAACTCCACAAATGTGGAATTCACTTCGTCGCATTGTTCCCACTTTTTCTTTTGTCAATAGTTTCCTGAAAAATGTTGGAATGTTTGACTGATGGTCTGCTGTGCTATCTTTAGCCCTTGGGTGGTTTATTTTACACTTAGGTTCAGTGAGCTTTTAAAGTTTCATTTATCCTCAATAACACCAAAAAAAAGGTCAAATTCTAAAAATAATCAAACTGGCATTTATAATGGAACTTATAAACCAGGACTAGTTGGCTGTGTGGTTTTATTGACCTCGGATGAAGTCCTGATGCATTACTCTCATAAGCTACTTGCTGTTGGAGGCAGACAGTATTAACACATGACCCGCTGCAGAAATCGTCCCACCAAAGACTAGCAAGCCTGCCAACATAGTTACGCACTGTCCTGAAGTGATTCAAATTGAAAATCATTTGGCAAAATTGTTTTAATTTGGAAAATTCTAAATTACAGGATTATTAGCCTGATGGTCTCACTCTTTCATAAATTTCAATTTAACAAAGTAAATATTCTTAAACCAGCTTCTCTCTGATTTCTAATTCAATTATTTTACTGAATGTTTACAAATTTTTTTTTTTACAGCCTTAGGACAGAAACCACTTATAGCATCTGTAACCCTGAACAAGCCTTATTATTTTACTTCTGACTGAAAGTACAACATTATGATATGTTCTATATCTCCCGAATGCTGGTCGCAAATTTCCTCCACACAAGCACTCTTATCTTGGAGCTGAACATAACATTATATTCGTACTGAGTTGAACTATTTATTGTGTTTATGCAGTAGCTTTCCTGTTGAACAGGTGGGCAACATTGGTCGACTATGTCTAGAATCAGGGACTGACCCACAAACAGTAGTGTGTGTGTGAGTATATCTGTGTGTCAGTATATCTGTGTCTGTATTGTTATTACATCAGCCTCTTTGGGGACTATAGCCACTTAACAAAATACGCAAATACATCTATTTTCATTTTTTTCAAATACGCTGTGGATTAATTAACATTCTTTCTGACTCTATTTCTCTAAATCCATTTTATAAGACTGTATGCTGGAGAATCGCAGGAAATAATGTTTAGATTTTATATAAAAGTACAGATGCCAGTGTTTTAAAATCCTAAAAAAGTTAATACTTCGAAGAGGAACCATATATCATCAATTATCTTATTAATGATCCATTACCACATTTATAGCACAATTGAGATTGTTTTATTTTTTATACAAATCTACAGAATTTGTTATATCGATTTCTTTAACTTATGAGAAAAATGACGGACTCAAATTTCAAAAGGTAACATATTCCTGAAAAGTATTTATGTTTGGTTATATCACAATAATCACTGGACTCCAAAATCAAATCCAAAATTTGAAGCACTTAGAAACATTGAGGACATAAGAAGGAGCCACTCTCTAAGCCTTTGTATTGTCATTTACAACATAATAAGGATAAGGAGCCATATAGATGTAAAAATAAATAAATTGCAGTTAATCACTTGCAATAAAGTTTAAAAATAAAGTATACATATTATTATGCTATATAAACTGATAGTCCTCACCATTCCTATTCATTTATTTTTGAAGGTGAGTTATTACGTACATTCTAATTATTGGCTGTACCAACAAAACTCTTTCTGAAAGTTAAAATACTTTGTTGTAAATGACAATGCAAGGGCTTAAAGTCAGAGAGTGAGAATTAATGGGCGATTGGTACCTTTGTTCCTAATATGAGTGCTGTGGCCTGCACCACATGTGATTTTTATCAGATACAAATGCCATCACGTTTGAAGCTATAATTTGGAATGGATCCTTTAAGCAGCAGTCCTAACAAATACTTCAGTGGTATGTTGGAATATAAGTTCTGGTAAGCTGACTAAAACAATAGGCTGCATTCTTTTTAAACTAGGATTCAGTCCTTCACTCCATCATAAAATGCAATTACGAGCTTACTACTCACATGGTCGTCAAGTTTAAGATTCTGAATCTTTGACTAATAGTCATTCATTCCCAAAAAGGCTTTAAGATTTGAGAACACATTTTAAATTCAGAACAAAATAAAACATGAAAATAATCTCAAACAGAAATAATACCAAATAAAACTATTTGCTCCAAAATAAATTAATACTAAACCATGCATCCCTAGCAGCAGATGCAACAACATCTTGTAATTATATATCACCTTTAACATAGGGAGATGTCACGAGATGCTTCACAGGAGCATTATCAGACAAAAATTGACACTGATCCAAAGAAGGTGATGTTAGACTATTAGGATGGGTGAGTAAAAGTGTGGTCAAAGGAGGGGCTTAAAAGGAGGAGAGAGAGAAGTGGCGAGGCAGAGTTGTTTAGGGAGAGAATTCCAGAGCTTGGGGCCTAGACAGCCGAAGGCACGGCCGCCAGTGGTGGGACGAAGGGAGTTGGGGATGCACAAGAAACGAGAGT
The DNA here is from genome assembly GCF_052327205.1 of Somniosus microcephalus. Classification (NCBI taxonomy): domain Eukaryota; kingdom Metazoa; phylum Chordata; class Chondrichthyes; order Squaliformes; family Somniosidae; genus Somniosus; species Somniosus microcephalus. Next base: position 185,762,496 of record NC_140999.1, on the reverse strand, counting down.
TGGAGGAATGCAAAGTTTTCAGAGGGTTGTAGGAGGTTACAGAGATAGGGAGGGGAAAGTCCACAGAGGGATTGGAGCACGAGGATGAGAATTTTAAATTCAAGGTATTGGTGGAGCAGGAGATACAGTAACTGATCCAACCAGTTTTACAGTGGCATAAACCTCATTGACCAATCTTTTGGTCATCCTTCTAGTCTCTTGTTTGGCTTGGCATCCATTTTTCTCAAACCTCTGTGAAGCCGCTTGGAATGACTTTCTATGTTAAAGGCGCTATATAAATGTAAGTTGTTGTTCATGACCTCCATATAAAGCAGTGAGACTCTTGGCCCTTACCTTGTTCTTTAATTAGCTATGACCTGCTGAATCTTTCACTGTAGACTGACCAGTTCATAAGAATATAAGAGTTAGGAGCAGGAGTAGGCCATACGGCCCCTCGAGCCTGCTCCGCCATTCAATAAGATCATGGCTGACCTTGAATAAGATCATGGTTCATTTGAAATACTTTGGAAAAAGAACAAAGAACAGATACAAATATATCATTTGTATGTGTTTTTTGTTATGTATATTTCTACCTGAATTCTGGTCTCCTGAGCCTTATCCTTTCGGCAATTCACAACAAAATACCAGAATGAGGGGTTTTAATCGCTCCACCATTGGTGGCCGTGCCTTGAGTTGCTGAGGCCCTAAGCTCCGAAATTCACTCTACCTCTCTTACCTCCTTTAAGACGCCACTTAAAACCTACTTCTTTGACCAAGCTTTTGGTCATCGACCCTAATGCACCTCCACCTTGTGTGGCTCGGTGTCCAGTTTTGTTCTAGAACGCTCCTGTGAAGCGCCTTGGGATGTTTTATTATGTTAAAGGCGCTGTATAAATACAAGTTGTTGTTGTTGTTCCGATTTCATAATGGAGGTCACATCAATATTGGTGTTGTGCTGTCTAGTTATTGAACCAGAGTCCATCTCCCTTTCGATAGATTGATCTGGAATGCACTGCCTGAAAGGGCGGTGGAAGCAGATTCAATAGTAACTTTCAAAAGGGAATTGGATAAACACTTGAAAAGGAAAGATTTGCAGGGCAGTGGGGAAAGAGCAGGGGGGAGTGGGACTAATTGGAGAGCTCTTTCAAAGAGCTTGCACAGGCACGATGGGCCGAATGGCCTCCTTCTGTGCTGTATATGATGCTTTCTCCTTCAGACGCAGATTGCCCATACTGTGCATCCCCAACATTTTCGGTTTTAATTCCAGATTGCCCCTTTTTGGGTTTTTTTCTCCCCCTAATCTGGCTCCACTCCATGAGAAATGCCACCTACCCCTTTCCTTTGGTTGCTCAGGCAGAAGGTGCAGATGGACCTGGGCTGCGAGCCCTCAAACTCATTCTGGCTGCTGTAGGCCGTGGCCAGGCACGGTTGTCCATCCACGCACTCCTCTCCCACCAGCAAGATGTTGCCCAGGTGGGAGATGTAGCTGGAAGCCAGGCGGAGGGTTTCGATCTTGGAGAGCTTCCTGTCGGCCGGCTCGGTGGGGATGAGAGTCCGGAGGGCGCTGAAGGCAGTGTTGACACTGTGAGTCCTGTCTCTCTCCCTGGCGTTGGCCGCTTGCCGGTGTTTCACCACCACCGTGCCTCCTTTGGAGAAAGAGACCTTCCTCCGCTTGCCCGACCCGCTGCAGCAGTCGAAACTCTGGTCGGAACCGTCGCTCTCGCTCTTGTTCTCATCGTCATCCGAGTGCAGACTGATGTCCGGGTAGAAATGCCGAGCAGCAACAGGTCTCAACATGGTGAAAGCCATGGCTCCCACCACGGCCCCCACCTCCCCTCCCCTCCCCTCCCCACCTCTCCCTCCCCGGGTCCCGGTCAGCGGAGACCTGGAACCGGCACGAGGAACACCAGCAAGTCTAAAAACAAGTCCCTTCCCTGCCCAGCTCCTGGTGCGAAGCCTGCAAACAGTGCCACAGCTGCAGGAGCACGGCACCCCCTGATCTCATGTCATTCAAATCTGTTGTGATAGACCCAATAGTCCATTTATAACCCGGGGGAGGGGCTTGGAGAGACACGCAACTCCTTCAAAACCCAATCGGAAGAACTCTTTCTCCCCAGCCTCCTGTGAGAGCAATCAATAATTTTATCAATTATGTGTCAAAAGCAACTAACACGAATATATACATTTTTAAAAATCGTACGTTAGAAGTGTTTGGAATCGACTTCCAACTGTTCCCAAACTGAGAAATCGGTGCATTTTTTTAAATGCAAACACCTGACTTTTTGTTGATAGAAGATGAAGAATTGGCGTTTTTTTTAAAAACCCTCGCTTCTCCTGCTCGGATTGCGGCCGAGGTGCGTGTGTCTTGTTGCTGGGCTTTTCTTCCGCCAGTTCCCAACAGTCCAGCTTCGCGAAGTTTTAATTTACAAGCACTTATTCCCCCAGCTCCCCGCGTCTGTTAAATATTGCAGCTGAGTTTCCGTTCCAGGGTACCTCGGGTTTTTTTCTTCTTCTTCTTCTCTGTGCAGCCTTATGGTATTATAGAAAACAGATTCTAGAGTTCTCCAGTGCTCTCTGCCTGGGCTGATTTCCCTCATAGGAGACTGACGTTTAAGATTTCAGTAGAAAGTTGTTCAAGAGGAAACCAAAAAAAACCACAGGTAAACCATTTTATGTTTCCTACCCTAGCTGGTGCCTAATTATCATTTGTTTTTGGTGTACAGACTTAATCCACTTTTTTTTAAACAAAAAATGCATCATTTGCATTAAAGGAACAAGTGATTTCAACCCAGACAACATAGAGAGGGAGGGAGGTGAACCCAGGGGCACTGTGGAGGAGCTGGGCCACTCCATCTCGGTGTACTGCACACTGCAATTTGTCAAAGGGTCACTGAACATTTTGTGTGAGCGCTCTCTCTTAGTATTTCTTTTCAGCTTTAAGATACTTATTTGTGTGGGACGGGGAAGTAAAGTTTGGAAAAAACAACAACTTTTGCGCAGACTATTTTACTAACCCCGGCGCCCACAGCTGCAATTTACTGTCGCCAATTCCGCTCCGTGTTGCACACACAGCAAGAAACATGCCACTGTCTGTCGAGCTGCACATGCTCCTGTACCCGACAGTGTCGTGCGGGTGACCAGGCACAAGCCATTGAAGCCACTCCACACCCAAGCTGCCTGTTTCTTACGGAGCAAATGAGAATTGTCAGGATGAAGCAGTAAGTGAACACCAGGCATCGCCAGCGACGGCGTCTGTCTGTCAAACCCGGGCCCTCTAAACTTTCCAGTATTAGTGGATTAAACGATTACCAATTGAGCTGGGATCTGGTCCTTGTTATCTTTGTACTGTTCGTGTGAGCGGGTCATGCGTTTACATTGCGGCAAATATTAACAGTGGAGGCAACACAACAGACACACAAACACACATAGAAACACACAAACACACATAGAAACACACATAGAAACACACAAACACACATAGAAACACACAAACACACATAGAAACACACATACACACATAGAAACACACATAGAAACACACAAACACACATAGAAACACACAAACACACATAGAAACACACATACACATAAATATACACATATACAAACGCACATATACACATATTGCTGGTTGTGGGAGCTTGCTGTGCACAAATTGGCTACCGGGTTTCCTACATTACAACAGTGACTACACTTCAAAAAGTACTTCATTGGCTGTAAAGCGCTTTGGGACGTCCTGAGGCCGTGAAAGGCGCTATATAAATGCAAGTCTTTCTTTCTATACAAACACATACACAAACCTGTATACAAATACACAAACACGCACTGTGGCAGTACCTTCACCACACGGACTGCAGTGGTTCAAGAAGGCGGCTCGCCACCACCTTCTCGAGGGCAATTAGGGATGGGCAATAAATGCTGGCCTTGCCAGAGATTCCCATACCCTGAGAATGAATGTAAAAAAAAGTAAAAACACATATATACAAATACATACACATATTCTACAGGCACACAAACACACACCCAGGGCCACAGACACAAACCTGTTTACAAGCAGACATGTACAAGCACACACTGTAATCAGGCGCATTTATTGGTAACAGTGAAGGACAATTGAATTCTGTGGAGATCAACACTTAATTTCCACCTGATTTTGAATGAAACAGCTAGCCACTTCATGTGACGGTCGCGCCCTAAACTGGGACATGTCAGCGGGAAGGTTTTTCTTTTCAGTGTCCCTAGAATCTCAGCACCTAGCTGCCTCGCTGACCTTTCTCGTTGTTTATGGCTTATACTGTATACTCTGGTGTTTTTGTTTCTGAAGCTGGGCTGAGTTGCTCGCTGCTGTGTTGGCTGCCTTTTCTGGTCCTTTTCTTTTGGTTCTCCGACCGCTGTGCGGTGAGGTTTGGGACGGCAGCAAGAACACAGCGCAGGTTACACAGATACAGAGAGCCAGGGACCAGACATACCGACTCCTTAACTTAAATGCACAACACCCGGATCAGCATCTGGAAAAAACGAATTTTATTTATTTCACTCTTCCTATCAGATACTGACCGGCCTGCTTGAGGTTCCCCTCCCCTCCTCTCCCAGAATTACACTTTAAAACTTCCAGCATTCCCAGATTCCCCCCCCCTGGTCTCACTCCTATAGGCATCTCACTAAAACGGCGGGCTTGGAAACTGTACAAACGATCATATCGCCTTTACGGAACGTGTGACTATTTAATCAGTGCGCCAACGAACCCTGCCTGGTACAAGTTTACAAATCAGGACATTGAACCATCGGCCCGACACCTCAGTCACGGGCCTTTCAGGAGAGATGCATCATTTGTTTCAACTTTAAAAAGAGTCGTGCAGGTGAAACCGATCAAAATTTGAAATAAACTGGTTCAGAACTCTCAATTTCCTTTCTTAAATCACACATTGGATGGAACCCCAGAGATCAGCTTCATTATTGCGCCCAATACTCATCGCCGCTGGAGTCCTATTGCAACAAGAGACTGCGCCGAGACCTCGATATTATTCCCCCAATCACGCGGATTCACAGCAGGTTTGTGAAGGTATACATTTAATCTTATTTCCCGCTTTCTCCAGTGGGTGGACCTTAGCCTTAAAGAGTTCCATAAAACATCATTAGAGAGCAAAAACGTTCTCGAAATAAACATTGAGTATAAATCAAAAGGGGAGATTTCTTCCCCTCGCTTTTATCTTTACCGTTGCTTATAATACTGTGCATTTAACTAGTGCAACAAATCTGTGCGATTTTATAAAAATAAACTAGACAAAAACCCAGACTGCTAAAATGCAATTGTTTTATTAACGCGTGTAGCTTTATTTACAGTTGATCTAAGACTGTATTATTACAATGCAGTCATGTACATAAATTAGGCACGTTCTGTAACGTAAAGAGCAGAGCATGGAATTGTTTTATTCTTCGCTTGTATTTTATGTAAACTGCACTCATATAAATAACGTTTGTTATCCTTACAAGAGACTTATTTATATAGCTAAGCCCTGTAAATCTTATGAAGAGAATGGTGGAAAATGCATGGAACATGTTTTCTTGTAAGGGGCTGTTTGGTGTCGAAACCCTTTCTGAGCAGCCTGTACATATATATCTTTGGGTACACAATACAAATATTTATCTTTCATGGGGCGGCGGCAGCATTGTTCATCCTCCTGTTAGGAAGCCCCTCGCCGTTTTATGGTTGCTGGTGGTGGCCCGTGACTCCCCCTCTCTGAGGCTCTGCTTATTTTGCTTTCGGTAATCCTGGAGTGAAAATAAAAAGGCCTCGCAGTGGAGTTGGAGCAGAAACCACAGGTGCGCATTCTTGAAGCGACCCGGGCTGTTGTCTCAGCCCGCCTCCCGCAAACATGCACTGCAGAAGAGGCAAGGAGACAGGCTCGTTATAAACGGGGGAGAGAGGGAGGGAGAGATGGATGGCAATTCAGTAGTTTAAGCTATTATTTTTACTGCAGCTTTGCACATTCGATTTTGACATTTTTTTTAATGTACTTCATTTGGAGGGAAGAGAACGAATCTAAAACCGCCTCTCACCCGCCCCCCCCCCCCCGCCTTATTGTAACTATTGTGAAGTTTTAGATAAATATTTGCTATGCAAACAACCGCCGATTTATTTGTTATCTCAAGTGTGCTACACTTTTACAAACATTTTTACTGTGTTCGTATCAGACGCAATAAGGATTTTTTTTTTAAACCAAAAACCCTTTACGTTAAATCACCCACCAGTTTTATTGAAAGGAGTGGGGAAGAAGCGGCTTTTACACTGATTGTACTTTTGTTCAATGTCGATGCAATTCGGGGGTTTAATCATTTCTTTTGGACTTGGAGTTAGGGCCGGGTGAACATTCGAATATCACCACTTAACCCGGTCCCTTTACTGACACATGTCCAGCGTTCCAACATAACTTGTTTTGAACACTAATATTTACACAGCGTAATTTCAAGATCAAAATTAAACTAGTAGCCGCTCGGATTAGTGTATATAAATGTTTAGCGTGTGTGGGTGCCAGGTGAGGACAGAATCAGGCTCAGCTGTGACACCCTGCCCAGTCGAACAGCCGGGTGAGATTCACGCTTGAAGCAGTCACTTGGGCGAGGCACCAACAGGCTCCCGGTGAGATAAGGGGGGAGAAAACTGGAATAGAAAAGACGGTGCGGTAGAATTCAACCTAAATGTCTCTTAGTTTTCTTGTCACAAACTCGAGTCCAGGGAACAGAGACACTCGGGATTATATTGGGCGTTTATTCAATAGGTGCTTAAAATAATTCATACTTTTATCACCCGTGTACTCTGTGCGGTGTTATTTTATGAACGCTTAATGCGTTTGTACCAAATCCCTGTGCCAATTTACTGGAGGTGCTAACCCATTATTGCCTCGGTTAAAATAGCAAAGGAATTTGATCCAAAATGCATAAAAGATTCATAAAATAATGCTGCAGTCAGCAGCTTCTCGGCTTAGATTTCCTATTAAGGTTTGGACGTAATTTTTCATTGGAATGCAAAGGAGTTATTTCAGGTGTAATCAGATGTCGGATGAACGCACTTTTAATGCACAGACCGCTTATATCAGCAAATGTATTTCAAGATTGCAGATCCAAGCAAAACTGCCCTCTTCCCCCATGCTGGGACTAACACTGTAAGAACATTAGAATTAGGAGCAGGAGTCGGCCATTCGGCCCCTCGAGCCTGCGCCGCCATTCAATAAAATTATGGCTGATCTTTGACCTCAACTCCACTTTCCTGCCCCATCCCCATATCCCTTGATTCCCCTAGAGTCCCAAAATCTATCGATCTCTGTCTTGAATATACTCAACGACTGAGCCTCCACAACCCTCTGGGGTAGAGAATTCCAAAGATTCACCACCCTCTGAGTGAAGAAATTTCTCCTCATCTCAGTCCTAAATGGCCGACCACTTATTCTGAGACTGTGACCCCCTGGTTCTAGACTCCCCAGCCAGGGGAAACCACCTCTCGACATCTACCCTATCAAGCCCCGTAAGAATTTTATACGTTTCAATGAGATCACCTCTCATTCTTCGAAACTCTAGAGAATATAGGCCTAGTCTACTCAAACTCTCCTCATAGAACAATCCCCCCAGCCCAGGAATCTGTCTAATGAACATTCATTGCACTCCCTCTAAGGCAAGTATATCCGTCCTTATGTAAGGAGAGCCAAACTGTACACAATACTCAAGGTGTGGTCTCACCAGGGCCCTATATACTGTAATTGCAGTCAGACGACTTTACTCTTATACTCCAATCCCTTTGTAATAAAGGCCAACATACCATTTGTTTTCCTATAGAGGGTATTTTCCACTAAGGATGCATCAGCGTTTCACCTTGAAGGACTCATCTCGCACCATGGTTGCTGGGAGGGGATTTCCCGAGGTTTCCCTTCCATTAAATAATTCTGGAGGGCTGCCAGCATTGACTGGGCCTTGTGCTGGGGCTGTAGAGTCCGGGAAGCTGGGACACGACATCCAAGGCAATAGAAACGGCAGCATCTGCACCTTTAAAGGGGCCCAGGACATTTCCTGTTTGGCCATTCTTCGTTAGTTGGGCCTTTCTGAATGTTTTAGGAGTCTGGTTGGGCTCAGGGCGAAGGCAGGACTGCGGCCTTTTCTGAAAGGGCCCCGGGAGTAGTAGATAAGGGAGGTGAGCCAAAGGAGAATCGCCATCCTTGGCCCGGTGGGTCACCCTTCTCAGAAGGCAGCTGTCTGGGCTGCCTTGGGTTGGAGGGGTGGAGCAGGTCAATCTTTGTCTTTGGTCTGAAGAGCTAGATATGAAAAAAAGTTTTACACCTTGAAGAAGGTTGCCACAGTAACTGGCAAATGAAGGCAGGTGAATGGAGTTAGGATGCAGATCAGCCATGATCTCAGTGAATGGCGGAACAGGCTCGAGGGGCTGAATGGCCTCCACCTGTTCCTATTTTACTGAAGTTCTCTCTTTCCACTGCTCTGATATAATAGCAAAGCATACTCTCATCTCCAACAGCTGTACCAACAGCTGCATGCTTGCTCATCTTTAGGGAACCCCTTTGGCCTGTCTAGCACTATCACTAGGAAACTCACCTTCGTGCTTCACCTATCGCTCACAGCTGTTGGAGATAAGAGTACGCGTTGCTGTTTTATCAGAGCAGTGGAAACAGGCTCGAGGGGCTGTATGGCCTACTCCTGTTCCTAATGCTATCCAGCACCTGTCTACAATTGGATGCCACTTTCTGAACACCAACAATTCACTGAGATATTTGAGAATGTGCAAAGCATCCTGCACCCAGTGTGATGGCTAATATATCTGGGCAGTGGTATGCGACCACTTCACAGAACTGTGGTCCATCTTGAAGCATGAGGGCACCTCCATGATATCTACAGCACAACCTCCCTTAACAGGTATAAAGCACAGCTGTGGGAACATTATATCTGATGCTATAGAGACCTTGGGTTTCAATGTTTGTGTGTCAGCTCAGTCTGGATTCACCGTGCTGGACAGTATACGGACGCAGGACATCAGCGACCTCGTTGCAGCCCCCTGATCTTCCCCCATACAAACAGCATGACTTGCTGAGGGAGCGCCCAGCATTAGATGCATGGCAGGAGTCGGCAGGGATGAGGGAGCTGCCTCTCAAGGCACCTCTCCATCCATTCAAACCCAGCCTCCCCAACTCAAGTGAACCCATGCACAACCAGAAAGCTGGCGGGCAAGGGCAGCCTCCACAGTATCAGTCTGCAGTGGTAGGGCCATCTTACCACCCTGCAGAAGGAGGTACAGAACCACCACCATCCCAGGAAATCCATGTGGGCCTCCGGCGGCCGACCACCGCACTTTCTTCCCCCACAAGAGGAAATCCAAGAAGGAACACTGGATTGAGTAGTAGGATACACTCACCATGCACAGTCAGTAATTTAAAAAAAATTTGCTTATGGGATGTGGGCGTCACTGGCAAAGTCAGCATTTATTGCCCATCCCTAATTGCCCTCGAGAAGGTGGTGGTGAGCCGCCTTCTTGAACCGCTGCAGTCCGTGTGGTGAAGGTGCTCCCACAGTGCTGTTAGGGAGGGAGTTCCAGGATTTTGACCCAGCAACGATGAAGGATCGGCGATATACATCTAAGTCAGGATGGTGTGTGTGACTTGGAAGGGAACTTGGAGGTGGTGGTGTTCCCATGCACCTGCTGCCCTTGTCCTTCTAGGTGGTTGAGGTCGTGGGTTTGGGAGGTGCTGCCGAAGAAGCCTTGGTGAGTTGCTGCTGTGCATCTTGTAGATGGTACACACTGCAGCCACGCTGCATAAATGAGCTTCGTGCTGAGAGCTCATTTATACTGGGACACATGCGTGCTGGCTCAGGATGCCTATTGTACCCTTGTGGAGCCATGTGCCTCATTAGATATTCTTTCTGACGCAGTTCTTGGATTCTGCACTGGCGTCTTCAACTTTGGCATGGAGAGGGTATCCCTGCTCACCCAGGCTCCGTCCATTTAGGGCAGAAATGCCTTGGGGCTGCAGACTGGTATAGATAAATGCATCATGGCAGCTGCTTCCAGAATACCTGGCATCACCAGGTGGTGGGTACATATAACTTGGGCATCGGCAAAGCTCCTCGTGTTCATAAATACCGTAGCATTGGTGAAAGGAGGTGGTATGGCCACATGGGTACCACCAATGAAGCCCGTCACTCTGGTCATTCTCTTTAGGAAAAGTGATGTCGTCCTTCACCCTGGTAAACAATGCATCAGTGACCTAGTGTGTGCAGTGGCTGATATGACAGATGTCATCCGAGGCAGCTCAACAGGAGCCAATGGCATAGAGGTAGGAGGAAGTTGTGACTTTCACCTCCATGGGCTGTTGGTACAGTTGCGTGCTCCCAGCGCATTTCCGACATTAAGGCTCTGGCACACTTCTCCTCCCCATGCACCGGGTGTAACCATGTACACCAGGCACATAGCAGCAGACAATCTACCCTTATAATCTTTACTGCCCATCAAAAACATTGCACCTCAGATGCCAATTCCGTCTCCCTTCCTTGCTCCATCTGAACGCGCAGGTGTGTTTTATTAGCTTCACACGGAGTTACCACAATGAGCGGTTGAGGCGAATCGCACAGATGCCTTTAAGGGGACGCTAGACAAGTACATCTAAGGATAAGGGGTAGGCCATTTAGGACAGAAATGAGGAGGAATTTCTTCACCCAGAGAGTGGTGAACCTGTGGAATTCTCTACCACAGAAGGCAGTAGAGGCCAATTCATTAAATATATTCAAGAAGGAGTTGGATATATTTCTTAAAGCTAAAGGGATCAAGGGGTATGGGGAGAAAGCAGGGACCGGGTACTGAATTTGGATGATCAGCCATGATCAAATTGAATGGTGGAGCAGGCTCGAGGGGCTGAATGACCTACTCCTGCTCCTTTCTTCTATGTTTCTATGTGTCTATGAGGGAGAAAGGAATAGAAGGATATGCTGACAGGCTGAGATGAAGTAGGGTGGGTGGAGACTCGTGTGGAGTTGAAACACTGGCTTGGACCAGTTGGGCCGAATGGCCTGTTTCTGTGCTGTACATTCTGTGTAAGATCCCGAGCTGAGCTTCAAACCTCATCTGATTCATTGCCAAGACCCTCTATTTCCATCTCTGAAACATCGCCACCTATGCCCTACTTTACATGCAACTCCGTCTCCAGCTGTCATTGATTTGAATTGGATTGACACCTTTCCCACTCCTGGAAGCTGATTCCTACATTGAGATTTATATCAAACATTGGTTAGAAGGATTTCCTTATGGGCAAATGGTCTCACACACACACTGTTTAAGAAAAAACACTCAATATAAACCTTACCTGAATAAGGTTTTTTTAAGATTTATATTTTTAGCTTTTCTTCAAATTATTTTGAAAAGCAGCTACTGTAACGGTGACATTTTTTTTCCTGACAAAGATTTCATGCTTCTTGAAATCTGCATGATTTGATATTTCTACCTAGAGTTATGAATTAGTTGAAGGCAGATCCCACAGTTGGAGAAGTTGTGCCCACTGCACATGCTCCAACTGTGGTATCTGCCTTCAGATAACTAAGTCATAACTCTGGCTCGAAATAGCAAATCCAAACCCAGGCTTTTGAGAGAGGCTGAGACCTTCAAGTAAATCAAAATGGAAAAGACAACTTTATGGTAAATTTTAATCACATTTTTGTAAAATATGTAATTTTTGAATGTCTTTTTGATGTTTCAAACCTTATTATGGATTTTTAGAGCCTTTGTTACCTCTAGACTTGACTATTCCAACGCACTCCTGGCTGGCCTCCCACATTCCACCCTACGTAAACTTGAGGTGATCCAAAAACTCGGCTGCCCGTGTCCTAACCCGCACCAAGTCCCGTTTGCCCATCACCCCTGTGCTTGCTGACCGACATTGGCTCCCGGTTAAGCAGTGCCTCGATTTTAAAATTCTCATCCTTGTTTTCAAATCCCTCCATGGCCTCGCCCCTTCCTATCTCTGTAATCTCCTCCAGCCCCACAACCCCCTGAGATCTCTGCGCTCCTCTAATTCTGTCCTCTTGAGCATCCCTGATTATAATCGCTCAACCATTGGTGGCCGTGCCTTCAGCTGCCTGGGCCCTAAACTCTGGAATTCCCTCCCTAAACCTCTCCACATCTCTTTCCTCCTTTAAGACGCTCCTTAAAATCTACCTCTTTGACCAAGCTTTTGGTCACCTGCCCTTATTCTTCCTTATGCGGCTCGGTGTCAAATGTTGTTTTATGACCCTCCTGTGAAGCGCTTTGGGACGTGTTACTACGTGAAAGGCGCTATATAAATACAATAAGTTGTTGATGTTGTTGTTAGAAGCTTCGGCTACAAAGAAAAATAGGACAAATTAAAAATGTTCAATAACTGTTTTGAGTGATGATGCAGTTGGTTCACTCTCTGTCTTTTATTGTTGGTTCCTCTAACCGGTCAGTCGGGCTGTTTCCATAAGTGCTTAGCAGTTTCCCATTGGCATTTTTTCCATCGACTTTCCTTCACTTTTGATTCATGCCCCTTCAGTTTGATTTGCTGCTGTTTTACTTTGAGCTAATCAACAAAATGTGACGGGGAGCATGTTACAGGAAGTAAGTATGGCACCTGCAGGAAGTGTAACGCTAGACACGATACATTATAAACATATATTTTACCATATATTTTATATTAATACGTGGGTGTATACATCTACCGTCAAAGCGTATAGGTACTGACAGAGAAAAGAGAAGGAGGGTCTTTATTGATGAGGTATTTCTGGAATACACCACCTGGAACACTTGTGTTTATTGCAGGGACCTGCAGTTTCAGCTTTTTAACTATTCCAGAGAACAATATACAGTGCGGCGTCTGGACTGTTGGATGAGATTTCCGCAGATGGATAATATTAGTTTATTTTCACTGGTGTGAAACCTGACCTTTAGGGACCGTGTAAAAAAAAAAACCCCAGCAAAATCCACGATGCAAAATCGCATGTAAAAATTAACGTTTTGACATTTTGAATGTGTCTGAACAGTCTCTCATTGTTCCTTACTTTACTTGTATTTTTCTTAAGTTATTTTAGCAGGTTGCTGTATTACAGATATAGAATCATAGAATGGTTACAGCACTGAAGGAGGCCATTCGGCCCGTCGAGCCCGTGCCGGCTCTCTGCAAGAGCACTTCAGCCAGTCCCACTCCCCCGCCCTTTCCCCGTAGCCCTGCAAATATTTTTCCTTCAGCTACTTATCCGATTCCCTTTTGAAAGCCACGATTGAATCTGCCTCCACCACCCTCTCAGGCAGTGCATTCCAGATCCTAACCACTCGCTGCGTAAAAAAGTTTTTCTTCATGTTGCCTTTGGTTCTTCTGCCAATCACCTTAATTCTGTGTCCTCTGGTTCTCGACCCTTCTGCCAATGGGAACAGTTTCTCTCTATCTACTCTGTCCAGACCCCTCATGATTTTGAACACCTCCATCAAATCTCCTCTCAACCTTCTCTGCTCTAAGGAGAACAACCCCAGCTTCTCCAGTCTATCCACGTAACTGAAGTCCCTCATCCCTGGAACCATTCTTGTAAATCTTTTCTGCACCCTCTCTAAGACCTTCACATCCTTCCTAAAGTGCGGTGCTCAGAATTGGACACAATACTCCAGTTGAGGCTGAACCAGTGTTTTATAAAGGTTCATCATAACTTCCTTGCCTTTGTACTTTATGCCTCTATTTATGAAGCCCAGGATCCCGTATGCTTTTTTAACCGCTTCTCAACCTGCTCTGCCACCTTCAACGATTTGTGCACGTATACCCCCAGGTCTCTCTGTTCATGCATCGCCTGTAGAATTGTATCCTTTAGTTTATATTGCCTCTCCTCGTTCTTCCTACCAAAATGTATCAATTCACACTTTTCTGCATTAAATTTCATCTGCCATGTGTTGCCCATTCCACCAGCCTGTCTATGTCCTCTTGAAGTCTATCACTGTCCTCCTCATTGTTCACTATACTTCCAAGTTTTGTGTCATCTGCAAATTTTGAAATTGTGCTCTGTACACCCACGTCCAAGTCATTAATATATATCAAGAAAAGCAGTGGTCCTAGAACCGACCCTTGGGGTACACCACTGTAGACCTTCCTCCAGTCCAAAAAACAACCGTTCACCACTACTCTCTGTTTCCTGTCACTTAGTCAATTCCGTATCCATGCTGCCACTGTCCCTTTTATTCCATGGGCTTCAACTTTGCTGGCAAGCCTATTATGTGGTACTTTATCAAATGCCTTTTGGAAATCCATATACACCACTTCAACCGCATTGCCCTCTCTGTTACCTCATCAAAAAACTCCAGTGCAGTGACTTAAATGTGACAATAAAGAGCTTCTCTCCTGATGCAGATGAGGCACATAGAATCTTACAGCACAGAAGGGGGCCATTCGGCCCGTCGTGCCTCTGCCGGAAAGATACCACATATGCCAAACTATTTTAAAGAAAGATAGAACTTGCATTTAAATGGTGCCTCTCACGTCCTTGGGACGTCTCAAAGTGCTTCGCAACCAAGGTGCAGTCACTGTTGTTCTGTAGGCAGTCACAGCAGCTGATCTGTGCATAGCAAGGCCTCGCAGACAGCAATAAGAAGGACCAGTTCATCTGTTTTAGGGGGTGTTGGTTGCCAGCCAGTGCACCTCACTGCTATTCTAGTACCATGGCTTCTTGATGTGTACCTAAGCAGGTAGACAGGGCCTTGGTTTAGCATCTCATCCAAAAGACAGCAGCTCTGACAACACTGCCAGGTTTACTAGAATGATACCAGAACTGAGAGGTTATACCTATCAGGAAAGATTGAACAGGCTGGGGCTCTTTTCTCTTGAAAAGAGAAAGCTGGGGGGGGGGGGGTGATCTGATAGAGGTCTTTAAGATTATGAAAGGGTTTGATAGGATAGACATAGAAAAGATGTTTCCACTTGTGGGGGACACCAAAACTAGGGGCCATAATTATAAGGTAGTCGCTAATAAATCCAATAGGGAATTCAGGAGAAACTTCTTTACCCAGAGAGTGGTGAGAATGTGGAACTCGCTACCACAGGGAGTGGTTGAAGCGAATAGTATAGATGCATTTAAGGAGAAGCTGGATAAACACATGAGGGAGAAAGGAATAGAAGGATATGTTGATGGGGTGAGATGAAGAGGGGTGGGAGGAGGCTCGTGTGGAGCATGGGCAAGTTGGACTGAATGGCCTGTTTCTGTGCTGTACATTCCATGTAATCCATGTAACACAGCAGTACTGCAGTGAAGTGTCAGGCTGGATTATGTACTCAAGACTGCACAGAGAGCCTTGAACCCACGACCTTCTGAGTCAAAGGTGAGAGTGCTAACGCTGGCTCAGTGGGTGGTATGGTGCCGAGCCAAGTAGTCCAACATTTCCCAGGTTCAATTCCTGGTCTATGCTGAGTTTGGTGATATTAGGATTCTATATAGGGGTCCTATAATTGGCTCTGGGACCGGAAAAATCAAGCACAATTCCCATTCCTGATCGCTATCCATGACCACCGCTGGAAAGTTGCACGTGTGTGTAGGTGCTGGGCCAGGGCAGATTGGACTCGGTGGAGATGCCCTTCCCCTTGAATAGCTTGCCAGAAGAGTCTAGGAACATGCAATCAAGATTGAGTGAGGTGCTCGAGGGCTGTTGTTGGGGCCTTAAATGGGCCGGCAGTGGGTGGGAGTGTTTTGGGGACCCAAGGGTGTAGCCTTAATAATACACGGACTGCAGGAGAACAATAAAACAGGTATTTACTGAACAGAGGGTAATTTAAGACTGACTTACAGAAGCCTGCTATGGCTTTATATACAGGGGTGGTCACTGCCGGTACTGCAGTATAGAATCAGTTCTTCTCTTAAAGGTACATACACAACAAAGGGGACCACCCCTGCTCCTCCTGGCCCCAATGGAAAAAACATTTAAAGTTTTTGGGCTGTGTTTTCAGTGCCACCAGTGTCCCTTTAAGGAGCGCTGATCAGGCTGCTCAATGTCTGGTACAATGCACCTCCCTGAAGTTTGATGCCAGGACTGCAGGATCCACAGTGAGATGATAAGCAAGATAAGGTTCGAGGCAGGTACCTGGGGAGAGAATGTCCACACAAGTTATCCCTATCTCCTTCTGTAAGTTCTGTGGAGGCTTTTAAAGTTCTGAGAAATGGCACTTTGAGCCATTTTTCTGTGGGCTCCGCCAATCTGCCTCGAAGGCAAAAAGAACCAGAGGTGAAATGAGGAGACATTTTTTTACGCAGCGAGTTGTTGTGATCTGGAATGCACTGCCTGAAAGGGCGGTGGAAGCAGATTCAATGGTAACTTTCAAAAGAGAATTGGATTAAAACTTTGAAGGGGAAAAAAATGTCAGGGTTATGGGGAAAGGGCAGAGGAGTGCGATTAGTTGGATAGCTCTACCAAAGAGCTGGCACAGGCTCGATGGGCCGAATGGCCTCCTTCTGTGCTGTATCTTCTATGATATAGCTCGGGCATGAGATCGGGAAAAGCCCCATAGGAAATTCCAGGCACTGGAACCACAGGAGAGGAATCATGCGATTTAGCAAAGGGGAGGAGTACCTTGCTAGCACGAGATAGTCCCAGAGTTTGGCAGAACTAGGGAGGAGGTGCTGAGGTGGAGATGCTGAGGTTTGGCAGCACTGGGGCCTTTAACAGTATGGAGGAGAGGGTGCTGGGTTTAGTGGCACTGGGGGTGGGTGGCTGGCAGGGGTAGTCCTGAAGTTTGCTAGTAGTGCGCTGTGGATCTGGGCTTCCTAGCACTGAAAGGGCAATCCTTGGGTTTAGCAGTGGGACAGGGTTCATGCCGACTCTCAGTGGCTGATTGCTACCCACTGCCCCGCACAGCGATCTGAGATCTTTAGTATGTACGTAACGAGCACTATGGAAACGTAAGCTGTTATTTAACAGAAATGTTTGACGTTTAGTCCAGATAATAGTGGAACATAATCAGGAGTGGGAAACCTGGCTGAATCCCACCCGCCCCCGCGTCTAAAAACACTGAGGTCAATTGTCACACCCCAACTGATGCATTGACAGCGCTCGATTAACAGCAGAGGCCTTGAAGAGGTTAAAACTCTTTTACAGTCCACCAGTCCCATCAGGAGCAGGCCCCAGATTTTCCAACATTCTCTTACAGAGTACAGTATTACTGAATTCCTGTGAGCATTTCATATTTCCACTCTTCTTTCTGATCCAAAAAACTTGTCCCAGAATGGTAACTTGCTGTTAATAGAGAAATTGTTAGAAGCTATTTACTCCTTGAAGCTCTACGTTTTCTTGCAAAAGGAAGAGGGGTGTGAGCTTTATTATTTATTTGATTTCACATAAGAGTATATTGTACCCTTTAGGAGGGTCCTTGAGAAATAAACTGTATGTATATTTTTTTACGGTTGCCTCTGCCCAGTTGGTCCCACCTCAGTCCAGATCAGCTGGGCTGACTGACGAGATAGTGAGATGATCCCGTCTACCTCTGTCCCACGCACTGCCTGGGGAATGAGGTCAAACTGGAGGTGGCTGGGAATGTGCAGCTGTTGTCTGGTCAGCCCGCCCACATTATAAGCAGTGGTCCTCGATGAGTGACTGACAGTCCACTTGAAATTCATTTTTTTTTTAAAGTTGTGCGTTTTCTCCCCCCTTGTCTTCCCTGCTTCGGACCTTCCCATTTCCAGCTGGGCCTCCACAGCCAGCTGTTTGGAACTTCGGGATTTTTCTCCCCTCTCTGTCTGCTATTGCCTACCTTGGAAACCTGGCTGTGATTGGGGCCTCATTCTTTGGGGAACCACATGTGTATCGTCCTGCCTTATGATGCCCATTGATGCTTCGATACACTGCGCTGCTTGTTAATAACTACCATATTAAGTTTAGAAGATTGAGAGGGGATCTCATCGAAACCTATAAAATTCTGTCAGGTCTGGACAGACTAGATGCAGAAAGGATGTTTCTGATGGCCGGGGAGTCCAGAACCAGGGGTCACAGTCTAAGGATAAGGGATAAGCCATTTAGGACTGAAATGAGGAGGAATTTCTTCACCCAGAGAGTGGTGAACCTGTGGAATTCTCTGCCACAGAGGGCGGTGGAGGCCAGTTCATTAAATATATTCAAGAAAGAGTTGGATATATTTCTTGAGGCTAAAGGGATCAAGGGATATGGGGAGAAAGCAGGGACAGGGTACTGAATTTGGATGATCAGCCATGATCTCATTGAATGGCGGAGCAGGCTCCAGGGGCCGAATGGCCTACTCCTGCTCCTATCTTCTATGTTTCTATGTTGTCAGCCTTGGCTCAGTGGGTAGCACTCTTTGAGTCAGAGGGTTGTGGGTTCAAGTCCCACTCCAGAGACTTGAGCGCATAATCCAGGCCGACTCTCCAGTGCAGTACTGAGGGAGTGCTGCACTGTCAGAGGTGCCGTCTTTTGGATGAGACGTTAAACTGAGGCCCCGCCTGCTCTCTCAGGTGGACATAAATGATCCCATGGCACTATTTTGAAGAAGAGCAATGGGAGTTCTCCCCGGTGTCCTGGGGCCAATATTTATCACTCAACCAACATCACTAAAACAGATTATCTGGTCATTATCACATTGCTGTTTGTGGGAGCTTGCTGTGTGCAAATTGGCTGCTGTGTTTCCTACATTACAACAGTGACTCCACTTCAAATGTACTTTATTGGCTGTGATGCACTTTGGGGCATCCTGAGGTCCTGAAAGGTGCTATATAAATGCAAGTCTTTCTTTCATTTTTTAAAATCATTGAATAATATCTAGAATCATTCTAATGAGATTATAAAATAATATCATATGAGCCCCAATATAATTTTTTTTATTTCTGATCGCTGTGGCTTTCAACTTGGCTTTCAGCCTTGAAGGGGAGTGATTGAGAGGGAAGCTCATAAACAGAAATACTCCTTTAAGTTAAACAAGGGGTGTGGAAGCACAGGTTCAAACAAGCGAAAGGTCAACTCAAACTGATATCAGCAAGATCTTCCTAAATATTACATGGATTACATCGAATGTACAGCGTTTGGCCCAACTGGTCCTTATCGGTGTGTATGCTCCACGCGAGCCTCCTCCCACCCCTCTTCATCTCACCCTAACAGCATATCCTTCACCCTCATGAGTTTATCTAGCTTCCCCTTAAATGCGCCTCTGCTATTCGCCTCAACTACTCAAAAAGGAAGGATTAACATGTGGAATGAACTTCTGGGAAGACTGGGGATAAGAACTCTAGAAAAATTTAAGAAACACTTTTGATGCTGAAGGGGGAGCATAGGAATTGCTCGATTGAAAAAAAGACCAAAGTCCATCTGATTCGCCTTCTACCAGCCTGGTAATCACATGATACAACAGTAAAAGAAAGACTATAAAGCACCTTTCACAACCACTAGATGTCTCAAAGCGCTTTACAGCCAATGAAGTACTTTTTCCTGACATGTAGTCACTGTTGTAATGTGGGAAACGTGGCAGCCAATTTACACACAGCCAGGTCCCACAAACAGCAATGTGATAATGACCAGATAATCTGTTTTAGTGATGTTGATTGAGGGATAAATATTGGCCAGGACACCGGGGAGAACTCCCCTGCTCTTCTTTGAAATAATGCCATGGGATCTTTTACATCCACCCGAGAGAGCAGATGGGGCCTTGGTTTAACGTCTCATCCAAAAGACGGCACCTCCGACAGTGCAGCACTCCCTCAGCACTGCACTAAAGTGTCAGTGTAGGTTTGTTTGTGCTCAAGACTCTGGAGTGGGCCATGAATCCACAACAAGGCAAGGGTGTTACCCACTGAGCCATGGCTGACACTGTGGTGGGCAATGGAGTTGTTGGCTAATCATGTCAGACAATCTGTATCAATGAGTTTACAACAGACCCAGACATGAGGCGGGGAAAACCCTCAGTGGTGAAGAGCTTTGGGAACCATAGGTCCAAAGGTACCAAGCATGCTATGCTTAATATATGTGCATTATTTCTAGATGGTTATGCTAGGACAGGCTGATTGGTCTTCCTCATTCAGTTGGAATGAGTTGGAATAAACGGCTCATTTTCTGAATGGCAGGCAGTAACAAGTGGGGTACCACAGGGATCTGTCCTGGGCCCCCAGCTGTTCACAATTTACATTAATGACCTGGATCAGGGAGTCGGATGCAGCATTTCCAAATTTGCAGACGACACTAAACTAGGAGGGGGGGTGGGCTCAGAGGAAGAGACCAGGAAGCTCCAGAGCGATTTGGACAGACTGGGCGATTGGGCGGATAAATGGCAGATGCACTATAATGTGGACAAGTGCGAAGTTATCCACCTTGGGTGCAGGAACGGGAGGGCAAATTATTATTTAAATGGCAATAGATTGGGAGAGGGGGAAGTACAGAGAGACCTGGGTGTTCTTGTACACCAGTCACTGAAGGCGAGCATGCAGGTGCAACAGGCGGTCAAGAAGGCAAACGGTATGCTGGCCTTCATAGCAAAAGGGTTAGAATACAGGAACAGGGATACCTTGCTGCAGCTGTACAGGGCACTGGTGAGACCACACCTCGAGTACTGTGTACAGTTTTGGTCGCCTCATCTGAGGAAGGATGTTCTTGCCATGGAGGGGGTGCAGCGGCGATTCACCAGGCTGATACCAGGAATGGCGGGAATGACCTATGAGGAGAGACTATGTAGTTTAGGGATGTATACACTGGAGTTTAGAAGATTGAGAGGGGACCTCATAGAAGTGTATAAAATTCTGACAGGTCTAGACAGACTGGATGCAGAAGGAATGTTTCCCTTGGCGGGTGAGAACAGAACTAGAGGACATAATTTAAGGATAAGGGCTAAACCATTTAGGACAGAGATGAGGGGGAATTTCTTCACTCAGAGAGTGGTGAACCTGTGGAACTCATTGCCACAGAGGGCAGTGTACGCCAGCTCATTAAATATATTTAAGAGGGAATTAGATATATTTCTACGGGCAAAAGGGGTTAAGGGTTACGGAGAGAAGGCGGGGACGGGATACTGAATTAAAGGATCAGCCATGATCTCATCGAATGGCGGAGCAGGCACGAAGGGCCGAATGGCCTACTCCTGCTCCTATCTTCTATGTATCTATGTATCTATGTATATCTATTTGTTGCTCTTTTTCCCAGTGAAACTTGCACTCAATGAGGTGAAGGATGTTAGTGCTGTGGAATGGTTCAGTTTCCATTGCTGACAACCCAATCACTCCCAGGTCAGCAATGACAACAACTTGCATTTAAGTAGTGTCTTTAAAAATAGTAAATACTCCGAGGAGGTTCACAGAGGAGAAACAGATGTCGAGCAGCAGTGCTAGAGTTATGAGAGGTGACTGTAAAGGTTGAAAAGTTTGATTTACGTAGAATGTACAGCACACAAACATTCGGCCCAACTGGTCCATTTTTAAAATTCATTCATGGGATGTGGGCGTTGCTGGCAAGGCCGGCAGTTATTGCCCATCCCTAATTGCCCTTGACAAGGTGGTGGTGAGCCGCCTTCTTGAACCGCTGCAGTCCGTGTGGTGAAGGTACTCCCACAGTGCTGTTAGGGAGGGAGTTGCAGGATTTTGACCCAGCGACGATGATATATTTCCAAGTCAGGATGGTGTGTGACTTGGAGGGGAACTTGGAGGTGGCGGTGTTCCCATGCGCCTGCTGCCCTTGTCCTTCTAGGTGGAAGAGGTCGCGGGTTTGCGAGGTGCTGCTGACATTTATGCTCCACACGAGCCTCCGCCCACCCTACTTCATCTAACTCTATCAGCATAACCTTTCTATTCCTTTCTACCTCCTATGTTTATCTAGATTCCCCTTAAATGCATTTGTCTTGGGATGTGGGCGTCGCTGGCAAGACCACATATATTGCCCATCCCGAGTTGCCCTAAGATGGTGGTTTTGAGGAGGCTTTTAAAGACAATGAGTAAAGTAGCAAGGCAAAGAGGTTTACAAAGGGAGTTCTAGAGAGCGGGCTTGAACCAGCTAAAGGCTGTGCCATCAATGGCAGGTGGAGTGGAGGAAGTGAGGGGGTACACTGGAGGCTAGAGCCAGAGGATCGAAAACCACAGGCTAGGCCATAGGTCTGGAGAAGGCTGCAGAGTTAAGGTGGGTGAGCCATGGGTGGATTTGTAAAGGGTAAAACACCCAATGAAAGGGCTGGAAAATAGGTTTGGACCCAAATATATCAGGTCCTGTCCTTGCCTGGGAGTTCCCTGTGTCCTTGTTTGGTGCGGGGTGGAGGGGGGGGATGGAGCCTACTCCCACGCCAAACAAGACTACTGGTGCAGAGGGGATAGGGCTGAGGACCAGGTCTCCCTACATTGGGAGTTTATGTGCCCTTAGCTTCACAGGGTCCCAGTGTAAGTTTGGATGCCAATGCTCCAAGTGAGGAGAGGAGTATTGGCCTCCTGAAGGGTCGAAGTGGCCCTTGGCATTTACACCATGTAATTATAGGAGCCCAATTTGCTTATTAAAGTGACACACCAGCCGCCCATCTGAGGACACTACCCAGGATGGTGGGAATGTAAACGGGGCAGTAAATGAACCCGGTGCCATTTTCAAGCCCCTGTTAACACCGAGCGGAGGGAGCTAAAATAGGCCCTTATATAATCCTGTGTAGTGTTAATCCGCATGGTTTTCTTCTTTCCCTATTTCTCTCCTTTCCTGGAGATGACTCTTGTTGGGGGTAGGGTGGCCTTCCGACACTTCGCCGGTCTTCATCTGCGAATCCAGAAAGTGGGTTTCAGACGGCAATTTGACCACTGAAGGCATCACAGCTGAGGCCAGTCTTGTTTCCACTTGATGCCAACTCTAGCGTACTTCGCAGCAGGGATTCTAGTGGGAACCTTCGCTGATTGTTAATGCCCCTCCCTACCCTCGGGGACGGAGTCCAATTGTAACATTATCCTAGCCAAGAACAGCACAGAGCAGCGATCAAACCGGGTGTAGATTAGTGCCCCTCGCGCAGCGATTCGTGCAATTGGATCAGAAAATAATATGGGCGGGGCGGTGGGGGAGACATCCACCTGGTCTAAATGGGGTGGTAGAGGCTTAACATTGGCACGGGGTCACTCACAACAACAACATCTTGTATTTATATAGCGCCTTTAACGTAGTAAAACATCCCAAGGCGCTTCACAGGAGCGATTATCAAACAAAAGTTGACACCGAGCCACATAAAGAGAAATTAGGGCAGATGACCAAAAGCTTGATCAAAGAGGTAGGTTTTACGGAGCATCTTCAAGGAGGAGAGAGAGAGCTGGAGAGGTTTAGGGAGGGAATTCCAGAGCTTAGGGCCCAGGCAGCTGAAGGCACGGCCGCAAATGGTGGAGCGATGAAAATCGGAGGATGCTCAAGAGGCCAGAATTGGAGGAGCGCAGATATCTCGGGGGGTTGTGGGGCTGGAGGAGATTACAGAGATAGGGAGGGGCGAGGCCATGGAGGGATTTGAAAACAAGGATGAGAATTTTAAAATCGAGGCGTTGCTTAACCGGGAGCCAATTAAAGGGACCACTCAAAAAACGGCTGAAAATATTTGTAATTTCTATTTTCGTGGGTGCACTCTGCTCTGCCTACTGATCGCCAACTGACCGGCGACTCCCCACCGACCGACTGACCGCCTAAAATGTAAATCAGCCGCAGGACCTGCCGAAATCCACAGCAGAATTCCCAGCATTTACCTCCCACCATGCAAAGCTCTGCACCAGGCGTCCTAATTCCTAAAACCTACCCCTCGGGCTGCCTAGTCCATGTGTCTTACTAACCTGTATTCCCAGGTCTTCCTGGAGTTCTCCTTCATATAACGGAATGGCAAAAAGATCTATTTCTGTCCCCAAACTCCTAATAACAACCAAAGTTTTTAACGCTTTGAACATGTAGAAAACTCGTCTATAAATAATGTTGGGATTTAAAAGACTGTGGCCAACAATTTATTTTTAAGGGCAAAATATATAAAATAACCCATTTCTCCAGAAGTGGAAAAGAAAAGTGAATAATGTTTAGTGGTGTTGGCAGTTTGAAGTTTCCCCTCCCTTCCTCTCTCTCTCTCTCTCTCTCTCCTTCACTCTCTCAGGGCTCGATCTGATCGGATTACATGTGGTTCCCAGATCCTGCACCTGGATATACACCACAAGCAGCCATCCATCTTCATCACTGTCAAGAGAAACCGAGCTACTGACAGGTTGATCTGTGCCCAATCTCACCCGAAGGCCGGGAGCAGATAAAACCAGTCCGAAGCTAACGCCACCTGGAGGGAAGGATCAGGATTAGACTAGACCGAGGCCCCTGCTCTCTTTCTCTCCCTCCTATCCCATGGGCCGAAGAAATAGCAACCGAGGCTGCTCCGAGTCCAATACCATCCGTTCCTGGGGACTCGAAGTTGGACAGCCTGCGCTCAACCTAATAGCGCCCCAGAGACAGGGCTCGTAGAAGCCAGCAATGGAAGGGACTATTCCGCCTCCATTCTCAACAGGCTTGTCCGGACAGCGCTCCCAATCATTCCCACACTCATTGGTGCAGCTGGAGCACAGCTGGAGCCACTGGAGTGAGTGCAGCTCACAAGATGCTGCTTCCCATTCGCCTCAGCTCCCGTCCCCTGATTCTGCAGCTTGCTCTCTCCAGGGCCCACATTAGTGCGAATATACAGACCATTCTCCGTCGGTGCTTCTAATGGTCAGACAGCTCCAGCTATCTTTATGCTTCGCACAGGATCTTTTTAACCTTGTATACACTCTCGTTCCTCATTTTCTTTTTCTAATTGCTTCCATTCCAAGTGTACTGTTTTGTTGTGGTGATTAAACAAATTAGTCTGTAAATAAATAAAACTTTAAAGGAACCTTAACAAATTAAATTAAAATTTGGTTTGCCGGGGTGACGATGCGCTCCAGTCCCCGCGGCGCCCACCGGTCGCGGAAGACCTCAAGCGTGCCGGCGGACACCGCGTGCTCCATCTCCAGGGTCACCCTGGCGCGAACATGGCCATGGAAGAGAGGCAGGCAATCGGGCCGAATGACCCCCTCGACTACCCACTGCCTGGACCAGTTGATGCCATTCCAAGTGTAATGCTCGACAATAGACCTGCCTGAGGTTTCATAGTGTAAATATGTTTTTATAGTTTTTGAAAATGCAATTATGTCGCTCTGCCCATATCTTACGTATTTTCTCCACTATCTTTAGGTTCTCTCTCACCGCACATATACACACACATATATACAGACACGCACACCTACACACACATGTACACACACATACATACACACGTATACACACACACACACACACACACATGCACACATATATATATACACACACACACATACACATACATACACACATATACAGACACGCATACATACACGTACACACACACGCACATATACACACACATACAGAGACACACACACATATATGCGCACATGTACAGACCCGCATGCATGCGTACAGATGCATACACACATGCACAGACGCAATTGCATTGCATAGAATTACATAGAAATTACAGCACAGAAACAGGCCATTCATAGAAACATAGAAACATAGAAGATAGGAGCAGGAGTAGGCCATTCGGCCCTTCGAGCCTGCTCCGCCATTCAATGTGATGATGGCTGATCATCCAAATTCAGTACCCTGTCCCTGCCTTTTCCCCATATCCCTTGATCCCTTTAGCCTCAAGAAATATATCCAACTCTTTCTTGAGTATATTTAATGAACTGGCCTCCACCGCCCTCTGTGGCAGAGAATTCCACAGGTTCACCACTCTCTGGGTGAAGAAATTCCTCCTCACTTCAGTCCTAAATGGCTTACCCCTTATCCTTAGACTATGATCCCTGGTTCTGGACTCCCCGGCCATCAGAAACATCCTTCCTGCATCTAGTCTGTCCAGACCTGACAGAATTTTATAGGTTTCGATGAGATCCCCTCTCAATCTTCTAAACTCCAGTGAGTATAAGCCCAATCGACACAATCTCTCCTCATACGTCATTCCTGCCATCCCAGGTATCGGCCTGGTGAATCTTCGCTGCACTCCCTCCATGGCAAGAACATCCTTCCTCAGATAAGGTGACCAAAACTGCACACAATACTCAAGGTGCGGTCTCACCAAGGCCCTGTACAACTGTAGCAAGACATCCTTGTTCCTGTACTCGAACCCTCTTGCTACGAAGGCCAACATACCATTTGCCTTCTTAACCGCCTGCTGCACCTGCATGCTTACCTTCAGCGACTGGTGTACAAGAACACCCAGGTCTCTTTGCACTTCCCCTTCTCCCAATCTATTGCCATTCAGGTGGGCGTAAAAAATACCATGGCACTATTCCAAAGAAGAGCAGAGGAGTTCTCCCTGGTGCCCTGGCCAATATTCCTCCCTCAATCAACATCAGTAAAAACAGATGATCTGGTCATTATTACATTGCTGTTTGTGGGAGCTTGCTGTGCACAAAATGGTTGCAGCGTTTCCCACATTACAACAGTGACTACACTTCAAAAAGTATTTAATTGGCTGTAAAGCGCTTTGGGACGTCCGGTGGTCCTGAAAGGCGCTGTAGAAATGCAAGTCTTTCTTTCTTGCAAATCAATTCTCTAAGAAAGCTGAAAGCCCCAAAATGGTAACTCTCTCTTACTGTCTCAGAGTCTCGTTCAATGAAAGTGTAGGTTGGAGAATCAAATGTGGAGGTCAGTGGGCACAGTCATATTACTCTTGATCATTCAACAATTGACATAAATTTCCATAAAACTGGGCGTGATACGAATGGGCCATTTTGACCTTGGGGTCCAGTTCTCCGATATGCACTTTGTTGAGTGAGACTCTGTGCTGGGATTAAAAAACTGAAAATTCTGGAAACACTCAGCAGGTCAGGCAGCATCTGCGGAGAGAGAAACAGAGTTAACGAGGGGGGGGGGATTTTAACCTGAAACAAGCGGGTGGGTTTGGAGTGTGGGGGTAGTTAAATTGTTAAAAATCGGATTCCCGACCTGAATCCGCCTCCAACCCGCCCACTTCCAGTTTTAATGGAGGCGAGGCAGGAAGCAGGGCTGGGGCTGGGTGGCCAACCCGCTCCCAGGAGGCGGGACGTCAATTTAAATGTTATAATGAGGCTGGAAGCCTCTTTTTTAACCTCCATTTTGTGCTTAACTGCACGTAGACGGTGTCATAAATCTCATCATCGAGAAACTACCTATGAAATAACACTGGACGGCCAGCTGGTGGCGCCGTCCAAGGAGTATAAATACTCGGGCGTTGGCCCCAGCTTGCTAGGGACATTTTGTAAAGACAAGGAGCTGGTGGATACAACTAGACTTCCATGTTCTGAAATAAGTTGATTAAAGCCTTGCTTTATACTCAAACCAAGTGCGTAGTGAGTTTTATTACGTCAGACGGGTTTCACACAACTCGTAAAACCCAGCAGTTACAGCAAGGCGGGGACTGCTGCACCCAGGAGGGAAGTGCCTTTATACCTACCTCCTGGATCCAGGGTCCGACTGTACCCACCCCCACGATCGGAAACCCCCCCCACCACGAGGCCTCTGATCAACCCTCCTCCCTCCACTGATGATGCTGAGGTTGGCCACGATTTTCTCTGCCCCTACGCTCTTCCGGGGGCCGGCGGGATCTTCCCTTCACCCACCCCATCATCCGAAGGCCCGCTGCGACCCTCTCTCCTGCCTCCACCCCCTCCCCCACCCCGATCTTCTGCCTGACGCCCCCCTCCACCCTCCCCACCTGATCCTTTTAACGGCTCGGTCCCCACGCGAACCCTCCCTCCCTCCTCTGTGCGGCCCAGTGCCGCAGGCCTACCCGCCCGCAGCCAGCCAGCCTCTCAATCGGGCTGGCTGTGGGCGGGAAACCGAGGCCTCACGTGCAAATCAGGTCTGTGATAGGATGGAAGGCAGGAGAGATTAAAAGACAAAAGGGATGATGGTGCAAGGCAAAAGGAGATGGTAATGGGACAAGTAAAGAAACAAAAGGTGGGTCCAAAGGAGGTGTAAATGGGAAAGGCAGGATAGCGGAGGGGGAGGGAAGCATGGAAAACCTGGCAAAGAGAATAATGCTCCTGTGGTCCGGGAATCTGGTGGAGAAAGTGGGGGTGGGGGAGACCTCAGGGATGCGGACCACTCCACTAAATGTGCACCGATAGGGGATCCCCCCCACCAGGAGGATCTGGGAGTCAGCTGTCGCACATTCGGGGCTTGACTATCTACGGGGACCATCTAATGGCCATGCCAACTAGTGGTTAATCTAATAGGATAGCAAAATACTGCGGATGCTGGAAATCCGAAATAACAACAGAAAACGCTGGAAAAACTCAGCAAGCCAGGGCAGCATCCATGGAGAGAGAAACCGATTTAACGTTCTGACGAAAGGTTATCGACCTGAAACATTAACTCTGTTTCTGTCTCCACGGATGCTGCCTGACCTGCTGAGTTTTTCCAGCCTTTTCTGTTGTTATTAGCGGTTAATTTAATTGGCTAACAATGGAGAGTTAGCAATTCAAAAGGAGGTTACAGGAAGAATCAAAGTTATCCAGACTGGACAACAATTTAATATAGGAATGAAAGAAAAAAAGAACTTGCATTTCTATAGCGCCTTTCACAACCACAGGACGTCCCAAAGCGCTTTACAGCCAATGAAGTGTGGTCACTGTTGTAATGTAGCAAAAATAATGGTTGGTACAATGTTAATGTTGCTGAGATGAAATTTAAAAAAAAACTTTTTTTTGAACTGATCAAAATAAATTCTAATACGATAGCAAAATACTGCGGATGCTGGAAATCCGAAATAACAACAGAAAATGCTGGAAAAGCTCAGCAGGTTAGGCCACATCTGTGGAGAGAGAAACAAAGTCAACGTTTCGGGTCAAAACCCTTCTACAGAACCTTGAAATAAATTCTAATACCCAGTGCCAGCTCACTGCCCACTAATTTAAATGTTCATTACAAAGGGTAGTGGCAATCTGGAACTCTCTCCTGCACAATGCTGTTGAGGCTGGGGGGGTCAGTTGAAAATGTCAAAACTGGGATTGTTTAGATCGTTGTTAGGCAAGGGTATTAAGGGTTACGGAACCAAGGCGGGTAGATGGCGTTCAGATACACGTCAGTCATGCTATAATTGAATGGCGGAACAGGCTTGAGGGGCTGAATGGCCCAATCCTGTTCCTATGTACGCTCCTGTATCTCCTTTTCACATTCTCCCCAGCCCACACGTCCTTCTCCAGCTGAGAGAGCAGGCAGTGGGCCGACTCTCAGGCCTCCGCCACTGAACGTTGCTGGCACCTCTAATGAATGCTGAAGCTTGGCATATTTATCCAGCACTCGGGATGGTATATCTCACCTTTCCCTCCACTTTGACTCTTTGAATCCAGCACCGAATACATGAAAAAGAGACATTGAAGATCTAATCACGTCCCTGGATGTGCCGCCCCAGTATTCTTTTCCTTCCACATGATATCACTGGGAAGAAGTCAAAGGTATTTCTGAAAGGGCGGTGGAAGCAGATTCAATAGTAACTTTCAAAATGGAATTGGATAAATACTTGAAAAGGAAAAATTTGCAGGGCTATGGGCAACGTTCCCTTTAATTTTTTTTGGGGTGCGCGGGTGCTTAAAGGGGCCGCGCGGCCCATTCAAAATAACGCGCATGCGCAGTTTTTACCCATTTAAAAGCCGGTGAGCCGGCTACGCGGGAGCTCCAGAACACTGCGCGGCTTCGCAGCATAAAGGGAACACTGGCTGTGGGGAAAGAGCAGGGGGGAGTGGGACTAATTGGATCGCTCTTTCAAAGAGCCAGCACAGGCACGATGGGCCGACTGGCCTCCTTCTGTGCTTGTATGATTCTATGATTTCAGTGGGAAAGGGATGGTGTGGGATATTGCCGTGTTTCTACATTTGGGAACTAAACTACTGTTTTTCTGTTGTGTCTACTAAGGCAATATGATTCCATAATGACCCAGTCACTCAAACATCACATGTGGGACACATTATTCAGAGCACTTGATTGCAAAATAATATTTGACTATATTTCTACAGGGTTATTATTCTACAGTCCAATTCTTTGGGTAATGCAAGCCACCTGGGGAAAGTATCTACTGTGAAATCTGGCAATTATTGAGTCAGATTTAAGTGAGGAAGATGGACGAATGCGAAAACAAAATATTATTATTACTAAATAAATTTATCAACAACAGCACCATATAGTTCCACCCACTTTTAAAAAATCATTCTGGGGGTGTGGGTGTCGCTGGCAAGGCCAGCATTTATTGCCCATCCCTAGTTGCCCTTGAGAAGTTGGTGGTGAGCCATCTTCTTGAACCGCTGCAGTCCGTGTGGTGAAGGTACACCCCACAGTGCTGTTAGGGAGGGAGTTCCAGGATATTGACCCAGCGACGATGAAGGAACGGCGATATATTTCCAAGTCAGGATGGTGCGTGACTTGGAGGGGAACTTGGAGGTGGCGGTGTTCCCATGTGCCTGCTGCCCTTGTCCTTCTAGGTGGTAGAGGTCGCGGGTTTGGGAGGTGCTGCCGAAGAAGCCTTGGCGAGTTGCTGGTGCATCCTGTGGATGGTACATACTGCAGCCACGGTGCACCGGTGGTGGAGGGAGTAGATGTTTAAGGTGGTGGATGAGTTGTGGATCAAGCAGACTGCTTGAGGATTTGTGTCTGCAAGCAAACTACTGAAACACATCATAATAAAAACAATCTCACAGGTTCGAACTCCGGCCCGTGCTGACTTAGTGGACCTCAGCCAGGGCAAGAGGAAAGGCAGGTCAAGTGACCTCATTGCATCTGGGCTACAGACGGGACAATTGGACTGAGTTCTAGCTTCTGATTGCTACTCAACGATTCCAGAGAAAAATAGTTTACTGACATTCCTAGTCAAGGGTCATGCAGAAACAATGACTCTTTGCGAGAGGCACTAGAGACTTACCTCAGCAAGGAGTCAATGGATGGAAAAAGATGGTGAAGGAAAAAAAATAAGAGCTTCACCACACTGACCCCTTACCCCACTAGAATAATTTTTTTTATGTCCTCCCCTCTCGAAATCTCTCCAGGCCACGTGCCATTGTCCCACTGAGTGAGTGTGCAGCTCACCCACTGTCAGCCCTCCATCATGCCGCTCCGAAGATGACCAACAAGAGGAGGAGGACGTCAGTCTCCACTCAACGTCTCTCCCCCATGACACGACTGGCCTCAAACTAGGGAATGGCGGGTAACACTTTCGCCTCTGAGCCAGAAGGTTGTGGGTTCAAGTCCCACTCCAGAGACTTGAGAACAAAATCCAGGCTGACACTCCAGTGCAGTACTGAGGGAGTACTGCACTGTCAGAGGTGCCGTCTTTCAGATGAGACGTTAAACCAAGGCCCCGTCTTCCTCCTCAGGTAGACGTAAAAGGTCCCACGGCACTATTTCGAAGAAGAGCAGGGGCGTTCTCCCTGGTGTCCTGGCCAATATTTATCCCTCAATCAACATCATTAAAAGCAGATTATCTGGTCATTATCGCATTGCTGTTTGTGGGAGCTTGCTGTGCGCAAATTGGCCGCTGTGTTTCCTACATTGCAACAGTGACAACACCTCAAAATTGCTTCATTGGCTGAAAAGCGCTTTTGGAACGTCCTGAGATCGTGAAAGGCGCTATAGAAATGCAAGTCTTTCTTTTTGAACCCACATCTAATCGCTCATGGATGCACCACAGTTTTGCCCCGGGCCTCTTATCGAAGCATAACGGCGTGCGCAGGCCTGTGTGTGACTTGTGACACTTTTGACCGATTCCTCCAACCTTTTCTATCAACACTGTTTCTCTAGCACGGGGATACCAGGGGAAGGCGGGTGGGCGGGGGAAGGGGGGGTTGTCGGGGCGGACCTTTTTGTTGTTGGTAGTCATATTTCCTCGGAGTTTTAAACATATATATCCCCACATAGGCCAATAAAAAAAGAGATGCTGCCCTTTCAAGATGTTTGCCATGCGGCTCTAGCCTGTGGTGTTGAAATACCTCTGGAGATCCCAGAGGGATGCTTCATCCATTAGTGGCTTGTAAAATCCTGGGCGCTTAATACTTTTGACAACCAGCTGGCAGTTATAGAGGGAAAGATAGCAATCTGTAAAAGGCTGAATCTATTTGTTCCAATTAATATAAACTTACCCAGCAAACAGGTGTCTGATTTATTGAGAGACTGGGGCAATTTTGAGAGGACCTTTCTCCCCCAGACACCAACTTCCGAGCACAATTCTGTCTGCAATTTAAACAGTTCATTTTATTTATTTTTTTAGAAGTGTGTGTGTTTTTCCAAATTTCCTCTCCTGAAGTTACGGATTCTTGGTGAGGTGCAAACTACTAACACCGCAGCGCAGCGACAACAACAACGACAGCTTGCATTTATATAGCGTCTTTAATGTAGTTAAAAAGTCCCAAGGCGCTGCACAGGAGCATTATGGAACAAAATTTGACACCAAGGCATCTAAGGAGATATTAGGACGGGTGTCCAAAAATGTGGTCAAAGAGGTTTTAAGGAGAATCTTAAAGGAGGAGAGAGAGGTGGAGAGGTTTAGGGAGGGAATTCCAGAGCGTAGGGTCTAGACGGCTGAAAACTAGGGCACCAATGGTAGGGGCGAACAGAATTGGGGATGCGCAAGAGGGCAGAATTGAAGGAGCGCGGACATCTTGGAGGGTCGTAGGGCCAGAGGAAAGGATGTTCTTATCTGAGGAAGGATGTTCTTGCCATGGAGGGAGTGCAGCGAAGATTCACCAGACTGATACCTGGGATGGCAGGAATGACGTATGAGGAGAGATTGGGTCGATTGGGCTTATATTCGCTGGAGTTTAGAAGAATGAGAGGGGATCTCATTGTAACTTATAAAATTCTAACAGGTCTAGACAGACTAGATGCAGGAAGGATGTTCCCGATGGTCGGGGAGTCCAGAACCAGGGGTCACAGTCTAAGGATAAGAGGTAAGCCATTTAGGACTGAGATGAGGAGGAATTTCTTCACCCACAGAGTGGTGAACCTGTGGAATTCTCTACCACAGAAGGCAGTTGAGGCCAATTCATTAAATATATTCAAGAAGGAGTTAGATATATTTCTTAAGGCTAAAGGAATCAAGGGGTATGGGGCGAAAGCAGGGACAGGGTACTGAATTTGGATGATCAGCCATGATCTCATTAAATGGTGGAGCAGGCTCAAGGGGCCGAATGGCCTACTCCTGCTCCTATCTTCTATGTTTCTATGTTTCTAAATTGCAGAGATAGGGAGGGGCGAGGCCATGGAGGGATTTGAAAACCTGTATCACTGGAGATAAAGTCCTGCTACACCACTGGGCATAAAGTACTGCTGTATCAGTGGACATAATGCACTGATCCCAGGATGCGCCCATCATTTAACAGGAGTTCACGGAATGGCTAACAATCCGCTGAGAAATTGTAAACATTTGAGGCGTCGCCGGACCGGGAGCCAAGGTAGGTCAGTGAGAGCAGGGTGGGGTGACGGGTGAACGGGACTTGGGTGCGAGTCAGGATGCCCCTGGACTTAGCCTGAGATGAAGGTGATGGTGGGTATGCCGAAGAGGATGGTTTTGGTTTGCTTGATGTTTAGTCGGAAGAAATATCGGATCAGCCCATCGCAAACATCGGTGGCTGCTGCTTACTGTAAGCCCCTTCTCACCAATGGGGACTGGAGCAAAGAAAAAAAAGACATTAACTGATAAGTTTTATACCTTGTTGACTCCCTGCCACTCTTGGAGAGATTTTAGCCTTGTTTTTGAAAAGGCAAGAAAAAAAATAAAGTGAACCAATCTCAGTGACATTGGAAGAAACCTCTAGTGGGTCAGTGACTTCTCATTGCAGTAAAAATATCTTGTAATAAAATATCTTGCCAGAAAAAGTCTTACAGACAACATGTGGAAGTGTTCTGAAGTGTTCTAGGAAATATGGGGTTCCGTCAATACTGACAATCTAATTATCTGCAATTTATGTTGATCTGGAGATTACTTATAGACTCCAAAATGTGCATTATGCTTCATTTTGAATTGATCCTGCTAAAGATTTTTGAGCAGTTCCTCGGTTTGAGAACATGGGTCTCCACGGATTGAACCTTCACCTCCCCTTGCACACACATGCGCGCATACACACACAATATACTTGTGTACATACACACACTGAATAGGATGTCAGTAATGGTAGGACAGTGACAGAGAAACAGGATGGTGGACTGGCAGAGGCCGCGAGCCCCAGTCTGCCGTGAAGCGACAGGGCATTGGCGTGTGGCTACAGTTCACCATGCAGTGCTTCCTTGGCCTTAGCTGTGTCATCGTAGGGACTGTGAGGCAGAGGCTAAATAATTCTCCAATGGACAGAGGACGAAGAAGAGAACCGTGGCCCCGATTTTAACTCCAGGTGGATTCCCCGCTCAGGCCTGAGTTAAAATTACCATCGGGTCTCAATTATCTCATCGGGCCGCAACATGCATGTCATAAATCGTGCCATTCATGTAGAAATGACTTATGAAATATACTGGGCGGCCTGCTGGTGGCGCTGTCCAGGGAGAGTATAAATATTCGGGCACGGGACCAGCTTGCTCAGCGACATTTTGTAAACAGGAACTAGTGAAGGATAACTAGACTTCCATGTTGTGAAACAGTCGATTAAAGCCTTGATTAATACTCTGACCAAGTGCCTGGTAGTTTCTTACGTCAATGCATATGTAAAGAAGGACCCCGTTGGCTCCGGGCGTGTGTCCTTGCTGCCTGCTCAGGAAAGCAGGTTAAAAGTGCAAATGTTGCGATCTTGGCGGCTTTCGGACAGGTAAGAGCCCGGGGCGATTTTAACTGCCCACCCACCAGGTTTCCGCTGAGCTTAGCCAGGTTAAAATCATCCCCGAGTGAGTCACCCGGAGACCCCCACCCCCAAGAAAGTAAAATAGTTTAAAAAGTGACTCGCATAGGATAGTAGGCCATTCAGAGCCTGCTGCGCCATTCGATTAGATCATGACTGACCTGTACCTCAACCCCATTTACCTGCCTGTAATCCACATCCCTTGATACCCTTAGCTAACAAAAATCTATCAACCTCAGTCTTGAAAATTTCAATTGACCCCCAACATCCACAGCCTTTTGGGGGGGGGGGGAGGGGAGAGTTCCAAATTTGCACTACCCTTTGTGTGGAAAAAGTGCTTCCTGATTTCACTCCTTAACGGCCTGGCTCTAATTTTAAGAATATGCCTCCTCGTTCTGCATTCCCTCAGCAAACTCTTCACTCCAGCAGAAACCTTTTTTTTTACTTCTAAAATAGCAACCAGACATCTCTCTCAGTTGCCTTAGCTCAGGTCCCAGTTGGCAGCTGCTTCCTGCGTGTACTTGCCACTGATTATTTTTTTTTAGAAAGGCACAGACCAACTTACAAGGCAAAGGACAAAATTCGGATATTTGTGAATTAGCCTGATTTCAGTTCATAACTTTAAAAATGAATGAAAGATAGACAAAGAGAAGTGTGGCAGCTTGCCATGTTAAATGCTGGAACAGAGGTCAAAGGGTGGGGGTTGGCGGTAGGGTTGACCTGGGGTGAGACCAGCTGAGCAGGCAAGAGTGAGGTTGGACACTGTAGCCTTAGTTGTAAAGTACCAGATATAATCAGCCACTCTCTGTAACCTCCACTCGAACTTTGAGATTATTAGAGCCTTGAAATTAGTCCAGGTATCTGTTGGTTTTTTACAAGGCATACCGCAAACTTTCCGCCTGGTTTTATTCAGCTTCGGGTATGTTCCTGCTTTGTCAGCGGCTTTCGATCTTGATGCCATTTGCCCATACGCCCCCCACAGCATCGATGCATGATTGAGCGTACACTGAGGGGGGGGGGTCAGGGAAAGGCTCGGCAGTTGATCGCTGGCCAGTATGGAATGACATATAAAGCACACGGAAAATAATGCACACTGAACATGCATCATGGGTGGGTAAGTTGATTGACTGTCTGATCCCAGCAGGGAGTCACCCACCATCCAGGGAGTTGGGGATTGGAGATGTAATGCCAATTTTCCAACCCGCCCTCCTTGCTCGCACCGCTCACTGCAGGGATTGGTGAATTGACAGCAGGAAAATAACCAACACATTTATAAACTACAAACCTAGAAATTACTGTCTGAATGCTCAACACATATCAAATTCATCTTGAGCACATAAATCCAGGCTGACACTCCAGCGCAGTGCTGAGGGAGGGCTGCACTGTTGGAGGTGCCGTCCTTCGGATGAGACGTTAAACCGAGGCCCCGTCTGCCCTCTCAGGTGGACGTAAAAGATTCCATGCCACTATTTCAAAGAAGAGCAGGGGAGTTATCCCCGGTGTCCTGGGGCCAATGTTTATCCCTCAACCAACATAACAAAAACGGATTATCTGGTCATTATCACATTGCTGTTTGTGGGAGCTTGCTGTGCACAAATTGGCTACATTACTTTACAACAGTGACCAAAAAGTACGGCATTGGCTGGAAAGCGCTTTGGGACGTCCTGAGGAAGTGAAAGGCGCTATAGAAATGCAAGTCTTTCTTTTTTTCTTTAACATACATTGGGGCAGATGTGTGACGGTGTTGGCAGCCCATTTTACATCTCCCCATTGATGTCAACGGAAGTAAAAACCGGGAGAGATGTAAAACGTGCTGCCGACTCACTGCCACCCGTTTTACACCACGGACAAAGTCAAAGATCTGCCCCATTGAGTCTATATTGCACACAACACAAATATAACCTCCCAGTCCCAGCAGCCTCCAGAATCCCCTTATTCCTCCTCTTCCTGTTGCCTTCCTTGCCCCTCTGCCCTTCCAAACTGCCTCTCCCAGCCTTCGAATTTTCTTTCAAAAATGTTATTCATTTTTATGGGATGTGGGCGTCGCTGGCAAGGCCAGCATTTATTGCCCATCCCTAGTTGTCCTTGAGAAGGTGGTGGTGAGCCGCCTTCTTGAACCGCTGCAGTCTGTGTGGTGAAGGTGCTCCCACAGTGCTGTTAGGGAGGGAGTTGCAGGATTTTGACCCAGTGATGATGAAGGATATATTTCTAAGTCAGGATGGTGTGTGACTTGGAGAGGAACTTGGAGGCGGTGGTGTTCCCATGCCCCTGCTGCCCTTGTCCTTCTAGGTGGAAGAGGTCGCAGGTTTGGGAGGTGCTGCTGAAGAAGCCTTGGCGAGTTGCTGCACTGCATCTTGTAGATGGCACACACTGCAGCCACGGTACGCCGGTGGTGGAGGGAGTGAATGTTTAAGGTGGTGGATGGGGTGCCAATCAAACGGGCTGCTTTGTCCTGGATGATGTCGAGCTTCTTGAGTGTTGTTGGAGCTGCACTCATCCAGGCAAGTGGAGAGTATTCCATCACACTCCTTACTTGTGCCTTGTAGATGGTAGAAAGGCTTTGGGGAGTCAGGAGGTGAGACACTCGCCGCAGAATACCTAGCCTCTGACCTGCTCAGTATTTATGTGGCTGGTCCAGTTAAGTTTCTGGTCAATGGTGATGCCAAGGATGTTGATGGTGGGGGATTCAGCAATGGTAATGCCATTGAATGTCAAGGGGCAGTGGTTAGACTCTTGCTTGTTGGAGATAGTCATTACCTGGCACTTCTATGGCGCGAATGTTACCTGTCACTTATCAGCCCAAGCCTGAATGTCGTCCGGGTCTTGTTGCATGCGGGCATGGACTGCTTCAATTATTAAAATCTAAACTTGGCGTCACAGCTTCCTGATTTACCTCATCGTTCTGACCCCTTTCAAACTTGGCTGCCTCTTGGCTCAAAATAACGCTGGGGTGGAAGTTACAGATTAGCACTCTCGGAGTGGAGCTCTGCTGGCGAAAGTGTGTATCCGGAATTTGGACATGGAGCTCAACTGGGCAAGCACGATCCTTCATGCATTTACGGACGGAAGTATGGGTGTGGAGCAGGCTGATCTCCAGGTTTCCAGATACAGGCCGGCTTCGCGCAAAGTTCTTTACTGGGAACGTTGACTCATAAACAACAACAACTTGTGTTTATATAGTGCCTTTAACATAGTAAAACGTCCCAAGGCGCTGCACAGGGGTATTATAAGATAAAAAAAACATTTGACACTGTGCCACATAAGAGCAGGATTACTATTGCAACAACATATCATCAGTAGGGTAAAACTAACCTGTCTCACGACGGTCTAATCCCAGCTCACGTTCCCTATTAGTGGGCGAACAATCCAATGCTTGGTGAATTCTGCTTCACAATGATGGGAAGAGCAGGTGACCAAAAGCTTGGTCAAAAAGGCAGCTTTTAAGGAGTGTCTTGAAGGAGGAAAAGAGACTGTTAAAAGCTACTGTTATATATGTAATTCTGGCCTCTTGAGCATCCCTGATTTTCATCGCTCCACCATTGGCGGCCGCGCCTTCATCTGCCGAGGCCCTAAGCTCTGGAATTTCCTCCCTAAACCTCTCCACCTCGCTACCTCTCTCTCCTCCTTTACGACGCTGCTTGAAACCTACCTCTTTGACCAAGCTTTTGGTCACCTGCCCTAATTTCTCCTTTCGTGGTTCGGTGTCAAATTTTGTTTAATAACGCGTCTTGTGAAGCTCCTTGGGACGTTTTGCTACATGGTAGGCGCTATATAAATGCAAGTTGTTATTGCTGTTATATAACACAACCTAGAGAATAATGTAAACAGTATAGTTTGGTAACTGAAATAACAACAGAAAATGCCGGAAACACTCAGCAGGCCAGGCAGCATCCATGGAGAGAGAAACAGAGGCAACGTTTCAGGTCTGTGACCCTTCGTCAGAACTGGAAGAAGTTCGGGATGTAACAGATATTAAGCAGGTGCAGAGGCAGGGAAAGGGGGATGGGGAGGGGATGAAGGAACTGAAGGAACATTCTGTGCTAGGGCAGGAGGCAGGAGCGATTAAATGTTACAAATGGGGATGGCAGAATCATCAATAGCCGTCTGAAAAATGGGAGCAGGGGTTATTGTTGAACTCAATGTTGAGTCCAGAAGGCTGTAAAGTGCCTAATTGAAAGATGAGGTGCTGTTCCTCGAGCTTACGTTGAGCTTCGTTGTAACAGTGTGAGAGGCCGAGGACAGAGAGATCAGAGTGGGAGTGGAGCGGAGAATTAAAGTGACAGGCGACCGGAAGCTCGGGGTCACGCTTACGGATTGAACAGAGGTGTTCCGCAAAGCGGTCGCCCAATCTGCGTTTGGTCACCCCAATATAGAGGAGACCGCATCGTGAGCAGTGAGTACAGTATATTAAATTGCAAGAAGTACAAGTAAATCGCTGTTTCACCTAGTTTGGTAACTGATCTGGCAACCTATGAGTTCAAAACTCAGAGTGGCAAGTTGT
This sequence comes from Somniosus microcephalus, assembly GCF_052327205.1. Taxonomy (NCBI): domain Eukaryota; kingdom Metazoa; phylum Chordata; class Chondrichthyes; order Squaliformes; family Somniosidae; genus Somniosus; species Somniosus microcephalus. The sequence goes on along the minus strand of NC_140999.1, from coordinate 185,723,180 downwards.
GAAAGTGAATCCAATCACCTGGTTATTTGCGGTTAAGCACCATGAAAGCTGCTAGATAGTGGTAAAAACCCAACTGGCTCATTGATGCCCTTCGGGGAAGGGAACCTGCCACCCCGACCCGGCCTGGCCTACGTGTGACTCCACTCCCACTCTATCTGTTTGACTTTTGATGCTCACAGGGCAACTGGGGATGGGCAATAAAGACTGCCCACATGCCAAGAACAAATATATATATACAGTATATATATGTATAAAAAAAAAGTATATGATCACACAGAGAAGTGCACAAATAGGATGCCTTATAGTAAATTCTTTTGCTTATAACTGTTTTCCCTCTGTACACAGGGAACTTTTTGATGCTCACTCCAGTCAGTCTCTGCCTCCGCAGTAAGTGGCTATTCCTTTAACCTAACAACACAGGTTGTTTGTTAACGCGGTGATGGCCAGTTTGCAGACTGAGCGATAGTTAAGAGGGAGGTGGATAAATAAACAGTCAGCAGATGATGCAGCTGATGGATGTTTTTCCGGACATCTTGAGGTGCTTTTTTGGAAAAAAAAACAGCCTCGTAAACAGACAAATGGTTTCCAGACTTCAGCTCTTAAAGCTGCGCTGCCAACACATGTCACATTTCAGAAGAGAAGCCAGGCTCTGGGAGTAAAATGTCCACCTCAGCACAGGCCAAGGGGCTGAACGTAAGACTTTCTGGTCTGGGTAGCTCAGTACAGTACCACACAATGTGGTGCATTTACCTACTGAATCACACCCCATATGGCCTCGCCCCATCCCTATCTCTGTGATCTCTTCCAGCCCCACAACCCTCTGAGATCTCAGCATTCCTCCAATTATGGCCTCTTGCACATCCCCGATTTTCATCGCTCCACCATTGGCGGCCGTGACATCTATCTATTTATCTATCTATCTATCTATCTTTCTTTCTCTCTTTCTTTCTCTCTCTCTCTCTCTCTCTTTCTCTCTCTTTTTCTATTCCTTTCTTTCTCTTTTCTCTCTCTATCTTTCGCTGTGGTACAGTTCCATAGGCACTGCCAGCCCTCCGGGTCCTCCTCTGAGTGGCCGTTCTTCCCGTGTGAACAAAGACAGCGACTGCCATCAGGCTGTTCGACATTCGGGCCATCACAGCAGAGCCCGGTCCTGTCCTTATCTGAAACCTGCACACACGTAGGCCAGGAAATTCTGAGCGTAAACCATGGTTTCTGCCGCACTCGCGGCTAACTAACACCAGCAGAGCGGGAGCAGCTCTGAGGAATTTCCCGCCTGTACTTTCCCCTCCGGGCTCAATGGACAGCAATGAAGGGCAGAAATCTTGTCCAACTGCTGTGCCCTTACAGTCGAGCCGGCTAACTCACCACAGGCCAGGGATCAAACTGGGGCCTTTCTGGTCCCCATGGTAAAGAAAAACACTTCAGGTGGTGCATTTACTTACTGAGCCATTGAACGAGCAATGGAGAATAAGTCAGAACAAAATTATACTTGGACCTAGATTAACACAGCTATTTCTATTGTAATCTATAGGTCTTGATATGGATAATTGAATTGTAAAGTGTGGCCGTGCCTTCAGATATCTGGGCCCTAAGCTCCGGAATTCCCTCCCTAAACATCTCCACCTCCCTCTCCTCCTTTAAGACGCTCCTTTAAAACCTGCCTCTCTGACCAAGTTTTAGGTTCCCTGTCCTAATATCTCCTTATGTGGCTCGGTGTCAAAATGATGTCTGATTACGCTCCTGTGTAGCGCCTTGGGACGTTTTTCTACGTTAAAGGCGCTGTATAAATGCAAGTTGTTGTTGGTGTCTATGTGTTTCATCACAACACAGTGGAGGAGGAATGAGGGACAGGGTCCTCTGAAAACATTTTACATTTACATTTCATTCTATCTTTTATCCTCACCTGAAATTCAAGCCCCCCCCCCCCCTCCTTCCCGAACTTTGTAAAAGTTCATCTATGTGAGTAACTTAACAAGCAAGAGCTGGTCTCCCTCCTCCCTGCTTCGCTGCCCTTGTGAGTAAAGGTTCTCACGGCTGATGGATGCTGTGATGATGGTGTGATGTGTGATTGGTGATCCCTCGAGCTAATGGCCGGGTTCCCCCCGCCTGGTGGACATTACACGCTTGTTGTGTGGGGCAAGCTGCTCAGATTCCAGAGCTGAGCCCGCGGAGAGCTGGCCTAGACTAACACAGCAAACTGTGACACCTCCACCCACTCAGCCAGGAGCATTGGTAATAATCCCTGCAGCTCAGCCTGAACTAATGGATTTGCTGTAGCATTGCCTTTAATTCCTGATACATCTTTGCACGGAGTAGCATATTTATCTTCAGGATCCACGACTTGGCTTCAGCAAGTCAATTAAAGGAGCTTTTATTTTTCCCTTTGCTTAATCAAAATGCCCAAGGTTTAGGAGTAAACCGATGGTTAATGTTTGGTTTTCTCCATGAAACAGCAAATATTTTCGATGTCACCATGCAAAGGTTGATCACCATAGGTTGATTGGCTATGATAAATTGACCCTTAGTGTTAGGGGGATTAAATACGTGGGGTTACGGGGATAGGGTGGGATATGTGTCGGTGCAGGCTCGATGGGCCGAAATGGCCTCTATCTGCACTGTGGGGTTTCTGTGATTTCTGTGAAAGCCTTTCCCAAATCATTCTGTTTTTCAAACAAGTCAAAAAAGCTTATGAAATCGGAAGCCACAGGTATCCCAATCCTAAAAGGGTTAAACTATGAGCACAGCTTTCATGGACTGGGCTTGTATTCCTTTGAGTATAGAAGATTAAGGGGGTGATCTAATCGAGGTGTTTAAGATGATTAAAGGAGTTGATAGTGTAGAGAGAGAGAAACTATTTCCTCTGGTGGGGGGAGTCCAGAACAAGGGAGCATCACCTTGAAATTAGAGCCAGGCTGTTCAGGGATGATGTCAGGAAGCACTTCTTCACACAAAGGGTGGTGGAAATCTGGAAAAAAAACTCCCCCAAAAAGCTGTTGAGGCTGGAGGTCAATTGAAAATGTCAAAACTGAGATTGATAGATTTTGTTAGGCAGGGGTATTAAGGGATACAGAACCAAGGCAGGGAGATGAAGTTGGGACACCGATCAGCCAGGATCTGATTGAATGGAGGAACAGGCTCGAGGGGCTGAATGGCCTCCTCCTGTTCCTATGTTCTTATACCTCGGAACTCCTAACTTTCCCAGATCTCCAAATCCAAGCTTTACCAGTATACTTGCTTTTAATCGAGGGCGCCATGGGGATAATTTGTTGCAACACATATTGCCTGGAATGGGCAGAGGCTGAGGCAAGGTCTGAAGATTCTGACTGGAGTTGGCGTGGATTAAAAAGGATTTGCATCCTTCCCAACTCACTTGTGGCATTTTAAAGGACGGAATTCCTCTCAGTGCTTGAGGTAAATAAACATCACTGACTTGAACCCCGATTGTAACCTAACCCGGCCGGCGGAGAGGGGGCGGGTTCAGGCCAGACCTCTGTTTTACACCCAACCCGATTCTACACGCCCTTAAAGTCAGTGGAACGTTAAATCGGACGGGGTGTAAAAACGGGTGGCCACTCCAAACCAGCGCCCCCGTCCCCGTCCCAGGTTAGGTTAAAATCAGGGCTGTGGAGTTTGGTGTGTTCACGTTGATGAACTTCTGGCTCAGTTTTATCGCTATCATCGCGGAGTGAAACGGGGCTCTTCATCGGCGCATCATAACTAACGGGAGAAAAAGATAAAACAAGCCAGAAATATACAGTAGGTCAGTCAGCATCTGGAGAAAGGTTATGACACTCTGAGCATGCACCCTTCATCAGAAGAGGTTCTATTAAATGATCCTCGACCAAAACATCAGAACCTGTTTTTTTCCCTCTCTATAGACGCTGACTGACCTGAGCTGTGTTTCCAGCATCTCCTGATTTTATACACAGCAACTGTAATCGTTCCTTTTTATATTCGGAGTGAATATTGAGACCACTGCGTCAGTCAATGAGTTGGAGTCTCCGAACTCCTGACCGAGACTACAGCAGAGTCTCCCAAGTACTGCAGGATTATTTCTCCAGCAAAATGGTGTGAGTGGAGAATACATAATACAAGTTAATTTATTTTTATTCGTTCATGGGAAGTGGGCGTCGCCAGCATTTATTGCCCATCCCTAATTACCCTTGAGAAGATGGTGGTGAGCTGACATCTTGAGCCGCTGCCGTCCCGTGTACACTTCTTTGTAGCGGTTTGGTGCAATTGAGTGGCTTGGCTGGGCCATTTCAAAGGGCAGTTAAGAGTCAACCACATGGCTGTGGGTCTGGAGTCACATATCGGCCAGACCGGGTTAAAGGTGGCAGATTTCCTTCCCTAAAGGACATTAGTGAACCAGATGGGTTTTTACAACAATCCGGCAGTTACACGGTCACCATTACTGATACTAGCTTTTCATTCCAGATTTCATAGAACCATAGAAAGTTACAGCATGGAAGGAGGCCATTTTGGCCCATTGTGTCCACGCTGGCCAGCAAAGAGCTATCCAGCCTAATCCCACTTCCCAGCTCTTGGTCTGCAGCCTTGCAGGTTACAGCATCCCAAGTGTACATCCAAGTACTTATTTATTTAATTAACTGAATTTAAATTCCCCAGCTGCCGTGGTGGGATTTGTACTCACCATCTCCTATGATCATTAGTCTAGGCCTCTGGATTAACTAGTCCAGTAACATAACCACTGTGCTACCATTCCCGTTTGCAGCAAAACACAGTGGGGGACAAATTCAGTTGGTTTGCGCTTCCCGTTAGCACCTTAAGAGGGCACTAATGGGGTGCAAAGCAACTAGCGCCCGGGCACAGCGATGTTTGCACCGCTCATGAAATTAACTAGACATTTTGCAGTGGCACTAAACACTACCGCCCCGATCTCCTGCGCCGGCAGATCATGATGTCAGTCGAGTGCGAAACGCCCCGGTAGCGCCCCAGAGTGGATATTTAGTGCCCACCTCTGCCTTACCGCCTGCCGCTAGCAACGACAGGTTGAGGGGGGCGTTTTGCAGTCAGGAAGGGACTGGGGGAGTGCTATTTAAAGGCGACCGCTTCCTGCCTTTTTTTGTTGGTGACATTTTTGCACCACGCATTCTGAGAGAGAGAGAGAGAGAGACTTCTGGAGAGATTCAATGCTGTGTGAAGGAGTTTTGGGTACTGAGCAGCACTTTGCAGGTTTATTTTGATTTGTCCTTCCTTGTATCGATTTAGAAGAGACTATGGGGGCAGCACTCTGAGCTCTTTCCCATGGCCTCTCCATTGTTCTTTCCAGCAGATTTGATGTACAGGTCTCTCCAGGCCGAGATTCAAGGCTGCAATGAGCAGGATGTGGATGGAGAGCAAGATCGACCCTCCCCTTTAAGAACTGGCCGGCGCCATTGTGCCTGTGTTCCATTGCTGGCTGATATCACATGAGCTTCGCTAGCGCTCTGAGGTAGCGCCTTGCTCCTCGGCCTTTGCACCTTAAGACAGGTGTGTAGCGCCTGATTTAGCGCTCCAATCACCTCCAGGGGCGATAAAAGGCAAGTTTGCAGTTGGAGGCGATAATTAGCGCCAGGCGCTAAACTTTGCGCACAGCCGATAATGGCGCCCCAAACGGGGCGATGCCGAATTTTTCCCCCAGTGAGCGGAGGGTAGTTACACCACAGGAATGATGTGCATAAAATCAATCCCAGTCTCTTACAGCAGTGCAGCCTCCAGGCGTGATTGATGGGGGGAATTACCCAATCATCTCCATTCTGGCCGGGACTTGTGGTTTTACTGTATTGCAGTCAAGAGGAACAGTGAGCACTCTTGGGTTTAATTCTATCTCTGCATTATCCTAACTTCCAGGTTCCGCCCTCCACAAAAGCCAGTGAAAAAGCAGATTGACCGGCCATCCAGTGGCTTTACTCCAGGAGCCACAGTGCTCCAAAAGTAATTCAATACCTGCAGTGTTTTGACGTGCTTGACAATTCTAGTTCAGGAGGAAACAGCAAATCACCATTCTTCATCCAAGATTACTATCTCAAAAACGGCATTTTGGCGTTGAAGGCGTTGGCCAGTTTTTGCTATTTTCCTGCCAATGTAGAAAACTAGCCAAATCTGGCCAGCAGCCTATAAAGAAACAGACACAGCCTCGAAAAAAGCTGTCAATTGATAAGCATCCTTGATTATAAACCTATGGCATGCAAGAAACAACTAGTTGCACTGGCTGACGTAGGAAAACTACTAGGCACTTGGTCTAAGCGTTAAACAAAGCTTTAATCAACTGTTTTACAACATGGAGGTCTAGTTGTGTCCTTCACTAGTTCCTGTTAAGAATGTCCTGCACAAGCTGGGCCCGTGCCCGAGTATTTATACTCTCCCTGGACAGCGCCACCCGCAGGCCGCTCAGTATTATTTCATAAGTCTTTCTTTCTTGAATGACTGATTCATGTCACTGGCTTTACAGCGTAAGCTGTAAGCACACCCAACATTCTGAACAGGCTGGTGCTCTTTTCTCTAGAAAAGAGAAGGCTGAGGGGAGACGTAATCGAGGTCTTTAAAGTTATGAAGGGGTTCGATAGGGTAGACATAGAGAATATGTTTGCACTTGTGGGGCAGACCAAAACTAGGGGCCATAAATATAAGATAGTCACTAATAAATCCAATAGGGAATTCAGGAGAAACTTCTTTACCCAGAGAGTGGTGAGAAAGTGGAACTCACTACCACAGGGAGTGGTTGAGGTGAATAGTATAGATACATTTAAGGGGAAGCTCGATAAACACATGAGGGAGAAAGGAACAGAAGGATATGTTGATAGGGTGAGATGATGTAGGGTGGGAGGAGACTCGTGTGGAGCATAAACACCGGCATGGACCAGTTGGGCCGAATGGCCTGTTTCTGTGCTGTAAATTCTGTGGTGTGGAGATGCCGGAGTTGGACTGGGGTGGACAAATGTAAGAAGTCACACAACACCAGGTTATAGTCCAACAGCTTTATTTGAAATCACAAGCTTTCGGAGCGCTGCTCCTTCTTCAGGTGAAGTGGAGAAATGCATAAAGACACAGCTTATATAGTCAGAGAATCATGTCAGATGTTTACAGGTAACCTTTCCAACTGCCATTTATCACACCTCGGCAGAGAGATAATCACAGCAGTCAAAGGTGTGAATGGTGTCTAAACAGGTCAGTCAGGGAAACATTACATCAAAGAACAATGAGGTGGGGTCACAAGGGGTCAAATATTGCAGATGCTGGGGTCTGTATGAAAAACAAAAAAACAGACAAAAAACATTTTTTTTGGCTGGAAATCACAGCAGGTCCGGCCGCATCTGTGTAGAGAGAACAAGCCAATGTCGACTCGAGTCTGGATGACCCTGCGTCAGGTGGGGTTACATGTAGCGTGACATGAACCCAAGATCTCGACTCTTTCTTCTTCGGTTGCTGCACTGCGGATCCCTGTTCCGGATCATTGATTGTCTCATTGGGTTCGCTGCTGACATCTTGGGATTTGTGGAAGAATTCCCGGAGCCTCATTCTCCTGATGAATTCCTCTGTGTCTGCCGCGAGACCGATGGGGTCCATTTTGGTGGTGGGGCAGAAATTGAGCCCTCGGCTGAGAACTTCAATTTCGTCTGGTTGAAGGGTGTGGTCGGACAGGTTGACGATGGATTTCCCTGTGGTTTCAACCGTGGTACCAGGGGAGGCTTGGTTGCTGCTGCTGGTGATGCCAAGTTTCTCAAGCTTCCTGTTCTTGGTGTGCATGTAGGTAGCGTAGTTCCGTTGCCTTGTATTTTTGGCGGTGTCTGTGTACAGGAAACTTTTTTATCCAGCACCGACGGGACCGGTGTGGTGCCGGTTTATCAAAAAGTCCGTATTACAGAGAGGTATAGTTAAAAGGTACAAGAGCTCCGTACACAGCAACAAATCCAGGCTTCCCTGTTGCTTAGCAGCAGCTGCAGGAACCCCGGCCACAGACCAAGTGTCCCTGTTGCTTAGCAACAAGTGCAGGAACCCCGATTACACAGCCACAGATCCAGGAACGGCCACTAATATGAAGTAAAACTTACCTGAACCTACTCCTGAATATTGCCGGTTAACAGAGATTTCCGGTGGTTTGGGTGCCGGTAAATCGAGATTTCCTGTAATTCCTTCACTTGTATGAAAGTCAATTAATGAAGGCATAAAATTGGTGGTGGTTTTCTAGGGCACCCCGGAAGACCTGCTTCCATGGAAAAATTGGAACTCCTACATTACTTTTACATTGTCCCACTGCAGGACTTGAGCACATAATCTAGGCTGGCCCTTCCAGAGAATCAAGGGATGTGGGGATAGGGCGAGAAAGTGAAGATCAGCCATGACCTTATTGAATGGCGGAGCAGGCTCGAGGGGCAGTATGGCCGACTCCTGCTCCTAATTCTTATGTTCTTAGTCAACATCTTAAGGGAGGAGGGGGACGTGCGGGGTGGGGGGGCGGGGGGAAAGGGGAAACACAGATTTAAAAGGTCACACAAGCACTTGTTTTTTCTCCCAGAAGACCTTGCAAGAAGGTACAGGCCACCACCCCACCTCCATTTACAAATATCCTGTCACTATAGTTACTATTGTAATGAGAGCTTGTTCTGGGAGTGGTCAAGACAGCTTGGTGCCGAGAACAATTAAGACTTTGACTTCCTTGATTAGCCATTGTAACTCATTGTTGGCTGGGAAGCTTCTCCCTTTTGTCTTTATATTACCTAACTAGGCGTTATTGGGCACAATACCAGTAACCACAGGAACAGCCAAATAATATCTACGTAAATTTTTATACTTTCTAAACTGATCACAAATTGAATGATTACAGCTCTCACTACAACAACAACAACTTGCCTTTATATAGCACCTCTAATGTGGTAAAACGTCCCAAGGCTCTTCTCAGGTGCCTAATTAGACAAGGATTCCAGAGCTGAGGGCCGAGACAACTGAAGGAACGGCCGCTAAAGGTGGGGCGAAGGAAGCGGGGGATGATCAAGGGGCCAGAATTGGAGGAGCGCGGAGATCTCGGAGGGTTGTAGGGCTGGAGGAGGTTGAAGAAATAGGGAGGGGTGCGGCCGTGGAGGGATCTGAACACGAGGATGAGAATTTTAAAATGGAGGCGTTCGGGGACCGGGAGCCAATGTTGGTCAGTGAGCACAGAAGTGATATGTGAGGAGTTAGGATATCGGCAGTAGTTTTGGATGACATTACTATTCCAAGACATACAATATTTCATTCAAGTCATAAAACAATGTAGGACTCTAATCTACAAGAGCGGGTCAGAGGCTGGGTATTCTGTGGCGAGTGTCTCACCCCCAGAGCCTTTCCACCATCTACAAGGCACAAGTCAGGAGTGTGATGGAATACTCTCCACTTGCCTGGATGAGTGCAGCTCCAACAACACTCAAGAAGCTCGACACCATCCAAGACAAAGCAGCCTGCTTGATTGGCACCCCATCCACCACCTTAAACATTCACTCCCTGCACCACCGGCGCACCGTGGCTGCAGTGTGTACCATCTACAAGATGCACTGCAGCAACTCACCAAGGCTTCTTCGGCAGCACCTCCCAAACCTGCGAACTCTACCACCTAGAAGGACAAGGGCAGCAGGTGCATGGGAACGCCACCACCTCCAAGTTCCCCTCCAAGTCACAAAGCATCCTGACTTGGAAATATATCGCTGATCCTTCATCGTCGCTGGGACAAAATCCTGGAACTCCCTTCCACACAGCACTGTGGGAGCACCTTCACCGCACCGACTTCAGCGGTTCAAGGCGGCGGCTCACCACCACCTTCTCAAGGGCAACTAGGGATGGGCAATAAATGCTGGCCTTGCCAGCGACACCCACATCCCAGGAATGAATTTTTTTTTAATCCATTGGCCGGTGGCAGAGGCCTGGAGTAGGCAGTCACACTGCTTGATAAAGTCCCAGGGACCACAGCACAGAAGATGCTTCCCTCAGCCCAGTCACACCTATGACTTGCACTCTTCTGCAGATGCGCATGAACTTCCAGACATGATAAAAGCATTTGGGCAAAGGTCCAATACTATGAGCAAAAGCATTGTTAAAGATCCCTGCCTAAATTTCTTGCCCTATTGTCGTAGATTAGATCAACTAGCTATTGGTGGGTTTAAGACAGGCTCAAAGGTTGTGGTGTTGCCAACCAATCTTCCTAGCCCAGGACAGACACATCCCCGAATTACCATCTAAATAAAGCACATGTGCTGCCACTGCTGCTGGTTTTAGCCCCTTGAGACTATGTCGGGGCACAGAGTGAGGGGACTTGTGGTGGGACAGAGCTCCTGCCCATTTTTCACTTTCACTGTCGGATTTACGCTACAACAATGGGCAGCTGACAGCAGAAGTTCCAGGCCTCCAGGTCGCTATTCGAAGAAGAGCAAGGGAGTTCACCTGGTACCTCGGCCCAAATTCATCCCTCAATCAGCGCCACCAAAACATAGATTAGCTGCTCGATTATCAAGTTTGTAGGATCTTGGTATGTGCAAATTGGCTTCCATGTTTACCTACAAAACTACTGCAGCTTAAGCCCCGATTTTTACCCAACCCGCCTGGCTGGAATGGGGCAGATTTGGGTCAGATGCCCGTTTTATACCATTTTACTCTCCATTGAAATCAATGGGCGGGGAGTGTCGGTGTTATGATGCATAAGACATCGCAACTGTGTGGAACAGGCTGGATGGACCAATGCCTCGGTACCTCATTTTCCTTTGTTCGTAATTATAAGTAAAATTCTTTGGGGTGTGATGAAGCACCATTTAAAAAGCAAGTACTGTAAAAATTCTACGATTCTGTGTTAGCTGCACCCCTGGCTGAGAGCGCCAGCTAGGAACTTGCTTCTTGGCTTAGCGCAGTGGTAGTATTCTTACCCTAACTGAGTCAGAAGGTTGCAGGTTCACGTCCCACTCCGGGACTTGAGTAGATCATCTCAGCTGACTCTTCAGTGCAAGACTGAGGGACTCGGTAGTGGGGGAAATGCTGCAGTCCATTATAAAAGATGTAATAGCAGAGCACTTGGAAAACAGTGACAGGATCGGACAAAGTCAACATGGATTTACAAAAGGTAAATCGTGCTTGACTAATCTACTGGAATTTTTTGAGGATGTAACTGGTAGAATAGATAAGGGAGAACCAGTGGATGTGCATTTGGACTTTCAGAAGGCTTTCGATAAGGTCCCGCATAAGAGATTAGCGTGTAAAGTTAAAGCACATGGGATTGGGGGCAAGGTACTGACTTGGATAGAGAACTGGTTGGCAGACAGGAAGCAAAGAGTTGGAATAAACAGATCTTTTTCCAAGTGGCAGGCAGTGACTAGTGGGGTTCCGCAGGGATCGGTCCTAGGACCCCAGCTATTCACAATATGTATTAATGATCTAGACGAGGGAGCTAGATGTAATATCTCCAAGTTTGCAGATGACACAAAGCTGGGTGGGCGTGTGTGCTGTGAGGAGGATGCCGAGAAACTCCAGTATGATTTGGACAGGTTGGATGATTCGGCAGATGCATGGCAGATGCAGTATAATGTGGATAAATGCGAGGTTATCCACTTCGGTGGCAAAAACAAGAAGGCAGATTATTATCTGAACGGCAATAGATTGGGAGAAGGGGAAGTGCAACGAGACCTGGGTGTCCTTGTGCACCAGTCGCTGAAAGTAAGCATGCAGGTGCAGCAGGCGGTTAAGAAGGCAAATGGTATGTTGGCCTTCATAACGAGAGGGTTTGAGTACAGGAACAAGGATGTCTTGCTACAGTTGTACAGGGCCTTGGTGAGACCGCACCTTGAGTATTGTGTGCAGTTTTGGTCACCTTATCTGAGGAAGGATGTTCTTGCTATGGAGGGAGTGCAGCGAAGATTCACCAGACTGATACCTGGGATGGCAGGAATGATGTATGAGGAGAGATTGGGTCAATTGGGCTTATACTCGCTGGAGTTTAGAAGAATGAGAGGGGATCTCATTGAAACTTATAAAATTCTAACAGGACTAGACAGACTAGATGCAGGAAGAATGTTCCCGATGGCGGGTGAGTCCAGAACCAGGGGTCACAGTCTAAGGATAAGGGGTAAGCCATTTAGGACAGAGATGAGGAGGAATTTCTTCACCCAGAGAGTGGTGAACCCGTGGAATTCTCTACCACACAAGGCAGTTGAGGCCAATTCATTAAATATATTCAAGAAGGAGTTAGATATATTTCTTAAGGCTAAAGGGATCAAGGGATATGGGGAGAAGGCAGGGACAGGGTACTGAGTTTGGATGATCAGCCATGATCTCATTGAATGGCGGAGCAGGCTCGAGGGGCCGAATGGCCTACTCCTGCTCCTATCTTCTATGTTTCTATGCTACACTGTTGGAGGTGCGGTCTTTCGGATGAGACACTAATCCAATAGATTTTTGGATACTAAATGAATCAAGGGATATGGAGATAGTGCGAGAAGGTGGAGTTGAGGTAGAAGATCAGCCAGGATCTTATTGAATTGCGGGACAGGCTCGAGGGGCCGAATGGCCGACTCCTGCTCCTATTTCGTCCCTATCTGCCTGCTCAGGTGGATGTAAAGACGCCGTGACATTATTCAGAGAACAGGCCAACATTCCTCTTTTAATGAACAGCACCAAAAATCGATGAACTAGGCTATTTATTTCATTCCTGTTTATGGGAAATTACTGTGTTATAAATTGGCTGCCAGATTTACTCAGGTTAGTGACTCCACTTTAGAAGTAATTCATTGGCTGCGAAGCAGTTTGGGACGCCCTGAGGATGTGAAAGGCGCTAGATGAACGTACATTTTTTTTTCTCTTTTTGGTGCCTCCAGTTTGCTTTCCTTTGCTGTGGGACAGGGACTGACCTCCAGCCCACATCTTCCCCAGTCGCAGGACTAAGATTAGGAACCTGTCATTTGGGTATTCGTGAACACAAACCCTTAACACACCATTGAGTGGTGCAAAATCATTGAGTCCAACGTCATGCTCCACCGTATACACACACCACGATGTCTTAGACTTTGCCTTTTCCTCCTCGGCCTCTTACTACCCAACAGATTTGTTTTTTTGCCTGTAAAAAATGATAGCAGTTCAGCATATTACACCACCGTGCCAAGGAGAGGGATGAAATCATCCCAAGTATTCCTGCTTTTGTACACTTATCAGTAACCTCCATGCTCATTTATGGATGTCAGGTGAGGAGATAATTGGGCTCAGTTGCAATGCATTCCATGGTCGAATAGCCTGTCTATGTTCACCGTGTAGGCTCACAAATTAAGAATAGACACTTGGATGAGGGATTTGAGGGCAGTCAGTCCCTGTGAAACCATACTGCAATAAAAAAGAAAGACTTCCATTTATATAGAGCCTTTCAAGACCTCAGGACTTTACAGCCAATGAAGTACTTTTGAAGTGTAGTCACTGTTGTAATGTAGGGAAACATGGCAGCCAATTTGCGCATAGCAAGCTCCCACAAGCAGCAGTATGATAATGACCAGATAATCTGTTTTTTTTTCAGTGATGTTGATTGAAGGATAAATATTAGCCAGGACTGGCCATATAAACTGGCACCTTGAAGAGAGGCGGGAGCAAGTTGGATGGGAAAAAAATTCTAATACTTTAAAAAAGTACATGAGTAGTGTAATATGTGAATTATTATCATTACCATACGCTGTCAAGAAAAAGATGTAGGGTTAATACTGTTAAGGGTGAAAGGTGAATGTACAACACCTTTATTTATAAACGGCAAATTCCAACCTGAAAACTGTCTCAATCAGAGTGTTATTCCTGTTCATAAACAGGAAATCGCTGTATGTGACAGCAATCTATAAAATTAATTTATAGTCCCATTGGGAGGTATCAAAGGGTGAGATTCCATTGCAGAACAATTCTTTGGGCTGGTTTCATGGCTTCCAACTGGGTGGAGGGAATTGGATGTGATATCCCATTATCCCAAAGTATCAGTTAGAGCCACCAAGTCCAGTAAAAGACGTACACACTGCTCTTGTGTGTATGAGTGTGTGTGTGTAGTGTGCATACATGTGAGCGTGCATGTGTATGCGTGTGTGCTTGTGTGTATGCATTTGTGTGTGTGTCTGTATGCGTGTATGCGTGCACATGTGTGCATACATGTGAGCGTGCATGTGTATGTGTGTGTGCTTGTGTGTGCACATTTGTGTGTGTGTGCATGTATGCGTGCACATGTGTGCATACATGTGAGCATGCGTGTGTATGCATGTGTGCTTGCGTGTGTGCATTTGTGTGTGTGCGTGTATGCGTGCACATGTGCATACATGTGAGCGTGCATGTGTATGTGTGTGTGCGTGTATGTGTGCACATGTGTGTGTGTATATGTATGCGTGCGTGCGTGTGTGAGCAAGCGTGTGCGCGTATGTGTGCATGTCAGTCTGGATTTCTGGGAGGTCTTGGCCCCTCTAGTTGACTTCCGATGTATATTCCCACCATTGTAATCCTGACCAGCTCCGTCACCCCTCATTAACTTTTGGGGGGGAATTTATACAAAGTGAGTAATTTCCCTACGAGGAACAGTCAAGCAAAATTGCATAAAATAAAATAAAACAAAACCAGAAATTGCTGGAATTGCTCGGTGGGTCAATCAGGTTAACATTTCGCGGAAGCCCCTTCCTCAAAGTTATAATTCAGATCACCTGCTCGCATGACCTCAGGTAAAAAAATGAGAAAGAACTTGCATTTCTTTAGCGCCTTTCACAACCTCAGGATGTCCCAGAGCACTTTACAGCCAATGAAGTACTATTTGAAGTGTAGTCACTGTTGTAATGTAGGTAACGCGACAGCCAATTTGCGCACAGCAAGCTCCCACGAACAGCAATGTGACCAGATAATCTGTTTTTAGTGATGTTGGTTAAATGTTGGCCAGGACACTGGGGAGCACTTCCCTGCTTTTCTTCGAATTAGCACCGTGGCATCTTTTACGTCCATCTGAGAGGGCAGACGGGGCCTCAGCTTAACGTCTCATCTGAAAGACGGCGCCTCCGACAGTGCAGCACTCCCTCAGCGCTGCACTGGGAGTGCCAGCCTGCATTATATGCTCAAGTCTCTGGAAATGTCGTGGCCGTCAGACAGAGCCCACACACCCCTAGTGCTTCATGCAGGAAACTGCATGTGGTGTGAATGCCAGGTTAAGATAGGACTTAGTTCTGACGAAGGGTCTTCGACCTGAAACGTTGACTCTGTTTCTCTCTCCACGGATGTTGCCCGGCCTGCTGAGTTTGTCCAGCGTTTTCTGCTGTTGTTTAAGCTAGGACTGTTGCTCAGTGGCGACGATGCCCCTGAGGCCGAACAACCCGCCGATACTCACTGCTTGGGCTCGTGAATGGCCACTTGGGCGAGGTGTTTATGTGGGAGCACTTTTCAGAAGTCGGTAATTTAACACAGCGTCAATAAGCCGCTCGCAGCTTTTGGCTTCTTCTGAGCACATTCAAAGTTTATTGCCCCTTGTGATCTACACTGAAATGCAACACTTGCCAACTAATATTTCCATAAAGTTAGGACACACACTAAAATCTTTTATTTTGTAGGGCTCTGGCGTTTTGTCCCTCTGCCCAGCGGTCCTGAGGCCAACTGCAAAGAGCTAAGTCAGCACCGACTGGGAATGAAGCCTTCTGTACAACTTTATTGCATTGCCTTTACCCAGCAGGCTCTTGAGGGAGCCAATAAACCATTTTCCAGACAGAACTGGAATTTTCATCATTTTTCTTTTTTGTTGGGTGAATTTTCTGCTGATCAAGCTGATGGATGTTAGCGCTGGGGAATCGGAACATTTTAGGTATCCAGTGTCAAGCTCTCGCAGTTAGACGCAGAATGAAACTCCCTCTACTCTGCCCAGCAATGTACCTCAGTCGCAATCTCAGAGGTGGGCCCAGTGTCACACGTTTCTATTTCTGATAGTCCCTTTGCATGAGCGTAGCCAATCAGGAATGGCTGATGCGCGCTGGGGTCCCATGCCCTCTACTGACTGGGTGCGAGACTGCCCAAAACCCATTTCTTGTTGGATTTTTATCATCGTCAGACAGAGGAGATTTTCATCCCATCAGCCTCACCTGGATTTGAACCTATATCCCAGAGGTGAAAGACCAGCGCCTAATTCATTACACCACCCGAGTTCATCATTTTAAACAGCGATTCACAACCCTTTTAGGTACCTGAAATTTTGAGGAGGCTTTTAAAGAAAATGGCCCAGAAATTCGGGTCCCAATGCGTGAGTACGCACAGGGTACTCACGCATAGGTCCAACGAAAGTGCCGGTTTCGTGCACGCACTGCGCATGCGCGGGAAACCAGCACTTCCGTTCCCCTGAAAGAAGGGGTTCAGAAGTCAAACGCGTGCGCGGGAGAGGCAGCGCGTACGCATTAAACTTACGTTTTTTTCCCAGGTTTCTCCGGGAGGGTAAGTCTCCAGCAGTTACACTTTTAAAAAGCAGGCGCAAGACCTGCTTTTAACAAGGTAAGTGGTGAATTAATTAAAATTAAAACATTTTTTCCACAGGTTTATTATTTTTAAATACTTTAAAGAAAGGTAAGTTTATTTTTAGCCCTGTTAGAAAATGTAATTAATTTTTTCAAAAATTTAAATTATTGTTTAAAATAGTTATTTCATGTAATTTATAGTTATTTTAAAAATGTGATTTAAAAAAAATTATTTGAAGTTTTAGTGATGTTTTGGGGCTTATAGTATTTATAGGTTTGACAGCTCTTCCTGTCAAACTTATGAATGAAGCATTCCCTGCTACCATTGGCTCTCCATGGCCCACGTGATCCCAGGGGACGCATCGAACTAACTGCGCGCCGGCATTTGGAGGAGGCCCAGGATCGGAATCCCACGCGGGCCCACAGCTCAATGGCCGGCGCGCTAGGTAAGTGCAGATCGGGGGCTTGCACCCGTGGGAAGCCCCCGACCCGAATTTCTGGGCCATTGAGTGAAGAAGCAAGGCAGAGAGGTTTATGAAGGGAGTGGGCTTGAACCAGCTAAAGGCTCTGCCATTAATGGCGGGTTGGAGTGGAGGGAGGGGGGGGTACACTGGGGGCTACTCTCTGAGTAAAGAAGTTTCTCCTGAATTCCTTATTGGATTTATTAGTGACTATCTTAAATTTATGGCCCCTAGTTTTAGTCTCGCCCGCAAGTGGAAAAGCACTTTCTCTACGTCTACCTTACCGAACCCCTTCATAATCTTATAAACCACTATCGGGTCACCTGTCAGCCTTCTCTTTTCAAGAGAACTTGAGTACTCCATCATCTCACAAACCTATACCTATCCCTATAATCTCTGCTCATGTCCTAAATCCCATATTCATCCCGCTCTCTCTTAAAGAGGCGAGTCGTCTCACCCTTGATGCCCTTGGGCACCTCACTGCTTCGACGAGCGCAGGTCGAGAGGGTAGACTTGCCCCATACAAAATCGGAGCAACTCCGCACCCCCCGGGCTTGTCCCGATTTAATCATGCTGATTGCAAGTCAAATTTGAGCTGAGAGATCAGGGACAACTACATTGTTGCTCTTCAGTGACATCATTCCCTGTAGATATTCTCAGGAAGGTGAAGTCACCAGTTCCTGAGGATGTCCTCTGTAGCACCGGTGTGCATTCCTACTGAATTACTTGCGATACTCGAATGAGCGCTGCAGTGTACTCAGGCGACTAAAGGGATTTGGCAAGACACCCACACCAGAGTTCATGACTGTTTTCTCTTTCACACTGATTTCCCCTGTTGATGGATTCTTTTTTCCACCCAATTCCATTGGAGTCAATGACCGTGTTTACTGTGACATGTCACTGACCTGGGGTGGGGGGGGGTGGGGGGGCGGACTGATTGTTGTACATGAGAGCTTTGGGAATCTGCAGCTCGCCAACTCCAAGACATCCAGCGCTCTGTTTGGAGAATGCTGAGAGAACCGGTTACCTACCCACACTATCGGCTGGAGAATGGTAAGTGGTGCAGGGAGGAAGTGGCGGGGGGGGGGGGTGGGGGCTGTGGAGGGGGCAGGAGGAGACAAGAGGAAGCAGATTAAACAATTGAAATAGGATAATCGTTTTTAAAAAATCGTAGAACTCCCCAGTGGCCCTGTACGTAAAGGCACACTCTGGCTTGGTCCTACAGACCAGGAAAGATACAGGTTCACTAATCAGTCTGTACTAGAAAGTGGGCTTGAACCAACTAAAGGTTTTGCCATTAGTGGAAGAGTGGAAGCAGGGTGGAGTGGAGGGAGGGGGGGATACACTAGAGGTTACTCTTTGAGTAAAAAAGTTTCTCCTGAATTCCTTATTGGATTTATTAGTGACTACTTTATATTTATGGCCCCTAGTTTTGGTCTCCCCTGCAAAGGTCAGCTGAGTCCAAAGGTTGTGGGTTCATGAGCTGCTCCAGAGACTTGAGCACAAAAATCTAGGCTGACACTCCAGTGCAGTGCTGAGGGAGTACTGCACTGTCGGAGGTGCCGTCTTTCAGATGAGATGTTAAACCGAGGCCCCGTCTACTCTCTCAGGTGGATATAAAAGATCCCGTGGCACTATTTCAAAGAAGGGCAGGGAGTTCTCCCCAGTGTTCTGGCCAATATTTATCCCTCAATCTATATCACTAAAAAAAACAAATTGGGTGAAAAATTCAGCTGGGGGGACGTTAGCAACTTAGCGTCCTAGCACGATGATTTTAGCGCCGCTCGCGAAATTGATCAGTTGTTTTGCGGCGGCACTAAACACTACCGCCACGATCTCTTGCGCCCGCAGATCGTGACGTCAGTCGAGCATGCAACCCACCGGTAGCGCTCCGGACCGGATATTGAGTCGCACCCCCTGCCTTAGCGCCTGCCGCTAGGAACGACAGGTAATGGGGAATGTTTTCAAGTCGGGAAGGGGCTGGGGGAGCGCTATTTAAAGGCGGGCGCTTTCTGCCTTTTCTTGTCGGCAAAATTTTTGGTACACGCAGGTTGAGAGGGAGAGAGACGCCTAGAGAGATTTAACGCTGTCCTAAGGAGTTTTGGCCCTCAGCACCACTTTTGAGGTTCCTAAGCGCCAAGTTCTTTCCCTGGGCCTATCCATTAGTGCATCGAAGACAATTGCTTTGGAGGTCTCTCCGGGCCGAGATTCAAGGCTGCAATGAACAGGGTGTAGCTGGCCAGCAAGATGGCTCCTCCCCTTTAAGAACTGGACGGCGCCAGTCTGCCTGGTTTCCATGGTAACTGACATTGCCTGAGCTTGTACCTCACTCCCCGACATTTGCGCCTTAAGAGAGGCGTGTAGCGTCTGATTTAGCGCTCAAATCACCTCCAGGGGTGATAGAGGCGAATTTTGCAGTCGGAGGCGCTAATTGGCGCCGGGCGCTGAACTTTGCGCCTGGTCGATATTAGCACCCCAAAATGGGCGATACTCAATTTTTCCCCGCTCATTATTGGCCTATTTCCACCTCTGTAACATCGCCCGTCTCCGCCCTTGCCTCAGCTCATCCGCTGCTGAAACCCTCATCCATGCCTTTGTTACCTCTAGACTTGACTATTCCAACGCACTCCTGGCTGGCCTCCCACATTCCACCCTACGTAAACTTGAGGTCATCCAAAACTCGGCTGCCCGTGTCCTAACTCACATCAAGTCCCATTCGCCCATCACCACTGTGCTCGCTGAGCTACATTGGCTCCCGGTTAAGCAGCGCCTCGATTTCAAAATTTTCATCCTTGTTTTCAAATCCCTCCATGGCCTCGCCCCTTCCCTATCTCTGTAATCTCCTCCAGCCCCACAACCCCCTGAGATATCTGCGCTCCTCTAATTCTGCCCTCTTGAGCATCCCTGATCATAATTGCTCAACCATTGGCGGCCGTGCCTTCAGCTGCCTAGGCCCTAAGCTCTGGAATTTCCTGTCTAAACCTGTCCGCCTCGCTACCTCTCTTTCCTCCTTTAAGACGCTCCTTAAAACCTACCCCTTTGACCAAGCTTTTGGTCACCTGCCCTAATTTCTCCTTATGTGGCTCGGTGTCAGATTTTTTGTCTTACAATATTTCTGTGAAGCACCTTGGGACGTTTTACTATGTTAAAGACGCTATATAAACACAAGTTGTTGTTATCACATTGCTGCTTGTGGGAGCTTGCTGTGCGCAAATTGGCTGCCGCGTTTCCTACATTACAACAGTGACTACACGTCAAAAAAAAAAGTACTTCATTGGCTGTAACGCGCTTTGAGATATCCGGTGGTTGTGAAAGGCGCTATAAAAATGCAAGTCTTTCTTTTTTTCTACGTTAATTGGTCTCAGTTCAGAAGGCGTTTGGGAAGCTTTAATTGGCCGAATCGCTCTTGGGCTCGGGAGCAGGAACAAATCAACCCTGGACTCCTGCATCTGGCTGTTATCCAGTGACTACAGCTGGAGAGCACACATGGTATGGGTGGCACAGTGGGCGAGACACTGGCATTTCACCTCCAGGATCTGAGTTTAAATCAAGACCAGACTGAGGGGATGAGAGGCTCCTCTGTCTGCTGGCTATAAAGGATTCGATGGGGTTGGTACGGGCTGATGACTTGATGGGGTTTGGGTGTGATGCCTCTCCAGCCTATATAGAATCATAAAATGTTATGGCACAGAAGGAGGCCTTTCGGCCCATCGTGCCTGTGCCAGCTTTTTGAAAGAGCTCTCCAATTAGTCCCGCTCCCCTGCTCTTTCCCCATTGCCCAGCAAATTTTTCCTGATCCAATTCCCTTTTGAAAGTTACCATTGAATCTGCTTCCACCGCCCTTTCAGGCAGCGCGTTCCAGATCACAACAACTCACTGCCTAATCTTTTTTTCCTCATATCACCTCCGGTTCTTTTGCCAATCACCTTAAATCTGTGTCCTCTGGTTACCGACCTTTCTGCCACTGGAAACAGTTTTCTCCTTATTTACTCTATCAAAACCTTTCATGATTTTGAACACCTCTATCAAATCTTCACTTAATCTTCTGTTCTAAGGAGAACAATCCCTGCTTCTCCAGTCTCCCCACATAACTGGAGTCCATCATCCCTGGTACCATTCTAGTAAAGCTCCTCTGCATATATATCACTGGCTAAGATCACCCTTGAATAAGGAGTGTAGGAGGGATAACAGGGCTGCTGGCACCTGTGGAAACTTCAGGAGTATCGGGAGAACATTGAAGGTAAGCAACTCTTTGCCACACAGAATGCATTTAATGTGATAAAATGTCTCAAGGCCCATCACAGGAGCATAATCAGACTAAAATAATTGACACCAGGCCACATAAGGAAATATTAGGACAGGTAACCAAAAGCTTGGTCAAAGAGGTAGGTTTTAAGGAGTGTCTTAAAGGAGGAAAGAGAGAGGTGGCGAGGCAGAGAGGTAAAGGGAGGGAATTCCAGAACTTAGGGCCTCGGCAGCTGAAGGCACGCTGCTGTGGTTGCACACTCTGGAATAATGGATGGGAGTGATTTCAAAGCACCAATGAAGGGTTCAAATGATGACTTTAACACATCTCTTGTGGTTGAAGTCCATTTTGCGTTATGGAATTAAATATCTTACATTTAACTTACATTTATTTCGTGCCTGTCACATCCTCAGTATGTCCCAAAGCACTTCGCAGCCAATTAATTTTGCTTTGGAGTGCATGTCCACAGATCCCTGAAGGTAGCAGGCCAGGTAGATAAGGTGGTTAAGAAAGCATACGGGATACTTGCCTTTATTAGCCAAGGCATAGAATATAAGAGCAGGGAGGTTATGCTTGAACTGTATAAAACACTAGTTAGGCCACAGCTAGCGTACTGCATACAGTTCTGGTCACCACATTACAGGAAAGATGTGATTGCACTAGAGAGGGTACAGAGGAGATTTACGAGGATGTGGCCAGGACTGAAGAATTTTAGCTATGAGGAAAGATTGAATAGGCTGGGGTTGTTTTCTTTGGAACAGAGGAGACTGAGGGGAGACCTAATTGAGGTGTATAAAATTATGAGGGGCCTAGATAGAGTGGATAGGAAGGACCTATTTCCCTTAGCAGAGAGGTCAATAACCAGGGGGCATAGATTTAAAGTAATTGGTAGAAGGATTAGAGGGGAGTTGAGGAGAACTTTTTTCACCCAGAGGGTGGTGGGAGTCTGGAACTCACTGCCTGAAAGGGCGGTAGAGGCAGAGACCCTCATCACATTTAAAAAGTACTTGGATATGCACTTGAAGTGCCGTAACCTACAGGGCTACAGACCAAGAGCTGGAAAGTGGGATTAGGCGGGATAGCTCTTTTTCGGCAGGCATGGACACGATGGGCTGAATGGCCTCCTCTATGCCATAAATTTCTATGATTCTATAAACTATGTGATTTCAACCCAACTATTTTTCTCACATGTGCACGGATTGTTTAATAAACGCTCAGGTTTGTAAGGCTAAAGTTTTTTTGGACTATTTTATTTAAAATCTGTGGCAGGTCTCATGGTTTGCATCGACTGTGAAAATGCTACACTCAGTTGACGCACAGTGATGTCCTCATCGAAAGGTTAATCTGTGATGCTCTCACTGTAATGTGCTGTGCATAAACTTCCTCGGGTTATAGGGTCGCCAACCCTCCAGGATTGCCCTGGAGTCTCCAGGAATTACAGAGCTACAGAGTAGTGATAATGAAGCACTTCAATTATCCTAATATAGACTGGGATAGTGACTGTGTAAAAGGCAAGGGGGGGAGGAATTCCTGAAATGTGTACAAGAACTCTCTTGATCAGTGTGTTTCCAGCCTAACGAGGAAAGAAGCAGTGCTGGATCTAGTTCTGGGGACTGAAGTGGGGCAAACATTGGATCATGTTTCAATGGGGAGCATTTGGGGAATAATGATCATAATATCATCAGTTTTAGAATAGCCACGGAAAAGGACAAGGAACAATAAAGCGTAAAAGTACTTAACTGGAGGAGGGCTATCTACAGTGAGTTGAAAAGAGATCTGGCCCAGGTGGATTGGAATCAAACATTGGTAGGCAAAACAGTAATTGAACAATGGAAAGCCTTTAAAGAGGAGACGGTTCACGTAAACACATTCCCACAAGAAGGAAAGAAAGGGCATCCAAAGTTAGAGCTCCCTGGATGACTAAAGATATAGAGATTAAAATGAGACAGTAAAAAGGAGGCTTATGACAAATGTAAGGTTCATAATATAGTAGAGAACTAAGCTGAATATAGAAAGTACAGAGGAGATTAAAAAAAAGATTAAGAGGGGCAAAGAGAGAGTATGAGAATAGATTAGCGGCTAACATAAAAGGGAACCCAAAAGTCTTTTATAAACATATAAATAGTAAGAGGGTAGTCAGAGGGAGGGTGTGGCTAATGAGAGACCAAAAAAGAAATATTCTTGTGGAGGCAGAGGGCATGGCGGAGGTACTAAATGTGTACTTTGCATCTGTCTTCACTAAAGAAGAGGATGTTGCCAATGTGGCAGTAAAGGAGGAGGCAGTAGCGATATTGGATAGGATAAAAGTAGATAAAGGAGAGGTACTTAATAGGTTGGCAGTCCTCAAAGTAGAAAGGTCTCCCGGTCCGGATGGGATGCATCCTAGGTTACTGAGGGAAGTAAGGGTAGAAATTGCGGAGGCTCTGGCCATAATCTTCCAATCCTCCTTAGATATGGAGGTGGTGCCAGAGGGCTGGAGGATTGCAGATGTTACACCCCTGTTTAAAAAAGGGGAGAGGGATAAACCCGGCAACTACAGGCCAGTCAGCCGGTGGTGGGGAAACTTTTAGAAACAATAATCCGGGACAAAATTAATTGGCATTTGGAAAAGTATGGGCCAATAAATGAAATTCAGCACGGATTTGTGAAAGGTGAATCGTGTTTGACTAACTTGATTAAGTAGTTGGATGAAGTAACAGAGAGGGTTTATGAAGATAGTGCCGTTGATGTTGTGTATATGGACTTTCAAAAGGTGTTTGACAAAGTACCACATAATAGACTTGTTATCAAAACTAAAGTCCATGGGATTAAAAGGACATTGGCAGCATGGGTACAAAATTATCTAAGGGACAGAAAGCAGAGAGTAGTGGTGAACGGTTGTTTTTCAGACTGGAGGGAGGTTTACAGTGCTGTTCCCCAGGAGTCAGTATTAGGACCACTGCTCTTTTTGATATATATTAATGGCCTGGACTTGGGTATACAGGACATAAATTCAAATTTTGCAGATGATGCAAAGCTTGGAAATGTAATAAACAATGAGGAGGATAGTAAGAGACTTCAGTAGGACACAGACAGACTGGTGAAATGGGCAGACACACGGCAGATGAAATTTAACACAGAGAAGTGTGAAGTGATACATTTTGGTAGGAAAAATGAGGAGAGGCAAACTAAATGGTACAATGTTAAAGGGGGTGCAGGAACAGAGAGACCCAGGGGTGGGGTGTATGTACACAAATCTTTGAAGGTAGCAGAACAAGTTGCGAAGGCTGTTAAAAAAGCATATGGGATCCTTGGCTTTATTAATAGAGGCATAGAGCACAAAAGCAAGGAAGTTATGCTTAAACCTTTATAAAACACTGGTTAGGCCTCAGTTGGAGTATTGTGTTCAACCCTTTAGCAGGGTGCAGAGGAGATTTACTAGAATGGTGCCAGGGATGAGGGACTTCAGTTACGTGGAGAGACTGGAGAAACTGGGGTTGTGCTCTTAAGAGCAGAGAAGGTTAAGAGGAGATTTGATAGAGGTGTTCAAAATCATGAACGGTTTTGATAGAGTAAATAAGGAGAAACTGTTTCCAGTGGCAGAAGGGTTGGTAACCAGAGGACACAGATTTAAGGTGATTGGCAAAAGAACCAGAGGCGACATGAGGAAAAAAGATTACACTACGAGTGGTTGTGATCTGGAATACACTGCTTGAAAGGGCGGTGGAAGCAGATTCAACAGTAACTTTCAAAAGGGAATTGGATAAATACTTGAAGGGAAAAAAATTACAGAGCTATGGGGAAAGAGCAGGGGGAGTGGGATTAATTGGAGAGCTCTTTCAAAGAGCCGGCACAGGCACGATGGGCCGAATGGCCTCCTTCTGTGTTGGATCATTCTGTGATTGAATTAATGACTAAGCTCCAGGACATTGCTGCGAGCAACACCCCAGAGAAAAATTATACAACAACAACAACGTGTATTTATATAGCGCCTTTATCATAGTAAAATGTCCCAAGGCTCTTCACAGGAGCGTTATCAAAATTTGACACCGAGCCACATAAGGAGATATTAGGGCAGGTGACCAAACGCTTGGTCAAAAAGGTAGGTTTTAAGGAGCATCTTAAAGGAGGAAAGAGAGGTGGAGAGGCGGAGAGGTTTAGGGAGGGAATTCCAGAGCTTAGGGCCCAGGCAACAGAAGGCACAGCCACCAATGGTGGAGCGATTATAATTTGAGGAATGCAGATATCTCGGCGGTTGGGGGGGTTTGTAGGGCTGGAGGAGATTACAGAGATAGGGAGGGGGGCGAAGAGGCCACAGAGGGATTTGAAAACGAGGATGAGGATTTTAAAAATCGAGGCGTTGCTTAACCGGGAGCTAATGTAGGTCAGCGAGCACAGGGGTGATGGGTGAACGGGATATGTGTGCAATAAAATATTGCATTAAAAAAAAAAATTCCTTTGAACACTTTTGCATATGAGTCATAAAAATATTGGCTGTTTGACTGACTGTCAAGGCTCTTCCAATCGGGTAATGAAGAGTCCAATTGGCCGTGGGAAGGCTGGGTGCTGCAAGGATGGACATGTTGGGCGACCAATGGCAGGATTGTAGGGACGGGGCATTTGGAGGCAGGTCATGTGATGACACCTCCAGGAATATGTCCAACCAGAGTTGGCAACCCTATCTGGTTGTCATTTTTATTTATTATAGTTTGATTCCAAAATGGGAATTAAATTAATTTTAACTGGTATCTACGTTCTCTTCTTAGGCAGTCCCTCGGAACCGAGGATGACTTGCTTCCACATTAAAAATGAGTTTGCAGGTGACTGATGAGTCCAATGCGGGACCTACAGTCTCTGTCACAGGTGGGGCAGATGGTGGGTGGGGTGCTTGGGTTGACATGCGCTCCTTCCGCTGTTTGCGCTTGGCTTCCGCTTGCTCCCAGCGAAGAGACTCAAGGTGTTCGGCGCCTTCCCGGATGCTTCTCCTCCACTTTGTGTGGTCTGGGCCAGGGATTCCCAGGTGTTGGTGGGGATGTTACACTTTTTCAAGGAGGCTTTGAGGGTGTCCTTGAAGCGTTTCCTCTGCCCACCTGGGGCTCTCTTGCCATGACGGAGCTCCGAGTAGAGCGCTTGTTTTGGGAGTCTCGTATCGGGCATGCGGATAATGTGTTTGAGAGAGTGTTTGAAGACCAGGACCTCAAACCCGGCACTAAGCTCATGGTCTACAGAGCAGCAGTGATACCCACCCTGCTGTATGCCTCAGAGACATGGACCATGTACAGCAGGCATCTCAAAGCACTGGAGAGGTACCACCAACGCTGCCTCCACAAGATCCTGCAAATCCATTGGCAGGATAGGTGCACCAATGTCAGTGTTCTTGCTCAGGCCAACATCCCCAGCATCGAAGCTTTGACCACGCTCAATCAGTTCTGATGGACGGGTCACATTGTCCACATGCCCGGTATCTATGTAGTAAATGTGAAGCTCTGTGTGGCATTGAGCTACGTATAGTCCGAGCGGGTCCCAAGCCTGTCTGAGTTGGGACAGTGGGAAGATCTCAGTGCTCCTGAGCTAAGAAGGGGGAAATTCTGCTATGGCCCCCACTGATGGTCACTTTCCATGAAACCATCGAGAACTCTTGTTAAACTTAAATGGGGCAAGAAAAAGATGGTCGGAATAGCACGAATTACCTGCACAATCCCTACATGCATGAGATCACAGTCCTGAGGTCGAGGAGGGGAGGAGGAGGAGAGGGAGTGGGGAGGAGGAGGGGGAGAGGGAGGGGAGGAGGAGGGGGAGAGGGAGGGGAGAGGAGGAGGAGAGGGAGAGGGGAGGGGGGAGGAGAGGAGAAGGAGTGGGGAGGGGAGGAGGAGGAGGGGGGAGTGGGGAGGAGGAGAGGGAGTGGGGAGTGGAGAGGGAGTGGGGTGGATGGAGGAGAAGGAGGGGTAGGAGGGAAGGGGCAGGAGGGAGGAGGGTGAGAGAGAGGCGGGTGGCGGGCAGTCGCAATCTTATGTGCGAGATTCGCTCCTGTGTAACTCGGAGGGAACTGGTTGGCTTGAGACCCGAAATGTTTTCAGTTTAGTTACCAGATTAACCTCCCCTCCAGGTCACTGACTGGCTTCTTGTTTGCGTATGCATTTAATGTCCTTCCTGCCCAGGACACCCAACTCACACAGCGTCCAAAGCAGGGAGCCACACCCTGTTGTAAGTTCCAGTTATCCCCTGGTGACGCGCTGCTGCCCGTTCTGTTTTCTGCCGGGCTAATTAAACGGCGGGGCCCCATTGTTGCACACTGGGAGGTTCAGTAGTTTTCCTTTTAATAATAGAACGTTCGAAAATAACCTGCTCATTTTGTTGACGTACGTTTTTTTGAGTCCAAGCCTGTCCTGCACCCAAGGAGCACTGAAAGACCCTTTAGCTTTCAAAGCAGACGCCCCTTTTCTTCCATAAAACATCTGCAAATGTGATTTTCCGTATAACTGTAACACACTCGCTTCCTGTTCGGCGAATAACCTGTTTTTTTCAGAAAATTCCACTCATTTCTCAGGAATTCAGGACATGCTGAATTTGCTGTGATATAATTTTCTGCCCGTTTTTAACTTGAACATTTTTCCAAAGCCATGAGCTGCCCCTTGACTGCGACTGATATTAACCCTCTGAGTACTGCAGAATAGTTTACTGGGTCCTTTTGGGGGCTATAAGGGCCACCGCTGAGTATATAAGCTGGCACCAGCCCCTCTGGGTTTCAACACATCGAAGGTTGACCTGATGCATCGATCTCTATTCTAGGCAATGGATTGACTGGAACACCAATACCGCAAAAATATATATCTTTTTAATGAAAAAGAAACTTGCTCTCACCTCCAAAATAGGGGTTTGAACAATGAGAAAGAAAGAACTTGCATTTATATAGCACCTGACTCGTCCTCGGGATGTTCCAAAGCATTTTGTAGCTAATGAAGAGACTGTAAACACCAACCAGATAAACATAGGAACATAGGGACAGGAGTAGGTCATTCAGCCCCTCGAGCCTGTTCCGCCATTCAATGAGATCATGGCTGATCTGCGACCTAACTCCATATACCCGCCTTTGCCCCATATCCCTTAATACCTTTGGTTAAGAGCAATCTATCAATCTCAGATTTAACATCAACAACTGATCTAGCATCAATTGTCGTTTGCGAAAGAGAGTTCCAAACTTCTACCACCCTTTGTGTGTAGAAGTGTTTCCTAACTTTACTCCTGAAAGGTCTGGCTCTAATTTTCAGGCTATGCCCCCTCGTCCTAGAATCCCCAACCAGCAGAAATAGTTTCTCTCTATCTAATCTATCAGTTCCCCTTAATATCTTGAAAACTTCGGTCAGGTCACTCCTTAACCATCTAAATTCTGGGGAATAGAACCCTAATTTGTGAAATCGCTCCTTGTAATTTAATCCTTGAATTCCAGGTATCATCCTGGTAAACCTACGCTGCACTCCCTCCAAGGCCAATATATCCTTCCTAAGGTGTGGTGCCCAGAACTGCTCACAGTGCTCCAGGTGTGGTCTAATCAGGGTTTTGTACAGCTGCAGCATAACTTCGACCCCCTTGTACTCTAGTGCTCTAGATATAAAGGCCAGCATCCCATTAGCCTTTTTGATTATTTTCTGTCCGGTTCATGACATTGTAATGATCGATGTACCTGGATCCCCAAGTCTCTTTGGACATCCACTCTTTTTAGTTTTTTACCATTTACAAAGTACCCTATTCTATCCTTTGTAGGTCCAAAGTGGATGACCTCGCATTTGCTTACATTGAAATCCATTTGCCACAGTTTTGCCCATTCACTTAATCTATTAATATCCCTTTGTAATTTTATGCTTTCATCTACACTGCCTACAATGCCGCCTATCTTTGACAAATTTGGATATATGACTTTCTATGCCATCATCTAAGTCATTAATAAATACTGTAAATAGTTGAGGCCCCAACACAGATCCCTGCGGGACACCACTAGTCACATCCTGCCAATCTGAGTACCTGCCCATTATCCCTACCCTCTGTCTCCTGCCGCTCAGCCAATTTCCGAACCAGGTCAATAATTTGCCCTCAATTCCATGGGCTTCTACCTTAGTTAACAGTCCCTTACGTGGGACTTTATCAAATGCCTTCTGGAAGTCCATATAAATAACATCCATAGACATTCCCCTGTCCACTACTTTAGCCACCTGTTCAAAAAATTCAATCAGGTTTGTCAGGCATGACCTACCTTTCACAAATCCACGCTGGCTCTCTCTGATCGACTGAAAATTTTCGTGGTGTTCAGTCACCCTATCCTTAATTATAGACTCAAGCAATTTTCCGACAACAGGCCAAATAATCTGTTTTGGTGGTGATGGTTAAGGAATAAGTGCTGGCTAGGTCACTGGGAGAACTCCCCTGCTCTTTTTCAAATAGTACCATGTGATAGTTTACATTTCAGTTTAACATCTCCTCCAAATGACAGTATTCCTTCAGTGCAGCACTAAGACGTCAACCTAGATTCCATCCTCGAACCTCTGGACTGGGGGCTTGAACCCACAACCTTCTGACTCAAGGTGGAAGAATGCTACGACTGAGCCAAGAAAATAACAGCTCGAATAAAAGTTCTAGAAGGAAAAAAAGGCAGAAATTTATCTAGCAAATTGTTCAGGAAGGCCCCAGGTTTGGCTTCCAGTCTGTGTCGAGTTGGTTGGTCTCGAGCCAGTGATAGTGACATTGTAATTGGATTTAATGCCTTGGGTTTGGAAGGGGAACATTGTCCAGCTCCGGATCACTATCCAACAACCTTTGCTGGGAATGTGTGTGCGGTGGTTGGGGAAATATGTGATTGGGTTCAGCGTGCTGACACTCACCATCTAGATTCACATATGAATAATGTCCACTTGGCAAGTTATTGCAGGGCACCTGGTCCTGGTCATGATTACTAAAAGAAAAATAATATACCCTAGTTGATGATATAAGCATTTTATTATGAAATATAATTAGGTACGAACCTTAAAGTTGTTTCCAAATACAAATGGGACTGATCTGTTTCTTTATGCCTCCCTTAATTCATCGGGTTGCACTTAAGGTGGTGCCGTGGGACGGGCAAGGTCTGAAGTTACCAGTAAGTGATCGCACCATTGTCCTACGTCAGATGAGTCTGGTCAGACTGGGCCAAGGTCCAAGTGTGGCTGACCCATCACAAACAAAATGTATAATTGTGCCCTTCCCAGCTTAGAAACATGGCAAACTGTTGTGAAAGGATTGGCACTGCCCCTTTAAAGTAGATATTAACATACAATTTTTTGTTGGCCAATTTTATTCCACACTTGGAGTGCTGTGCACAGTTCTGGTCTCCATTATTATTACAAAAAGAACAGAGAGGCGCTGGAGAAGGTGCAAAAAACTATGATACCAGAAATGAGAGATAATACATATCAGGAAAGATTGAACAGGCTGGGGCTCTTTTCCCTAGCAGAGAGAAGGCTGAGGGGGGGCCTGATCGAGGTCTTTAAAATTATGAAGGGGTTTGATCAGGTAATCGTGGAGAAACATAGAAACATAAACACAGAAAAATAGGAGCAGGAGTCGGCCATTCGACCCTTCGAGCCTGCTCCACCATTCAATATGATCATGGCTGATCCTCTGGGCAGGATTTTCATTGGGCCGTGGAGTCGGGATTGGAGGCGTGCGGGGGGTTAAAATCCTGAAATCAGGGGTCCTGACCCCATCCCGCACCCAAACCCACCTCCATGCCAGTTTCAAAGGAGGCGGGTACCCGCCCTGCACTGGGACCCGCCTACCCGAGGCGGGAAGGGATTAGTGCCAATTAACTGCCTGTTAACAGGTAGTTAACAGGTAGTTTTTAGCCTAATCCCGACTTTTAAAGTTGAAGTGTGGGATTCCCGACAGCTCCAAACCACGCCAAGTTAGAGTCGTCGGGCCGTCAGGTTGAAGGACTTGGAGGGGTCGAGATGTCGGTGTTCAGGTGAGTGATGTGTGCATGAGTGCAGAGGTAAGTGTGTTTGGTATGTCTAAAGTGATTAAAGAAGTTTAAATTACCTTTTCTTACCTTTTCAGCTTTCCTTCCTTTAGGTCCCGGGAGTCCCTCATCTCACCGGCACAGAAAGCAGAATGGCTGTGAACTGTCAAAAGTGACAGCCTTCAGCTTACTGTGCAGGAGAGATTTCTAACTGAGTCAAACAGCTGTGAAACGCTGATATTTCATCTGTCAAAACCTCTTAAATAGAAACATAGAAGATAGGAGCAGGAGTAGGCCATTCGGCCCCTCGAGCCTGCTCCGCCATTCAATGAGATCATGGCTGATCATCCAAACTCAGTACCCTGTCCCTGCTTTCTCCCCATATCCCTTGATCCCTTTAGCCTTAAGAAATATATCTAACTCCTTCTTGAATACATTTAATGAATTGGCCTCAACTGCCTTCTGTGGTAGAGAATTCCACAGGTTCACCACTCTCTGGGTGAAGAAATTCCTCCTCATCTCTGTCCTAAATGGCTTACCCCATATCTTTAGACTGTGACCCCTGGTTCTGGATTCCCTGCCATCGGGAACATCCTTCCTGCATCTAGTCTGTCTAGTCCTGTTAGAATTTTATAAGTTTCAATTAGATCCCCCCTCATTCTTCTAAACTCCAGCGAGTACAAGCCCAATCGACCCAATCTCTCCTCATACGTCATTCCTGCAATCCCAGGTATCAGTCTGGTGAATCTTCGCTGCACTCCCTCCTTGGCAAGAACATCCTTCTTCAGATAAGGTGACCAAAACTGCACACATTACTCAAGGTGTGGTCTCACCAAGGCCCTGTACAACTGCAGCAAGACATCCTTGTTCCTGTACTCGTATCCTCTCGTTACGAAGGCCAACATACCATTTGCCTTCTTAACTGCCTGCTGCACCTGCATGCTTACCTTCAGCGACTGGTGCACAAGGACACCCAGGTCTCTTTGCACTTCCCCTTCTCCCAATCTATTGCCATTCAGATAATAATCTGCCTTCCTGTTTTTGCCACCAAAGTGGATAATCTTGCATTTATCCACATTATACTGCATCTGCCATACATCTGCCCAATCACCCAACCTGTCCAAATCATACTGGAGTTTCTCGGCATCCTCCTCACAGCACACACGCCCACCCAGCTTTGTGTCGTCTGCAAACTTGGAGATATTACATCTAGTTCCCTCGTCCAGATCATTAATATATATTGTGAATAGCTGGGGTCCTAGCACCGATCCCTGCGGTACCCCACTAGTCACTGCCTGCCACTTGGAAAAAGAGCCATTTATTCCCACTCTTTGCTTCCTGTCTGCCAGCCAGTTCTCTATCCAAGTCAGTACCTTGCCTCCAATCCCATGTGCTTTAACTTTACACGCTAATCTCTTATGCGGGACCTTATCGAAAGCCTTCTGAAAGTCCAAATACACCACATCCACTGGTTCTCCCTTATCTATTCTACCAGTTACATCCTCAAAAGATTCCAGTAGATTAGTCAAGCACGATTTACCTTTTGTAAATCCATGTTGACTTTGTCCGATCCTGTCACTGTTTTCCAAGTGCTCTGCTATTACATCTTTTATAATGGACTCTAGCATTTTCCCCCTACCGATGTCAGGTTTACCGGTCTATAATTCCCTGTTTTCTCTCTACCACCTTTTTGAATAGCGGGGTAACATTAGCTACCCTCCAATCCATGGGAACTGTTCCAGAATCTATAGAATTTTGGAAGATGACCAGCAATGCATCTACTATTTCTAGGGCCACTTCCTTAAGTACCCTAGGATGTAGATTATCAGGCCCTGGGGATTTATCGGCCTTCAATCCCATCAATTTCCTTAACACCATTTCCCTACAAATACTGATTTCATTCAGTTCCTCCCTCTCATTAGATCCTATGTTCCCTGACATCTCTGGGAGGTCATTTGTGTCCTCCTTTGTGAAGACATTGGTATGCCATTTCTTTGTTCCCCATTATAAATTCCCCTGATTCTGACTGCAAGGGACCTACACTTGACTTCACCAATCTTTTTCTCTTCACATATCTATAGAAGCTTTTACAGTCAGTTTTTATGTTCCTTGCAAGCTTACTCTCATACTCTATTTTCACCCTCTTAATTAATCCCTTTGTCCTCCTTTGCTGAATCCTAAACTCCTCCCAATCCTCAGGTTTACTGCTTTTTCTGACCAATTTATATGTCCTCTCCTTGGATCTTATGCTATCCCTAATTTCCCTTGTTAGCCACGGTTGAGTCACCTTTTTTGTTGTATTTTTATGCCAAACAGGGATGAACAAATTCTTGACAGATGAAATTTCAGTCTGTGATGTCACCTGTTGCCGGGTGGCCCTTAATTGGCCTGCTGAGCCCGCTGAGCGGGCTCAACAAGGTCAATCAAGTTAAAATCACGTGGATTAGCCGCATCTCGATGGAGGCGGAACTACAACCCCGAAAGTTGTAGTCTCGCTTCCTACCCGACTCCCGAGTTAAAATCCTGCCCTCTATCTCGATACCATATTCCCGTTCTCTGCCCATACCCCTTGACGTCTTTTGTGTCTAGAAATCTATCTATCTCCTTCTTAAATATATTCAGTGACTTGGCCTCCACAGCCTTCTGTGGTAGAGAATTCCACAGGTTCACCACCCTCTGAGTGAAGAAATTTCTCCTCATCTCAGTCCTAAATGTCCTACCCCGTATCCTGAAAAGATGTTTTCACTTGTGGGGGAATCCAAAACTAGAGGTCATAAATATAAGATAGCCACTAATAAATGAATAAGAAATTCAGGAGAAACTTCTTTGCCCAGAGAGTGGTTAAAATGTGGAACTCACTACCACAGGGAGTGGTTGAGGCGAATAGTATAGATGCATTTAAGAGGAAGCTAGATAAGCACATGAGGGAGAAAGGAATAGAACGATATGTTGATGGGATTAGATGAAGAGGGGTGGGAGGAGGCTCGTGTGGAGCATAAACACTGGCACGGTCCAGTTACATAAGAACATAAGAACATAAGAAATAGGAGCAGGAGTAGGCCAATCAGCCCCTCGAGCCTGCTCCGCCATTCAATAAGATCATGGCTGATCTGATCCTAACCGCCAATCTACTATCAGAGAACCATCTCCTGAATCTAACAGAATTAGACACACAAAATAGGAGCAGGATCAGGCTACACGGCCCCATGGCCCGCTCCGCTACCCACAGGGCCATGTCCGATCCGAACCTAAACTCATGTCCAAATTCCTGCCCGCTCCCCGTAACCCTTAATTCCCTTTACTTCTAGGAAACTGTCTATTTCTGTTTTAAATTTATGTAATGATGTAGCTTCTACAGCTTTTTGGGGCAGCATATTCCATGGACCTACCACCCTCTGAGTGAAGTAGTTCCTCCTCATCTCAGTTTTGAAAGAGCAGCCCCTTATTCTAAGACTATGCCCCCTAGTTCTAGTTTCACCCATCATCGGGAACATCCTCCCCGCATCCACCCGATCCAACCCCTTCACAATCTTATATGTTTCAATAAGATCGCCTCTCATTCTTCTGAACTCCAATGAGTAGAGTCCCAATCTACTCAACCTCTCCTCATATGTCCATCCCCTCATCCCCGGGATTAACCGAGTGAACCTTCTTTGTACTGACTCGAGAGCAAGTATGTCCTTTCTTAAGTATGGACACCAAAACTGTATGCAGTATTCCAGGTGCGGTCTCACCAATACCTTGTACAACTGAAGCAATACCTCCCTATTTTTATATTCTATCCCCCTAGCAATGAAAGCCAACATTCCATTGGCCTTCTTAATCACTTGCTGCACCTGCATACTAACCTTTTGAGTTTCGTGCACCAGGACCCCCAGATCCCTTTGTACTTCAGTACTTTCCAGTTTCTTGCCATTAAGATAATAACTTGCTCTACGATTTTTCCTGCCAAAGTGCATAACCTCACATTTTCCAGTATTGTATTCCATCTGCCAAATCTCTGCCCACTTACTT
Source organism: Somniosus microcephalus (assembly GCF_052327205.1). Classification (NCBI taxonomy): domain Eukaryota; kingdom Metazoa; phylum Chordata; class Chondrichthyes; order Squaliformes; family Somniosidae; genus Somniosus; species Somniosus microcephalus. The sequence goes on along the minus strand of NC_140999.1, from coordinate 185,688,050 downwards.
AGCCTGTCGATGTCCCCTTGCAGGTTTTTTAAGTCCTCCTCACTCACTACTTTCCCTCCCATCTTAGTATCATCTGCAAACTTTGATATGTTACACTCGGTCCCCTCCTCTAAATCATTAATATAGATTGTAAAGAGTTGGGGACCCAGCACTGACCCCTGCGGAACACCACTAGTTACTGATTGCCAGTCTGAGAATGAACCATTTATCCCAACTCTCTGCCTTCTGTTAGATAGCCAATTCTCTATCCATGCCAGAATATTACCCCCAATCCTGTGATTTTTTATCTTAAGCAATAATCTTTTGTGTGGCACCTTGTTAAATGCCTTTTGGAAGTCTAAATACACTACGTCCACTGGTTCTCCTTTATCCACCCTATATGTTACTTCCTCAAAGAACTCCAGCAAATTTGTCAAACATGACTTCCCCTTCATAAAACCATGCTGACTTTGTCCTATTAAATTATGATTATCCAAATGTCCTGTTACTGTCTCCTTAATAATGGACTCCAAAATTTTACCTACCACAGATGTTAGGCTAACCGGTCTATAGTTTCCAGCCTTCTGTCTACTGCCCTTTTTAAATAAGGGTGTTACATTAGCAGTTTTCCAGTCTGCCGGGACCTTTGCTGAGTCCAGGGAGTTTTGGAAAATTATTACCAATGCATCCACAATCCCTACCGCCACTTCCCTCAAGACCCTAGGATGTAAGCCATCAGGTCCAGGTGATTTATCCGCCTTGAGTCCCATTATTTTACCGAGTACCACTTCCTTAGTGATTTTAATCGTGTTTAGCTCCTCCCCCCCTATAGCCCCCTGTTTGTCCAGTGTTGGGATATTCTTAGTGTCCTCTACTGTAAAGACTGATACAAAATATTCATTCAGTGTTTTTGCCATCTCCATATTTCCCACCATTAATTTCCCGGTCTCATCCTCTAAGGGACCAACATTTACTTTAGCCACCCTTTTTCTTTTTATATAACTATAAAAACTCTTACTATCTGTTTTTATATTTTTTGCTAATTTACTTTCATAATCTATCTTCCCTTTTTTAATCAATCTTTTTGTTATTTTTTGCTGTCTTTTAAAGTTTTCCCAATCCTCTATCCTCCCACTAGATTTGGCTACCTTATATGCCCTTGTTTTTAGTCGAATACTATCCTTAATTTCTTTACTTAGCCACGGATGGCTGTCTTTTCTTTTACACCCTTTTCTTCTCAGTGGAATATATATTTTTTGGAAGTTGTAAAATAACTCCTTAAATGTACACCACTGATCATATATCGTCTTACCCTTTAATCTATTTTCCCAATCCACTCTACTCAATTCCGCTCTCATACCTTCATAGTCTCCTTTATTCAAGCTTAGCACGCTTGTTTAAGATCCAACCTTCTCACCCTCTAATTGAATATGGAATTCAACCATGTTATGGTCACTCATTCCAAGGGAATCCTTTACTAGGACATTTTTAATTAATCCTGTCTCGTTACACAGGACCAGATCTAAGGTTGCTTGTCGCCTGGTCGGTTCAGTTACATACTGCTCAAGAAACCCATCCCTAATACATTCAATGAACTCATCCTCAAGGCAGCCCTGCCCAATTTGATTTGTCCAATTAATATGATAGTTAAAATCCCCCATAATTATAGATGTTCCCTTATTACAAGCCTCAACTATTTCCTGATTGATACTCCGTCCAACAGAGTTGCAACTGTTCAGAGGCCTATAGACTACGCCCACTAGTGCTTTTTTCCCCTTATTATTCCTTATCTCCACCCAAACTGTTTCATTATCCTGATCTTTTGACCCAATATCATTTCTCTGTATTACAGTGATTCCTTCCTTTATTAACATAGCCACCCCACCTCCCCTTCCTTCCTGCCTGTCCTTCCTGATGGTTAAATAACCTGGTATGTTTAATTCCCAGGCATTGTCACCCTGCAGCCATGTTTCTGTAATGGCCACAAGATCATACCCATATGTAGTTATTTGTGCCATTAACTCGTCTATTTTGTTACGAATGCTACGTGCATTCAGATAGAGAACTTTCAAATATGTTTTGTGACACTTAGTTCCTGCTTTTGCCCTTTTTATTACTTTACCTTTTACTCCATACCTTCTGCCCCTTCCTGACACGCTCTGGTTTTTAATTTCCCCACTGCTACCTAAGTCTATGACCTTCTCTGTTGTCATTTTTATTATTTGCTCTCTAGGAACCTCCCCCCGACTAGTTAGTTTAAAGCCCTCTCTACAGCCCTAGTTATATGATCCGCCAGGACTCTAGTCCCAGCACTGGCCAAGTGAAGCCCGTCCCAACGGAGCAGCTCCCTCCTGCCCCAGTACTGGTGCCAGTGTCCCAGGAAGCAAAACCCATTTCTCCCACACCAGTCTTTGAGCCACGCATTTAACTCTCTAATTTTATTTGTCCTAGCCAAATTCGCTCGTGGCTCAGGTAATAATCCAGAGATTATTACCCTTGTGGTTCTGCTTTTTAATTTAGCCCCTAGCTGCTCAAACTCCCTCAGCAGAACCTCCTTCCTTGTCCTATCTATGTCGTTGGTACCAACATGGACCATGACAACTGGATCCTCCCCCTCCCACTCCAAGTTTCTCTCCAGTCCAGAGGAGATGTCCTTAACCCTGGCACCGGGCAGGCAACACAGCCTTCGGGACTCTCGCTCTCGGCTGCAAAGAGCTCTATCTATCCCCCTAATGATACTATCCCCTACCACTACAACATTTCTTTTAACTCCCCCCACTTGAATGGCCCCCCGCTCCACGGTGCTGTGGTCGGGTTTGCTCATCCTCCCCGCAGTCCCTGTTCCCATCCTCAGGGAGTAAGAGCCTCGAACCTGTTGGACAAGTGCAAGGGCTGCGGCTCCTCCAACACTACCTCCTGGATCCCCGTACCTGCCTCACTTCTAGTCACACCATCCTGTCACTGACCACGGACTACATCTGAATTAATTAATCTAATTGGTGTGACTACCTTGTGATACACAGAGTCCAGGTAACTCTCCCCCTCCCTGATGTGTCTCAGTGTTTGAAGCTCGGACTCCAGCTCTTCAACACGGAGCCGGAATTCCTTGAGCAGCCAACACTTACTGCAAATGTGATCACCGTGAGCATCAATGGTGTCCACCAGCTCCCACATATTGCAGCAGCAACACATCACCTGATCTCCCATTCTATGTAATTAATTAAATTTATTAATATTATTTTTAAAAACCCTCTGTCCCGATTCTAGATGATGAATATCGCACCTTAGAAACTATAAACCAAAGAGATTTAAGCTTAAAAAGGGAGAAATACTTACCAACCAATCACTTACCCGCTTTCTGGTGATGTCACACTTGGATTACTTTTTACCTCTCTCCTTCCCTCCGAGTTCCCAGACTGGAGATTGGTCGGCCTTACCTGGTCTCTGGGGCCTTTTATAGCCCCGCTCTGCCGCTCGAGATTCCCGCCGATGCTGTGAGGCCTTACCTGGTCTCTGGGGCCTTTTATAGCCCCGCTCTGCCGCTCGAGATTCCCACCGATGCTGTGAGGCCTTACCTGGTCTCTGGGGCCTTTTATAGCCCCGCTCTGCCGCTCAGGATTCCCGCCGACGCTGTGAGGCCTTACCTGGTCTCTGGGACTTTTATAGCCCCGCTCTGCCGCTCGAGTTTCCCGCCGACGCTCTGAGGCCTTACCTGGTCTCTGGAGCCTTTTATAGCCCCGCTCTGCCGCTCGAGATTCCCGCCGACGCTCTGAGGACTTACCTGGGTCTCTGGGGCCTTTTATAGCCCCGCTCTGCCGCTCGAGTTTCCCGCCGACGCTGTGAGGCCTTACCTGGTCTCTGGGGCCTTTTATAGCCCCACTCTGCCGCTCGAGTTTCCCGCCGACGCTCTGAGGCCTTACCTGGTCTCTGGGGCCTTTTATAGCCCCACTCTGCCGCTCGAGTTTCCCGCCGACGCTCTGAGGCCTTACCTGGGTCTCTGGGGCCTTTTATAGCCCCACTCTGCCGCTCGAGTTTCCCGCCGACGCTCTGCGGCCTTACCTGGTCTCTGGGGCCTTTTATAGCCCCACTCTGCCGCTCGAGTTTCCCGCCGACGCTCTGCGGCCTTACCTGGGTCTCTGGGGCCTTTTATAGCCCCACTCTGCCGCTCGAGTTTCCTGCCGACGCTCTCAGGCCTTACCTGGGTCTCTGGGGCCTTTTATAGCCCCGCTGCTGCCGCTGAAATTCCCGCCGACGCTGGGCCGAATGGCCTGTTTCTGAGCTGTAAACTCTAGGTAATTCCCTCCCCACCACCCATAGTCACTGACTGTGGCTGGGGCAAGGTTCAATCTAGTAATTAGCCCAAATGTCCCTTGCTCACATGTGAGACTTAACAATGACTGATTCAGGTTATTCAACAGTACGGCATCACAAACCCAGCCCAACTGATGTATACACATGCACAAACCAGCAAGGGTCATTGGATAGCAATGAGGAGTGGGACCCCAGGCTGATATTTTTCCCCTCCCTAACCCCAAGGGTGCTACGGCCAATTGTACCACTCTTGTGCCACTCTGGCGGAGATTGGCTAAGTGGGGATTGAACTCGAGATTTCCCAGGTCTGTATGGTTCAGGTCCTCATAGGATAAACTTGATGAGCCATTAACACACTTTTTTAATGTAAGAAATCACACAACACCAGGTTATAGTCTAACAGCTTTATTTGAAATCACAAGTTTACGGAGCGCTGCTCCTTCGTCAGGTGAAGTGGAGAGATGCATAAAAACACAGCTTATATAGTCAGAGAATAATGTCAGATGTTTACAGGTAATCTTTCTAACTGCCATTTATCACACCCCGGCAGAGAGATAATCACAGCAATCAAAGGTGTAAATGGTGTCCAAACAGGTCAGTCAGGAAAACATTACATCAAAGAACAATGAGGTGGGGTCACAAGGGGTCAAATGTTGCAGATGCTGGGGTCTATATGAAAAACAAAAAACAAACAAAGAACAAACTCATGGTTCCAGGCCAGGTCATCAGAGATCTGCAGCCCCAGGAATCGGAAGCAACTGACGACTTCCACTGGTGTCCCGTCTATGCTGATGGGGCGATGGTTCCCTCGGTGGCTTCTGAAGTCCACGATGAGCTCCTTAGTCTTGCCAACGTTCAGGGCAAGGTTGTTGTCATTGCACCATCTCATCAGCTGGACTATCTCATCTCTGTACTCCGTCTCGTCATCGTTGCTTATCAGGCCAATTACTGTGGCCAATTACAGGCAGCGCATTCCAAATCCTAACCACTCGTTGCGTAAAAACGTTGTCCCTCATGTCGCGAAAGGGGCGATTGGGGAGGGGAGGAAAGAAGAAAGGGGAAGGTCTGCTTAAGGGTGGAGGGCAGGAGTGAGAACTCCTCCTTTCCCCCTCCCCCTTTTCCTTGCTTATAAACTGACAAATGGTCAGCGACCTGAAACAGGGTGGTCCGCACCTCTGGGGTCTCCCCCCCCCCCACTTTCTCCACCACATTCCCCGGCCACGGGAGCCTTCTTCTCTTTGTCAGGTTTTCCATGCTTCCCTCCCCCTCCGCTACTCTGCTGTTGCCATTTACACCTCCAATGGACCCATCTTTTGTTCCTTTACTTGTCCCATTACTATCTCCTTTTGCCTTGCACCATCATCCCGTTTATCATTTAATCTCTCCTGCCTTCCACCCTATCACAGATCTTCCCTTTTGTTCTTTCTGCCTCTCTTCCCGCCCCCCCCCCCCCACTCTCCTTTTCCCTGGCTCTGTACTTGCTTGTAAACTGTTAAATCTCTAACATCTTCCAGTTCTGGTGAAAGGTCATCGACCTGAAGCATTAACCTTTGTCCCCACAGATGCTGCCTGACCTACTGAATGTTTTCCAGGATTTGCTGTTCTTATTTCAATCTGTGCGGAGTTAGCTTATCTTGGGTGGATGGTGACACTGTGCTACAATTGGCTTCACTGGAACAGCCGGAATTCCCACACCTGGTCGTTAACTATCGTCTAAAGTAGTGGACATGGGCATGTCTATGGATGTTATCTATATGGACTTCCACAAGGCATTCGATAAAGTCCCTCATAAGAGACTGTTAGCTAAAGTTGAAGCTCGGGGACTGAGGGAAAATTATTGAACTGGTTAGGAGATTGGCTGAACGACAGGAGAGAGAGAGGGGGATAATGGGCAGGTACTCTAGTTGGCAGGATGTGACTAGTGGCGTCCCACAGGGATCTGTGTTGGGGCCTCAACTACTCACAATATTTATTAACGACTTAGATGGCGCAATAGAAAGCCACTTATCCAAGTTTGCCGATGGCACAAAGATAGGCGGCATTGTAGGTAGTGCAGATAGAAGCATAAAATTACAAAGAAATATTAATAGATTAAGTGAATGGGCAAAACTGTGGCAAATGGATTTCAATGTAGGTAAGTGTGAGGTCATCCACTTTGGACCTAAAAAGGATAGAACAGGGTACTTTCTAAATGGTTAAAAACTGAAAACAGTGGAGGTCCAAAGAGACTTGGGGATCCATGTAAATAGATCCTTAAAATGTCACGGACAGGTACAGAAAATAATCAAAAAGGCTAATGAAATACTGGCCGTTATATCTAGAGGACTAGAATACAAGGGGGTAGAAGTTATGCTGCAGCTATACAAAGCCCTGGTTACACCACACCTGGAGCACTGGGAGCAGTTCTGGGCACCACACCTTAGGAAGGATATATTGGCCTTGGAGGGAGTGCAGCGTAGGTTTACCAGAATGATACCCGGACTTCAAGGGGTTAAATTACAGGAGAGATTACACAAACTAGGGTTGTATTCCCTGGAATTTAGAAGATTAAGGGGTGATTTGTTCGAAGTTTTCAAGATATTACGGGGAACAGATAGGGTAGATAGAGAGAAACTATTTCCGCTGGTTGGGGAATCTAGGACTAGGGCTCATAGCCTAAAAATTGGAGCCAGACCTTTCAGGAGTGATAATAGGATACACCGCCATACCCAAAGGGTGGTAGAAGTTTGGAACTCTCTTCCGCAAACGGCAATTGATCCTGGGTCAATTGTTAATTTTAAATCTGAGATTGATTTCTGTTAACCAAAGAAATTGAAGAATGTGGGCCAAAGGCGGGTGGGTATATGGAGTTAGGTCGCAGATCAGCCATGATCTCACTGAATGGCAGAACAGGCTCGAGGGGCTGAATGGCCAACTCCCCTTCCTATATTCCTATGGGGCTCGGAATGGACTCAACCATCGTGTCACTCACAGTCGACGGTTCTGTCAACACTCACTGTCGATGCTCGCACATGAAAAAATGATCACTTAAATGAGGTATGGGAAGGCAGCCATCAGCTGTGGGTTAGAGCTAGAGCTAGATGTTTACCCTACACCGCCCACGTTACTGTCTCTAGTGAGCAGCAACTCAGCAGATGATCACTTGCAGTTCCTCGGGCCTGATTGCTATTTACTGCAATGTTTGAAATCAGCACAAACATCTCCCACAAAACACCCCCCCACCCCAACCCCCAGTTCCCCTCAGCAACACAGAATAAAAAGTCCTTCCAACAACAGCAACTTGCATTTGGGGAGGGCTAACAAGGCGAGGGAATACACTATAAATGGTAGGACACTGAGAAGTGTAGAGGAACAGAGGGATCTTGGAGTGAATGTCCACAGATCCCTGAAGGTAGCAGGACAGGTAGATAAGGTGGTTAAGAAGACATACGGGATACTTGCCTTTATTAACCGAGGCATAGAATATAAGAGCAGGGAGGGTTATGCTTGAACTGTATAAAACACTAGTTAGGCCATAGCTAGAGTACTGCGTGAATTCTGGTCACATTACAGGAAGGATGTGATTGCACTAGAGGGGGTACAGAGGAGATTTACGAGGATGTGGCCAGGACTGGAGAATTTTAGCTATGAGGAAAGATTGGATAGGCTGGGGTTGTTTTCTTTGGAACAGAGGAGGCTGAGGGGAGACTTAATTGAGGTGTATAAAATTATGAGGGGCCTAGATAGAGTGGATGGGAAGGACCTATTTCCCTTAGCAGAGGGGTCAATAACCAGGAGGCAAAGATTTAAAGTAATGGATAGAAGGATTAGAGGGGAGTTGAGGAGAATTTATTTCACTCAGAGGGTGGTGGGGTCTGGAACTCACTGCCTGAAAGGGTGGTAGAGGCAGAGACCCTCATCACATTTAAAAAGTACTTGGATATGTACTTGAAGTGCCGTAACCTACAGGGCTACGGACCAAGAGCTGGACAGTGGGATTAGGCTGGAGAGCTCTTTGTCGGCCGGCACAGACAAGATGGGCTGAATGGCCTCCTTCTGTGCTGTAAATTTCTATGATTCTATGATTTATACAGTCTCTTTAACATAGTAAAATGTCCCAAGGCACTTCACATGAGCGTTATCAAACAGAATTTGACACCGAGTCACATAAGGAGATATTCGGGCAGATGATCAATAGCTTGGTCAAAGAGGTAGGTTTTAAGGAGCATCTTAAAGGAGCAGAGAGAGGTAGAGAGGCGGAGAGGTTTAGGGAGGGAATTCCAGAGCTTAGGGCCTCGGCAGCTGAAGGCACGGCCGCCAATGGTGGAGCGATTAAAATAGGGGGGATGCTCAAGAGGCCGGAATTGGCGGAGTACCGAGATCTCGGTGGGTTAGAGGGCTGGAGGAGAGATAAGGAGGGGCGAGGCCATGAAAACAAGGATGAGAATTTTAAACAGAATTTTTAATCTAGTAAAACGTCCCAGGGCACTTCACAGGAACGATTATCAAACCAAATTTGAGACCGAGCCCCACAAGGAAATATTAGGACTGATGACCAAAAATTTGGTCAAGGAGGTAGGTTTTCCAAATAAATTAAGAGTGGCATAAGTTATAATAGAGGGCATGGATCCATTTTCGGGCATTATCTGCATCTTAATGCATCGTGGGACAGAGAATTTAGACCTTCCAGCCCCTCCGCCTTGTTAGTAGTTTGACAGCTTTGCCAACTCTTTTAAAATAGTTATCTTAATTATTTAGTTTACTGGTACATTTTGTATCAAACAAGAATAAATACGATTCTGGTATTCAAAGCAGCCTTTGAATCCCAAGCAAATTTTGTGCCTTTGACACTTGGCTGAGTCTTTCCCCACCTCATACAATCTTCCGCAGGCATCGGAGCCTCAGCACTATCTGGTACTTGCATACTTCTTCTTGTGAAATCACTTCGGAAGCTATTTGTGTGCCACACTGCCCTCCAGTGGTGCTTCTGACACTTCTGACAATAATCACACAGATAAGGACACTAACAACAACAACAATTTGCATTTACATAGCACCTTTAATGTCGTAAAACGTCCCAAGGCGCTTCACAGGAGCGTTAACAGCTGAAACTTGACGCCCAGCCACACAAGGAGATATTAGGACAGGTGAGCAAAAGCTCGGTCAAAGAGGTAGGTTTTAAGGAACGTCTTAAAGGAGGAGAGAGAGGTAGAGAGGCGGAGAGGCTTAGAGAGGTAATTCCAGAACTTAGGGCCCAGGCAGCTGAAGGCACGGCTGCCAAATCTGATATACTGTGATTCCCGCAACGACACAGCCTCTAATTAAGATTTTTGCGATGCCGCGTGTTACGTGCACCTGGCTCGGTCTGGGATTGCGAGTTGTACCAGTCAGATTAGGGAATATGTCAGACAGCAGGCAGAAAGGTCAGGAAAGGTTGAGCAAGAGACAAGAGAGATGCAAATGAGAGCTGAATAAACACAAAAAAGGACGATACGATGGGTAAGGAGAAAGGTTCTCGACAAAACGTGGTTCCGTTCTGTCGTTATCCATTAAAAGGAAACAGCGGGTCCGACATTAACACTTCATATATAGCAGGCGTGTTCGTGCCAACGCGATTCGTTGTACTGCACTTGTGCACTAACAATGACAATAAAGTTGATTATTATTATTATTATTATACGCGGTGGCCGGTAAATCCATCTGAATGATCCAAGGGATGGTAGAAGAGGTTTGACCTGATCTCACGCTGATCAAACCTGCCTGAAGTCTCCATCGGCTGTGAGCACAGTTAACTACAGGAGGCAGTGGAGACACCAGGCAGCTTCAATCAGTTGATGCATTTAACGTGAGACCAGGTCCACCTCTGCTCCAGTGTCTTGGTTCTACTTATGTCTCTGTAGTTCTAACACCAGCCTGTTTTATCATAGAATCAGACAGCACAAAAGGAGGCCATTCGGCCCATCGTGTCTGTGCCAGCTCTTTGAAAAAGCTACCATTTATTCCCTTTTTCCTGCTCTTTCCCCATAGCCCTGCAAATTTCCCCTTTTCAGGTATTTATCCAATTTCCCTTTTGAAAGTTACAATTGAATCTGCTGCCGCCGCCCTTTCAGACAGCACGTTCCAGATCACAACAACTCGCTGCGTAAAATATTTCTCTTCATCTCCCCCCTGGATTTTTCTGCCAACTATCTTCAATCTGTGTCCTTTGGTTACCCGACCCTCATGCCAGTGAAACAGTTTCTCCTTATTTACTCTATCAAAACCCCTGTGCCAGCTCTCCGAGAGAGCTATCCACTGAAGACCACGTTTCTGCACTTCCTCCACATCCTTCAGTTTTTAGTTAACTTTTAGGTCAAGTTGATTACTGAGAGGGCGGTGGGGGGGTCTAGAACTCACTGCCTGAAAGGGTGGTAGAGGCAGAGACCCTCATCACATTTAAAAAGTACTTGGATATGCACTTGAAGTGCCGTAACCTACAGGGCTACGGACCAAGAGCTGGAAAGTGGGATTAGGCTGAATAGCTCTTTTTTGACCAGCACAGACACAATGGGCCGAATGGCCTCCTTCTGTGCTGTAAATTTCTATGATTCTACGATCATTTAATCTCACACAAAGATGTAAAAACAAGGGTTTTGTTAGAATATATTTTCCTTGTCTTTACAGTGGGAACTAGATGTTTCGGAGCATTATCTTGGATCTTCATTGACTTCGGTACATTAGATTTTTATTATATATATAAAAAATGTGATTAGAAAAAGAAATGCTCCCATTAGCAGATTGACAGAGCATCAGGAGATAGCTGTGTCAGCCAGGATGTCTTCTGTTCCATCACTGAAGGTCAGGGGTTGATGATCCCAAGTATATCCGAAGGTCTGCAATAGTGGACTTGATGATCTTTGCAGGAATGGTTTCCATGTTCAGCCGCTGATAGGCAGCATATCGATGGCACCCTCCGAATGAATAGAAATAGTCCCCACCTTGATGGCCCTTGATCCAGAGGACGTCTATTGGAGGCACATCATGCAGTTCATCTGCACTCTGCGGAAGAAAGAGGTTGTTGCAGTATTTGTTTTCAGCAGAGAACAGAAAGTAACATCAATCAGCCTTAGTGCAGGGAACCATCCCCAACGTGGAAGTGGCTGACACTTTGGAGTAAAGAGACGCAAGTGTACTGGTCTATTTTGACGCATCTCGCTCTCAATCATAAGCACGGCTTCAGGAAGTAGCAGACCAGTTGCAGAGGGATTTGGACTGTCGCGCGGGGGGGAACTGGGCCGCAAAAAATGGGTCATGTCGTTTAATGCAGAAAAATACCGAGTTATCGAGCTGGAGAGGAGAAACAATGAGTGGGAGTACAAACTGAATGGGACTAGTCTACCGGAAATGACAAAGAACAGGAATCTGGAGACGTTAGTGGAAAACACCTCTAAACGGTCAGCACAATGGGCAGTGGTAGTGAAAAAACCATGTAGATTCTTAAGATGTATAGCTTAGGGGATACAGCACAAATCCAGGAAGTTGATAGCTAGCTTGTACAAAGCACTGACCCACCCCACCTTGAGTATTGTTTACAGTTCTGGGCACCATACCACAGGGGGGATATCCTGACCTTGGAGGGAACACAAAGGAGGGCAACCAAAGTTAACAAATGGGATTGGACACCTGAGCTATGAAGAAAGACTAGGGATGTTTACATTGGAATAAGACAACTTCGAGAGGACCTTAGTGAGGTATTTGAGGCCTTGAACATAGGAATAACTGGATCCAAGAATGTAGTTCAGCTATAACAAAAGCTCTAGGACAGGATTCGAACATAAGAGGAAAAGATAAATATACATATTAACATATAACTTCTTCACACAGAGCATGGTAAACAGATGGAATAGCCTACCAAGTGGGGCAGAGGTCATTATAAATTTTAAGAGGGTGAAGGATACATTTTTTGCAGACAGGGCCATTGAAGAGTATCTGAGGTGCAATGGATTAAGATGTCTGTGACCTTTGGCACCAGCCCAATGGATAGTGATGGCCAAAGAGGTAGACTTTAAGGAGCATTGTAAAGGAAGAGAGGTAGAGAGGCGGAGAGCAATGTTCCCTTTAAGCTGTGTGGCAGCGTGGCCCCCCCAAAAAAATTGGATGGGGACATTGGTGGAGAGGTTTAAGGAGGGACCTCCAGAGCTTTGGGCCAAGGCAGCTGAAAGCAGGAACGTGGAGCGATTAAAATCGGGGATGCGGAAGATGCCAGAATTAGAGGAGCGCAGAGATCTCGAAAGCTAGTAGGGCTGGAGGAGGTTACAGAGATAGGGAGGGGACGAGGCCATGGATGGAGGGATTTGAAAACAAGGATGCGGATTTTAAAATTGAGGTGTCGTCGGACCGGCAGCCAATGTGGGTCAGCGAGCACAGAGGTGACGGGTGAGCGAGACTTGGTGTGAGTTAAGATACGGGCAGCAGAGTTTTGGATGAGCTGAAGATTATGGAGGGTGGAAGGTGGGAGGCCGGCCAGGAGTGAGTTGGAATAGTCAAGTCTAGAGGTAACAAAGGCATGGAGGAGGGTTTCAGCAACAGATGAGCTGAGGCAAGGGCGGAGACGGGCGAAGTTATGAAAGTAGAAGTAGACAGTCTTAGTGATGGAGCGGATATGTGGTTGGAAGCTCATCTCGGGGTCAAACACAACACCAAGGTTGCGAGCGGGCCTGCTAGTACCATGGAAATCTTTTCCATCCAGCCAAGAGGGCAGACGGGGCCTTGGTTTAACGCCTCATCTGAAAGAAGGCACCTCTGACAGTGCAGCACTCCCTCAGCACTGCACTGGAGTGTCAGCCGACATCATGGGGGGAAAAATTGGGTGTCACCCCTTTTGGGGCGCTAATGTCGCCAGGTTTAGCGCCCCGAAAAAATTAGCGCCCCTCCGCCTGACATTCAGTGGTAGCGCCCCAAGCAGGAGGCGGGGCACTACTGGAAGCGCTCCCCCTCCTCCTTGGGGCGCTACAATTGAGGATTGTGGTGTTACGTGCAACAGCGCCACGTAGTGCCGCGTCATTGCAGGCCTTCCTCCCCTGATTAAAGGGGAGGGGCCTAGCGTTGCGCGCACCGGGGCCCTATCGGACCACCGGGGAGCGGGGTGCAGTGAAAACAGCCCGGCACTCCTCTGAGCGATCATGGCCGGCACCCAGAGGATAAAAGGGGATGGGGTCAGATGCTGGCAGTCGGCCCAAAAGAATGGCCGCCTGACACCTGCCCCTTTTACTAGCGCCGCCGCCGCTACAAAAATGCCCCACCCTGACCCTGTCGGACATATCGTCCGGCGATAGGTCAGGGAGGCGCAACCGAAGCTTTCGGCTGGGGAGCGAGCGGGGCACTACCGGCTACCGCCGCCGCTAACCTCGCGCGAATTTTGCGGCAGGCTTTAGCGGCGCCGTGCCCAGGCGCTAGTTGATTTGCGCCCCGTTAGCGCCCTCTTAGGGAGGCGCACATCCACCGAATTTTGCCCTACAGTTCATTATATAAATCAAAAGTTGTTTTTTTTCTCTTTGGGTGCAATCTTCCATTCTCTGGGCTGGATCAACTCTACATGGAGTTGAAGTTCTTACTGAGCTGCTCCAACGCTTCCCTGAACCGGAAGATATCGAAAGTAGGAAGTGGCAACTCTGTCAATATCACAGCTGAGCCATTCAATAAACACAAAAACCACAAATTTGAGGCTGGGATTCAGTGAGTACAAACCCATCCCACCCCACTATATTCCCATCAATAGCACCCAGCAGCTTTTGAAAAAAATGCTTCATTGATTTTTTTTAAAATTCCCATTTCAAATAATATAATTTTAAATGACAGGCGTTCTTGGGGAACTCCAGTCAAACCCACGCTCAGTAAAACATGCCACTCGCTAGGAATGTACTTTTTCCTCGTTTTCATTCACTGGTATTTACCCCACTCATTCAGGGAGAGTTGGTCACTTGAATACCCCAGGTAATGTTTTATACCTTGATGCTCGCCATTAAACTCCTCACTTTATCTTCGTCCAGCAGGGGCGGGAAGGGTCTGATGATGATTCTCATGGGCACATTGTGAGTCTCGGGGATGCTCTGGGAGTGGATGCTCTGTGTGTCTCTTGCTGGCTCGCCCCTCACATCGCAGGTCTGTGAATCGCCGGGACGCTGCATCCTTCTCCCCTGGGATGTTGCAAAGTGCCGGTAAACTTACGAAGTAGCTTTAGGTTTGGTGTTGCGCTCACCAGGCGCCGATACAAAAGTATCGTTTCCAGTTGATACAGACCGGAGACTGGCTCATTCCCAACCCCGGGGAGGCACCCGGAGAACCCGCTTCACACACACTGAATGTGGACATCTTTCCATCCAGATTCAGGTCAGGATACACCGAGATCTTGAATTTTCAACACTGAATTTTTTTTAAAGTTAAAAATTAAGTTCAAAATGAGTGAATCTAATTACAAAACAAATATTGCACCCCCCTTTAAATGTACTGTAGTCGTCATCATGAATAAGGGAAGTTGCAAGGTTAGTTTCATCATTTTGGTTCAGGGTGAGTCACCAGCGTGACTAACCAGAACTGCACCACTTGTATTTAAATATAATGGATCGGAATTTGCGCTGTGACCCCTCCCCCGCCCACAGAGCCGGCAATCAGTGAGATCTCTCAAATCAGGGAAACTGGCGAAAACTTCGGCTCTTCCGCAGTACTTACGCTGTTAAATACCCCACTAAAAGTTATCCCCAAAGGGATTATGTGTACCTGGGGTTTTAACAGCGTGTTGACTGCTAAACAAAGGTTATGGCTCTGAAAAAATAATTTAAATTTTGTGCAGTGTCAAATTTATCCATTTTAATAAAAATTAAATTTTTTAAGAAATTAAAAAAAAAAGTAATCTTTTTTAAACGTTTTTTCATCTGTATTTCAGGTTTGCATTTCCCCCATGTGAGCTTTGCATTAGCTCTGACATTTTAAAAGAGTTAGAATTTTAGGAATAACAACAGAAAACGCTGGAAAAACTCAGCAGGCCAGGGCAGCATCGGTGGAGAGAGAAACAGAGTTAACGTTTCAGGTCGAAGACCCTTCGTCAGAACTGGAAACAAGCAGGAAATGAAATAGATTTTAAAGCAAGTTTAGCGGCTGGGAAAAGGGGGAGGGGATGAAAGAACAAAAGGGAAGGTCAGTGATAGGATAGAAAGCAGGAGAGATTGAGAGACATTGAGAGATATTCAAGGCGAGAGGAGATGGTAATGGGACAGGTTCAGGAACAAAGGATGGCTCTAGATGAAGTGTGAATTGCACTGGCAGAGTGAAGGACAGCTGCCATGTGGGAGGGAAGAAAAAGGCCAAACAAAAGTGTGGATAAAAAAAATGTATAATAGCAGATTGGGTGACCGCTTTGCAGAACACCTCCGTTCAGTCCGTAAGGGTGACCCCGAGCTTCCAGTCGCCTGTCATTTTAATTCACCGCTCCATTCCCACTCGGACCTCACCGTCCTTGGCCTCTTGCATTGTTCCACGGAAGCTCAACGTAAACTCGAGGAACAGCACCTCATCTTCTGATTAGGCACTCTGCAGCCTTCCAGACAACAATTTCAGATCAAAACCTCGGCCCCTATTACATTTTTACTTATATTTTTTATCCACCCCTTTGTTTTGGTTTTGCCCCCCCCTCCCCCTTTTTCTCTCTCCCACATGGCAGCTGTCTCCCATTCTGCCAGCGCATTTCACACCTAATCTAGAGCCGTCTTTTGTCTCCACTAGTCCCACCACCATCTCGTCTGGTTTTGAATACCTCTTAATGTCTCTTCACTTCTTTTGTTCTCTCCCAGCCCTGCCTTTCGATCTATTTCATTGCCTTTCCAGTTTTGAAAAAGGGTTAGACCAAAATGTCGACTCTACTTTCTCTCCACGGATGTTGCCTGGCCTGCTGAGTTTTTCCAGCATTTTCTGTTGTTATTTTTTAAAAATGTATATATGTGAAAAGAATTTTAGGAGCTTACTCACTTCCTGGTTCACTGTCTGTGTGAATTCTGCATTTTGATTGGCTGCTTAGACAAGCTTGTTGATGTCACAGCAGCTCGCGCTAGGGGATTCCCACTATATTACGTTGATTTGAATTACGCGTCAGACATCCCGAACTTCTCGACACAGAGATCGCAAGATCTTTGTGCGAAGCTTACTTCGGGGCCCGCGCCAAACGTTTTTGCTTCGCCACTGACCGCAAATTCCGGGCCTATATAAAAGGCCTTCTGGGATAGTGACTTTAAAGGTGAGTAAGACCACAGTCAGCATTACCGCAATAAGTTTCCGCTAGGGGGCGCAATGGAGGAAATGTGCCCGAAGTTTCGGTGCAAACTCATTTGCCTAAGCCCGAGCGTTAAATCTCCCAATAATCAGCTCAACCGAGCAGCGTAATCGATTATTGACTGGAACACGGCCAATGGGGGCCTCAAGATTATTGAATTAAACCTAGTTAAAGAGAAAAGGTGTTCACCTAATCGCTGCAGCTGAACAAACAGACCAATCAGTGGTTTCAGTTGACCGCTGGCCACAGGTCCTGTGTACCAAGGACAGATAAAGTGACTGAATTTGAAGTCATTTAAACTGAATTTGAAGATAGTTGCCGCATCAGTGTGAGAAACAGTCCCGAGTGAGGCTTTAATTGACTGCTGGCCGCTGTAGCTGCAGGTCATTAATGATGGATTAATACGAGCATGGGTGCCTGTGCACCCGAAATTCTGGGTACAATGTGATTAACAACCCCAAAGTGGATAACTTCACATTTCTCCACATTATATTCCATTTAACATTTTCTTGCCCACTCACTTAGCCTGTCTATATCCCCTTGAAGCTTCTTTGCATCCTCCTCACAACTTACATTCCCACCCAGCTTTGTATCATCAGCAAACTTGGATATATTACATTTGGTCACCTCATCCAAATCATTGATGTAGATTGTGAATAGCTGAGGCCCAAGCACTGATCCTTGCGGTACCCCACTAGTTACAGCCTGCCAACCCGAAAATGACCTGTTTATTCCTACTCTCTGTTTTCTGTCCATTAACCAATCCTCAATCCATGCGAGTATATTACCCCCAATCCCATGAGCTCTAATTTTGTTTAATAACCTCTTGTGTGGCACCTTATCGAATGCCTTCTGAAAATCCAAATACACCACATCCACTGGTTCCCCCTTAACTATTCTGCTAGTTACAACCTCAAAAAACTCTAACAGATTTGTCAAACATGAATTCCCTTTCATAAATCCTTGTTGACTCTGCCCAATCCTATTATTATTTTCCAGTCCTATTATTATTTTCTAAGTGCTCTGTTACCACGTCCTTAATAATAGGTTCTAGCATTTTCCCTACTACTGATGTCAGACTAACTGGTCTGTAGTTCCCCGTTTTCTCCCTCCCTCCTTTCTTAAATAGTGGGGTTACATTTGCTACCTTCCAATCCGCGGGAATCGTTCTAGAATTTTTAGAATTTTGGAAGATGACAACCATTGCATCCACTATCTCTATAGCCAACTCTTTTAAAACCCTAGGATGTAGGCCATCAGGTCCAGGAGATTTATCGGCTTTCAGTTCCATTAATTTCTCCAGTACTAGTTTTTTACTAATACTAATTTCTTTCAGTTCCTCATTCGCGCTAGACCTTTGGATGTCCACTATTTCCGGGACGTTTTTTACGTCTTTTTCTGTGAAGACAGACACAAAGTATTTGTTTAATTTCTCTGCCATTTCCTTATTCCCCATTATAATTTCTTCTGTCTCAGCCTGTAAGGGACCCATGTTTACTCTCACTAATCTTTTCCTTTTTATTTACCTATAGAAGCTTTAATAGTCTGTTTTTATGTTTCTCGCTAGTTTACTCTCATATTCTATTTTCCCTTTCTTTATCAATTTCTTGGTCCTCCTTTGCTGAATTCTAAAATCCTCCCAATCTTCAGGCGTACTACTCTTTTTGGCAAAATTATAAGCCTCTTCCTTTAATCTAATACTATCTTTCATTTCACTTACTAGCCACGGTTGGACCATTTTTCCCTTGGTGTTTTTATTCCTTAAGGGAATGTATATTCGTTGCAAATTCTGATTTTTTTTTTAAATGTTTGCCATTGATTGTCTGCTGTCATATCTTTTAATCTAGTTTTCCAACCTACCTTCGCCAACTCGCCTCTTATACCTACGCAGTTTGCTTTGTTTAGGTTTAGGACCCTAGTTTCAGATTTAACTAAATCACTCTCAAACTCAACATAAAATTCTACCATATTATGATCACTTCCCCCAGAGGCTCCTTTACTACAAGGTTATTAATTAACCCTGTCTCATTGCACAGTACTAGATCTAAAATAGCCAATTCCCTCGTAGGTTCCTTGACATACTGCTCTAGAAAACTATCTTGAATGCATTCCATGAACCCTTCCTCTGCACTATTTCTGCAAATTTGGTTTGCCCAGTCTATATGAAAGTTAAAGTCCCCCATGATTACTGTATTACCCTTGTTACATGCGTCTCTAATTTCCTGATTTATACTCTGCCTGACACTATAACCACTGTTCGGGGGCGTATAGACTATTCCCACTAGTGTTTTCTGCCTCTTGCTGTTTCTTAGCTCCACCTACATTTTGTTTTTCTGAGCCAAGATCTTTTCTCTCTACTGTCTTTATTCCCTCCTTTATTATCGGGGCTACCCCTCCTCCTTTTCCATTCTGCCTGTCTCTTCTAAAAGTCAAATATCCTGGAATATTTAGTTTCCAACCTTGGTCACTCTGCAACCACGTCTGTGTAATGGCTATTAAATCAAACCCATTTATTTCTATCTGCGCTATTAATTCATCTATTTTGTTGCGAATGCTTCGCGCATTCAGATATAGTGCCTTTAGCTTTAACGTTTTTCTATTTTTCCCTGATGTCCCTTTAGTCACTATTGCCCTTCCTGACCCACTCTGCTTATCTTCACCCAGATCACTACTATGCACTAAAGCCTTGACATTTCTCTTACTGCTTCTGAATTTACCCTTTCCTGAATCCTCCCACCTCCCCTTCATTAGTTTAAAGCCCTATCTACCGCCCTAGTTATTCGATTTGCCAGGACACTGGTCCCAGACTGTCCTCACGGAACAGCTCTCTCTTTCCCCAGTACTGGTGCCAGTGCCCCATGAATTAAAACTCCTGCCTCCCACACCACTCTTTGATCCACACATTTAACCTTCTAATCAGTTTGTCCCTATGCCAATGTGCGCGTGGCTCAGGTAACAATCCAGAGATTATTACCTGTGAGGTCTGCGTTTTAATTTCGACCCTAGCTCCTCAAATTCTCTCAGCAGAACCTCATTCCTAGTTCTACCTATGTTGTTGCTTCCTACATGGACCACGACAACTGGATCCTCCCACTCCAAATTCTTCTCTCGCTGCGCGGAGACATCCTTTACCCTGCACCGGGCAGGCAACACAACCTTTGGAACTCCTGGTCGTGGCTGCAGAGAACAGTATCTATCCCTCTGACTATACTGTCCTCTACCACTACCACATTCCTTTACACTCCCCCCACTTGAATGGCCTCCTGCACCATGGTGCCATGGTCAGCTTGCTCATCCACCCTACAGTCCTTGTTCTCATCCCCACAGGTAGCAAGTATCTCATACCTGTTGGTCAAAGCCAAGGGCCGAGGCTCCTCCATCACTACATCCTGGGTCCCCATACCTTCATGACTCATGGTCACACCCTCCTATCCCTGACCATTGATGAACTCTAAAGTACTACTTAACCTAAGGGGTGTGACTGCCTCCTGGAACAAAGTGTCCAGCTAACTCTCCCCCTCCCTGATGCCCCACAGTGTCTGCACCTCGTACTCCAGCCGAAGTTCCTTGAGCTGCAGACACATACCGCAGATGTGGTTGTTCAGGATCTCGCTGGTCTCCATAAACTCCCACACGCTGCAGTTATGGCACACCACCTGCACTGCCATGTCTATGTAACCTTCTTTATTTATTTGATTAGTTCATCAATTATTTTTAATCAATTATTTTAATTTTATTACTTAATTGGTTTATCTAGTTTTAGTTACTAATTTAATATAGTAAAGTTATAGCAATTTACAGTTTCTTAGCCAGCTTAGAGACTAAAGTAAAACTGTAGTACTCACCAACCAATCATCTACCTGCTGTCCTGTGATGTCACTCCTCGATTCTTTTCTCTCTCTCCTCCGCTCTTTATTCCCCGGCTCCGCTCTGTCCCCGACCAGGTCCGCTCTCTCCACTGCTCTCGGTGAGTTGGGCCTCTCTCTCCTCCGCTCTTTATTCCCCAGTCTCTGCTCTGTCCCTGACCAGGTCCGCTCTCTCCGCTGCTCTCAGTGAGTTTGGGCCTCTCTCTCCTCCGCTCTTTATTCCCCAGTCTCTGCTCTGTCCCCGACCAGGTCCGCTCTCTCCGCTGCTCTCGGTGAGTTTGGGCCTCTCTCTCCTCCGCTCTTTATTCCCCGGCTCCGCTCTGTCCCCGACCAGGTCCGCTCTCTCCACTGCTCTCGGTGAGTTGGGCCTCTCTCTCCTCCGCTCTTTATTCCCCAGTCTCTGCTCTGTCCCCGACCAGGTCCGCTCTCTCCACTGCTCTCGGTGAGTTGGGCCTCTCTCTCCTCCGCTCTTTATTCCCCGGCTCCGCTCTGTCCCCGACCAGGTCCGCTCTCTCCACTGCTCTCGGTGAGTTGGGCCTCTCTCTCCTCCGCTCTTTATTCCCCGGCTCCGCTCTGTCCCCGACCAGGTCCGCTCTCTCCACTGCTCTCGGTGAGTTGGGCCTCTCTCTCCTCCGCTCTTTATTCCCCAGTCTCTGCTCTGTCCTTGACCAGGTCCGCTCTCTCCACTGCTCTCGGTGAGTTGGGCCTCTCTCTCCTCCGTTCTTTATTCCCCGGCTCCGCTCTGTCCCCGACCAGGTCCGCTCTCTCCACTGCTCTCGGTGAGTTGGGCCTCTCTCTCCTCCGCTCTTTATTCCCCAGTCTCTGCTCTGTCCCTGACCAGGTCCACTCTCTCCGCTGCTCTCGGTGAGTTGGGCCTCTCTCTCCTCCGCTCTTTATTCCCCAGTCTCTGCTCTGTCCCTGACCAGGTCCGCTCTCTCCGCTGCTCTCAGTGAGTTTGGGCCTCTCTCTCCTCCGCTCTTTATTCCCCAGTCTCTGCTCTGTCCCCGACCAGGTCCGCTCTCTCCACTGCTCTCGGTGAGTTGGGCCTCTCTCTCCTCCGCTCTTTATTCCCCAGTCTCTGCTCTGTCCCTGACCAGGTCCGCTCTCTCCGCTGCTCTCAGTGAGTTTGGGCCTCCCTCTCATCCGCTCTTTATTGCCCCGGTGCTCCGCTCCTCCCCGACCAGGTCCGCTCTCTCCACTGCTCTCGGTAACCACTGTAAAAGATCGTGGAAACTCGAGTCTATGGGCGTAAGGTGCTTACGTTTTAAATTCTGCTATCTTTTTTTCCGCTATTTCAGTCAATTGCACCCAGGTTGTGCTGATATCTGGGCTGAAAACATGGAAATTCCAGGCCACTGTGCATTTTCTTCCCTCCAATTTTTTTAATTCATTCATGTGATGTGGGCGTCGCTGGCAAGGCCAGCATTTATTGCCCATCCCTAATTGCCACTTGAGAAGGTGGTGGTGAGCCGCCTTCTTGAACCGCTGCAGTCCGTGTGGTGAAGGTGCTCCCACAGTGCTGTTAGGGAGGGAGTTCCAGGATTTTGACCCAGCGACGATGAGGGAACGGTGATATATTCTCAAGTCAGGATGGTGTGTGAATTGGAGGGGAACTGGGAGGTGGTGGTATTCCCGTGCGCCTGCTGCCCTTGTCCTCCTAGGTGGAAGAGGTTGCGGGTTTGGGAGGTGCTGCCGAAGAAGCCTTGGCGAGTTGCTGCAGTGCATCTTGTAGATGGTACACACTGCAGCCACGGTGCGCCGGTGGTGGAGGGAGTGAATGTTTAAAGTGGTGGGTGTTCTGAAAATTATCTTCACCCAGATCTGATTTCCAAAAGAAAAGTTTGTTCAATCAGAAATTCAGTATATGTCTTTGAAACTGCAAAATATTTTTATATAGTTGACAACAAGGCTGGCTATTCACAGAGTAAGCCAACTTTGCTGTTTGTAAACCTGCTCTGTGTTCAGAGCTGTTACAAAGCTGAGGAGAAAGAGGAAATCAGCTGCATTGTGTGAATCTTAGTCTGTCAAGTGTGTTGGCTGTGTACAGTGATGCCACAATTCCTGGCCAGAATGGAGAAGATTGGGTAATTCCCCCGTCAATCACACCCGGAGCCCGCACTGCTGTAAGTGACTGGGATTGACTTTGCGCGCACAATTTATATGTAACTCTCCTGCACTCACTGCATGTTGCTGGAGAAATCGCCAGACTCTTATTTAGAGAAGTTGCTGCAGTTCCCAGTTCACAGATACTCTTTTTAATTGGACTCTGTAAATTGTCTTTGTTTGCTTTGCTGTTTGCAGTGAAATCACCCGCTTTGTCGTGAGTCCTGCCTTAAGTTCCGCCCACCTCCAACTCATTGGCTGACTCAGTGCAAAAGAAAAGAAAGACTTGCATTTCTGTAGCGCCTTTCACGACCACCGGACGTCTCAAAGCGCTTTACAACCAATGAAGTACTTTTTGAAGTGTAGTCACTGTTGTAATGTGGGAAACGCGGCAGCCAATTTGCAGACAGCAAGCTCCCACAAACAGCAATGTGATAATGACCAGATAATCTGTTTTTAGCGATGTTGTTGAGGGATAAATATTGTCCAGGACACCGGGGAGAACTCCCCTGCTGTTCTTCAAAATAGTGGCCATGGGATCTTTTAAATCCACCTGAGAGAGCAGACGGGACCTTGGTTTAACGTCTCACCCGAAAGACGGCACCTCCGACAGTGCAGCACTCCCTCAGCACTGTAATGGAGTGTCAGCCTAGATTTTTGTGCTCAAGTCCCTGGAGTGGAGGGAGCGAGAGTGCTGCCCACTGAGCCACGGCTGACACTGCCACAGATGAGCCTTAAGGAAGAAATTTACATATAATTAAAAAATTTGGTGGAAAATTCAAGTAGGAGTAATGAAGTAACCAAATTACGATTATACTTTAGGTTTGTAGGTTAGGATATGTATAATGTAGCACCAATGTACAAGGTGGAGATAATGAGTTAATCCATACCCTGAGTTAAACGATATATGGGTCTGCTGTATACAGGTACACTATCCCTTATCCGAAAGCCTTGGGACCAGCTGAGTTTCGGTTTTCGGAATTTTTCGGATTTCAGAAGGTATTATTATAAGACTGGGAAATTTGTATTTAATATAAATTTTAAAAGTTCAGGCTACCTCTTGCGACTGTTCCGTGTCTCATTCCCCTTCCTGCTTCTCTGGAAAGCCGGATATCGGCTGACTCCTACTAAGCTGGCCCGCAAATCAGGTCGGGGGTCGGGTGGGGGGGGGAGAAAAGAATATCGGACGGGCCGCGGTTCAGGTTCGTCGGGGGGGGGTCGGGTGGGGGTCGGGGGGAGAAAAGAATATCGGACGGGCCGCGGTTCGGGTCAGGTCGGGGAGAAATGAATATCGGACGGGTCGGGTCGGGAGAAAAGAACATCGGATGGGCCGCGGTTCGGGTTGGGTTGGGGGGGGGGGTGGTGGAGAAAAGAATATTGGACGGGCCGCTGCAGCTATCGGACGGGCCGCTGTATTGTTGGGTTCACACTGCCCGGCTCGGCCTGCAATCTCCTACCCAGGAGGGAACTCTGTGACCCTCTGCCCTGCTCAGCGTAAGTCGTGTGCCACTCTGGTCATGTCGTGCGCACGACTTACGCTGAACGAAAAAACTTTCGGTTTTTGGAGGTTTTCGGAAGTTCGGATAAAGGATAGTCTACCTGTATTGCATTTACCCAGCTAAGCTTTAAAAACACGATTAAGTGACTTCGAATGCTGAGAAATTAAACTGCAGAGCAACTCATGGGAAGATTAGGGAGGATGTCTGTTCGGCCAGGCGAGGCAACACATACGAGATAACACACCTAAGAATTTGTTTGTTGTAAACTCACAACAAGTAAGAAGATAGAATTGGAAGCAGGAGAAAGTGAAAGGGAGCAAGGAACACCAGGTGCCGTGGCAACCCGTTGGCCTAGCAAGTGTCGCTGCCAACATGTTGTACTGTGGATTGTTGGGAATCTTGTGACTCCTCAGCTTGATTCCGGATCCCCAGTGGTTTACAAGTGAGAGTGTTAGTAACAGAAAGAGTGTTGGGGGGGGGGGAGGGGGGGGGCGAAATGTGGGGGGCCAGAGAGCAAAGCACCCCTGGGGCAGTTGCCGCACACCTTTTCAGCAGCAGCGTTAGCAGACCCCCGAGGGATAAGTTACCCGTCTCCCCTCACCAGTCCAGCTCGGACTGCTGCTGGGAGACTTAAAAGGAAATAGGAAGGAGAAAGGCCTCAATTAAAATGGGATGGGGGGGGGGGATGAAAATAATACACAAATAGCATAATGTGCTCATGAGACAGTGGAAAATGAGCGAGAGAAATAAAATGGATAAGGAAACGGGAAAAGGCAAACAATAAGAGATGTCATCTGGAGCCTGAGGTTAAATTACTGCACTGCCAATTCCGCTGATAAGGTTTAGCTGGCAAGCAGAAGCATGGTGGTTCCAGGTTAATCCCTTGTCTGATTTCAGCCAATTGGCATCCTTGCCTCTGGCTTATTGATGGGGAGAAAAATCAGCTCCAACTGCGGTTCATTATCCGGTGACTCATATTGATGAACAGATGTGTGTGGAAGTTGCGGGGGAGGGCAGGCTCACACTTGGTTAGGCTGCCCTCCACAGTGGAATAGCCCACTGAAACTCACTGTCAAGACTCACGTGAAAATGCTCACTTGCATGCGATGCAATGCCCTTGAAACTGCTCCCTCTACTATGAGCTAGCACTTTCAGGAGATGAAGGGGAGAGAATATTGGAGGGCCGGTGAAATGAATGTCCTGCATTCTCTTAGAACCATAGATTCATAAAGCGCAGACTCATTCGGCCCATTGTGTTGGTACCGGCTCATTGAAAGAGCTCTCCAATTAGCCCCACTCCCCCTGCTCTTTCCCCATAGCCCTGCAAATTCTTCCATTTCAAGTATTTATCCAACTCCCTTTTTGAAAGTTACTGTTGTACCTGCTTCCACCGCCCTTTCAGGCAGTGCATTCCAGATCACAACAACTCGCTGTGTAAAAAAAACTCTCATCTCCAATGTTCCCTGTAATTTTGTTAGGTGCCGCACGGCCCCTTTAAGGGGCTGCGCAAGCCATTCAAAGTAACGCGCATGTGCAGATTTTGTATCAAAAAGCTGTCAAGCCGGCTGCACGGGGTCCCTGGAGTGCGGCGCAGGGTCCCTGGAGCACTGCGCAGAGTCCCTGGAGCGCTGCGCGGGGTCCCTGGAGCACTGCGCGGGGTCCCTGGGGCGCTGTGCGGGGTCCCTGGGGCACTACGCGGGGTCCCTGGAGTGCTGCACAGGGTCCCTGGGGCACTGCGCGGGGTCCCTGGAGCGCGGGGACCCTGGGGCGCTGCGCGGGGTCCCTGGAGCGCAGGGTCTCTGGGGAGCTGCGCGGGGTCCCTGGAGCACTGCGCGGGGTCCCTG
This sequence comes from Somniosus microcephalus, assembly GCF_052327205.1. Lineage (NCBI taxonomy): Eukaryota > Metazoa > Chordata > Chondrichthyes > Squaliformes > Somniosidae > Somniosus > Somniosus microcephalus. The sequence goes on along the minus strand of NC_140999.1, from coordinate 185,662,168 downwards.
GACCGCTGCGCGGGGTCCCTGGAGCGCTGCGCGGGGTCCCTGGTGCGCTGCGCGGCCCCACAGCTTACAGGGGACATTGATCAACTCCCCTCTGGTTCTTCTTGTCAGGCGATTTTTTTAAACGGGCATCCTTGTCATCCAGTTGCAGTGAAACGTTGCCACTGGCAGTTCTGTGGAAGCCTCAATGAACCCAGCTCCAGTTGAATAAAAGTAAAAGTGGATAGGGAGGAACTGTGTCCCTTGACAGGGGGGTCAACAACCAGGGGGCATAGATTTAAAGTAAAAGGTAGAAGGTTTAGAGGCGATTTGAGGGGAAATTTCTTCACCCAGAGGGTGGTGGGGGTCTGGAACTCACTGCCTGAAAGGCTGGTAGAGGCAGAAACCCTCATCACATTTAAAAAGAACTTGGATGTGCTCTTGAAGTGCCGTAACCTGTGGGGCTACGGACCAAGAGCTGGCAGGTGGGATTAGGCTGGATCGCTCTTTGTCGACCGGTGCAGACACGATGGGCCGAATGGCCTCCTTTCGTGCTGTAAATTTCTATGATTCTACGGGGGAGAAATTCAGTATAGTCCTGTTCGGGGCGCAATTATCGTCCGGGCGCAAAATTTAACGCCTGGCGCTAATTATCCCCTCCAACTGCAAACTTGGCTTCTATTGCCCCTGGAGGTGATTGGAGCGCTAAATCAGGCGCTACACACCTGTCTTAAGGCGCTAACGCCGAGGAGTGAGGCGCTACCTCAGAGCGCTGGCGAAGCTCATGTGATGTCAGTCAGCAATGGAACACAGACACACTGGCGCCGGCCAGTTCTTAAAGGGGAGGGTCGATCTTGTTCTCCATCCACACCCTGCTCATTGCAGCCTTGAGTCTCAGCCTGGAGAGACCTGGACATCAAATCTGCTGGAAAGGACAATGGAGAGACCCAGGGAAAGAGCTCAGAGTGCAGCCCCCACAGTCTCTTCTAAATCGATGCAAGGAAGGTCAAATCAAAATGAAACTGCAAAGTGCTGCTCAGTACCCAAAACTCCTTCACACAGCGTTGAATCTCTCCAGAAGTCTCTCTCTCTCTCAGAATACGTGGTGCAAAAATGTCACCAACAAAAAAAGTCAGGAAGCGGTTGCCTTTAAATAGCGCTCCCCCCGTCCCTTACTGACTGCAAAACGCTCCCCTCAACCTGTCGTTGCTAGCGGCAGGCGGTAAGGCAGGGGGCGCCACTCAATATCTGGACCGGGGCGCTACCGGGGCGTTGCACGCTCGACTGACGTCACGATCTGCGGGCGCAGGAGATCGTGGCGGTAGTGTTTAGCGCCGCCGCAAAAAGTCTGGTCAATTTCGCAAGCGGCGCAAACATCACCGCGCCCGGGCGCTAGTTGCTTTGCGCCCCATTAGCGCCCTCTTTAATGGGAGGCGCAAAGCAACCGAATTTTCCCCCCCATGATTCTATGAATTATTCCAGCCAAACCATCCTACTCCCATGCAATTATGTGAGAGAGAGAGAGAGAGAGAGAGAGGAGAAACTTACTTCAGCACTAAAAAGAAAAGGTAACGAGGTAGATTTTGAATTTACTGTCTGGGTGTAAGACTGGCAATGTGGATTGGCTGCCCGTTATCGAAAGCGCCCGATTTTAATTTCCATCGAATTGACTGGGCAGCAGCAGCTTTACACCCGGGCAGCAGGTTGAAGGCCTTTTCCCCCCCCACACCCCACCCCACCCCGTGACACAGACCCAGATTTCTTTATGTAACTTTGGGATGTGAGGTAAAGTAAATGTACATTTATAGTCCAACTGTAGCGGGCAAGGAAAACATTAATAACAAGGAGCCAATCACAACCACTCAGTTCAAGGTCTCGCAGCTAACGTTCTCTCTACATTTTTTTCCCGTGCGCTGGTCCCTTTGAAGTTGGTGCTGTGGCCATGCGCACGTGGTGTCTTTTCCAGCGGCAGTGGCTGGTGTGCGCCCTGCGTGGGACTTCCCGATCACCGTAGGGGAAACGTTGCTTGCCGCGTGTATTTTTTTTTGCAAGTCTTTTCAGGAACCCCTTGTGCCTTTCCCTCACCCACAATCCCGTCACCTCCCATCCAGCAAATAACCTCTGAATAGAGGGAAAGGTCTTGCATTTCTATAGCGCCTTTCTCCACCTCAGGATGTCCCAAAGCACTTTACAGCCATTTGAAACGCTTTTTGAAGTGTAGTCGCTGTTGTAATGTAGGAAACACGGCAGCCAATTTGCGCACAGCAAGCTCCCACACACAGCATTGAGATAAAATGACCAGATCATCTGTTTTTGTTTTAGTGGTTGAGGGATAAATATTGGCCAGGACGAGCTCCCCTGTGGAATAGTGGCGCAAGGATCTTTTACGTCCACCTGAGAGAGCAGATGGGGCCTCGGTTTAACGTCTCATCTGAAAGACGGCACCTCCAACAGTGCAGCATTCCCTCAGCACTGCACTGGGAGCGTCAGCCGAGATTTTTGTGCTCAAGTCTCTGGAGTGGGACTTGAACCCACAACCTTCTGACTCAGAGGTGAGTGTGCTACCCACTGAGCCACTGGCTGACCGTACAGGCCACATCACATGAGGTTCTGATAGTTCCATATATAAAATATCTCCACCTCTGATTCAGATTCCAGTCTGTTACTGATTTCTATGTATCTGTGCTTCAATATGTAAGTGAGGTCTATTCTAGGAAGTGCTATTAGCCTCTGATCTACTCCACTAAATAAGCCAGCTCTTTCATTTCCTCATCGTTTACAGTAGAGTTCCAATACTGATTAAAATTAGACAGCCTAGAGGTTTGAATTTGTTTTTTTAAGCCTCGGTGCTGGCAGTGATGTGGAGCTGAACTGAGGTCAGTGTACATTCTGGGAATCAAAATATTTGTCCTACACCCAGTTAAAAAAAAAATTAACTTTCTGTGTGGAAGGTTAAACTCACATTGTATCTGGCAGCTTTCAACACTTATCTTCGCTGCCATGGATTATTTTTCCAAGCCTGTGCCTCAATTTCTACAGACAGGAATCATGAACTATTCCCTTATAATTCTTCTATAGAACTGCAATATCATGTACACGATAACACATGACTGAAAGTGAGTCTGTAACCTAATGGGCGGGCCCGACTGTTAGTGTGGGTGGAAGCCTGTGTTATATCTGAATTTTTATTTTTTATTTCTGGTGGTCAGAGAGGCTCCTTATTGTGTCTGAATTCTGTCAACCAGTGAATAGCAGAATGAAGAAAGCAAGGAAGGAAAATAAAAGAGCTAACTTGCATTTATGTAGCGACTTTCAGAGCCTCTTTCGGATGAGATGTTAAACCGAGGCCCCGCCTGCCTTCTCGGGTGGACGTAAAAGATCCCGCGGCCACTATTTCGAAGAAGAGCAGGGGGAGTTATCCCCGGTGTCCTGGGCCAATGTTTATCCCTCAACCAACGTCACTAAAAAAACAGATTATCCAGTCATGATCTCATTGCTGTTTGTGGGATCTTGCTGTGCGTAAATTGGCTGCCGCGTTTCCCACATTACAACAGTGACTACACTTCAAAAAGTTCTTCATTGGCTGTAAAGCGCTTTGGGACGTCCAGTGGTTGTGAAAGGCGCTATATAAATGCAAGTCTTTTTTCTTTCTCAGGACGTCCCCAGGCGCTTTACCGCCAATTAAGAATTTTTGACGGGTAGTCACTGCCGTAATGTAGGAAACGCGGCAGCCAATTTGTGTACAGCAAGCTCCCACACACAGCAATGAGATAATGAACAGATATTGGCCCAGAAATTCAGGTCGGGGGCTTCCCGCGGGTGCAAGCCTCCGACATGCACTTACCTTGCACGCCGGCCGTTGAGCTGTGGGCCCGCGTGGGATTCCGATCCTGGGCCTCCTCCAACTGCCGGCGCGCAGTGCTTGCGTATCCCAGGGGCGCAGTTAGTTCAAAGCGTCCCCTGGGATCACGTGGGCCATGGAAAGCCAATGGTAGCAGGGAATGCTTCATTCATAAGTGTGACAGGACCTATAAGCCCCAAAACATCACTAAATCTTCAAATAAATTTTAAAAATCATCACATTTTTAAAATAAACTATAAATTACATGAAATAACTATTTTAAATAATTTAAATTTTTGAAAAAAATTATTTTCTAACAGGGCTAAAAATAAACTTACCTTTCTTTAAAGTATTTAAAAATAATAAACCTGTGGAAAAATGTTTTAATTTTAATTAATTCACCACTTACCTTGTAAAAAGCAGGCCTTGCGACTGCTTTTTACATGTCTAACTTCTGGAGACTTACCCTCCCGGGAAAACCTGCAAAAAAAATGTAAGTTCGATGCGCACGCGCTGCCTCTCCCGCGCACGCGTTCCACCTCTTAACCCCTTCTTTCAGGGGAACGGAAGTGCCGGTTTCCTGCACACGCGCAGTGCATGCACGAAACCGGCACTTCCATTGGGCTTACGGGTGAGTACCCCATGCGTACTCACCCGTGGAGACCTGAATTTCTGGGCCAATCTGTTTTATTGATGTACAAAGCCACACTCACCTTCATCCTGCTGTGCCTCTCACCACATCCCCATCACTCTGCCATCCCAACCCTACTCCTGCACATCGTTACTCACACCAACACACCTTGCACATCCACCCATCCCTCTCTCTCTATCTACCTTAGCACATCTCAATCTTACTAGCCGCCCCTCACACTCGCCCTCCTCCTAATGCAATCATACCAACTAACAACACACAAGGAGGCCACTTGGCTTTGCCACCCCACTCCATCATAGTCTCCCTCTAAAGATCTAACCCATCCATTCCTTACACTCATTCCATCACTCTCACTCAACCTTCTCTTCTTTCCCTCCTCGCAGGAGAAGAGAGCCCACAATAAGAGGGAGAGGGAGAGAAATGGAGGTGGGTCTCCATCATTTGCCACCCTCACAACAGCAGAGGAGGCTGCGTTGGAAGTATCAGGAGTGGCCGAGCAGCTGGAGGTGGGAGACAGAGAGAGGGGGGCATCTCAGCAACCTGGTGACAGATATACACATTGTACAGCTGCATGGCATACATCAGTCATTCATTTGGGGACTGATATCATCAGCCACTGAATGGTCATCATGTGCATAATGGTATCATGTGGCAGAACTAACTCGTCTCTTTACTCTGCCACAGGTCCATCAAGAGCTGCCCCCCCCCCCCCACTGTCCAGGAGAAAGAGGAAGATGACTCCTCAGAGGATCCTCCAGCCTCTGGGAGCGCAGCGTCACCAGACATGAGCGCACCCAGCACCAGCGCAGAGGCACACACCTCGGTGGGTCCCACATGAGATAGAGTAGTGTTGTCACCAGGTCCGTCACAAATCACAAGTGAGCAAGAGCAGATGCTGGAGACAGGGACAGCAGTGGAGACTCCTCACCGGAGGGCGCAGGATGCTCCCAGCTCTGCTCAGCTGCAAGCAGACGCTGTGCCTCGGGGTTCATCCAGAAAGAGGACGATCCTGGAGGTGCAGGAAGAAGTGCAGGAGGCTCTGACAGGTTTTGCAAGCGCGATGTCTGCAATTGTTCAGAGAATGGAGGAGCCCATCTCCAACATGAGCAGCACTATGTCACAGGTGATGACGACTGTAGGCTCTTCCATGGAAAGAATAGCCACCTGCATGGAGCAACTAATGCATCACTCATAGGAGCTCATGGTCTCTATGGAGAATAGATGGGTATCTATGGAGCATAGATGGCAGAGGCTCATAGACCTCCTGTCTAGGTGGGATGTCAGTGTAGACGTGGGTCCTTATTGCCCCACTGATGTGCAGCAAGGTGCTCTCCAGCTCCTTGCTAGCAGGGAAGTGCAGGTGGCCCATGAGAGGAATGATGGTGAGAGGGGACATGGAAGCGGGGGCTCCTCTCAAAGCGCTTACACTTCTCCCCCATTGCCGCCCCCTCAGTCAGAGCCCCAGATGGTTCCTCGGCCAGCGATGGCCGAGTCTGCCCCTGCACAGCCGCAGGAGGAGCAGACTTTGGCAGGGCCATCACAGGCTCCAAAACCCAGAGGATGTCCGCCAAGAGTGTCTGAGCAGTCGCAGCAGGGAAGTGAGCAGGCTGCCTCTACCTCTGCTGAAGCCACAGGGGTAGCACCTCGTAGAAGCATGCGGAAGAGAAAGATGACACACCAATATATTCACAAGGGTAGCCACATGGGTGTTTTAATCAATGTGAATATAAAGTTTCCGTTAATGTATTGTCAACCATAAAAATCTTTATTTTCACCGCTTTCCAGTCTTGGACAAATTTGTGTTCATCTTTGCAAGTGGCTTAGTGAGTTGCAGTGAATGGTGAGACATAACGGTACCTGCAGCAATGGTGGTCAGTGTGAAAGGAATGGCCTGGTCATTGTTGGGATGCTTTATGGTGTTGCTGTGGGGTGGTGGGAACCTGGTGCAGCACGTGGCAGCCATATGGGTGTACGCGTAAAGTTAAGTAAATCTGGCCATGATGAGCCCATCCCTGGCCTGCTGGGCAGTAATGTGTTCGGGTGCTGGTGGGATCTGGCCCACAGGTTCCTCCTGCTTCTCCTCCTCCTCCTCGTCTTCTTGCTCCTCCTCCTCTGACGAGGCTGTGCCTTGCTCCTCATGCAGCGCTAATCCTCGCTGCTGCGCTATGTTGTGCAGCAGACCACGAGGATTCTAGAGACCCTGGCTGGTGCGTACTGAAGGGCTCCTCCAGATCTGTCAAGGCATCGGAAGTGCATTTTCAGCATGCCTGTTGTCTGCTCGATGACACGTCTGGCGGAAATGTGGCTTTCATTGTAACTCTCCTGGGCCTCAGTACTTGGTCTGCTCAAGGGTGTCATGAGCCACGTCTTCAGTGGATAGCCCTTGTCTCCGAGCAGCCAGCCGGAAAGTCTGTTTGGAGGAGCGAAGAGCTGAGGGAGGGTGGACTGGCGCAGGACGAAACAGTTATGGCAGCTGCCAGGGAATTTGGTGCACACATGCATGATGATCTTCCTATAGCTGTAGACGAGCTGCACATTGAGGGAGTGGAAGCCCTTGCGGTTGACAAAGACTCTTGGGTTATGATGGAGTGCCCTGATGGCCACATGTGTGCAGTCAATGATGCCCTGCACCCGTGGGAAGCCAGCCAGAGCCGCAAAGCTGAGCGCCCAGTAACACTGGCTTCATCAGTGACAAATTTGATATAAAAGGGCATCAGTGACCTGTGGGCGGCCGACTGCAAGATGTCGCAAATGTCTGCTGCAGATCCCTGGAAGGAGCCTGAGGTGAAGAAGTTGAGGGCGCCGGTGACTTTGACAGCCACTGGTAAGGTGTGTCCACCCGCTCCTCTGGGCTGCAGGTCTTGCTCGAGCAATGTGCAAATGTCTGCGATGACCTGGCGTGATAGCCTGAGCCTCCAGTGGCACTGCTGCTCAGTCATGTTGAGGAAGCTCATCCTCCGCCTGTATACCCTGTGTTTAGGGTATTGCCTCCAGCGGGGTGCAGCCCTGCACTGATGCCCTCTGTCCTGTGCAGCATCAGGTGGTTGAGGAGAAGGTTGGTGGTTTTGCTGTTGCTTTTGCTGCTGGTGTGCCTGGTGCTGCTGGTGTTGGGGCTGATCATGGTCCTATTCTGAGGACCAAGGTGAAACAGTATAAACGGCACCTATGCTTATGGAATAGATGGCAGGTCAAGTAGAGATCAGAGGAGCAAGCTGTCACTGGTGTGATAGGTTGTAACAATGAGGTGAGACTGGATGGCGACTTTGCTGGAAACACTTGCAGCCTGTAGAAAGCTAAATGTGTGCTGGGAATGCAGTCAGCAACAGTTTCTGCCTGAGGAAAGTGACCAGCTGTGCGGTGGGAGCTTCTATAGTACATTTCACGCTGTCATCTAATCAGCTGGAGCAATGGCCACTCAACTCCCGCCTCAGGCTGACAGACGTGGTTCCCGAGCTGCGCGAATCCCATAGGCAGCCAGGGAAATTCGAAAGGTAGGCTGAAAAAGGCGCTTAAGGGCCTGACAACTGCATGTTAATGATTTGAATTAGGTCGCCCGTCTGTGCCGGTCGGGTCGCTGCTGCACTGGCAAACGCGCCCAAGGGAAAGGCGCATGAGGGTGATGGGGGGGGGGCGGTGGGATGACACCGGGTTCCCAAGCCACTGCAAGATATTTCAAATTTTCCACCGACCTGCCTCCAATCGCGCCCGCATTGACCCCAGAAAATTCTGGCCGAATTCCACCCTGACCGCTTTGCGGGGACAGATACAAGAAACGAGGTTGCCAACCCTGACTGGATATATTCCTGGAGGATTCATCTCATGACCTCCTCCCGCCCCCACACTCCACCCATTGGTCGCCCAACGTGTCCATCTTGACGGCGCAACACCTTACATAGAAACATAGAAGATAGGAGCAGGAGTAGGCCATTCGGCCCCTCGAGCCTGTTCCGCCATTTAATGAGATCATGGCTGATCATCCAAACTCAGTACCCTGTCCCTGCTTTCTCCCCATATCCCTTGATCCCTTTAGCCTTAAGAAATATATCCAACTCCTTCTTGAATATATTTAATGAATTGGCCTCTACTGCCTTCTGTGGTAGAGAATTCCACAGGTTCACCACTCTCTGGGTGAAGAAATTCCTCCTCATCTCTGTCCTAAATGGCTTACCCCTTATCCTTAGACTGTGACCCCTGGTTCTGGACTCCCCCGCCATCGGGAACATCCTTCCTGCATCTAGTCTGTCTAGTCCTGTTAGAATTTTACAAGTTTCAATGAGATCCCCTCTCATTCTTCTAAACTCCAGCGAGTATAAGCCCAATCGACCCAATCTCTCCTCATACGTCATTCCTGCCATCCCAGGTATCAGTCTGGTGATTCTTCGCTGCACTCACTCCATGGCAAGAACATCCTTCCTCAGACAAGGATTCCCATGGCCAATTGGAAAGCGAACAGATTCTTCATTACACGACTGTTGACTGCCAGTCAAACAGCTTTTTTTTTATCCCTCATCACGTTAACTAGTAAACAAAAGTGTTCAAAGAAATTTTTTTTTTAATGTCCCAGTGATTTTGCTCCTGGGTTTGGTCCCAGCAGTGTGACCTGGAGATTAATCTTCAATTCCTGGAGACTCCAGGGCCAATCCTGGAGGGTTGGTGACCCGAACAACAAGGAAAGTTTGCCCCCTTCTCGGTAAAGGTGGGCCTCGACTTGCCCCAGTGCACCCTCTGCCTCTTTCACTGCAGGAGAGGATTTATTCTGGCAGCGTTCCTGTGTTCGGGACTCTTTGGGGCTCTTGGAGTGCTGCTGTTGGCCTTAATCCAGAATAGCGCAAGTTGCTTTTAATGGGAGTGCAGCCTAGGGAACTCGACTGAAAGCTGCATTAATCTTCTGGGAAAATAGAGCATACATGTAGCACAGATGTTTTGGAAACACGAAATTCACTTTTTTCCCACATATCTATCATAAAATAGAATCGGAGGTTGTTTAAAGAAAAAGGAAATACATGGGTTGCATAGACTAGGCTCGCATTCCCTCGAGTATAGAAGATTAAGGGGTAATGTAATTGAGGTGTTTAAGATGATTAAAGGAGTTAATAGTGTAGATAGAGAGAAACTATTTCCTTTGGTGGGGGAGTTTAGAACAAGGGGGCACAACCTTCAAATTAGAGCTAGGCCATTCAGGGGTGATGTCAGGAAGCACTTCTTCACAGAAAGGGTAGTGGCAATCTGGAACTCTCTCCCCAAAAAGCTGTTGAGGCTGTGGTGAAGGGATAATTACTAGTCCTAGCCCTTTTGGGGCTACCCCAGCTCAGGCATATTCCCCAGATGTTCACCTTCAACTAAAGTTAGAGATAGCCGAATCCTATAAGATGCTTAATTGGGTCTAAAGGTCCAGACTATCTCTCCCTAAAGGAAAGGAACGACTTGAAGATGTTACCATCCTCCAGATAGCACTTTAATAAGTTTAACTAGACTGTAACCTTCTGGATATTATGAGGGTCTGGAAAACTCCCCCAGAATTCTGCAACTCCTCACCAAAGAGTGTACAGAGATTGAGTTCACTAGTTTGATATAGAAAAACTATTTGAGACAATTCTAAAAATATATAGATTTATTAAAGAACCGACATGCAGTTAACAGCTGGTGAGTCAATCGCAACTTTAACAGTTCAAAATACAAATAGCTTACAATTGTTCTCGGAGATCCTTATTCTCAAATCTTAACTTCGTTACATTTTTACATTTTGTACTTATTTCTAATCCAGGATATCCACCAAAATCAAATAAAAGTACCTTTTTGATCCCTGAGACTCAAAGAGTTAAAAACTTACAGAGCCTGCCTCTGAAAAGTGAGAATCGCTTTGCCCCTTTCAGCGACTTCTGACTTCCTATCTGAAAGCTCTATATTTTATAACCTTTTTAGTAGTACAGGAAACTCTTTGGTATCCGGGATGGTGCCGGTTGATTAAAAATTCTGGATGACGGAGAGGGTTATTTACTGAGGCTATTTTTAACAAACAAAAATTAAAAAATCAAGAAATGTGCAGTATACAGTAATTGGGTACTCACCTACAGAATGTTGTGTTAAATGGATGGTGGAAGATGCTTGATTAAGTACAATACTGCCAGTTGAGGGTAATCCATAATTCTTTAATTACTTAACAGGAAAACAAAACTTATGCAGTACAGTACTGTAGTTGACTGTACACTTATTCCAAGTCAGCTGGTTCATCAGGAATATCCATGCCAGCTGGGTCATCAGGATCATGCACTTCAACAGATTCTTCAGGCACTTCCACTGCTTCAACTCTTTTGGGAGACACACAGAAAAATGGCAGATTGGAAGAGACTACCGGCAGCACGGGAGAGTCAGACTTCTGTTATTGAGGTGTTCCGACTTCCGACAGCGCCAAGAAGCCGAGTAGTGGCAGTTTGGAGAACTACCCCCACTGACTAACTCAGCCACCGCAGGAGACTCGGACTCGGATTCAGCATCATTTCCGGTTATTGAGGTGTTGTTTTTGGAGTATGAATTTTGCCGGTTAATAGAGAATTCTGGATATTTAGGTGCCGTTTAAACAAAAGTTTCCTGTATATCCTTTGAAGTTTTCTGCTGATGTAAGCTAATTATCTCTAGTCATCTTTCTGTTGACTTCTTTCTACTCTTACTGTCAATTCAGCTGCTAACTTGCAGAATTCTGTCTCTACCTTTAGGTGTTCAAAACTTATCATAAAAAATGGTTATGACAGATGTATCTATTTGATGCCATTCTTACGAAATTCTCTATTCAATTCTTAAATCACCTCAGCTGGTTGTAAGCCAGACTTTGTGTCTCCTAGTTGTTCCATTTTCAACACAAACACAATGTGATTGCTTGGTGCATCTATTGATGTTCTATTTACAAAGTCTTCTGTTGGTATCTTTTACAACATGTAAATTAAAAACACATCAACTAGGGTGTTCTATGCATTTCTTATTTACCTCAGTTGGTTGTACATATAATTGTGTCTCCTGTTTCATTTGATATATTTATCAAAGGCACATGGTTTTTTAATGTTCTGTGTTTCTGTTTGAAGTGTTAGTTTTTAACACTTTAAACTGGGTATAGTTATTGTGTTTTTTCCAAACTGCAGACTTCTTGGACTCCAACCCTTTGCTTCAATAGAGCCATTGTCTTAGTGTCAACAACCAGTTCCCATTTCAAAAGCTTGTATGGTGTTTACAGCTTTGGGTTAACACTCATCTTATCTCAGAAGCCTGTATTTACAGCTTTGTGTCGTTGAGACTTTTAGATTTTTAAACCCAGTTTGTCATATTTTAATAAAGTCAGAATTTGTTCATAGGATGGTGTATTTTTCTGAATAGGTATGGCTCATTCCTTCACACCCCCTTCTTGACCAAAAAATAAGCTCAAAACATCAGGGCAGAGTTTGGTCAATGTTACTAATAAGGTTACAATAGCATATTAATTTCACGAGATTCACAATCATGTGCTACATGAAAATTCCATTTAAGTCATCCTAGGACAATGTTTTGCCTTATTTTAAATTGAACACAATTTAAAAGGATGATAAGTACATAGTCATGCAATTAGCGAAATAACATGTACTTAGAATGTCCAATCGGCAGATGTACGTTCCGTAGAGGTATGGCTCATTCCTACACAGTGGGTGTCAATTGAAAATTTCAAAACTGAGATTTTGGTTAAGCAAGGATATTAAGGGTAATGGAACGAAGGCGGGTAGATGGAGTTAAGATACAGATCCGCCATGATCTAACGGAATGGCGGAGCAGGCTCGAGGGGCTGAATGGCCTACTCCTGTTCCGATGTTCCTACAGTACACCTTTATATTTTTTTCCTCTCCTTTTTCCATGTACAGGTACACTATCCCTTATCCGAAAGCTTTGGGACCAGCTGAGTTTCGGTTTTCGGAATTTTTCGGATTTCAGAAGGTATTATTATAAGACTGGGAAATTTGTATTTAATATAAATTGTAAAAGTTCAGGCTACCTCTTGCGACTGTTCCGTGTCTCATTCCCCTTCCTGCTTCTCTGGAAAGCCGGATATCGGCTGACTCCTACTAAGCTGGCCCGTGGGTCGGGGTCAGGGGGGGTGGTCGGGGGGGAGAAAAGAATATCGGACGGGCCGCGGTTCGGGTCGGGTCGGGAGAAAAGAATATCGGATGGGCCGTGGTTCGGTTCGGTTCGGGTCGGGTCGGGGGGAGAAAAGAATATCGGACGGGCCGCTGCAGCTATCGGACGGGCCGCTGTATTGTTGGGTTCACTCTCCCAGTACCTCCTTCACACTGCCCGGCTCGGCCTGCAATCTCCTACCCAGGAGGGAGCTCTGTGACCCTCTGCCCTGCTCAGCGTAAGTCGTGCACCACTCTGGTCATGTCGTGCGCACGACTTACGCTGAACAAAAAAACTTTTGTTTTTTAGAGGTTTTCGGTTTTCGGAAGTTCGGATAAAGGATAGTCTACCTGTACCTTATTTGATCAGGGGCTCCTGCACAGTTGATTATGATGATGATGAATGTAAACTTACTGATTGTCACGTGACCGATGCCAGCCAGCGGAGACCAACTTTTCCTACGGCGGTGGAAGGGGGGGTGGGGGGAGGCCACAAGCTGCTGTCCACCTATGATTTTCCCGTTTGCTAAATGCATTCAGCAGGTTCAGTGTCAACGAACGTGCTTGTGTCGCGATACAAAATAGTGGGTGATCTGATGCACAGTACTGGCTCAGTGTCAGTTTCTAGCCTTTTGCATTGTGCATATTGTTCCTTTGAGGTTACATTCATTCTGCCACAGTTCTAGGGCTTTGAAATTGCACTGTGGTTTTTCAGTATAGGCACACCTCACATCGGTGCTAGTCCATGGCTCACTGGGCAGCATTCTCTCCTATAAGTCAGATTGTTACTCGTTCAAGTCTCACTCCAGGGACTCGAGCACAAAAGAGAATGGCTGCACTGGCGGTGTCATAGAGTCATAACAGCACAGAAGGAGGCCATTTGGCCCATCGAGTCCGTGCCGGCTCTCTGTAGAGCAATCCAATCAGTCCCATTTCCCCGTTCTATCCCCGTAGCCCTGCAAGTTTATTTCCCTCAAGTGCCTATCCAGCCTCCCCTTGAAAACATTGAGTGTCTCCGCTTCCACCACTTCCGTCGGCAGCGAGTTCCAGGTCATCACCACTCGCTGTGTAAAAAAGTTTTTCCTCACATCCCCCCTGTATCTCTTGCCCAAAACCTTAAATCGGTGTCCCCTAGTCCTTGTACAGTCAACTAGTGGGAACAGCCTTTCCCCATCTAGCCTATCCAAACCCGTCATAATCTTGTACACCTCTGTCAAATCACCCCTCAACCTCCTTTGCTCTAATGAAAACAAATCCAGCTTCTCCAACCTGTCCTTGTAGCTAAGATTCCCCATCCCCGGAACCATTCTGGTAAATCTCCTCTGCACCCTCTCAAGGGCCTTCACATCCTTCCTAAAGTGTAGTGACGGAGGTGCCGTCTTTCAGATCAGACGTTAAAGATTCCATGGCACTATTTTGAAGAAGAGCAGGGGAGTTATCCCCGGTGTCCTGGCCAATATTTATTCCTCAACCAACATCACTGAAACAGATAATCTGGTCATTATTGGCTGCCGCGTTTCCTACATTACAACAGTGACCAGAATTCAAAAGTACTTCACTGGCTGTGAAGCGCTTTGGCATGTGTGCTGAGATCATGAAAGGCACCAAATAAATGCAAGTCTTTTATAAAATTAGGTGTTTCCCTTTATTTTAATATCCCACCATATAATTTCAAGCATCATTTGCCGATCGAATAACAAATTGAAAATAGTGTTCCTTCTGCACATCTGCGCACATGCAGAAGTATCTGTCCCTGTTTCCGGTTGGCCTCCAATGAGCCTACAGGACACTTGACAGCCGACTCAAAATATATAAAAAGGAGAAGCAACATATGAAGGTCACCTTGGCCTCAAGTCCCTACCAATGGCACTCTTATGGCCAGATGATGTGAGGTGTGCTGGCACAGTGTCTGAATGATTTGGCTACGGAGGGAATTATTTTTAGGCCCCTTCAAATTTTGCCCTCCCACTTTCCTGAAGGAGCTGACTCATAGGGTGTGGTTGTCTGCTGGGGTATTGGGTTGTACGGGTGTTGGTTATTCTCCACTACCTTAACATGTGAACTTCTGTGGCGAGTGGTGACAAGCTATTCAAATGCAGGAGTTCATAGAATCATAGGGGGTGATTTTGCCAATGGGGAGCTTTTGGAGGCGGGACTCCCACTTGTCGGGTTTCAGTCCCGCCTCCATAAACTTCTGGCCAACCCATGCTATTTTCCCTTGATTGACCTTGTTAAGTCCGCCCAGCAGGCATAGCAGGCCAATTAAGGGGAAGCCGGTTACAGAGAACGTCAACGTATGACGTTTCATCTGTCAAAAATTTGTGAAGTTGTCAACCACTGACATTCAAGACCTCATCAAACCTCTTTCTTTTGCAGAAATGAGATGGTTGTTGTATTGGAGAATGCAACGGCCATCTGTCATCTTCAACGCAGAGGTCCGAGACTCTCCGCATACACACCGACTGAAGCCTGCAGGAAGAAACAAAGGTAAGTACACTCTTACTAACACTTTGCACTTACCTCAGATACTCACCTCTCCACACTTGCACCCATCACTCACCTACACACCACATTTTTGCACCCCCCCTGCCCCCCACAGACCCAGTACTTGCCTCGCTGACCTGACGGGTTACGGAGCCTTCGGAAACCCCTTCTTGTGAGGGCAAAAAGGTTATAATCCTATTTTCTGCCTGTTAGCTACCTGTTAACAGGCAGTTAATAGGCTTTAATCCCTTCCCGCCTCCAAGGAGACGGGACCCGGCGCGGGACGGCTACCCGCCTCTCGGGTAGATGGCATGGAGGCGGGTTGGGGGAGGGTTGGGCACCCGCCCCCAAATTCTGCCATTTTCCCGGCAGTCCCACCTCCATACCCACCTCCCCAGGGCTGGCAAAATTGCCCCCATAGAATCTTACAGCACAAAAGGAGGCCATTCGGCCCATTGTGCCTGTGCCGGCTCTTTGAACGAGCTCTCCAATTAGTCCCACTCCCCCCTGGCTCTTTCCCCATAGCCCTGCAACTTTTTTCCTTTTCAAGTATTTATCCAATTCCCTTTTGAAAGTTACTATTGAATCTGCTTCCACCACCCTTTCAGACAGCGCGTGCCAGATCACA
Organism: Somniosus microcephalus; assembly: GCF_052327205.1. Classification (NCBI taxonomy): domain Eukaryota; kingdom Metazoa; phylum Chordata; class Chondrichthyes; order Squaliformes; family Somniosidae; genus Somniosus; species Somniosus microcephalus. Next base: position 185,646,455 of record NC_140999.1, on the reverse strand, counting down.
ACAACTCGCTGTGGAAAAAGATTCTCCTCATCTCCCCCATGGTTCTTTTGTCAATTATCCTAATTCTCTGACCTTTGGTTATCGCTCATCATGCCAGTGGAATCAGTTTCTCCCTATTTACTCTATCAAAACCCCTCATGATTTTGAACACCTCTATTAAATCTCTCCTTAACCTTCTCTGCTCTAAGGAGAACAACCCCAGCTTCTCCAGTCTCTCCACATAACTGAAGTCCCTCATCGCTGGTACCATTCTAATAATATTCCTCTGCATGCTCTTTATCTAAGTTTGCTGATGAAACAAAATTAGGTGGGAAATTAAGCATGTGAGGTGGATGTAAAGAGGTTGCAAAAGGATATAGACAGGTTAAGTGAGTGGGCGAGAACATGGAAAATGGAATATAATGTGGAGAAGAGCGAAATTATCCACTTTGGCAGAAAAAATAGATAAGCAGAATATTTTTTAACTGGTGTGAGACTGGGAAATGTTAGTGTTCAGAGGGACCTGGATGTGCTTGTACACAAATCACAGAAAGTTAACATGCAGGTAAAGCAAGCAAATAAGACTTTATTACAAAGGGATTGGAGTATAAGAGCGAATAAGTCTTATTACAATTATATAGGGCCTTGGTGAGTCCACACCTGGAGTACTGTGTTCAATTTTGGTCCCCTTACCTAAAAATAGATATACTTGCCTTAGAGGGAATGCAACGAAGGTTCACTAGACTGATTCGTGGGATGAGGGGATTGTCCTATGAGGAGAGATTGAGTAGACTAGGCCTATATTCTCTGGAGTTTAGAGGAATGAGAGGTGATCTCATTGAAACGTATAAAATTCTTCTTCTTATCGTGTCCACGGACAGTCTATACATAGCCCAGCCAGAACTGGACACATTTTTGCGCCTTGTTGTTGAATTCGGCAAGATCTGCAACAGTGCAGGGTTCCTCTAACGATGGGCATTGCAGGAGATGTTGCATAGTCTGCGCCTCAGTTCCACATTCACAAGTTGTCGGGCTGGTTGAATATCCCCATTTGTTTAGTGACATCTTTGAGCAACCTACACCGGTCCTAAGTCTGTTAAGGCACTTCCAGGTTGCCCAGTTGCAATTAGCTCCTGGGGGAAGGCTTTCATCAGGTAAAATTTCCATCGCTGGGGGTTGTTCAAGACTGGCGAGCCGGTCTTTCCACAAGGCGATGCGGGCTTCAGATGAGGTTGATTGTAATGGAACAACACTGTTCATGAAGCTCTTCCTTGACTTTAGGCGGCTGGGTGTAGGTGTGTGACAATGCAGAGGGTGCCTCTCATCTGATGTTTGACGGAGTCGCTCTTTCTTGCTGGCTACCGTTCTTCTTATATCAGGGGGAGCGATACCCGCCAGGATATATAGGCTGTTGGTCTTTGTTGGTTTTAAGCAAACTGTGATAAATCGGCAGCTTGCATTCAGAACGGCATCCATCTTCTTGGCATGAGTAGACCTTTCCCATGCAGGGCAGGCATATTCGGCAGTGGAATAGCAAAGAGCAAGTGCACTGGTTCGCAATGTTTTCGGGCTTGCTCCCCATCTTGTGTTAGTGAGCTTATTCAGGATGTTGTTTCGTGCACTCACTTTTGCCTTTGTCTTCTCGATGTGGTTCTTGAAGGTGAGGCATCGGTCAAGGGTGACTCCTAAGTAGATAGGGTGCTCGCAATGCGTCAGTGTTGCTCCACACCAGGTTACTTTCAGCTGGCGTTTGGCTTCACGGTTTCTGAGGTGGAATGCACAAACTTGCATCTTTGATGGGTTTGCGCGAAGGTGGTTTTCTTCATAGTAGGATTGAAAGGGCTTGAAAAGGTAGATGTTTCCCCTGGCTGGGGAGTCTAGAACTAGGAGTCACAGTCTCAGAATAAGGGGTTGACCATTTATTACTGAGATGAGGAGAAATTTCTTCACTCAAAAGGTTGTGAATCTTTGGAATTCTCTACCCCAGAGAGCTGTGGAGGCTCAGTCGTTGAGTATATTCAAGACAGAGTTCGATAGATGTTTAGATACTTAGGGAATCGAGGGATATGGGGATAGTGCGGGAAGGTGGAAGAACAGCCATAATCTTATTGAATGGCAGAGCAGACTCAAAGGGCCGATAGGGGAGCACTGGAATTTCCTAGTTCTTATGTATGTTCTCGCCAACACCTTGAAATCCTTCCGAAAGTGTGGTACCCAGAATTGGACACAATACACCAGCTGAGGCCTAACCAGTGATTTATAAAGGTTTAGCATAACTTCCTTGCTTTTGTACTCCACGCCTCTAATCTAATGAGAGGCAGGAGACAGCTATTGCCAAACAAAATGCAGCTTCTATCTGTGCTATCCCCAACCTCAGCAACAAACAACAACTTGCATTTATATAGCGCCTTTAACGTACTAAAACATCCCAAGGCGCTTCACAGGAGCATTATCAACCAAAATTTGACACCGAGCCACTTAAGGAGATATTGGGGCAGTAATTCCTCCCCAAACGTGTGAGTACGGAAGGGGTATTCACACGTCTGGCCGGAGGAAATGCCGGTTTTCAGCATGCACAGCGCATGCGCTGAAAACCGGCATTTCCTCTCCTCTCACCCAAGAGGTGAAGAGGCTAGCGTGTGCGCTGTAGGGGGCAGCGCGTGCGTCTTGGATTTCCTCTGTTTTGGGGGATTTGCGCATGTCTAAAGGCCTCCGGTCTTTACGCTTGTAAAAAGCACACGTAAGTATTTATTTTTACAGGTAAGTGGTGTTTTAGTGCAATTTAGAACATTTTTTTTCACAGGTTTATTATTTTAAAGAATCTACAATAAGGTAAGTTTAGTTTTAGACCCTTTTTATTAAAAATTTATTTTTTTCAAAAAAAAAAAATTATTGTTTAAATTATTTTTTTAAACTTATTTATACTTAATTTAATGATTGGGATGTTTTTTAAAATTTTATTTAAAGTTTAAGTAGTGTTTTGGGATGCAGTACTTCTCATGAGTTTGACAGTTCTTACTCTCAAACTTATGAATGAAGTTTCCCCTCCCCTGATTGGCTGAACAGTGCTCACCTGATCCCAGCCGGCACATCGCACTAACTACGCCACTGGGTCAGGTTAGCACAGCGCGCCGACATCAGAACCTGGCCACTGAAAGGAAATCCACTGCGGGCCAGGTTTCAGATGTCGGCGCGCAGGGTGAGCGCACATCGGGGGCTTGCACGCGCGGCAAGCCCCCGACACCAAGTTCTGGGCCATTAGGTCAGATGACCAAACACTTGGTCAAAGAGGTAGGTTTTAAGGAGCGCCTTAAAGGAGGAGGAAGAGGTGGAGAGACGGAAAGGTTTAGGGAGGGAATTCTGAGCTTTGGGCCCAGGCAGCTGAAGGCACGGCTGCCAATGCAGTACTGCACTAATGTGGCGTGTTTCCATTCCCTGCGCATTCCTCTTGAGTCTTTCTGAATGAGACTGCCAATTTGGTGCTAATTACTGCAGAATTACTGGCAGTTGTGTGGTGTAGCCTCGCGTCTACTATGAATGAACTATGTTGAACCATGCTAAAGTCATGCCTCAGAAGATTCTTAAAGCTGAGAATCTCATTGTATTAGTTTGGTGAAGGGACTGGAGGTGCAAGAACGGGCTACACCTCCCCAGCCACTTAAAACCCCTTCCTTTCCAGACTCTAAAGATATCCCACTGGAACCCATTCTCTCCAGCTGTGTCTGTACGATCTTTCCTGACACTTATCAGAGCCGAAAAAAAATTCTCTTTTGTGTTTTTTTTTTCTCCCAGGGCGTCCAAAAAAAGTGACATGTTACTAAAGCAACTGCACCGATTCCAATCCTACCATACTGAAGCCAGGTAGGAATCCAAGGGAGCGTGGGGGTAGGATGCAAAGGGAGGATGAGGGGGAGAATATTTTGAGTCCGCGTCTCCCTTGTACACTTTAAGACATCGTGCTTTCGGAAGCAATTCAAGGCATTTAATGAATCTGTTTCCTTTTCTACTTATGCAGCTATTTCTCTCCCAATTTATCTGCAGGTTAAAAGCTCCCATTGTTACCACATTTTTCTACTGATGGACCTCCCTGTTGTGCATATATTGTACTTCATTTGCCTGATAGGTTATCAAACTGAAGCGATCTGTAATGTTCCCACGAACATGCTACAGGAAACTCTTTTTTATCCAGCACCGACGGGACCGGAGTGGTGCCGGTTTATCAAAAAGTCCGGATTACAGGGAGGTATAGTTAAAAGGTACGAGAGCTCCGTACACAGCAACAAATCCAGGCTTCCCTGTTGCTTAGCAACAGGTGCAAGAACCCCGGCCACAGACCAAGCGTCCCTGTTGCTTAGCAACAAGTGCAGGAACCCCGATTACACAGCCACAGATCCAGGAACGGCCACTAATATGAAGTAAAACTTACCTGAACCTACTCCTGAATTTTGCCGGTTAACAGAGGTTTCCGGTTATTTAGGTGCCGGTAAATCGAGAGTTTCCTGTATTCTGTTCCTTAGTTCTCCCTGGTGTCCTGGCTAACATTTATCCCTCAACCAACATCACTAAAAAAAAACAGATTACCTGGCCATTATTAAATTGCTGTTTATGGGAGCTTGCTGTGCGCAAATTGGCTGCCGCATTTCCTACATTACAACAGTGACTCCACTTTGAAAAGTACTTCATTGGCTGTGAAGCGCTTTGGGACATCCTGAGGTGGTGAAAGGCGCTGTAGCAATGTGAGTCTTTCCTTCTCTTATGTATTGGGACGTGGTTGAGGTCAGGGTCGGGTTCGGATGCAATACTCCTGCTGATGTGCAGTGTCCAGACTCACCCGGGACGAATGGTCACTTGGGCAAGGCACCAGAGGGGCAGCCTACACCTGAGGAACTGTATCCCTGCATGCTGCCATGCCTGAAGAAAGTGCGAGGGGAGCTTGAATATTACAGGCTGCACCTTGGGCGCTCCATCAACAGAGCGTTTCTCTCTTGCTCCAGCTCCACCCAACCAGGCGCTGGACTCTCTCAAATCCCTCTATTCCTTTCTCCCTCATGTGCTTATCCAGCTTCCCCTTAAATGCATCTACGCTATTCGCCTCAACCACTCCCTGTGGTAGCGAGTTCCACATTCTCACCCCTCTCCGGGTAAAGAAGTTTCTCCTGAATTCTCTATTGGATTTATTAGTGACTGTCTTGTATTGATGGCCCCTAGTTCTGGTCTCACCCGCAAGTGGAAACATCTTCTCTTCGTCGACCCTATCAAATCCTTTCATAATCTTGACGACCTCTATTAGGTCACCCCTCAGTCTTCTCTTTTCTAGAGAAAGGAGTCCCAGCCTGTTCAGTCTTTCCCAAAACGTATAAACTTTCCGTTCTGGTATTGCTGCTGCAGAGTTGCATCACCCAGCGATACAATTTTCAATCACTCTCACCCCTTCCCCTCCCTCCCGGAACCACAATAGGGTTCCCCTTGTCCTCACCATCCACCCCACCAGCCTCCACATTCAACGGATCATCCTCCGCCATTTCCTCCACCTCCAGCATGATCCCACCACCAAACGCACTTTCATCTCCCCTCCCCTTTCAGTATTCCGAAGGGGCCGCTCCCTCCTCGACACCCTGGTCCACTCCTCAATCACCCCCAACACCCCCTCCAATTCCCATGGCACCTTCCTGTGCAAGCGCAGGAGAAGCAACACCTGCCCTTTTAACCTCCTCCCTTCCCACTGTCCAGGGCCCCAAACACTCCTTCCAGGTGAAACAGCGATTTACTTGTACTTCTTACAATCTAGTATACTGTATTCGCTGCTCACGATGCGGTCTCCTCTACATTGGGGAGACCAAACGCAGATTGGGCGACCGCTTTGCAGAACACCTCCGTTCAGTCCACAAATGTGACCCCGAGCTTCCGGTCGCCTGTCGCTTTAATTCACCGCTTCACTCCCACTCTGACCTCTCCATCCTCGGCCTCTTACACTGTTCCAATGAAGCTCAACGTAAGCTCGAGGAACAGCACCTCATCTTTCGATTAGGCACTTTACAGCCTTCTGGACTCAACATCGAGTTCAACAATTTCAGACCAAACCTCTGCCCCTATTTTTTCATGGTGTGGAGATGCCGGTGTTGGACTGGGGTGGACAAATGTAAGAAATCACACAACACCAGGTTATAGTCCAACAGCTTTATTTGAAATCACAAGCTTTCGGAGCACTGCTCCTTCGTCAGGTGAAGTGGAGAGATGCATAAAAACACGGCTTATATAGTCAGAGAATAATGTCAGATGTTTACAGGTAATCTTTCTAACTGCCATTTATCACACCTCGGCAGAGAGATAATCACAGCAATCAAAGGTGTAAATGGTGTCCAAACAGGTCAGTCAGGAAAACATTACATCAAAGAACAATGAGGTGGGGTCACAAGGGGTCAAATGTTGCAGATGCTGGGGTCTGTATGAAAAACAAAAAAACAGACAAAAAACATTTTTTTTGCTGGAAATCACAGCAGGTCCGGCCGCATCTGTGTGGAGAGAACAAGCCAACGACAACTCGAGTCTGGATGACCCTACGTCAGGTGGGGTTACATGTAGCGTGACATGAATCCAAGATCCCGGTTCAGGCCGTCCTCATGGGTGCGGAACTTGGCTATCAGTTTCTGCTCGATGATTTTGCGTTGTCGTGTGTCTCGAAGGCCACCCTTCGTCGTCCAGTACTTCCCCGGAGCGGAGAAACTACGCCATGTTCTTCGCAGCCTTCAACATGTCATCGATGATGACGAACACCTCGCTAAGGCCATCCCCATGCCTCCACTACTCGCCTTCAAACAGCCACCTAACCTCAAACAGACCATCGTTCACAGCAAATTACCCAGCTTTCAGGAGAACAGCGACCACGACACCACACAACCTTGCCACAGCAACGTCTGCAAGACATGCCAGATCATCAACACAGATACCATCATCACACGTGAGGACACCACCCACCAGGTACATGATACATACTCATGTGACTCAGCCAACGTTGTCTACCTCATACGTTGCAGGAAAGGATGCCCCGGAGCATGGTACATTGGCGAAACCATGCAGACACTGCGACAACGGATGAACGGACACCGCGCAACAATCGCCAGGCATGAGTGTTCCCTCCCAGTCGGGGAACACTTCAGCAGTCAAGGATATTCAGCCTCCGATCTTCGGGTAAGCATTCTCCAAGGCGGCCTTCGAGACACACGACAACGCAATATCATTGAGCAGAAACTGATAGCCAAGTTCCGCACCCATGAGGATGGCCTGAACCGGGATCTTGGATTCATGTCACGCTACATGTAACCCCACCTGACATAGGGTCATCCAGACTCGAGTCGTCATTGGCTTGTTCTCTCTACACAGATGCGGCCGGACCTGCTGTGATTTCCAGCAAAAAAAATGTTTTTTGTCTGTTTTTTTGTTTTTCATACAGACCCCAGCATCTGCAACATTTGACCCCTTGTGACCCCACCTCATTGTTCTTTGATGTAATGTTTTCCTGACTGACCTGTTTGGACACCATTTACACCATTGATTGCTGTGATTATCTCTCTGCCGAGGTGTGATAAATGGCAGTTAGAAAGATTACCTGTAAACATCTGACATTATTCTCTGACTATATAAGCTGTGTTTTTATGCATCTCTCCACTTCACCTGACGAAGGAGCAGCGCTCCGAAAGCTTGTGATTTCAAATAAAGCTGTTGGACTATAACCTATTTTTTCAGATGGCAGCTGTTGTTTTTGCTATTCCCATTTACATCTCTTCTAGACCCATCTTTTGTTTCTTTACTTGTTCCATTACCATCTCCTTTTGCTTTGTACAATCATACCTTTTGTCATTTAATCTCTCCTGCCTTCCACCCTATCACAGACCGTCCCTTTTGTTCTTTCCTCCCCTCTCTCCTTCCCTGTCCCCTGCACTTGCTTATAAACTCTTAACTTTTTCCAGTTCTGAAAAAGGGTCACCAACCTGAAACATTAACTCTGTTTCTCTCTCCACAGATGCTGCCTGACCTGCTGAGTATTTCCAGCATTTTCTGTTTCTATATACAATTTTCAAGACTGAGATAGATAGATTTTTGTTCGGTAAGGGTATCGAGGAATATGGAACAAAGGCGGGCAAATGGAGTTGAGGTACAGATCGGCCGTGATCGAATTCAAAGTTAAGCTACTTCTTTGGGCACCACACTTTAGGAAGGATGTCAAGGCCTTGGAGAGGGTGCAGAGGAGATTTACTAGAATGATTCCAGGGGATGAGGGACTTCAGCTATGTGGAGAGACTGGAGAAACTGGGGTTGTTCTCCTCAGTGCAGAGAAGTTTAAAAGGAGATTTGATAGAGGTGTTCAAAAATCATGAATGGTTTTGATCGAATAAATAAGGAGAAACTGTTTCCTGTGGCAGAAGGGTCGGTAACCAGAGGACACAGATTTAAGGTGATTGGCAAAAGTACCTGAGACGACACGAGGAAACATTTTTTTACGCAGCGAGTTGTTGTGATCGGGAATGGACTGCCTGAAATAATGGTGAAACCAGATTCAATAGTAAAATTTAACAGAGAATTGGATAAATACTTGAAGGGAAAAAATTTACAGGGCTATGGGGAAATAGCAGGGGAGTGGGATTAATTGGATCGCTCTACCAAAGAGCCAGCACAGGGCCGAATGGCCTCCTTCAGTGCTGTATCATTCTATGGTTCTATGAATACTTCCCACTGTTTGTCTGTTTACCCAGTAACAGCTCAGTTTTTTGTGGTCAATTCTTTTCTGATCCCTTCAAAGTTTCCTTACTTAAATTTAAAAGCTTGGTTTGTGACTCCCTCTTCTCCCTCTCAAGCCTAATATCAAATTTAATCATATTATGGTCACTATTTGCAAGATGTCCCCTTGCAGTCCAATTGATAACTAATTGTAGTTCTTATCTTATCACTCAATCAATTATGGCCTGTTCCCTTGTTGCTCCTAAAACATATTGGCCTGTAATTTCCAATAGGAGGCTTCCTGAGTGCAGAGGCCTCCTATCGGAAAAAAACCTACGCCCTTACCTGAGGGCTCCCGAGATGTGGACACTTCTGCTCCTGGGCCTCTCCACAGTCGGAATGCGCAGAGGCCCAGGTATCCCAGGGGCGCAGGAGGTTCGCAAGCATCCCTGGGATCACGTGGGCCAGGCCAGCCAATAGGAGAAGGGAATCTCCCTTCATACTTTTGACAGATAGAACCGTCAAAAGTATGAATGGGGATCACCCCAAAAACACATCAAAACATTAAATACATTTTTAAAAAACCATCATGTTTTTAAAATGACTTAAAATTACATTATTTGAAAAAAATAATTAAAGCTTTTTACAGGGCTACAAATAAACTTACCTTTTTTAAAAGTATTTTAAAATTATAAATGATTGAAATTTTTTTTTTTACCAGGTGTAAGATTTTGAAGTGTTTTCAGCGGGTGGAGGATCTGCAGAAAGCGGAACTCTCCGCCCGCAGAGGCCCTTCTCCAGGGCAGGCGTCCGATCTGTCAAGAGCATTCTTCACACGCCTGAAACCGGCATTTCCGATGTCCCTACGGGTATGTATACACAGCGCACACCCACCCGTAGGCATCAGAAAATATGGGCCAACGTTCTAGAAAACTGTCCAGAACACATTCTAGAAATTTGTTACCTTTTACTGCTTGAGCTATTCTGCTTCTCCCAGTCTACGTGAAAATTAAAATTTCCCATTATAACCAGGCGGGAATGGTAGCATAGTGATAATGATGCTGGACCAGTAATCCAGAAGCCTGGACTAATCAAACCGGAAACAAGAGTTCAAAATCCCACCACGACAGCTGGGGAATTTAAATTCTGGAATAAAAAGCTAGTTCAGTAATGTTGACCGTGTAACTGCTGGATTGTTGTAAAAACCCATCTGGTTCACTAATGTCCTTTAGGGAAGGAAATCTGCCACCCTTACCCGGCCTGGCCTATATGTGACTCCAGACCCCGATCTCTATATTTGAACATCTCCTCTACTGCGCTAACACTATCAGGAGGTCTGTGGAGAACTCCTACCAGAGTCTTGCATCCTTTGCTGTTCCTTAACTCTGCCCATCTTGTTTGTACTGCTCAATCACCCTTACAAAAATCCCATTATTCCTACTGCTGGACTTGTGCCTTTTTGTGACTCCTCTTGTTTGCTTTACAGTGCTGCTACCAATGGCTGTTCTAGTATCACAGCCAACACTGTAAAGTAAACCAGGCGGTGCCGATGTTTGAGGAGTCGCCAATACCCTTCCAGGGAGGTGACTTTCTCCGACAACTCTTGTTGTCCTCAACAGGGTAGGATAAGGAAAAAAAGGGAGGCGTATGACAGATACCGAGGGCTAAATACTCCAAAATCTTTAGAGGAGTACAGAAAGTGCAGGGGTGCAATTAAAAAGGATATTAAGAAAGCAAAGAGAGAGCATGAAAAATTCTTGGCAAGTAAAATCAAGGAAAACCCAAAGATGTTTTATAAATATATTAAGAGTAAGAGGATAACTAAAGAAAGGGTAGGGCCGATTAGAGATCATGAGGGTAATCTGTGTGTGGAGGCAGGAGATGTCGGTAGGGTTCTTAATGAATACTTTGCGTCTGTTTTCACAAAGGAGAGGTTCGAAGCAGACATTGCTATCGGGGAGGAGGAGTGTGAAATATTAGATGAAATAAACATAGTGAGAGAGGAAGTATTAAGTTGTTTAGCAGCTTTAACAGTGGATAAATCCCCAGGCCCGGATGAAATGTATCCCAGGCTGTTAAGCGAAGCAAAAGAGGAAATAGCAGAGGCCCTGACCATCATTTTTCAATCCTCTCTGGCTTCAGGTGTGGTGCCGGAGGACTGGAGGACTGCTAATGTGGTACCCTTGTTTAAAAAAGGGAGAAAAGGATAGACCGAGTAATACAGGCCAGTCAGCCTAACCACGGTGCTAGGAAAATTATAGGAAAGAATTCTGAAGGACAGCATAAATCTTCATTTACAAAGACACGAATTAATCAAGGATAGTCAGCATGGATTTGTTAAGGGAAGGTCGTGTCTGACAAACTTGATTGAATTTTTTGAGGAGGTAACAAGGAGGGTAGATGAGGGTAGTGTATTTGATGTAGTATATATGGACTTTAGCAAGGCTTTTGATAAGGTTCCACATGGCAGACTGGTCACGAAGTTAAAAGCCCATGGGATCCAGGGCAAAGTGTCAAGTTGGATTCAAAACTGGCTCAAAGACAGGAAGCAGAGGGTAATGGTTGATGGGTGTTTTTGTGACTGGAAGGCTGTTTTCAGTGGGGTTCTGCAGGGCTCAGTACTAGGTCCCTTGCTTTTTGTGGCATATATCAATGATCTAGACTTGAATATAGGGGGTATGATTAAGAAGTTTGCAGATGATACTAAAATCGGCTGTGTGGTTGATACTGAAGAAGGAAGCTGTAGACTGCAGGAAGATATCAATAAATTCATCAGGTGGGCAGAACAGTGGCAAATGGAATTTAATCCTGAGAAGTGTGAGGTAATGCATTTGGGGAAGGTTAACAAGGAAAGGGAATACATATTAAATGGTAGGACACTGAGTAGTGTAGAGGAACAAAGGAACCTTGGAGTGCATGTCCACAGATCCCTGAAGGTAGCAGGCCAGGTAGATAAGGTTGTTAAGAAGGCATACGGAATGCTTGCCTTCATTAGCCATGGCATAGGATACAAGAGCAGGGGGGTTATGCTTCAACTGTATAAAACACTAGTTAGGCCTCAGCTAGAGTACTGCGTGCAGTTCTGGTCACCACATTACAGGAAGGATGTGATTGCACTAGAGAGGGTACAGAGGAGATTTACAAGGATGTTGCCGGGAGTAGAGAATCTTAGCTATGAGGAAAGACTGGATAGACTGGGTCTGGTTTCCTTGGAACAGAGGAGGCTGAGGGGAGACCTTATTGAGGTGTATAAAATTATGAGGGGCATAGATAAAGTGGAGAGAAACGACCTATTTCCCTTAGCAGAGGGGTCAAAGACTAGGGGGGCACAGATTTAAAGTAATTGGTGGAAGGTTTAGAGGGGATTTGACTGGGTATTATGTAATGAGAAATGATTAATTAGCAATCTTGTTGTACGAGGCCCCTTGGGTCAGAGCGATCATAATATGATTGAATTCTTCATTAAGATGTATTTAATGAAATAGTTGACTCAGAGACTAGGGTCCTCAATTTAAAGGAAACTACGATGGTCTGAGGAGCGAGTTGGGTAGGATTGATTGGGGAATGGCACTCAAAGGGTTGACGGTGGATAGGCAATGGCAAACATTCAAAGACCAAATGGATGAGCTACAGAATTTGTTCATCCCAGTTTGGCATAAAAATAAAGCAAAAAAGGTGACTCAACCGTGGCTAACAAGGGAAACTAGGGATAGCATAAGATCCAAGGAGAGGACATATAAATTGGCCAGAAAAAGCAATAATCCTGAGGATTGGGAGCAGTTTAGGATTCAACAAAGGAGGACAAAGGGATTAATTAAGAAAGGGAAAATAGAATATGAGAGTAAGCTTGCATGGAACATAAAAACTGGCTGTAAAAGCTTTTATAGATATGTGAAGAGAAAGAGATTGGTGAAGTCAAGCGTAGGTCCCTTGCAGTCAGAATCAGGGGAATTTATAATGGGGAACAAAGAAATGGCAGACCAACTAAATACATATTTTGGTTCTGTCTTCACAAAGGAGGACACAAATAACCTCCCAGAGATGCCGGGGAACATAGGGTCTGATGAAAGGGTGGAACTGAAAGAAATCAGTATTTGTAGGGAAATGGTATTAGGAAAATTGATGGGACTGAAGGCCGATAAATCCCCAGGGCCTGATAATCTACATCCCAGGGTACTTAAGGAAGTGGTCCTAGAAATAGTAGATGCATTGCTGGTCATCTTCCAGAACTCGATAGACTCTGGAACAGTACCCATGGATTGGAGGTTAGCGAATGTTACCCCACTACGCAAGAAAGGTGGTAGAGAAAAAGCGGGGAATTATAGACCAGTAAGCCTGACATCGGTAGTGGGGAAAATGCTAGAGTCCATAATCTATATATATAAAGCGGTCGATCTGTCTGTCTGTCATTCCGTCTGTCTGTCTGTATTGTATAAACTCAAAAGTTATAGAGCGTACCTACACGTGTGTTACATCGAAAGAAAGCTTACGATTCTAGAACCGTCATAAGCGTATTTACGTTTCGGCGAGACAAAAATTGCGCCCGTGGTATCCAAAAAACGTTCAACATTCCGCTCATTATCTGCTCATTAGCATCGAGTGACGTCGAGGTCGACCAATCATACGGTCGAGCGACCCGACGGTCGACCAATCGCTGCGTGGTGGGGGCGGGTTCCTGGCGCGTGCAGGCGGGCCCTCCTACAGTCGAGTGACGGGACGATTGACCAATCCTACGCTTCACTGACCTGACGGTTCACCAATCGGTGCGTGTGTGGGCGGGCCTTATCGTTCTGAACTGAGGTGAGTCGCCGCCATCTTGATTCCAAACTTTTCATTTCTTTTTCCCGCTTTCTGCGTGTTTCTTTTCAAATCTACATTTCCAGCAAAAAAAAAGTTGCTTTTAAAACACAAATAGTTTTTTAAAAAAGTTAATGAATTTGTAAATCTTTTCTGTAACATCTAGAATTTTCCTACCTTTAACCGTTTTTCCAGGCCTGTAAGCCTGGGCCTCTGTTGCCCAGCCACGCCCGAGCTAGGCACCTCCCGTCGCGCTGAACAAGCGGCTCGCGATCTCCGCCATCTTTGTGAAGGCTGGAGGGGGCGGGCCTGAGCCGAGCGTCGCCACCGCCGCCATGTTAGTAAAGGCGGGTGGGGCAGGAGTCAGCGCGCGCGACTTGAGTCTGGCCGGGCCTCACGCGGTTGCGCGGCAGCCTCTCTCTCTCTGCTCTTGAAGCCAGCTTGGGCGAGGGGCGGGGCTCGGGAGATCGGGCCTCCGGAGATCGGGGGGGGGGGAGCCTCGGGAGATCGGGGGGGGTGTGCGGGGCTCGGGAGATCGGGCCTTGGGAGATCGGCGCTCGGGAGATTGGGGGGCGGGGCGCGGGGCTCGGGAGATCGGGCCTCGGGAGATCGGGCCTCGGGAGGGCGGGGCTCGGGACAGCGGAGGGTGGGGCTCGGGGACACCTCCCTCTCCCCCTCCTCCCCCCCTCTCCCCTACCCTCCCCTCCCCCTCTCCCTCCCCTCCCCTCCCCGCCCCCCCTCCTCTCTCCCCCTCACCCCACCTCCCCCTCCCCCCTCCCCTCCCCTCCCCCGCTCCCTCCCCTCTTCTGCCCCCCTCCCCCCTTCCCCCCTCTTCCCCCCCCTCCACCCCCTCTCCCTCCCCCCTTCCCCCCCTCTTCCACCCAGTCACTCTCTCTCTTCCCCCCAGTCGCTCTCTCTCTTCCCCCCAGTCGCTCTCTCTCTTCCCCCAGTCGCTCTCTCTCTTCCCCCCATGGTGCTCTCTCTTCCCCCCAGTCATGCTCTCTCTTCCCCCCAGTCGTGCTCTCTCTTCCCCCCAGTCGCTCTCTCTCTCTCTTCCAATAACAACATGCCCTCGAAAAAGCCTCGGCACCGCCGGGCACTCCAGCTAGTCTATATTTATAAATTGTATAAACTCGAAAGTTATAGAGCGTACCTACACGTGTGTTACATCAAAAGAAAGCTTACGATTCCAGAACCGTCATAAGCGTATTTACATTTCGGCGAGACAAAAATTGCGCCCGCGGTATCCAAAAAAAGTTCAACATTCCGCTCATTAGCATCGAGTGACGTCGAGGTCGACCAATCGTACGGTCGAGCGACCCGACGGTCGAGCAATCGCTGCGTGGCGGGGGCGTGTTCCTGGCGCGTGCGGGCAGGCCCTCCTACAGTCGAGTGATGGGACGATTGACCAATCCTACGCTTCGGTGACCTGACGGTCCACAAATCGGTGCGTGTGTGGGCGGGCCTTATCGTTCTGAACCGAGGTGAGTCGCCGCCATCTTGATTCCAAACTTTTCATTTCTTTTTCCCGCTTTCTGCGTGTTTCTTTTCAAATCTACATTTCCAGCAAAAAAAAAGTTGCTTTTAAAACACAAATAGTTTTTTTAAAAAGTTAATGAATTTGTAAATCTTTTCTGTAACATCTAGAATTTTCCTACCTTTAACCGTTTTTCCAGGCCTGTAAGCCTGGGCCTCTGTTGCCCAGCCACGCCCGAGCTAGGCACCTCCCGTCGCGCTGAACAAGCGGCTCGTGATCTCCGCCATCTTTGTGAAGGCTGGAGGGGGCGAGCCTGAGCTGAGCGTCGCCACCGCCGCCATGTTAGTAAAGGCGGGTGGGGCAGGAGTCAGCGCGCGCGACTTGAGTCCGGCCGGGCCTCACGCGGTAGGTTGCGCGGCGGTGTCTCTCACTCTCTGCTCTTGAAGCCGGCTCTGGCGGGGGGCAGGGCTCGGGAGATCGGGCCTCCGGAGATCGGGGGGGGGGGGCGCGAGCTTCGGGAGATCAGGGAGATCGGGCCTCGGGAGATCGGCGCTCGGGAGATCGGGGGTCGGGGCGCGGGGCTCGGGAGATCGGGCCTTGTGAGATCGGGCCTCGGGAGGGCGGGGCTCGGGACATCGGGGGGCGGGGCTCGGGGACTCCCCCTCTCCCCCCTTCTCCCCCCCTCTCCCCGCCCCTCCCCTCCACCCCTCTCCCTCCCCTCCCCCTCCCATTCCCCCCTCCCCCCTCCCCTCCCCCTTCCCCCCCTCCCCTCCCCCTTCCCCCCCTCCTCCCCTCCCTCCCCTCCCCTCCCCCTCCCCTCCCCCCTCCTCCCCCTCCCCTCCCCCCTCCCCTCCTCCCCTTCCCCTCCTCCCCTCCCCCCCTCTTCCCCCCTCCCCACCCTCTCCCCCCCTCCCCCCCCTTCCCACCCTCTCCACCCCTCTCCCCCACTTCCCCCCTCTTCCGCCCAGTCGCGCTCTCTCTTCCCCCCAGTCGCTCTCTCTCTTCCCCCCAGTCGCTCTCTCTCTTCCCCCCAGTCGCTCTCTCTCTCTCTCTCTTCCAACAACAACATGCCCTCAAAAGACCCTCGGCACCGCCGGGCACGTCAGCTAGTCTATATATAAAAGGAATGGTGGTGTCTGTCTGTCTGTGTGTATGTCCCCGCTTAACTCAAAAGTTATAGAGCGCACCTACACGTATGTTATATCAAAAGAAAGCTTATGATTAGGGGAGTGTCATAGGTGTATTTATTTTTCGGCCAAGCCTTCAAAAAATGGTAAAATTCTGCTCATTAGCGTTGAGTGACGTATCCACTCATTAGCGTTGAGTGACGTGATGGTTGACCAATCCTACGGGGGACGCGCGCTGCGTCATGGGGGGCGTTTCATGGCGTGTGTGGGCGGGGCCTAATTCTACAGCCTGCCGTTAGTGCGGGAGCAGGAAGAACTGGAGCGGGAGCTCATCAGGGGTCAGCCCGACCGAAAGTGAGCAGGTGAGCAGCGGCAGCGGTCCAGAGCGGGAGCCGCCGCACACGGGGGCTCCAGGTCACCAAGGTCGGGCTCTGAGTCCTACCCCTTCCTCGCGGTCTCAACCGTGCGGCCCGAGAGCCCAGGGGAGAGGGAAGCCAGCTCTATTACGGCCCCGGGGGGCTCGGGGTGTGTGAGAGAGACTCGGCGCCATTCCCTTCTTCCTCCCCGCCCCCGGCCAATCACCCCCCACACACCCGGTGGGGGGGCGCTGGGCTCAGCTCACACTCAGTGTGAAAGAGGAGGAGGAGGCCGGGGATCCTCGGCCTACCGCCTCAACATCAATCCCCGAGCTCAGAGCTTTAGCAAAGCGCAGAGAGAGTGAGAGACTCACCTCAGATGGTGTCCGCCAGGGCTGCGGAGAGTCTCTGTCTCCTCACACAACACACACACAGCCCGAGCGATGAGAACCTCCAGCTTCACCTACATCTCCTCTCTCTGGATCCTTTTAAAAAAAATTTAAACCCACAATCTCGCCTTCTTCCTTCCTTCCTTCGGCCGCCGCGATTCAAACTTCCCGCCAACCTCACAAAATGGCGGCCACCCTTCTTCACCCGCTGGGCTCTGAGTGCAGCCCCTTCGCCGGGGTGTCTTCCTCTCTTCTCTATCTCCTTCCCTCACTCTCTCCTTCCCTCTCTCTCTCTCTCGCTCCTTCCCTCTCGCTCTCTCTCTCCTTCCCTCTCTCTCTCTCTCCTTCCCTCTCTCTCTCTGTCTCTCTCTCCTTCCCTCTCTTTCTCTCTCTCCTTCCCTCTCTCTCCTTCCCTCTCTCTCTCCTTCCCTCTCTCTCTC
This sequence comes from Somniosus microcephalus, assembly GCF_052327205.1. NCBI lineage: Eukaryota > Metazoa > Chordata > Chondrichthyes > Squaliformes > Somniosidae > Somniosus > Somniosus microcephalus. Next base: position 185,629,175 of record NC_140999.1, on the reverse strand, counting down.
CTTCCCTCTCTCTCCTTCCCTCTCTCTCTCTCTCCCTCTCTCTCTCTCCTTCCCTCTCTCTCTCTCTCCTTCCCTCTCTCTCTCTCCTTCCCTCTCTCTCTCTCTCTCCTTCCCTCTCTCTCTCTCTGTCTCTCTCTCCTTCCCCCTCGCTCTCTCCTTCCCCCTCTCTCTCTCTCTCCTTCCCTCTCTCTCTCTCTCCTTCCCTCTCTCTGTCTCTCTCTCCTTCCCTCTCTCTCTCCTTCCCTCTCTCTCTCTGTCTCTCTCTCCTTCCCTCTCTCTCTCTCTCCTTCCCTCTCTCTCTCTGTCTCTCTCTCCTTCCCTCTCTTTCTCTCTCTCCTTCCCTCTCTCTCCTTCCCTCTCTCTCTCCTTCCCTCTCTCTCTCCTTCCCTCTCTCTCCTTCCCTCTCTCTCTCTCTCCCTCTCTCTCTCTCCTTCCCTCTCTCTCTCTCTCCTTCCCTCTCTCTCTCTCCTTCCCTCTCTCTCTCTCTCTCCTTCCCTCTCTCTCTCTCTGTCTCTCTCTCCTTCCCCCTCGCTCTCTCCTTCCCCCTCTCTCTCTCTCTCCTTCCCTCTCTCTCTCTCTCCTTCCCTCTCTCTGTCTCTCTCTCCTTCCCTCTCTCTCTCCTTCCCTCTCTCTCTCTGTCTCTCTCTCCTTCCCTCTCTCTCTCTCTCTCTCCTTCCCTCTCTCTCTCCTTCCCTCTCTCTCTCCTTCCCTCTCTGTCTCCTTCCCTCTCTCTCCTTCCCTCTCTGTCTCCTTCCCTCTCTGTCTCCTTCCCTCTCTCTCCTTCCCTCTCTCTCTTCCCTCTCTCTCTCTCCTTCCCTCTCTCTCTCTCCTTCCCCCTCACTCTCTCCTTCCCCCTCGCTCTCTCTCTCCTTCCCCCTCTCTCTCTCTCCTTCCCCCCTCTCTCTCTCTCCTTCCCCCTCTCTCTCTCTCTCCTTCCCTCTCTCTCTCTCCTTCCCCCTTGCTCTCTCTCTCCTCCCCCCCTCTCTCTCCTTCCCCCTCTCTCTCTCTCCTTCCCCCCTCTCTCTCTCCTTCCCTCTCTCTCTCTCTCTCCTTCCCCCTCTCTCTCTCTCTCCTTCCCTCTCTCTCTCTCTCTCCTTCCCTCTCTCTCTCTCTGTCTCCCTCTCCTTCCCTCTCTCTCCTTCTCTCTCTCTCTCTGTCTCTCTCTCCTTCCCTCTCTCTCTCTCTCTCCTTCCCCCTCTCTCTCTCCTTCCCTCTCTCTCTCTCTCTCCTCCCCCCTCTCTCTCTCTCTCCTTCCCTCACTCTCTCTGTCTCTCTCTCCTTCCCTCTCTCTCTCCTTCCCTCTCTCTCTCCTTCCCTCTCTCTCTCCTTCCCCCTCTCTCTCTCCTTCCCTCTCTCTCTCTCCTTCTCTCTGTCTCTCTCTCCTTCCCCCTCTCTCTCTCTCTCTCTCCTTCCCTCTCTCTCTCTCCTTTCCCCTCTCGCTCTCTCCTTCCCCCTCTCTCTCTCTCCTTCCCCCTCTCTCTCTCTCCTTCCCTCTCTCTCTCTCTCTCCTTCCCCCTCCCTCTCTCTCTCCTTCCCCCTCCCTCTCTCTCTCCTTCCCCCTCTCTCTCTGTCTCCTTCCCCCTCTCTCTCCTATTTATCTACACAGAGAGAACCGCGCGGCCCGAGAGACAGCGAGCGGGCGAGCGGCGGCGGCGGGCCAGAGCATCAGCTGAGCTGGGGTGACTTGGGCCGGGCCTGAGGCACTGCGCCGCGTACGGGGGCTCCGGGTCACCAAGTCCGGGCTCTGAGTCCAGCTCCTTCCCCGGGGTGTCTTCCTCTCATCTCTATCTCCTTCCCTCACTCTCTCCTTCCCTCTCTCTCTCTCTCTCCTCTTCCCAATTCCAATTCCAATTCCAATTCCAATTAAAATGCTTTATTGGCATGAAAGTTTACAGAGAACCATATTGCCAAAGCTTACATAGCAAAAAGGTACAGTTTTCCAACATTCTGTAGGTGTCAATCGATTTGACATTTGTTAGGTACATACAATATTACTTTTAAACAATATTAATTTTAAACAGTCTTTGTACTTCATTTGGTACGTTCAATATTAATTTTAAACAGTCTTAATTTTAAACAGTCCTCAGGTTGTGACATGTTGTTACATATTTGGCCCCAAGGTATGGTCTGTCTCCTTCTCCTAGGACTAATCTCAATTTTGACAGATCATCCAATTCCTTGAAATCTGGGGTTGTTTGGCTTAGCTTGTTGAATAATATGTTTCTTGATGTGTTGAATTTTTCGCATTTTAGGAGGAAATGCATTTCTGTTTCAACCTCGCCAGCCAGACATTGATCGCATATTCTATTCTCTCTAGGCTGCCAGGATTTCTTGTATCTGCCTTTTTCAATTTCCAGTTGGTGGTCGCTTAGTCTGTACCTGGTGAGGGTCTGTCTCTGTTTTGTGTCTCTGATGGTCGTGAGGTAGTCTGCCAGTTTATATTCTCTTTTTAGGGCCCGGTAACATTCTAATCTGCTTTGGCTTTCGGTTATTTTGTTCCAATGTTCCAGGTAGGTTTCTTTGCATTTTTTAATGATTTGGTTCACTCGGATTGGTGTTTGGACGGCTGTGTTGGTCTGGGGCTGGTCAGGGTCCGGCTGAGTACTTAGTTTCCGTAGCAGCTGACTCAGGGGACTCTTTTCTGGGTTTAGCTCTTGGGTCTGAAAGGCTTTGAAATGAAGGGTGTCTGGGGAGCTAGATTTGAGGTGATTTAGGAAGTTTAGTGCTCGTTTTTGGATGTTTATTATCAGTGGGTATCTGCCTAGTTCGGCTCTGCATGCATTTGTTGGCGTTTTTCTTTGGGTGCGAAGGATGCTTCGGCAGAATTCTGCATGTAGGGCTTCTATTGTATGTTTTTCCCATTTAGTGTAGCTTTGGTGATTTAGCGGGCCCCATACTTCACTACCGTACAGTGCAATGGGCAGGATTATGCTGTCAAATATTTTGAGCCAGATTTTGATTGGGATTTGGATGTTGTAGAATTTTCTTTTTATTGCATATAGGGCTCTTCGGGCTTTTTCTTTTAGTGCATTCACTGCTATGCTGAAGCTCCCTGATGCTGTAATAGTTAGACCAAGGTAGGTGTAGCTCATAGTGTGTCCTATAGTGATATCACTGAGGGTAAACTGGTATTTGTTTTCCTGACATCTGGGCCTTTTTTGAAAAATCATGATGTTGGTTTTCTTTAGATTTACTGTTAGAGCCCAATTTTGGCAGTATTTGTCGAGTAGGTCTAGTTGTTGCTGTAATCCCTGTTCTGTGGGAGACAGCAGAACCAGGTCGTCCGCATAGAACAGGGATTTCACTTCTCCATCCAGGAGACGGAGACCTGGTGACTCGCTTTGCTCCAGCATGTCTGCTAATTCATTTATGTATATGTTGAACAGGGTCGGGCTCAAATTGCAGCCCTGCCGGACGCCTCTTCTCTGGGTGAAGAAATCGGTGCGTTTGTCTCCAATTTTGACCCCGCATTTGTTTTTCAGATACATTGATTTAATAAGGTCATAGACTTTGCCCCCTATTCCACATTGAAGAAGTTTATAATAGAGCCCTTCGTGCCATATAGAGTCAAAGGCTTTCTTGAAGTCGATGAAACAGGCGAATATTTTCCCATTTTTTGTTTGGTGTATATGTTTTTCAATGAGGGTGTGAAGGGTATAGATATGGTCGGCGGTGCGGTGTTTTGGAAGAAAGCCTATTTGGTTTTTTCTGAGGATATTATGTTTGTTAAGAAAATCAAGTAATCTACTATTTAGAATACTGCAGAATAACTTCCCTAGACAACTGTTGACACAGATGCCGCGGTAGTTATTTGGGTCTGATTTGTTTCCGCTTTTATATATGGGGGAGATTAGTCCTTGGCACCAGATATCGGGAAAACAGCCTGAACGTAATATGATGTTGAATAATTTGAGTACCGCACCCTGCATCTCCATATTGCTGAACTTGAGCATTTCATTTTTGATGTTGTCTGGGCCACAGGCTTTCTTTAGGTGGAGAGATTTTGTTTTTGTGGCCATTTCTTTCCATGTGATTGGGGAGTCTAGAGGGTTTTGGTTGTCTTTGATTGTTGCTTCTAATGTGTGGAGTTTTTCTGTGACCTGATGTTGACTTGGGTTTGTTTCGTTTATTGGGATGTCTTTGTAGAGGTTTTCAAAATGTGTTCTCCAGATGTCGCCATCTTGGATTGGTAATGCTTGCAATTGTGTTGTACTCAGGTTATTCCACATTTCCCAGAATTGTTTTGGGTTGGTGGAGTTTTCAATTTCTTCTAGTATTTTGTGGGTATAGTTTTGTGTTTTGTTCCTAATGGTGTGTTTATATCTTTTGAGGGTTTCATTGTATCTAGTACGTAGGTCCGGATTGTTTGGTTGGCGATGCTTTTGGTTTGATATTTTTCTCAGGTCTTTTCTGGCATTTTTGCATTCGTGGTCAAACCATTTCTTATTTTTATTTTGTCTTTTGTGACTCTTCCTCTTCTGTTTCATGAGGTCGGCTTTTACAGCTGCCTCATGAAAGATCATATTTATATCCTCTATGGCCATGTTTACCCCATCTCTGGTGATCTCATATAGATTTTCTTTAAATTTTGAAATTTTACTTGTGAGATCAGGTGAATTTAGTGCTGTGATGAATTTATCTCCACTGTCTGGGGCCCATCTGTATGTCTGGTTTATTTTATGTAGCTTACTGGGTTCCTTTTTTGTGTCTGTAGTTTGGGCAGAAAGTTTAAGGTACACATTTATTTGGTTATGGTCTGAGAGGGGGGATTGCTGCCTGACAGTGAATGCGTTGATATCGCAGGGGTCCAGGTCAGTGATTGTATAATCCACCACACTAGACCCAAGAGTTGAGGAATATGTGAGTCTCCCTAAGGAGTCCCCTCTGAACCTACCGTTAACTATGTACAGGCCTAAGGCTCGGCAGAGTTGCACTACCTCCCTACCGCTTTTATTTATTTCACAATCGAGGTTGTTTCGGTTTGCGATGGCTGGTGTGACATATAGAGGGGTCTGGCCAAACACATGGTTGTTGCCCTGTGGGTCTATGAAGTCAGGTTCACATCCTGTCCTTGCATTTAGGTCCCCACATAGTAGCACCTTTCCTTGGGCCTGGAAATGGCTGATTTCCATGTGGAGAGTGTCAAATATCTCCTCTTCAAAATATGGCGATTCTATTGGAGGTATGTAGATCGCACATAAGTAAACATCGTTTTTTGCTATTCCTATATTTTTATCTAATTTTAGCCATACGTGTGATTTTCCCTGTTTTATCGGTGAGATGTGTTTGTTCAGTTCTCCTTTATACCACACCAGGATTCCCCCGGAGGTTCTGCCCTTGCGTGTCTTAATGTTCTTTACTGAAGGCACAATAATTTCATGGTACATTGGGGGACAGTGGGTCGGCATGTCCTTTTGGCACCATGTTTCTGTTAACACAATTATATCAATGTCTTTTATAGCTTTTAGGAATTCAGGGTCTGTACTCTTCATCCCAAAAGTTGAGGAGCGGAGGCCCTGGATATTCCAGCAGCTTATGTGGAAAGAACGCATTTATATAGTTCAATAAAACGAAATAAAATGGACCTATTTTGTGGGATGAGTGTGGAAACACTATTTTCTATAATGCTAAATGATGATTTAGTATAAATTTCATGAGGCATGCACATATATCTATCTAATAGTAGTAATAATACTGATAAGATAACAATAATGATAATGATAAATAACAATATTAATAATTTCTCCGGCTTTCTATCAGGCTGTTCAGCATCGTCATGATCTTTCTCAGTTCTTGGTCTACAGTCTGTGGTCTAGAGGGGGGTCTTGGGTCAGGTATAAAAGCACGGTTCTGTTGTTGGTTTTGTAAAGGGGGGTGGGGGACATTGGTGGTCCTGTTTGGGTTACGGCTCCCAATGGTAGAGGGGGTGGGAGGGCTGCGTCTTTTGGCAGTGTTTATGAGGTTTTTTGCAAAGACCCACATCCGCTGTTTGAGTAGATGTATTTCGTCATAGAGGTCCCTTGTGTTGATGTTTGGATGATGGGCCAGGTAGACGTTGGGGAAGACAGAACATCTCGTGTCGATCTCCCTGTTGGTGTTGTGGATTATATAGGCTGGGGTGTCCTTTCTGGGCAGTAGTGTGGAGATCACGATCCGCGCCTCGGGGAATTCCTTGCTGGCCTTTTCCGCCATCCTGCTCACCGCCCTAGCAGTGCCTTCCCGTAGGGTGCGTAGGTCGTTTGTGCCTGTGTGGATCACAAGCCATTTGGGGCTTCCAAGGGATTCTTTGTTCAGGATCTTCATTGCATGTTCTGTGTTGCTGCACCATTTTTTCAGGACTTGATGACCTGGGAACAGCCTCTGGGGGTCCAGAAACTTTCCGTTGGAGTCGGTCAGCAGGACCGCCTGAGGGGCTGGTTTTTCAGACTGGGTAGCAGTAGTCTGGGCAGGACTCGACTGATGGCTGGTTGTTGGCTGGGTTTCTGGGATATGTTGTGTGGCAGGAGCGGGGTTTGAGGCTTTCGTTGTGTCCTCGTGTGGGGGGGCATCTGACGGGTTCTGCGTCCCTGTGTGTGAGGACTGGGTAGCGGTAGTCTGGGCAGGACTCGACTGAGGGCTGGTTGTTGGCTGGGTTTCTGTGGTGAGCTGTGTGGCAGGAGCGGGGTTTGTGGCTTTCGGTGTGTCCTCGTGTGGGGTGGCATCCGACGGGTTCTGTGTCCTTGTGTGTGTTGTTTTTTGGACCTTAAGAGGTTTGTGTTGCCTGCTGAGCCTTTCTACGGCCTCCGTCATTTTGTTTAGTTGGGTATGGAGTTCTTTGATCTTATTTATTTGTTCCTCTACGGTCTTTCTCAGATTGTGGATGGTGGACTCGTTTTCCATTTTCAGCTGTTTGAGTTCCTCCGTCCAGTTCTTGGTCTGTGTTTCTCTGTATTCGTTGAATTCGAGTTCTAGTTTGGACAGACTCTCTTTCAGCAGTTTGTTTGCATTGAGAGGTGTGGGGGGGGTGGAGATGGTCAGGGAGGTGTGTGTCTCTGCTGGACTCTCTTCTTCTTCCTCCGCTTGGCTCTCATCATCCTCTGTTCGATTCTCTTTTGCCTCCTGTCCATTGGTCCTATTTGTGTCTGCCTTAGTTTTCAACTGGGGGAATTCCTTTTCGAAGGAGTCCAGACTTTCTACATTCCCCTGTATCATGATCTTTCCTTTTTTGTTGTAGTAGCTTATGGTTAGCAGGGGGTCATCTTTATCTAGATTTCCATCTTTACATATTTTCAGTCTGCCTCCACTGCCAATACCTTCGCTGGAGACGTATGCGTAGTATTTTTGTAAAGTCTCCTTCCATGAGGGAATGGAGTCGGTGTAGAATATGAGGTTGTTCTTCGTCTTAATCCCTCTCTCTCTCTCTCTCCTTCCCCCTCTCTCTCTCTCTCCTTCCCCCTCTCTCTCTTGCTGTGAGTGCGGGACCGGGAAAACAGATACACTGAGCAGGAGCTCAGCTGACGTGAGCCGGGCTGGGCCTGAGGCGCTAGGCCGCGCACGGGGGCTCCGGGTCCAACCCCTTCCCCGGGGTGTCTTCCTCTCTTCTCTATCTCCTTCCCTAACTCTCTCCTTCCCTCTCTCTCTGTCTCTCTCTCCTTCCCTCTCTCTCTCTCTCTCTCCTTCCCCCTCTCTCTCTCTCTCTCTCCTTCCCCCTCTCTCTCTCTCTCTCTCTCTCTCTCTCCTTCCCCCCCTCTCTCTCTCTCTCCTTCCCCCTCTCTCTATCTCCTTCCCCCCCTCTGTCTCTCTCCTTCCCCCCCTCTGTCTCTCTCCTTCCCCCCCTCTGTCTCTCTCCTTCCCCCTCTCTCTCTCCTTCCCCCTCTCTCTCTCCTTACCCCTCTCTCTCTCTCTCTCCTTCCCCCTCTCTCTCCTTCCCTCTCTCTCTCTCTCTCCTTCCCTCTCTCTCTCTCCTTCCCCCTCTCTCTCTCTCTCTCTTTTTCTCTCTCTCTCTCCTTCCCCCCTCTCTCTCTCTCGCCTTCCCCCCTCTCTCTCTCTCCTTCCCCCTCTCTCTCTCCTTCTCCCTCTCTCTCTCTCTCTCCTTCCCCCTCTCTCTCCTTCCCCCTCTCTTCCCCCCTCTCTCTCTCTCCTTCCCCCTCTCTCTCTCTCTCCTTCCCCCTCTCTCTCTCTCCTTCCCCCTCTCTCTCCTTCCCGCCCTCTCTCTCTCTCCTAACCACACTTGGAGTTACTGTGAACGGTTCCGGTCTCCATCTAATTCATTCTGCCCTGCAGCTGCCCATCAACCTGCTCGACGCCAATACTACCCTCCTCCTCGGCGGCAACTTGCATTCATCTGGCACTTCTCTCGACCGGGGCAGGGATGGCACTGAAGGCACAATTGGAAGAGCAGGGGAGGGAGGGAGAGAGAGGGGGAGACAAGGGGAGGAGAGAGAGAGGGGGAGGGAGGGAGAGAGGGAGGGAGAGGAGAGGGGAGAGGGAGAGAGAGGGAGAGGGGAGGGAGACAGAGGGAGGGAGAGATAGCGGGGAGGGAGGGGGAGAGGGGAGAGAGAGAGAGAGGGGAGAGAGAGAGGGGCAGGGAGAGAGAGGGAGAGGGAGAGAGAGGGGGAGGGAGGGAGAAAGTGAAGGGGAGGGAGTGAGAGAGGGGGAGAGAGGGGGAGGGAGGGAGAGAGTGAAGGGGAGGGAGTGAGAGGGAGGGAGAGAGAGGTGGAGGGAGCGAGTGAAGGGGAGGGAATGAGAGGGAGGGAGAGAGGGTGAGGGAGGGAGGGGGACGGAGAGGGAGGAGGAAGTCAGAGACTCCTGACCAGACTCAGGCACAGCAAGCTGTTGACAGGCGAGACATACCCAAGCCAGAGCCTCAGAGACTCCTGACCAGACTCAGGCACGGCAAGCTGTTGACCAGGCGAGACATACCCAAAACTGTAAAACCTGGAGTATATGACTGCTGGCAATCCCCATTAACAAAAAACGAAGTTAAAGAACCACCTCCTGGGTGCTTAGGAAGAGTTCTTCAATCCCAACAGTTTTATAAACAGTTTTATAAACATGGCAGAGGGATCTTCAGTTCCCTCGGCAACGCCAGGTACTCCAGCTAGTAAAAGATGTAATAGCAGGGCACTTGGAAAGCAGTGACAGGATCGGACAAAGTCAACATGGATTTACAAAAGGTAAATCATGCTTGACTAATCTACTGGAATTTTTTGAGGATGTAATTGGTAAAATAGATAAGGGAGAACCAGTGGATGTGGTGTATTTGGACTTTCAGAAGGCTTTTGATAAGGTCCCACATAAAAGATTAGCGTGCAAAATTAAGGCACATGGGATTGGGGGCAAGGTATTGACTTGGATGGCGGACAGAAAGCAAAGAGTTGGAATAAACGGGTTGTTTTCCGAGTGGCCGGCAGTGACTAGTGGGGCACCGCAAGGATCGGTCCTAGGACCCCAGCTGTTCACAATATATATTAATGATCTGGACGAGGGAATTGGATGTAATATCTCCAAATTTGCAGACGACACAAAGCTGGGTGGGAGGGTATGCTGTGAGGAGGATGTCGTGAAACTCCAGTATGATTTGGAAAGGTTGGGTGATTGGGCAGAAACATGGCAAATGCACTATAATGTGGATAAATGTGAGGTTATCCACTTTGGTGGCAAAAACAGGAAGGCAGATTATTATTTGAATGGCAATAGATTGGGAGAAGGGGAAGTGCAAAGAGACCTGGGTGTTCTTGTGCACCAGTCGCTGAAGGTAAGCAATGCAAGTGCAGCAGGCGGTTAAGAAGGCAAATGGCCTTCGTAGCGAGAGGGTTTGAGTACAGGAACAAGGATGTCTTGCTGCAGTTGTACAGGGCCTTGGTGAGACCGCACCTTGAGTATTGTGTGCAGTTTTGGTCGCCTTACCTGAGGAAGGACGTTCTTGCTACGGAAGGAGTGCAGCGAAGATTCACCAGGCTGATACCTGGGATGGCAGGAATGACGTATGAGGAGAGATTGTGTCGATTGGGCTTATACTCGCTGGAGTTTAGAAGAATGAGAGGGGATCTCATCGAAACCTATAAAATTCTGCCAGGCCTGGACAGACTAGATGCAGGAAGGATGTTTCTGATGGCCGGGGAGTCCAGAACCAGGGGTCATAGTCTAAGGATAAGGGGTAAGCCATTTAGGACTGAAATGAGGAGGAATTTCTTCACCCAGAGAGTGGTGAACCTGTGGAATTCTCTGCCACAGAGTGCAGTGGAGGCCAGTTCATTAAGTATATTCAAGAAAGAGTTGGATATATTTCTTAAGACTAAAGGGATCAAGGGATATGGGGAGAAGGCAGGGACAGGGTACTGAATTTGGATGATCAGCCATGATCTCATTGAATGGCGGAGCGGGCTCGAGGGGCCGAATGGCCTACTCCTGCTCCTATCTTCTATGTTTCTATGTTTGAGGGGAAATGTCTTCACCCAGAGGGTTGTGGGGGGTCTGGAACTCACTGCCTGAAAGGGTGGTAGAGGCAGGAACCCTAACCACATTTAAAAAGTACTTGGATGTGCACTTGGGATGCTGTAACCTGCAGGGCTACGGACCAAGAGCTGGGAAGTGGGATTAGGCTGGATAGCTCTTTGTTGGCCGGCGCGGACACGATGGGCCGAATGGCTTCCTTCCATGCTGTAACTTTCTATGATTCTATGATCAACATCTTGCATTTACATAGCGCCTTTAACATAGTAAATCGTCCCAAGGCGCTTCACAGGAGCGATTATCAAACACATTTTGACACTGAGCCACAGAAGGAGATATTAGGACAGGTGACCAAAAGCTTGGTCAAAGAGGTAGGTTTTAAGGAGCGTCTTAAAGGAGGAGAGAGAAGCGGAGAGGTTTATGGTGATGGGGATTCCAGCGCTTAGGGCCTAAGCCTCCTGGACCCTGCTGCCATAAGCAGAGGCTGCTGCTCGTACCTGGCGGTGAGCAGCCCGAGTGGTAGATCCAGCCATATAGGCCAATGATGTGCTTCCTCAACCTCTACTGACCTTTCCCTGCCATTGGGAGCTTCAGTAGCTATAAGTACAATTGCAAGCCATGACTGTGGTGGCCAGCTGTTTGCCCACTGTGGATTCCGGTTTGCTGTGTTTTTTTTATTTGTTCATGGGATCTGCCATCACTGGCAAGGCCAGCATTTATTGCCTGTCCCTAGTTGCCCTTGAGAAGGTGGTGGTGAGCCGCCTTCTTGAACCGCTGCAGTCCGTGTGGTGAAGGTACTCCCACAGTGCTGTTAGGGAGGGAGTTCCATGATTTTGACCCAGCGACGATGAAGGATTAGCGATATACTTCCACGTCAGGATGGTGTGTGACTTGGAGGGGAACTTGGAGTTGGTGGTGTTCCCATGTGCCTGCTGCCCTTGTCCTTCTAGGTGGTAGAGGTCGCGGGTTTTGGCGATGCTGCCGAAGAAGCCTTGGCGAGTTGCTGCAGTGCATCTTGTAGATGGTACACACTGCAGCCACGGTACGCCGGTGGTGGAGGGAGTGAATGTTTAAGGTGGTGGATGGGGTGCCAATCAAGCGGGCTGCTTTGTCCTGGATGGTGTCGAGTTTCTTGAGTGTTGTTGGAGTTGCACTCATCCAGGCAAGTGGAGAGTATTCCATCACACTCCTGACTTGTGTCTTGTAGATGGTGGAAAGGCTTTGGGGAGTCAGGAGGCAAATCCAGCACTGCATTGGCAAATCCGGCCCCTGATCTGGAAAATTCATTGTCGCCACTTACCTTTGTGCCTCAATCAGACAGCGACAGGGAGAGCAGGTGCACAGCTGCAGGAAGCTGGCTCCAGCGATGTTATTTAAAGACCTCGGCATTAATCACTCGCAGCTGTCAGGGCAGGTGAGCTTCAGTGGTTTCTTGTCAGTTTCACCCAGTGGAGCAGTTTGTATGAGTAATTTCAAGCTTATTTTTTTACCAGCAGTCTTCTGGCAAATGCAGAGTGGCTACATTTATTGTTCAAAGATTCAAACTGCTACACTTGGCAACATTAATGGGGGCTGCACTGGCACCTCGCCCTCCAGGATCTATGGCGGAGGGAGCGTAGGCAGCCAGAAATATGGGAACATGTGTGCAGAGGGATGAGGAGGGACATCAGGGTTCTCACCAGGAGGCCTTACCCTCTGAGGGTATTCCAACAGTGTATCAGATGGCTCCGCATCACTAAGGTGGTGGTCACAGAACTCTGCCACCTTCTCCAAACAGACCTCCAGCCTCACACCAGGATGACTTAAATCCAGATCCCTTTTGCTCACCACATGCCCATCATACCATCCCTGTGTCATGCCATATCACAGCGTCCTCCTGGGCGCAAAGGTGAAATGAGAGACTACAAAATATTGGAAACACCATTATTAAATTTATGCATAAACATATTATACATATCACATGAATTCTAATAACTAATCACCCTGTGCCTGCCATAGTTGAATAGCTGGCATTGTGTGCAAGGCATGAGATGTGGGTGTGAGTGTTAGTAGGTAGAGATTGTTGGTGGGTGAGCGCTGGAGGCATGGTGCTTTGGGCAGTGTGTGAAACTTGTGGTATAGATAGTGGTATGTAACATTTGTTGAAGCATTCAATCAGCCTGAACACCCAACTGAGGTGGATCGGCCATAAGCACACTTGCTTCAGTCCTCCGGCTTCTTCTCCTTGTTGTGCTTCTCCTTGCTGAGGCAGCTGCACAGCCAGCAATGCTGAGAATGGGGTGCTGCAGCATCAATGAACCTCCCCTTTAAGTACTGGGAAATGCCTGTGGCAATGATGAGTTGAGATTAGACTGCACCCGATATTGGTCCACCCTTTGAGTGTAATGCCACTGAGCTAGGCCTTTAAGACTTGATTTAGTGCCCCAATCATTTCTTTGAGCATTGAGAATGAATTTTGCATGCAGTCTAAAGCATTAGCGCCTGGCACTGATTTTCAAACTTTTCTAAAGATACTGCCCATTCCTGGGCTATAATGAATTTCTAGCCCAAGATGTTTATTTCAGTGAGGGGCAACGAGACAGTACACAGGGCAGTGACTGACCCTGTGTAGACCAGCATTACTGTACTTGTCGTGAAGGGACACTTACTAGTCCTAACCCTTTTTGGGCTACCCCAGATCAGACGTATTCCCCAGACGTTCACCTTCAACTAAAGTTAGAGATAGCCAAACTCTATAAGACACTTAATTGGGTCTAAACGTTCAGGCTATCTCTCTCTCTAAAGGAAAGGAACGACTTGAAGATGTTACCGTCCTCCAGATAGCACTTTAATTAGTTTAACTAGACTGTAACCTTCCAGATATTATGAGGGTCCGGAATACTCCCCCAGAATCTGCAACTCCTCACCAAGGAGTGTACAGAAATTGAGTTTGCGAGTTTGATACAGGAGTACTATTTGAGACAGTTCTAAAAATATATAGATTTATTTAAGAGCCGACATACAGTTAACAGCTGATGAGTCAATCGCGACTTTAACAGTTCAAAATACAAATAGCTTACATTTCTTATTCTCAGAGATCCTTATTCTCAAATATTAACTTCATACATTTTTACATTTCTTATTATTTTTAATCCTGAATATTCACCAAAATCAAATAAGAGTACCTTTTTGATCCCCGAGACTCAAAGAATTTAAAACTTACAGAGCCTGCCTCTGAAGTTGAGATTCGCTTACCCTTTCCAGCGACTTCTGACTTTCCATCTGAAAAGCTCTATTTTTATACTTTTTTTAGTGGTTTATCTTTTGAAGTTTTCTGCTGATGTAAGCTAATTATCTCTAGTCATTCTCTATTGAATTCTTTTCTATTCTTACTGTCATTTCAGCTGCCAACTCTCAGAATCCTGTCTGTTGTTTAGGTGTTCAAAACGTATCATAAAAAACGGTTATAACTTATGTATCTATTTGATGCTATTTTTATAGAAGGTCTTCCATTCAATTCTAAACTCACCTAGCTGTTTGGAAGCAGATGTCGTGACTCCTATGTGTTCCATTTTCAATACAAACACAATGTGATTGCTTGGTGTCATCTATTGAAGTCATAGTTTCAAAGTCTTCTGTAGGTACTTTTTACAATATGTAAATCAAAAACACTTCAACCAAGTATTTACTTGCTTTCTAGCTATCTCAATGGTTATACCACAGACGTCGTGTCTGCTTGTTTCATTTGATGTGATATTATGAAGGCATATGGTTGTTTAATGTTCTAAGATTCTGTTTCCCGGAGTGTTAGTTTATAACACTTTAAACTGGGCAATGGTATTGTGTTTCTCCCAAACTGCAGACTTTCTGGAAACTCCAATGGTTTGCTTCAATAGGGCCATTGTTTTATTGTCAATAACCCATTCCCATTTCAAAAGCTTGTATGGTGTTTACAGCTTGTGTTAACAACTGATCTTATCTCAAAAGCCTGTGTTCTGTTTGCAGCCTGTGTCGTTTAGGCTTTTAGATTTTTAAACCCAGTTTTCATGTTTTAATAAAGTCAAAATTCCGTTCATAGGATGGTGTATCTCTTGAAATATGGCTATTTCCTTTACAGTCGAGCACTGTGGGAACTGCACTGCACCTGTTAAAATGCTGCTGCAGCAGCAGCTCCTGGGTGAGCAGATGGAGTCATTCCTGAGAACGCTGCTGCCGTTATACCGTACGGCCTTTTGAGCACGTTTGCAGTGCTGACAGACAATGCTATCCGGCGCAGCACAAAGTAATTCCTGTCGGAGTTCCCCTTCTTGGCTTTTGATTCATTTCAGATTGTCCGGATCCCAATCTGTTTCTGAAGCTGGCGGCTTGTTGTTATTTTTGTATCTTCGCACTCTTCCCTCAGAGAGAGAACAGCGTGAAGTAGTTGGCAGGATTCACAGGCTGCTTAACAGTCTGACACGCTCCTACCAAGGCCGATATCTCGGGTAACTTTCCCATACTCCTCTATTTTATAGCTACAACAATCTAGAATCAGACAGGTTACAACCTTAAAATCACCCGCTCAGATCTGTTTCTTATTTATGCCGCATACTGTTTCGATTTTATTTGTGTGCGTGCATGTGTGTGTGTGAGGGGTTATTCTGTGTTATATATATAGTTAACATATGATTCTCCAACAGTTTAAAGAGGGTAATGTTTGTCTAGACTCCTCAATCACGGCGAGTAATGGTGTTAAAATTTGGCTGGTCTGAAGAAGTAATTAGCACATTAGCATTTTTAAAGCGGAGAGACTCAGCAGTAAATCTGCGCCTTTAATGAGCGTTATGCACGTGGACTGAAGCACTGGACACGTTGGCAGTAATGACCCTTGCTCCGAGGCGTCAGGTGCCTGCACCAGAGAACACTTGAATTTAGGATGACAGAGGAAGTCCAGGAAGGGTGACTGCATAGAAAGACAGAAAGAAAGAACATGCATTTTGTATCGCACCTTTCACGACCTCAGGACGTCCCAACGCGCTTTACCGCCAATGAAGTATTTTTTGAAGCGTAGTCGCTGTTGTAATGTAGGAAAACGCGGCAGCCAATATTGCGCACAGCAAGATCCAACAAACAGCCACGTGATAACGACCGGATGACCTGATTTTTTTTGATGGTGTCGATTGAGGGATAAATATTGGCCCGGGACACCGGGGAGAACTCCCCTGCTCTTCTCTGAAATAGTGGCCCTGGGATCGTTTACGCCCACCCGCGAGAGAGAGAGCAGACGGGGCCTCGGATTAACGTGTTTTCCGAAAAAGACAATGCGAAAGAAGTACATTTACACGGTCCACTCTTAACACGTGCAGCCGCCTATATCGGGCAAATGGCGCCAACCGTTCTTCATCGCCATAGGCGTCAATTACAAAGGCGCCACTTATAGCGTATTAGGCGCTTATTCGTGCTTATCACCGATTGAAAAGCTGCCCGCAGCCTCTACTGCCCCCCTGTGGTTATTAACAGTGCAAACAGCTGATGGAGAAGTCAAGCAGTTTCCTTCAGATGAAGGCACCGACCGGTTACATGTGCCAACCGTGGCTCAGTGGGCAGCACCCTCGCCTCTGAGTCCGAAGGTTGTGGGTTCAGGCCCCGCTCCAGAGACTCGAGCACAAAAAATCCAATGTTGACACTCGAGGGAGTGCTGCACTGTCAGAGGCGCCGTCTTTCGAATGAGAGGTTAAACTGTCATCCCGTCTGATCTCTCAGGTGGGTGTAAAAGCTTCAAAATGTTTATCGTTGGCTGTAAAGGGCTTTCAGATGTCCTGAGGTCATGAAAGGTGCTATATAAATGCAAGTTCTTTCATTCTTTCTACATGCAGTGGGGACGGTGCCTCTGTCAGATAATGGGGTCAATTTTAATTTCCTCCATTCCAGTGAAAATGGTGCCTGGTCACTTTCCACCCTGCTTACACCAGCACGGTCCAGGGTAAGGTCCCGAAAAAGGCAGGAGGCCCCTTGTAATATGCAAACGAGTGCCCTATGACGTGCACGGGACGCTGATTGCAACTTTGAGGGGCGAGTAGGTGGAGCGGTTTCCCCAGACGCGTTTCTACCAACTCTGGCGGCCTAACCTTAAAGGGGCCGCCGGAGGCTGGTCAAAAAAAACCACCGGCCCAGGGAACTGCAGCCTGCTCTCCAGATCGGGCGACCGCTGTGCGGGACACCTCCGTTCAGTCCGCAAGTGTGACCCCGAACTTCCGGTCGCCTGTCACTTTAATTCTCTGCCCCAATCGCCCTCCCACACTGTTCCAAGTAAGCTCGAGGAACAGCACCTCATCTTTCGATTAGGCACTTTACAGCCTTCTGGACTCAACATAGAGTTCAACAATTTCAGATCATAACCTCGGCCCCTATTTTTTCAGACGGCTGCTGTTGATGATTCTGCCATTCCCATTTACACCTCTTCTAGACCCACCTTTTTGTTTCTTTGCTTATCCCATTACCATCTCCTTTTGCCTTGCACCATCATCCCTTTTGTCTCTTAATCTCTCCTGCCTTCCACCCTATCACACACCTTCCCTTTTGTACTTTCCTCCCCTCCCCCCTTTCCCCGCCTCCGCACTTGCTTAAAAACCTGTTCCATCTGTAACTTTTTCCAGTTCTGACGAAAGGGTCATCGACCTGAAACGTTAACTCTGTTTCCCTCTTCACAGATGCTGCCTGACCTGCTGAGTATTTCCAGCATTTTCTGTTTTTATTTCAGATTGTCTGTTTTGTTAACCAACCAAACCAAAAACTTGACAAATATATTTTCCTTTAGCCAGCGCCCCTTTAACAGTAACTGAGTAGTGAACCTCTTTTTTAAAAGTTGTAATAAATCTAATCTAACACGGGCACAAATCTATACTTGATTATTTATATTTACAATCTGCATTCCAGACGGCAACACACTGGAGGTAATTTTAACATGGGGAGCGGGTGGAGTGGGTGCGGGTGGGGGGTTAAATGACCAGAAATTCGAGGCGTATCGGCAATCCGCCGACTTCCGGGATTTTTCCCGAGGCAGGACAAGGGGCGGGCAGCCGACCCGCTCCCAGGAGGCGGGTTGGCATTTTAAGTATGTTAAGTATGCTGGAAGCCTCGGATTTAACTGGCTGTGCAGGTTTAACTGTGACCGGCCGGGTTTCCTGGGCCTCGGAAAACCCGACAGCAGCAGCGAGGCGAGGACAGTCTCAGGGAGCACTCCTTGTGGGACAGGAGGAGGAGCAGGAGTGCTTCCTCCCGGCCACCCACGCTCCCCCACCATTAGACCACTCCTCCCCACCCCCCCAATATAAAACTCCCCCGGGATCAGGGATCAGACTACTCCCGGGATCAGGGATCAGACTACCCCCGGGATCAGGGATCAGGCTACCCCCGGGATCAGGGATCAGACTACTCCCGGGATCGGACATGCCCCCCACCGCCCCGGGGTCAGAGGTTGGACCTATCTGCTGCTACTGTGGCCTCCTCCGGAGAGCTCTCTGCCCAACTGGAAGCCAAGTCTGTCAACCAAGCTGCCTGCCGGCTGGGGAACTTGTCAATGATGTAAGGCGTACGCTGTGGAGTTAAATCTCTATAGCAGGCGGGGAAACCCAGACTTCTGGGCTTCCCGAGCGCTATCGGGCCCCCCCTCGCTCCCAGCGCATCGGTAAGTAAAAATTCCTCCCACTCTCAGGTTACAAAAGCAGTGATTATAATGGAAATGTCTGATGTAGAGTATCAGCTCCCTCTACTGGGTAAAGTGGGGATAACAGTTAAAAATGCAGATGTAAGTTTTGATTTATGTAAATAAGAAATTGAAGTTGACGGACTTTTTAAAATATTCGTTCTTGGGATGTGGGCGTCGCTGGCAAGGCCAGCATTTATTAACCGTCCCTAGTTACCCTTGAGAAGGTGGTGGTGAGCCGCCTTCTTGAACCGCTGCAGTCCGTGTGGTGAAGGTGCTCCCACAGTGCTGTTAGGGAGGGAGCTCCAGGATTTTGACTCAGCGACGATGAAGGATCGGCGATATATTTCCAAGTCAGGATGGTGTGTGACTTGGAGGGGAACTTGGAGGTGGTGGTGTTCCCATGCGCCTGCTGCCCTTGTCCTTCTAGGTGGAAGAGGTCACGGATTTGGGAGGTGCTGCCGAAGAAGCCTTGGCGAGTTGCTGCAGTGCATCGTGTAGATGGTACACACTGCAGCCACGGTACTCTGTGGCTCAGTGGGCAGCGCCCTCGCCTCCGAGTCAGAAGGTTGTGGGTTCAAGTACCCGCTCCAGAGACTTGAGCACAAAAATCCAGGCTGACCCTCCCAGTGCAGTGCTGAGGGAGTGCTGCACTGTCGGAGGTGCCGTCTTTCAGATGAGACGTTAAACCGAGGCCCCGTCTGTGCTCTCATTGTGGATGTAAAGATCCCACGGCACTATTTCGAAGAAGAGCGGGAGGAGTTATCCCCGGTGTCCTGGGCCAATATTTATCCCTCAACCAACATCACTAAAACAGATTATCAAGTCATTATCACATTGCCTTTTGTGGGAGCTTGCTGTGCGCAAATTGGCTGTCGCGTTTCCTACATTATAACAGTGACTACACTTCAAAAAAAAGTACTTCATTGGCTGTAAAGCGCTTTGGGACGTCCTGAGGTTGTGAAAGGCGCTATAGAAATGCAAGTCCTTTCTTTCTTCTTTCATTGCAAGAGCAAAAGTAAACAGAGCATCAACCGATGACTCCCCTTTTAATTCGGTCATGTTAAAGCACTGGACAGAATCTTTGCTACAATAACTGACGAGCTGGTAAAAAAACACACGGTTGCTTCCTGAAAAGGTGAGTCAACAAGTGATGTCGGGGCAGCTAACCCACGGAGTCAAGAAGGGGGGTCGTTGTGTTTCTCAGGCGCAGGAGACCCTGGTCCACGCTTGCTCCCGATAATTAGTGTGACTGAGCCCTGGAAGCGTGGCGAGTCTGGCTGTGAGTGGCTGAAGGTGCCCGCGGAATAGATCCGCCTCTCTCGTACTTGTTACCTGCAGCTCGTAAATCGAAAGGCTTGCAACTGTTCTGAGCAAACTGTTTTGACTGTTCGACTTGGTGTGCAAAAGGATGCAGTCATTAAATCCACGCTGTTTGTCTAACGGGAAAGGAATTCCGGAGGACACTGCACAGAACAAAGCAAAACGGAATTCCAGTGGGTCCGCAGAACTCCTGCTATGTAAGCCTGTGCCCGTGTGCAGATAATTAAAGGGTTGTTATCAATGGAGCTGTCAGATTTATATTACAATATGCAGCAACCAGGTTGAGAACTGTTTTATCTTGGGAAATTCGTCAAGGAAGGTTGGATAGTCGATGGCTCCTACTTCCGCAAACAGCATCAACAGCAAATTCCCATTGGTCCAGTGTCCACTAGCGTAAAGAAAAGTAAGAACTTGCATTTATATAGCGCCATTCGCAACCTCAGGACATCCCAAAACGCTTTACAGCCAATGAAGTACTTTTTGAAGTGGAGTCACTGTTGTAATGTAGGAAACACGGCAGCCAATCTGCGCACAGCAAGCTCCCACAAACAGCAATGGGATAATGACCAGATAATTTGTTTTTGGTGATGTTGGTTGAGGGATAAATATTGGCCAGGACACCGGGGAGAACTCCCCTGCTCTTCTTCGAAATAGTGGCTGTGGGATCTTTTACATCCACCTGAGAGAGCAGACTGGGCCTCGGTTTAGCGTCTCATCCGAAAGACGGCACCTCCGACGTAGAAGCACAGCTTGCGACAGGAAAGGGGAAAATACAAGGTGAAGATGACAGCACGGCCCAGAAAGAGAGATTTTTTAGCAGAGCTCTTTGACGGGAGAGAGAGGGGAAGCGAGAGAAAGCTCCAAGGGGCAAGATGGCTGAATGAACATTAGCCAGCCCCGGAGTGGAGGGTGTGGGGCAAGCAGCAGTCCACAGCAGCTAAGCTGTGACCCTCCTCTAATTTCCCGTTTCCTATCCAGCGCCATTTGACAATTCAGGAGCGGGATGGTAAATGGCAGCCGCCTGATTTAAAGACGGGAGGTGCGCAAAAAAGATGTCAAATTCAGATTGTGGCACAGCGCTGTCAGGTGTTAGTCTGTGTTCATTCACTTCAGCTACTTAGTTTTGGAGGGGTGGGGGGTTGGTGGTGGTGTTGCTGTTCTCCTTGTGCGCCTCAGCACCCCACACCTCCCAAACCGATCGGCCCACGCCTGGGACACTCAGTTGATTACAGCTGATTATTCTCATGCTCTCCTGGCCGGCCTCCCAAGTTTCCACTCTCCATAAACCCTGCTTGCCCCGTGTCCTAACTAGCACCAAGTCCCGTTCACCCATCGCCCCCTGCGCTCGTCGACCTACATTGGCTCCCGGTTTGGCAACGCCTCGATTTTAAAATTCTCATTCTCGTGTCCATGGCCTCGCCCCTCCCTATCTCTGTAACCACCTCCAGCCCCACAACCTTCCGAGATATCTGTGCTCCACCAAGTCTGGCCTCCTATACATCTCCCACTTCCTTCGCCCCACCATTGGCAGCCGTGCCTTCAGCTGCCTGGGCCCTAAGCCCTAGAATTGCCTCCCTAAACCTCTCCACCTCTCTGCCACTTTCTCCTCCTTTTAGACGTTCCTTAAAACTTACTTGCCTCTGAGTCAGAAGGTTATGGGTTCAATCCCCACTCCAGGGATTTGAGCACAAAAATCTAGGCTGACACTCCAGTGCAGTGCTGAGAGAGTGCTGCACTGTCGGAGGTGCCGTCTTTCGGATGGGATGCTAAACCGAGGCCCAGTCTGCTCTCTCAGGTGGATGTAAAAGATCCCATGGCCACTATTTCGAAGAAGAGCAGGGGAGTTCTCCCCGGTGTCCTGGGGCCAATATTTATCCCTCAACCAACATAACAAAAACAGATTATCTGCTCATTATCACATTGCTGTTTGTGGGTGCTTGCTGTGCACTAATTGGCTGCCACATTTCCTACATTACAACAGTGACTACACTTCATTGGCTGTAAAGCACTTGGAGACGTCCGGTGGTTGTGAAAGGCGTTGTATAAATGTAGCTTATAGCTGTTGTTGATAATAGCATATTGTGAAAGGGCCAGTGAGTTAGACAGGCAAACCTCGAACAGTGTGATAACCGGATTTTCAGTGTAACTATTAGGGTTTCTTTTTCTGCCTGAACTTCTAACTAGTACTTTGATTTAAATTTGTGACTGAGGAGATTTGCTGGAAGGACGGTAACAGCTGATTCATGGGTACAAGTAGTCACCAGAGGATGCTCATGGCCTGCAGAGTGAGGGGAGAGTCCCACTAACCTCAGGTGATTGAGGTCAAATTTTGTCTGATAATTGCTCCTGTGAAGCGCCTTGGGACGTTCACTACGTTAAAGACGCTATATAAATGCAAGATGTTGTTGTTACTTTATTAGGAAAATGAAATCTGAGCCGATTAGGTGAAAGTCTAACACAGAACTTCACAAAACTGTACAAGATGCACTGCAGCAACTCGTCAAGGCTTCTTTGGCAGCACCTCCCAAACCCACGATCTCTTCCACCTTGAAGGACAAGGGCAGCAGGCACATGGAAACACCACCATCCCGAAGTTCCCCTCCAAGTCACACACCACCTGACTTAGAAATATATCGGCCGTTCCTTCATCATTGCTGGGTCAAAATCCTGGAACTCCCTCCCTAACAGCACTGTGGGAACACCGTCACCACATGGACTGCAGCGGTTCAAGAAGGCGGCTCACCACCACCTTCTCAAGGGCAACTAGGGATGGGCAATAAATGCCGGCCTTGCCAGCGACGCCCAGATCCCAGGAACGAATAAATAAAAAGTCATGCCTGAAGTGTGAACAAAAAATTCTGTTCTAATTATAATAACAATGCCTGCGAACAATGACAGACAGGAAAAAACCCTCTGGTCCATCCGGCCTGTCCCCCACACAACTGTGGTACCCTGTGCATCACGACATAATCACTCTCCACCCAAAACCATGTGATCGACGGGGCGAGGCGAAAAAACAGCTAAAAACCCAGGCCAATTTGGGGGGGAGAAAAAATCTGTGAAATTCTTCTACGACCCTCCCCCATAGACAATTGGAACTAGTCCAGGAGATCGCTCTGGCCCCGATAATTCCATGCAGTACCTTACCTTTTGTAAGAGGTGATCTCCGCCCCAGCCAGAAACAGGTCCAGCTCTCGCTCGAAGGGATTCAGCGAATTGGCGTCCACCGCACGAGCCGGCAGCCTGTTCCAGATGTAATACCACACTGTGCATCATTGGTTGTCACACTCCTATCTGTATATATAACATTGGGTACGGTAGCATAGTGGTTATGTCACTGGACTGGTAAGCCAGAGGCCTGGACTGATCTTGATGTGAAGATGTTAGTTCAAATCCCACCATGGTAGCTGGGGAATTTAAATCCAGTTAATTCAGTAGATTGTTGTTAAAAATCTGGTTCACTAATGTCCTTTAGGTGATGGCAATCTGTTGTTCTTACCCAGTCTGGCCTATATGTGACTCCAAGACCCACAACAATGTGGTCAACTCTTAACTGCCCTCTGAAATGGCCCAGCAAGCCACTCACCAAACTGGCTATGATAAACAATAATGCCTTCACCACATGGGCTGCAGTGGTTCAAGAAGGTGGTTCACCACCACCCCTGCAAGGGCAATTAGGGATGGGCAATAAATGCTGGCCTTACCGGCGACGACGCCCACATTCCAAGCATGAAAAAAATCGAACCGCTGTTGTTCATACTGTGTCGGATGTTAAGCTGTTGCAGGGGGAGTGCCAGAGTGGGGAATGTGTGTCCCACCCTACTGAAGGAATTTTGATAGAAAGGTGATGCACCTTCATAGACATTGCAGTAAGTTTTTCCTTTGGCTTGACTCCTGGAAAATAAACAAAATCAGGCAAACTTTTCATTTTCACCCTACGGACATTAATCTGGCGGAGCGGATTGGCCTGCTCGTTACAGACCCCGCTGGATTATCATTGCACTGAAATGAATGGAATGGAAATTGGGCGGGTTTTATAACGGGTGAGCGATCTGCTCCACCCGATTACTGACCGTGGGGTGAAGCCAAACATTTACCCCATAATGTTTTCATTTCCCACTACAGATAGGTAATAGTTCTTCTATAGGAAAATGTTACTGACGGCTTAGATTAGATTCATTTAATTTCATGCATCCTGAGAAGTTCTTCGCTGGAGTTTTTCCGGCCCGCTTTCCTCGCATTCGATTCGTTACTTTTCAATTGTGATTAGTTGCTGTTTTACGAATATGAAATTTCAGCCAATCAGCTGCAAGAAATTTGCATACACACATGTGATACCAAAATGTGATACAGGAAGTGTGATGTGACAGATCAAAATATCCACAAAATACATTTTCATATATATATATATATGATAATTCTCAGGTGTAATTGTTCCTTGTGCCAATTAGAAATCACAATTAATTTCACCATCAATAAAACAAGAGGGCAGATAAAAGTGACAGATTTAAAAAAATCTGACACAATTAAATATGTGATGACTTATAAATGAATTTTATGGCTTAAAGCAAGGCTGAATTATATTGATAAAGTTAGATTTATGCCCATATGACCGAGATACAAAAGCAAAATACTGCGGATGCTGGAAATCTGAAATAGAAACAGAAAATGCTGGAAATACTCAGCAGGTCAGGCAGCTTCTGTGGAGAGAGAAACAGAGTTAACGTTTCAGGTCGATGACCCTTCGTCAGAACTGGAAACAAGCAGGAGATGGAAAGCAAGTATAGGGGCTGGGAAAAGGGGGAGGGGATGAAAGAACGAAAGGGAAGGTCTGTGATAGGATGGAAGACAGGAGTGAGTAAATGACAAAAGGGATGATGGTGCGAGGCAAAAGGAGATGGTAATGGGACAAGATTCCATTGAGCTTACCCGAGATACAAGACAATTATTCCACCTGCGTAGGAGGCTCAGAGAAGAGCCACAAGACTAGTATCAGAGGGCTGAGTTACGAAGAGAGGCTGAAAGATTTGGGCCATTCAGCTTCCGGAGGAGTGTGGATTTATTAGAGGTATGTAAAATAATGAAGGGGTTTGGATAAGAGTAGATCGGGAGAAACTGTTTCCATTGGCAGGAGGGTCGGTAACCAGAGGACACAGAGTTAAGATAATCGGCAAAAGAGCCAGAGGCGAGAGGAGGAGAAATTGTTTTCCGCAGCGAGTTGTTGTGATCTGGAACGCGTTGCCTGAAAGGGCGGTGGAAGCAGATTCACTAGTAACTTTCAAAAGGGAATTGGATAAATACTGTGCTTCAAAAGGAAAAATGTTCAGGTCTGTGGGGAAAGAGCAGGGGGAGTGGGACTAATTGGGAAGGTCTTTCAAAGAGCTGGCACAGGCACAAAGGGCCGAACGGCCCCTTTCTGTGCTGTATGATTCTATGAATAAAACAATACAGAAAAGGTAAACAAATTAAACTGTGACAGTAGGACAAGGGAGTAGCAGGCGCAAACCAGGCAAAGACAAATGGGCTCGCAGAATGGGCAGACAAGTGGCAGATGGAATTTAATACAGAGAAGTGTGAGTTGATGCATTTTGGCAGAAGGAACAGGGAGAGGCAATATACACTTAATGGCCCAGTTCTAAAGAGTGTGCAGGGACAGAGGGACCTGGGAGTTAATATACATAGGTCCCTGAAGGTGGCAGGACATATTGAGAGAGTGGTTAGCAAAGCATATGGGATCTTGAGCTTCATAAATAGAGGTATTGAGTACAAAAGTAGAGAAGTTATGCTGAACCTTTATAAAGCGCTGGTAGGCCACAGCTGGAGTATTGCGTCCAGTTCTGATCACCACAAGGATGTAAAGGCCCTTGAGAGGGTGTAGAGGAGATTTACCAGAATGGTTCCGGGGATGGGGGATCTTAGTTACAAGGACAGGTTTGAGAAGCTGGATTTGTTTTCATTAGAGCAAAGGAGGTTGAAGGGTGATTTGATCGAGGTGTACAAGATTATGACGGGTTTGGATAGGCTAGACGGGGAAAGACTGTTCCCACTAGTTGATGGTACAATGACTAGGGGACATAGATTTAAGGTTTTGGGCAAGAGATACAGGGGGGATGTGAGAAAAAAGTTTTTTACGCAGCGAGTGGTGAGGACCTGGAACTCGCTGCCGATGGAAGTGGTGGAAGCGGAGACGCTCGATGTTTTCAAGGGGAGACTGGATAGGCACTTGAGGGAAATAAACTTGCAGGGCTACGGGGATAGAGCGGGGGAATGGGACTGACTGGATTGCTCTACAGAGAGCCGGCATGGACCCGATGGGCTGAATGGCCTCCTTCTGTGCCGTTATGACTCTATTGACTCTAAATGTAGGACTCGTAGGACAAGAGGAGTGACCGACACATGGAATGGAGCCCTCGGTGGAGGCAAGTAACCCAAGAATCATTTAAGAAAGGGGTGGATGGTGTGCTTGGGACAAGGACTGTTGGGTTGCTCAGGATGGATGAGCTAGGATGAAGCCAAATGGCCTTCCTCATCCATCTCAATCTTGTGACCTTGCACGTTAATTGTCAGTGCTCAGTTGCTGCACTCATCTGTCAGTCTTGGGCCAGGCGGTTAAAACATTTTTTTTTTAAATTCTGCGCTCCAGGTTGAACGTTTCTGAAACAGGCGGGAAAGATTCCGGGGCTTCCTGGATGACCGGCCAATGGGATCGGCACAGCGTGGGCTAATGGCCCAATGACGGTGAACTTTGACTCCTCAACTCTCCAGGTCACAAAGAAGAACAGGTTCATCGCAACGCACGAAAACGGCATAAAAAAATCAAAATAAACACAAGGGGGCAGAGATATTTATATCCTTTATTCTCCTTTTTGAAGTTTGGCAAAGAGGTTTGGTACAATTGTGCTTTCTACAGTTGTGTGTTCAAATCCTGTTTTCTTTATAAAGAATAAAATAGTATGGAAAATTCCAGAAACTGTGTACACCTTGTACACTATGCCGTGTACAATAAAAACCGAGTGCAAGTATAAATTGATGCAGCAGAATATACATTTTTGCTTTATATACAAAATTACTTTCCCTAACTACAATGCCAGCTATATGAGTTATATAAATAGAGAGAGAGAGAGAGAACGGGGAAAGGCGATAGAGAGGGAGGTAGCAGCGAGAGAGAATGGGGAAGGGAGAGAGAGAGGGATAGCAGCGAGAGAGAGAGAGAATGAGAAAGGGAGAGAGGGATAGCAGCGAGAGAAAGAGAGAGAACGGGTAAGGGAGAGAGAAAGAGAATGGGGAAGAGAGAGAGAACGGGGAAGGGAGAGAGAGAGAGAGAACGGGGAAGGGAGAGAGAGAGGGAACAGGGAAGGGAGAGAGAGAGAGAACGGAAGGGAGAGAGAGCGGGGAAGGGAGAGAGAGAGAGAATGGGGAAGGGAGAGAGAGAGAATGGGGAAGGGGGAGAGAGAGAATGGGGAAGGGAGAGAGAGAGAGAATGGGGAAGGGAGAGAGGGGAAGGGAGAGGGAGAACGGGGAAGGGAGAGAGAGAGAGAATGGGGAAGGGAGAGAGGGGAAGGGAGAGAGAGAGAACGGGGAAGGGAGAGAGAGAGGGGAAGGGAGAGAGAGAGAGAACGGGGAAGGGAGAGAGAGAGAACGGGGAAGGGAGAGAGAGAGAACGGGGAAGGGAGAGAGAGAGAACGGGGAAGGGAGAGAGAGGGGGATAGTAGCAAGAGAGAGATGACAGAGAGGAAGCTAATGACAACGTCTGAATCAGACTCAGAAATCTAGATTGAATGCTATTATTTTCAATCATATATTTTAAATAGTTTTTGAGCTTATAATCTATAAAATGATCACATACAACAGGAGATAGGACAATGCCCTTTAATGCAGGTTCTGTGAAAGCTGCTGTTAGTACGTCAGACAGTATTGATCCTGGGTTAAGATTGTTCACTCAGCATTTTATTGCAGTTAAAATAATTTTTTTGTAGATTTTTCATTGTAACAGTTTATGAAAATTAATTTCATGAGCATTATTCTTGACCATGAAAGGGGAATTAACTTATTTTACTTCCCCCCCCTCCAATTAGCCTACCCACCCCCCGACATCTATGTTTCTCCTCCTTTAGGAGTGAGCCAGCCCTCAGATATCACCATGGATACCATCAACGCTGTTGTTTGGTCACTCTTTGCTGGGCCTTGTGTTTCAGGCGTGTGTGGGAAAGATCTGTTGAGTCCCGGTCAGCACTCCAGCCATCTCTTCACCGAGAGACTGCAGAGCTCACCGGCTGGGACAATGGATCTCAACCCTCTCTAGGCAAGGCTCCCACGGCAAACCGGATCCTAGTCCAGGCCCCACTGTGAGTCAGGCTTGTAAAACAGGGACTATCACCAGGACATGAAGGTGTCCATTAGTCTTGATCTCCACGACCCAGAGTGTTACATAGGCCTGAACTAGGCTACAAGCACTCGCTTCTAACCCCCCTCCCCTTCCGTCTTTCACATGAGACGTTAAACTGAGGCCCCGTCTGCTCTCTTAGGTGGATTTAAAAGACCCCACGGCCACTATTTCGAAGAAGAGCAGGGGGAGGTCCCCGCGGTGCCCTGGGCCAATATTTATCCCTCAACCAACATCACTAACAATCATCTTTTCATTATCACATTGCTGTTTGTGGGAGCTGTCATGTTTCCTACAACAGTGACTACTCCTCCAATGTACTTCATTGGCTGTAAAGCACTTTGGGACGCCCTGAGCTCATGAAAGACGCTATAGAAATCCAAGTCCTTCTTTCTTTCACCCACCTTGGGTCGCCAACCCTCCAGGATTGGCCTGGAGTCTCCAGGAATTGAAGATTAATCTCCAGGAAGCGGCTGTGAGCAACACCCGGGAGAGAAATCGTAGGAGGGCAATAAAAAAAATAGCAAAAAAAGATTTTTAACTTCTCATTTTCTTAGTACACTTTCATTTATTAGTTAATAAAAATATTATAGTGTAGCGGTACCACCAAATGTCCCTTACTTACCGTACATAATTCCCTTTAACATAACGATGTATATATACGGTTTGCCGTATGGGGCGTTCCCCCTTTGGGAGCGTGGGCGAACGCGATGACGCGGGTTAACGCGATGACGTCACGTCGCACATCACGTGACCGCCCCAAGCGCGGGCAAACGCGATGACGTCACGCCGCACATCACGTGACCGCCCCAAGCGCGGGAAAACGCGATGACATCATGACGCAATCCCCGGGACTGACTAGTCAGTCCTCGTGGCGCCTCCGTCTGGTGAAGACCTACTTCATGGCTCTCCTGTAGTGAGCTCAGCAACCTGCTTGAATTCCTCTGTTCCTGCATTAAAAACCTTTTTGATTGTTCTCCTGGAGTCGAACTCGATTATTAAGTAGGAATTCGTCCAATACCTACATCAGTGACCCTGAATACCTACAATAGATAGGATTTTAAAAAAAAGGCTGTTTGACTGACAGTCAGGCATCACCCAGTCATCTAACGGAGAGCCTGCTTGGATTCCAATTGGTGTGAGACGGCAAGAGCACCGCCAGAATGGGCAAGTTGGGCGACCAATGGCAGGAGGGGGCAGGGAGGTGGGCGGTCATGTGATGAAACCACCAGGAATACATCCAATCAGAGTTGGTAACTTTAGCCCACCTGGAAGAAACCAGGCAGGGGATGGGGGGGGGGGCAAGTAAAATGGTCTGGGGAACTTACCCACTCCTTCTCTGCCCTGATCTGGGGGGACCGCAATTTTAAATCGCAGGTGGCAAGGGCACCCGCCCCCAAGGCGGCTTTAAATGCACACATCGGTCTCTGATGATGTCATTGGGGCCTGTTCGGCTATTTTAACCTCAGGCCTGAGTAGGGGTGGGGGGCGCAGCAAGACTCCGCCAACGGGCCAATCCTACCGGTGGGGTCAAGGGCCAGGGGCCAGAGGAGGTCCAGCCAGGGACGTTTAAAAGAAAATGTGCTTTTGTCCCTCGTGGGCCAGGAGTAGCAGGGGTGCCTTCTCCGGGCCCCACAAGGAAACCTGAAATAAAAACAGAAAATGCTGGAAATACTCAGCAGGCCAGGGCAGCATCTGTGAAGAGAGAGAAACAGAGTCAACGTTTCAGGTCGATGACCTTTCGTCAAGGAAACCTTTGGGCTCCATCCCCCTCCCCGTCCACCGCCTCTCCCTCGACCAGGAAGCCCCTCCCTTACCTTGTGCCAGGAACCATTTCCCTGGGTACCCGGCAACAATTAGTGGGGGAAGGAGTTTTGAGGAACACCGTGTTGTGGTAGACAGCGTTAGTATTATGGGATAGATATTGCTGTGGTGGACAGACAAGGCATTAAGGGGCCTATATTACTGGCTCTGACACGGCAGGCAATGTGAGGTAAGCAGCGATGAGGCCAAGAAGAGATTGGCGATAAAGGCAGTCTTGCTGGCATCTTCCGCATCCCAGCAACAACAAGTTGCATTTATATAGCGCCTTTAACCCAGTAAAACATCCCAAGGCGCTTCACAGGAGCGTAAATCAGACAGAAAATTCACACCGAGCCACAGAAGGAGACATTGGGGCAGGTGGCCAAACACTTTGGTCACAGAGGTAGGTATTGAGGAGCATGTTAAAGGAGGAGAGGTACAGGGAGGGAATTCCAGAGCTTAGGGCTGAGATGGTTGAAGGCACGGCCGCCAATGGCGGGGCGAAGGGAGTGCGGGGGATGCACAAGAGGCCAGAGGTCGGAGGAGCGCAGAGATCTCGGAGGGTTGTAGGGCAGGAGGAGGTGACAGAGATAGGGAGGGGGGCGAGATGTTGCTGGACTGGGAGCCAAGGTAGGTCAGCGAGCACAAATGCAAATTATATATTTTTTTAAAAATCAGACACAACGTGCATCACTGAATCTAAAAAAAATCAATACTTATGGCTCAGTTCAAACAACGAAGAGTTCCAAATGTAAAAATAAATGATAAACTTTCAAAACTAGTTTTGCAGTGAGATCTGCTGCAATAACATCCAACGGGTGCGAGCAGTTGAAATAACGGCAATCGCCCACTAAAGGGCAGAACAAACTTCAAAAGCCAAAGGAGTTTCAGTGGCCGCCGAACTCACTTGGGATAATGAAGCAAAAGTGATCCCCGCAGACCAGGTTTTAACCCGCTGCCTGTGCTGGGCTAGCTAATCTCATCCGGGATGGTATTAGGGATGCTACAGATGGCCTTGCACCAGGGCAGGAGAAACTAAAACGAGCCATGGTTCCTGCCCTGATTGCTAACTAGTAAATAGGACCTGGGCTTGGCAGCGATGCCCTCTAAGGTCAAATAGCCGAACGAGACTTACTGCGCAGGCTCAGGCGTGAAGAATGGCCACCTGGGTGAGATTTTTTTCCCACAAGGCCGCTGTCATACTCAGGGTGAGCCAACATCTTCAGGAGGTAATTAAGATGATTAAAGGAGTTGATAGTGTAGAGAGAAACTATATCCTCTGGTGGGGGGAGTCCAGAACAAGGGGGCATAACCTTAAAATTAGAGCCAGGCCGTTCAGGGGTGATGTCAGGAATCACTTCTTCACACAAAGGGTAGTGGAAATCTGGGGAAAAACTCACCCAAAAGCTGTTGAGTATTGGGGGGGGGGGGGGGATGTCAAATGAAGATTTCAAAACCGAGATTGAAAGATTTTTGTTAGGCAAGGGTGTTAAGGGTTACGGAACCAAGGCCGGTGGATCGAGTTAAGATACAGGTCAGCCAGGATCTAATTGAATGGTGGAACAGGCTTGAGGGGCTGAAAGAGGGGAGAAAAATCGGTGGTGGGTGGGGGGCGGAAATTTAAATAGAACAACCCCACCAGGTTACACCCGAGAGGTTAGCGCCGTGAATGAATTCTTAATCCGATTTACCAAATATCCTGGTAAAGCCTAACTTTCGAAAACCAGGGAAGTAATGTCCTCCGCTAAAACTCCCGTGGATATGCCGTGAATCAAAGAGCACAAACAGCAGCCCGACACAGATCCTGCGACCAAAGGGAGTCTCCTTAATGCTTTGTCCGCAGACGCTTGCTCCATCCCCTGCAAAGATCCCTGATTTCCATTGTTAAGTAATACTGCAGTCAATACCTGGATTCTCTTTTTAAAGATATAATAAACTAGAAGAGGGAGGAAAGCCATGCATCATCGAATTATTGCTGGAATACAGCGTAGTGCCTTATTTACAATATCGACATTCACTCAATTGCCCAAATTGTCTTTTCTCAAGTGACCCATGCACTTCAACAACAACAACAACAACAAAAAAAACAAAACGCCGCTTTAAAAAAAAAGTTCACAGCTGTCAGGAGCCCAACGCAAACTCCCGGCCCTTTCAGTGACGTTTGCACCTCGTAAATATGTGACATAAATAAATAAATTAATTCATTAATAAATAGTTAAATACATAAATAGTTAAATACATAGTTGCATAAACTTAAAAAAAAATCATTTTTTTCTTCAAAGTGGCAAGCGCTTTGGCAACACAAGGGTTAACAATCCATGGCTCAAAGATGATTGGCTCAATAAATTTAAAGGGGCACCATTTCATGGAAAGAGCATTTTGTTGGCACTGAAACTCACTAGTAAATCACTTTTGTGTGACCTCAGCATGGGGGAAATTACGTAAGGGCTTTCTCCTTCAGAAACACTGTTCCATGAAAATAGCAACCCAAATAATAATAATCAATAATCAATAATCGTTATAACAACAATACTTTACAATGTTCAAATACAGTAGAATCCAGTTATAGTGATTGATTTGGCCAGTCAAGAAAGAAATTGCATTTCTAGAGCGCCTTTCATCTCCTCAGGACCTCCCAAAACACTTCACTTTCGAAGTGTAGTTATTGTTGGCCTGTGAGCAAAGATGACCGTCAATTTGCAATGCAGAAGGGTGGCTCTAAATGATCATTGTAACCGTTCGAGCATATAGTCGGTTCCATGTGGGTACCGCGAGCTCAGCTGTACTGCGAACGTATATCGAAGGGGGGGATCAGAAACTTAGAACACACCTGCACAAGTTATATTCATCCTGATGGTAAGAATTTTACAAGTAATTCAACAAAACTGATCAGAGTTGCAAGTTAGTGCTGAGCAAGTTGGCACTCTGAGCTGTTTCAGTAAATTCCTTAAGAGAACGTCTACTGCGATGTTAAGATAAGTTACCGCGTAGTAGACTCATGACTTAGGTCAGAGTGTGTGGAGTCAGGGGATAAGTTGCAGAACAGATAGCAAGCTGGCTACAAAACAGAAAACAGAGAGTAGGGGTTAAGGTTAGTTACTCAGGCTGTCAAAAGGTGGGAAGTGGCGTTCCATAGGGATCGGTGCTGGGACCACTGCTATTCATCGGTTACATAAACGATTTGGACTCAGGAATTGAAAGCACAACTTCAAAATCTGTGGGTGTCACCAAACTGGGGGGGGGGGGGGTGTAGTTAATACTGAGGAAAACCACGACAAAATGCAGGAAGTGATTGAAAAACTTGCAGAATGTGCGTGTAAGTGACAAATGTACTTCAATAGACAAGTGTCAGGTGGTGCATTTTGGTAGGAGGAATAAGGAGACCACATACTCCTTGGAAAATAAGAGTCTAAATGGGGTAGTGCAGCAAAGGGATATAAGGGAGACAAATCACTACAAGTAGCAGCGCAAGTTAACAAGGCCATTAAAAAATGCAACAAAGTACTGGGGTTCATTTCTAGAGGGATAGAATTGAAAAGCAGGGAAGTTACGTTAGACTTGTACCGAACCTTGGTCAGACCACACTTGGAGTGCTGCGCACAGTTCTGGTCTCCATATTACAAAAAGGATATAGAGGCCCTGGAGTAAGTGCATAAAGGATTTACAAGGATGATACCAGAACTGAGAGATTATAACTATCAGGAAAGACTCAACAGGCTGGAAATCTTTTCTCTAGAAAAGAGGAGGCTGATAACAGAGGTCTTTAAAATTATGGAAGGGTTTGATAGGGTAGACGTAGAGAAGGTGTTTCCACTTGCGGGCGAGGCCAGAACTAGGGGCCATAATTATAAGATAGTCACTAATAAATCCAATAGGGAATTCAGGAGAAACCTCTTTACCCAGCGAGTGGTGAGAATGTGGAACTCGCTAGCACAGGGAGTGGTTGAGGCGAATAGTATAGATGCATTTAAGGGGAAGCTCGATAAACACATGAGGGAGAAAGGAATAGAAGGATATGCAGATAGGGTGAGATGAGCAGGGTGGGAGGTGGCTCGAGTGGAGCATAAACACCAGTACAATAGCAAAATACTGCGGATGCTGGAAATCCGAAATAATAACAGAAAACGCTGGAAAAACTCAGTAGGCCAGGGCAGCATCGGTGGAGAGAGAAACAGAGTTAACGTTTCAGGTCGATGACCTTTCGTCAGGACTGGAAAAAAGCAGGAAATGGAAAGCAAGTTTAGGGGCTGGGAAAAGGGGGAGGGGCTGAAAGAACAAAAGGGAAGGTCAGTGATAGGATAGAAAGCAGGAGAGATTAAGAGACATTGAGAGATATTCAAGGCGAGAGGAGGTGGAAATGGGACAGGTTCAGGAACAAAGGATGGCTCTAGATGGGGTGTGAATTGCGCTGGCAGAGTGAAGGACAGCTGCCATGTGGGAGGGAAGAAAAAAAGGGGCCAAACAAAAAGTGTGGATAAAAAAAAGAAAAAAATATATAAATGTGATAGGGGCCGAGGTTATGACCTGAAATTGTTGAACTCGATATTGAGTCCAGAGGGCTCACCAGCATGGGCAAGTTGGGCCGAATGGCCTGTTTCTATGCTGTAAATTCTATGCAATTCCATGTTCAGATGAATATACCTGGCAGAAATACGTCTTACGTTTTAGGATCCTGTATTCCATACACAGCTGAAGGGCACTTTCGCATCATGCTGCTGATTAATCAGCTGCTTAAGTTGCCAGCTAGCTTTGAGCAGCACAGGACTCCAGCACCAACTGATCAGATCGCACGAACACGGAAGAAAATCAGCGCAGGAGGCTCACATTGATTTTGGCAACCGAACCACGCGATCACTGCAGGTGGATTCTACTGTCGGTTAATTCAATAAAATGGCACGCGTTGTTTTTTGTTTTGTTTTTAAAAAAAGATCAGCCTTAACTTACACCGCTGGCCGGCGAGCCAGCCCCTGGCCACACACTTGGAAAAACGTGGCATGGTCTTCAGAGCAACGAAACAAAAATTACCTTTTTAAAAAAAAAAGTCGAGTACAATTCAATCGCCTTGGAAGATGCAATAAATATATCCCGTCCGTTAGCAAAGAGCAGCATAAAAAATACAGAGGTCATCTTTGCGTGTGTGTGCGCGGGTGTGTGTGTGTGGTGTGTGTGTGTGAGTGCATGCATGCACATATGTTGTTGTCGTGTTCTGGGAGACTGACCATACCTGTGTGTGCATACATGTCCGTGTGTGTGTGTGTGTGTGCAGATGTGTGTGTGTGCGCGCGCGCGCGTGCCCGCACATGCCTATTTGCACACGTGCATGCGTCTGCATGGGCATGCATGTGTTTGCATGTTTATGCACATACATGTGCATCACAGTCAGAATTGTTCCAGTGCTTTATTTTTTTTTTTCTTTCTTCCGTCCTTGTTTGGAGTACAGAAAACCCAAAAAAAAGTTCTTTCATGGCGCATGACAAAAATAAAATCTTCCTCGCATTCATGTCATGCCACAGCTTTGCAAGTTGAACTGGTTACAGTTTTTTAATTGTTAAAAACGAAGATCCAGCATATTTTTTTTAAAAACGTTTGTAGTAATCTCAAGAAGTATTGCTTTGAGGCGGAGAGAAGTTTTTCCCTTAAAAGGTGTTTTTAATTTCTTTTTCAAATCGATTTTTTTTTTTTTTGCATTTCGTTCGGCCTTTTTTTTCTTTCCGCACCGACGGCTCACGAATCTCCATCTTGGGATCCCTTGAAGCAGGCGGACTCGTAGTGCTTGTTCAGGTAGGACTTCAGAGCAAAGGTCTTATTGCACCGCTTACACCGGAAGTGCTTGAAGGCCGAGTGCGTTTGCATGTGCGCCCGCAGGTTGGAGCGGTCGGCGAACGCTTTGCCGCAGTGGGCGCAGCCAAATGGCTTCTCGCCCGTGTGGGACCGGACATGGCCCTGCAGCAGCCAGGGCCGGCTGAATGCCTTGCCGCAGGTCCCGCACTTGTGCTTGAGGTCGTGGGTCAGGATGTGCATGGCCAGGGCGGGCATGGAGACGTAGACCTTGGAGCAGGTGGGGCACTTGCGGGCCAGCTTGCTGTCCAGGCTGCGGTGGGTCTGCTTGTGCCGGCTGAGGTTGGACGAGGTGGCGTAGGTCTTCCCGCACTCGCTGCAGGTGTGGCGCTGGGCGGCCCGCGAGGCGCTCTCGGCCCTCTTCCTCGAGCGCCCATCCGTGATGAAGAAGGCGTCCATGCTGTACCCCTCGCTGACCGCCGCCTCCCCATTGAAGTAGCCCGTGGTGAGCCCCGATTGCGGACTGTCAGGCTCCAACACCTCCGGGTCCCCATACTCCTCGTTGACTTTGGTATAGACAGGGTCAGGGGTCGTGAGACTGATCTCGGCTCCACTTTCATAGATTGATGGGGTGATGTAACTGTGAATGTATCCTAGAGACAGATGGGCAAGAATATGAATAATTCATGAAGCACTCGTTAGATATAGTTGTTAAAGTCGAGTAGAATTATACAGCACTGAAGGAAGCTATTCGGCCCATCGTGTCTGTGCCGGCTCTTTGAAAGAGCTCTCCAATTAGTCCCACTCCCCGACTCTTTCCCCATAGCCTTGCAAACTTTTTCTTTTTAAGTATTTATCCAATTTCCTTTTGAAAGTTACTATAGAATCTGCTTCCACCGCCCTTTCAGGCAGCGCATTCCAGCTCATAACAGCTCGCTGTGTAAAAAAAATTCTCCTCAGCTTCCCCCGCCCACCCCTGGATATTTTGCCGATTATCTTAAATCTGTGTCCTCTGGTTACCGACCCTCCTGCCACTGGAAACAGTTTCTCCTTATTTACTCTATCAAAACCCCTCATAATTTTGAACACCTCTATTAACTCTCCCCTTGACTTTCTCTGCTCTAAGGCGAACAATCCCAGCCTCTCCAGTCAGCAATGTCAACATGCCATTTGAATTAAGCGTATTGTACTTTTTATATTGTCGGTGTTGCAATCTGGCCTCTTTCCCAACTCTCTTTATTCATGTTCACAGCAAGATGCATTTTCGATAGACAGACTCACATCTTCTGTGACCCTAACCGTGCACTATTACGTGCTGTGAATGGGATTAGCGTTATTCATTTACTGCAGCATCCTGTACCTGAGGTTGCATGGACTGTCACTAATGGACTATTGCCCACGTCTTAAGACGGAAAACAGCACACTGTCGGACCATATCATTCAAGCCAAAACTATTCATCAAATCTATTTCTAACTATGGAATCGTGGAATCTTACAGCACAGTAGGAGGCCATTCGGCCCATCGTGCTCTTTGAAAGAGCGATCCAATTAATCCCACTTGCCCTGCTTCCGGGAAGGCGCCGAACACCTCGAGTCTCTTCGCCGGGAGCAAACGGAAACCAAGCGCAGGCAGCGCAAGGAGCACACGTCAACCCAAGCACCCCACCCACCCGCCCCTTCAATCACCGTCTGCCCCACCTGTGACAGAGACTGTAGGTCCTGCATTGGACTCATCAGTCACCTACGAACTCATTTTTAATGTGGAAGCAAGTCATCCTCGGTTCCGAGGGACTGCCTAAGAGAAGAGAGAAGAGAGACTCCCCCTGCCCTTTCCCCACAGCCCTACAGTTTTTTTCCTTTTCAAGTATTTATCCAATTTCCCTTTGGAAAGTTACAATTGAATCTGCTTCCACCGCCCTTTCAGGCAGCGCGTTCCAGATCGCAACAACTCGCTGCGTAAAAAAGATTCTCCTCATCTCCCCCTCTGGTTCTTTTACCAATTATCTTACAGCTGTGTCCTCTGGTTACTGACACACAACAAAAAGCAGCAACAAATACTTGCAATTATATAGCACCTTTCACGTAGTAAAACATCCTAAGGCGCTTCACACAAGCATTATCGAACAAAATTTGACACCGAACCACATTAGGACCCTGTTAGGACTTGTTTAAAATGATAGGTTTTAAGGAGCGCCTTAGAGGAGAGGTTTAGGGAGGGATTTCCAGAACTTGGGGCCCAGGCAGCTGAAGGCACGGCCACTAATGGCGGAGTGATTATAATCAGGGATGCGCAAGAGGGCAGAATTGGAGTAAATAAGGAGAAACTGTCCCCAATGGCAGGAGGGTCGGTAACCAGAGGGCACTGATTTAAGGTAATTGGCAAAAGAACCAGAGGCGACCGACATGAGGAGAATTAATTTTTACGCAGCGAGTTGTTATGATCTGGAATGCTCTGCCTGAAGGAATGGTGGAAGCAGATTCAGTAGAAACTTTCAAAGGGGAATTGGATCTCTACTTGAAAAGGAAACATTTGCAGGGCTGTGGAGAAAGAGCAGAAGAATCTGACTAATTGGATCAAAGATCCGGCACAGGCACAATGGGCCGAACGGCCTCCTTCTGTGCTGTATGATTCTATTCTGTGATTCTAAGCTTCAAGTACGTCATTCTTCCTCTGCTCTGTCCTCACTGTGTTCAAATCACTGCGCTTGTCTCCTGCACATAGCTTGGAGTGGGTTCAATACCGCTGGCAACAGCGAGGAAACAACCGAGGGTGAGCAGTCTTGGGCCGGAGCCGCTGCTTAAGCTGCCAAACCCAACTTTTCCTTTTGCCCGTGGGCCCTCTGCGATTACTGGGGTGCCACTCGCCCGCGGGTGGGGAAATATGGCCGCCGTCGCCCGCCGGTAGTGGCAGGTGGTTACCTCTACCGGCGACGATGGCACGGCTTCAACTGGACGAGCGATGTGGACGTGACCTCTTGAAGCGCTCCTCCGCCCCTCTCCTCGCCCCTCCCTCTCTCCCGGGCTGTGCCGCCTCACATCCAGTGCCACTGCTGCCGGGAACGGTTGGCGAAACAGCAAAAGGATTCATCTGCACTGGACAAGTGGGGCTGGATTTTCATTGGGCCATGGAGGCGGGATTGGAGGCGTGTGGGGGGTTAAAATCCCGAAATCGGGGGTCCCGACCCCATCCCGCCCCCAACCCGCCTCCATGCCAATTTCAAAGGAGGTGGGTACCTGCCCAGCACTGGGACCCGCCTCCCCGAGGCAGGAAGGGGATTAGTGCCAGTTAATTGTCTGTTAACAGGTAGTTAACAGGCAGTTTTTAGCCTAATCCCTATTTTTATTGTTGAAATGTGGGATTCCCGACGGCTCCAAACCACACCAAGTTAGCGAGGCGGGCCGTCGGGATGAAGGGCTTGGAGGGGTCGAGATGTCCGGTGTTCAGGTGAGTGATGGATGCATGAGTGCAGAGGTAAGTGTGTTTGGTGTGTGTAAAGTGTTTAAAGAAGTTTTACTTATATTTACATACCTTTACAGCCTTCCTTCCTTCAGGTCTCGGGAGTCCCTCATCTCACTGGCACAGAAAGCAGAATGGCCGCAAGCTGTCAAAATCTGCAGCCTCTGCTTTCTGTTCCGGGGAGATCTCTAAATCATCCTGAGAGGAAGGAATTAACCTGGAGTACAGATTGTCAGTGTTTGACAGCTTCAAACAGCTGTGAAACGCTGATATTTCATCTGTCAAAAGGTCTTGACAGATGAAATTTCAATCTGTGACGTCACCTGTTGCCGGGTGGCCCTTAATTGGCCTTCTGAGCCCGCTGGGTGGGCTCAACAAGGTCAATCAAGTCAAAATCACATGGGTTGGCTAGAACTCGATGGAGGCGGGACTACAACCCCAAAAGTTATAGTCCCGCCTCCTACCCGACTCCTCAATGAAAATCCAGCCCGTGTTGTCCGGATGTGAGTTATACCGGCAGGACGGCATTTATTGCCCATCTGTAGCTGCTCTCGATTTTACAACTGAGCTCACTTCAGACGGCATGAGGAATAAAGCAGGTAGTGAGAGGCACACACAGGTGAAACAGGTTGGCGGGGAGGGGGCTGACAGTTTGCCCTCCCTGAAGGACATCAGTCACCCAGTTGGATTTTTACAAGTACAAAAGCAAAATACTGGGGATGCTGGAAATCTGAAATACAAACAGAAAATGCTGGAAATACTCAGCAGGTCAGGCAGCATCTGTGGAGAGAGAAACAGAGTTAACATTTCAGGTCAATAAAGAAGGGTTCTCTCTGTTTCTCTCTCCACATATGCTGCCTGACCGGCTGAGTATTTCCAGCATTATCTGGATTTTTACAAGGCCCTGACAGCTATAATGGTCATTTA
This sequence comes from Somniosus microcephalus, assembly GCF_052327205.1. Taxonomy (NCBI): domain Eukaryota; kingdom Metazoa; phylum Chordata; class Chondrichthyes; order Squaliformes; family Somniosidae; genus Somniosus; species Somniosus microcephalus. The sequence continues at coordinate 185,589,407 of NC_140999.1, read as the reverse complement.
TTTTTGTTCCCAGCACTTGCTCACAAATGACCATAAGAGAATGTTTCCACTTGTGGGGAAGAGCAAATCTAGAGGCCATCAATATAAGATAGTCACCAAGAAATCAAATTGGGAATTCAGAAGAAACTTCTTTACCCAGAGGATGGTGAGAATGTGGAACTCGCTACCACAGGGAGTGGTTGAAGTGAATAGTATAGATGAATTTAAGGAGAGGCTAGACAAGCATATGAGGGAGAAGGGAATAGAGGGTTATGCTGATAGAGTTAGATGAGGAAAGACGGGAGGAGGCTCGAGTGGAGCATAAACACCGGCATGGACTGGTTGGGCCGAATGGCCTGTTTCTGTGCCATATATCCTGTGTAATCCTACGTAATAAGCTGCTGTGGCAGGATTTGAACTCATGACCATCTGCATCAAGAGAACTGGTCTACGCGGGGAGCGCGGAATGGGCCAGTTGCGAATCGGCAGCCCAATTTTACACAGCGCTCGATTTTCTGTTCCCTGGAAATCAATGGGGCGTGGAGTAAAGCTGGCTGTCGACCACTGTTGAGGTAGTGTTCCGCGCTAGTGAGGTAGACCAGGTTCACCCCCTTCTCTGGGATACAGTGTTCATAATCATAATCATAATAATCATAATCAACTTTATTGTCATTGTTAGTGCACAAGTGCAGTACAACGAAATGTAGGCTTGCGGCTCCCGAGAGTGTACATTTAGATTAAGACATTTAAGCATTCAACATTCATTTGGCTTGTAATACATTAACATAAACATAACCATAATAAAGTGCATTGGCAGATGTGCAGGCTTTAGAGTTTATTTGTGGAGTTCAGTAGGATGACAGCCCTGGGAAAGAAGCTGTTCCTAAATCTGGTCGTACGGGTGCGAATGCATCTGTAGTGTCTCCCAGATGGCAGGAGGGCGAACAGACTGTGGCTGGGGTGGGTAGGGTCTTTGATGATGGTCCGTGACCTCCGTAGACAGCGTTTCTGGTATATGTGCTCTATGGTCGGTAGCCGGGTGCCGGTAATGCGTTGGGCAGTTTTGACTACCCGCTGCAGGGCTTTCCGGTCATAGTAGCTACAGCTGCCATACCATACTGTGATACAGTTCATCAGGATGCTCTCTATTGTGCAGCGGTAAAAGTTAGAGAGGATCGGGGTGACAGGTTACATCCCGTCAGCCTCCTTAGGAAATATAGGCACTGCTGGGCCTTCTTCACCAGAGAGGAGGTATTGAGGGACCAGGAGAGTTGGGATGCAGTCAGACTGTGCAACGTCAGTAGTGAACGGGCTTAATGAATCTGCACGGTGATCCTGTGTTCAATATTTTTTAAAGGCATTAACCTGTTTCAGAAACAGAAAGACTTGCATTTATATAATGCATCATCACATCTCTCAAAGCACTTGATATGCTGTGAATTGCTTTCAAATGCAATGACTGCTGTTATGTAGGATCATGGTATTCACCGGTGGAAACAGCAGACAAACGAATTTCATAAACACACCTTTTACTAATATCGCACAATGTGATTTCAGCCCCTTAGACAAGCTATCAATGTAAATCCGGGAATACTACCGGCATCAAGATTAATTATTTTTATTTTTAGCTCACACAACTCATGCTGTGCCAAGCTGCAAATCCCCTCCAGTTCTCTCCTGAAGTAGTGCCTTTCAGCTACCTGATGGGGAGTGCGGTAGTCCCGTGGCTATGATACAAGTAATCCAGGGAATGTGGGTTCCAATCCCACCTGGGCAGTTTGAGAATTTGAATTCTGTTTAAAAAAAAGTTGTTCTCAGTAAAAGTGACCGTGAAGCTGTCGGATTGTCGTTAAAAACCCGACTGGTTCACTAATGTCCTTTGGGGAGGGACACCTGCCGTCCTTGCCCGGTCTGGGCCTCTATGTGACTCCAGTCCCGCACCTTAACTGCCCTCTGAAGTGGCCTCGCAAGCCACTGAGTTCAGAGCAGCTAGGGATGGGCGATAAATGATGACCTTCCCAGTGACACCCATGTCCCGAGAATGAATATCTATTTTAACAACCAACTGTACTCTAATGGCTAGGTAGACATGCTGCAATGACAACAACAACAACAACTTGCATTTATATAGCGCCTTTTACAAGAAACTCTCTTTTTACCGGCACCTAAATAACCGGAAATCTCTCTTAACCGGCAAAATTCAGGAGTAGGTTCAGGTAAGTTTTACTTCATATTAGTGGCCGTGTAACCGGGGTTCATGCACCTGTTGCCATGCAACAGGGATGCCTGGATCTGTGGCCGTGTACGGGGCTCTCGTACCTTAGTAAGTATACCTCTCTGTAATCCGGACTTTTTGATCAACCGGCAGCACGCCGGTCCCGTCGGTGCCGGATAAAAAAGAGTTTCCTGTATGTAGAAAAACATCCCGAGGCGCTTCACAGATGCGTTATCAGACAAAATCTGACACTGAGCACATAAGGAGATAATAGGACAGGTGACTATGTCAAAGAGGTAGGTTTTTAAGGAGCATCTTAAAGGAAGAGAGCGAGGTAGAGACACGGAGAGGATGAGGGAGGGAATTCCAGAGCGTAGGGCCTAGGGAGCTGAAGTCACGGCTGCCAATGGCGGGGCAAAGAGATGGAAGATGCATAAGAGGCCAGAATCAGAGGAACAGAGAGTTTGAGGATGGGGGTTAAGGCTGGTGGAGATTTTTTTATTCGTTCCTAGGATGTGGGCATCGTTGGCAAGGCCAGCATTTATTGCCCATACCTAGTTGCCCTCAAGAAGGTGGTGGTGAGCTGCCTTCTTGAACCGCTGCAGTCCGTGTGGTGAAGGTACTCCCACAGTGCTGTTAGGGAGGGAGTTCCAGGATTTTGACCCAGCGACGAATAAGGAATGGCAATATATTTCCAAGTCAGGGTGGTGTGTGACTTGGAGGGGAACTTGGAGGTGGTGGTGTTCCCATGCGCCTGCTGTCCTTGTCCTTCTAGGTGGTAGTGGTCGTGGATTTGGGAGGTGCTGTCAAAGAAGCCTTAGTGAGTTGCTGCACTGCATCTTGTAGATGGTACACACTGCAGCCACGGTGCGCCATTGGTGAAGGGAGTAAATGTTTAAGGTGGTGGATGAGGTGCCAGTCAAGCGGTATGCTTTGTCCTGGATGGTGTCGAGCTTCTTGAATGTTGTTGCAGCCGCACTCATCCAGGCAAGTGGAGAGTATTCCATCACACTCCTGACGTGTGCCTTGTAGGTGGTGGAAAGGCTTTGGGGAGTCAGGAGGTGAGACACTCACCGCAGAATACTTAGCCTCTGACCTGCTCTTGTTGCCACAGTATTTATGTGGCTGGTCCAATTAAGTTTCTGGTCAATGGTGACCCCCAGGATGTTGCTGGTGGAGGATTCGGCGATGGTAATGCTGTTGAATGTCAAGGGGCGGTGGTTAGATGCTCGCTTGTTGGAGATACTCATTGCCTGGCACTTGTGTGGCGCGAATGTTACCTGCCACTTATCAGCCCAAGCCTGAATGTCATTCAGATCTTGCTGCATGCGGGCAAGGACTGTGTCATTATCTGAGGAGTTACGAATGGAACGGAACACTGTGCAATCATCAGCGAACATCCCCACTTCTGACATTATGCTGGAGGGAAGATCCTTGATGAAGCAGCTGAAGATGGTTGGGTCTAGGACACTGCCCTGAGGAACTCCTGCAGCGATGTCCTGGGGCTGAGATGAATGACCTCCAACAACCACAACCATCTTCCTTTGTGCTAGGTATGACTTCAGCCATTGGAGAGTTTTCCCCCTGATTCCGTTGATAGGGAGGGGCGAGAGCGTTAAGAGATTTAAATATAAGGAGGAGAATTTTAAATTTGAGGCGTTATTGGACCGGGAGAAAATGTAGGTCAGCGAGGACTGGGTAATGGGTGAGTGGGATAGGATACCGGTAGAAGAATTTGGGTGTTTTGCGATACCAAAGAGACTGTATGTGAAGTGCATATAACTATACAGCCCTACAACCCTTTAAGATCTTTGCGCTCCTCCAATTCTGGCCTCTCGAGCATCCCAGATTTTAGTTGCTCCACCATTGGCGGCCGTGCCTTCAGCTGCCTAGACCCTAAGCTCTGGAATTCCCTCCCTAAACCTCTCCGCCTCTCTCTCCTCCTTTAAGACGTTCCTTAAAACCTACCTCTTTGACCAAGTTTTTGGTCACCTGCCCTAATAGAAACATAGAAGATAGGAGCAGGAGTAGGCCATTCGGCCTCTCGAGCCTGCTCTGCTATTTAATGAGATCATGGCTGATCATCCAAATTCAGTACCCTGTCCCTGCTTTCTCCCCATATCCCTTGATCCCTTTAGCCTTAAGAAACATATCTAACTCCTTCTTGAATATATTTAATGAATTGGCCTCAACTGCCTTCTGTGGTAGAGAGTTCCACAGGTTCACCACTCTCTGGGTGAAGAAATTCCTCCTTATTTCTGTCCTAAATGGCTTACCCCTTATCCTTAGACAGTTTTTAGCATAATCCCTATTTTTAAGCTTGAATTGTGGGAATCCCGACGGCTCCAAACCATGCCAAGTTGGAGGAGTCGGGCCGTCGGGTTGAAGGGCTTGGAGGGGTCGAGATGTCGGTGTTCAGGTGAGTGATGGGTGCATGAGTGCAAAGGTAAATGTGTTTGGTGTGTCTAAAGTGATTAAATAAGTTTTACATACATTTTCTTACCTTTTCAGCCTTCCTTCCTTTAGGTTCGGGGAGTCCCTCATCTCACCGGCACAGAAAGCAGAATGGCTGCGAACTGTCAAAAGTGACAGCCTGCAGCTTTCTGTGCAGGAGAGATTTCTAACTTAGTCTGTGGAGAAGGACTCATGTTAGAAGTAAGACTGTCAGTGTTTGACAGCTTCAAACAGCTGTGAAACACTGATATTTCATCTGTCAAAACGTCTTGACAGATGAAATTTCAGTCTGTGACGTCACCTGTTGCCAGGTGGCCCTTAATTGGCCTGCTGAGCCCGCTGGGCGGGCTCAACAAGGTCAATCAAGTTAAAATCGCGTGGATTGGCCGCATCTCGATGGAGGCGGGACTACAACCACGAAAGTTGTAGTCCTGCTTCCAACCCGACTTCTGAATGAAAATCCATCCTTGTGTCTCAGTGGGTAGCACACTCGCCTCTGAGTCAGAAGGTTGTGGGTTCAAGTCCCACTCCAGGGACTTGCGCACATAAAGCTAGGCTGACACTCCAGTGCAGTGCTGAGGGAGTGCTGCACTGTCGGAGGTGCCGTCTTTTGGATGAGACGTTAAACCCAGGCTCCGTCTGCCCTCGCAGGTGGATGTAAAAGATCCCATGGCACTATTTCGAAGAAGAACAGGGGAGTTATCCTCGGTGTCCTGGCCAATATTTATTCCTCAACCAACAAAACAAAAACAGATGATCCGGTCATTATCACATTGCTGTTTGTGGGACCTTGCTGTGCGCAAATTGGCTGCCGCGTTTGCTGCATTACAACAGTGACTCCACTTCAAAAAGTATTTCATTGGCTGTAAAGCGCTTTGAGACGGCCGGTGGTCTAAATAAATACAAGTTTTCCTTTCTTTCTTAAAACCTACCTCTTTGATCAAGCTTTTGGCCATCGGCCTTAATTTCCCCTTATGTGGCTCGGTGCCAATTTTTTTTGTCTGACGATACTCCTGTGACGTTTTACTACGTTAAAAGCGCTATATAGATACAAGTTGTTGTTGTTGTTGTTGTGAGGAACAAAAGCCGTTTTGGTTGTGTGAGGAATGGTCGTGGAGTTCTGAGTGTTGTATTGAAACACTCAAAAAACAGAGGAGCAGTGTTTTCTTTTCCTTAACACGGGTGTAGTTCTTTATTAATATCTTTAAAAAAAAATGAAGGACCAAGGATGAGAAAGGAGAAGAGGAGAGGAGAGCAGCAATGATGAGAGCCGGACAGCCAGGCCGATGGTGGCCACCAGAGGAAACAGAAAGAGCTTGCCTTTAAACCCCGCCTTTTCACGCCCTCGGGACATCGGAAAGTGCGTTACAGACAATGAAGCGCTTTCTGAAGTATTGTGATGTAGAAAAAAGCGGCAGCCAATTTGCGCACAGCAAGCTCCCACAAACAGGGATGAGGTGATGACCAGAAAATCCGCTTTTAGTGGTGGTGATTGAGGGATAAATATCGGCCCCAGGACGCCGGGGGGATAACTCCCCCTTGCTCTTCTTCGAAATAGTGACCGTGAGATCTGTTACGCCCACCTGAGAGGACAGACTCGGTTTACCAGGCTGAATACCGAAAGTTCAGAGGGGAAGTGAAAAAAGGAAATAACAGGGGAAAAGAGGGAGTATGAGAATAGACTTGCAGCTAACATGAAAATAAATCCCCAAAGTCTTCTATAGGCATATAAATAGTTAATAAACAGAGCACTCATTGAAACTTATAAAATTCTAATAGGACTAGACAGACTAGATGCAGGAAGGATGTTTCCGATGGCGGGGGAGTCCAGAACCAGGGGTCACAGTCCAAGGATAAGGGGTAAGCCATTTAGGACAGAGATGAGGAGGAATTTCTTCACCCAGAGAGTGGTGAACCTGTGGAATTCTCTACCACAGAAGGCAGTTGAGGCCAACTTATTAAATATATTCAAGAAGGAGTTAGATATATTTCTTAAGACTAAAGGGATCAAGGGCTATGGGGAGAAAGCAGGGACAGGGTACTGAATTTGGATGATCAGCCAGGATCTCATTAAATGGCGGAACAGGCTCGAGGGGCCGAATGGCCTACTCCTGCTCCTATCTTCTATGTCTATGTTTCTATAAATGGGCAGTAAGAGGAGGGGTGGTGCCAATTAGGGACCGAAAAGGAGAACTACGCATAGAAGCAGAGGTACAGTGGCTGAGGTACTCAGTGAGTACTTTGCATCTGTCGGGAAAATGGGACACTCTCGGCCAGTTAGCCTGACATCAGCAGTATGTAAAACGCTAGAATCTATTATTAGGGACGTGGTAACAGTGCACTTAGAAAATCATGATATGATTAGGCAGAGTCAACATGGTTTTATGAAAGGGAAATCGTGTTTAACAAATCTGTTAGAGTTTTTTGAAGATGTAACTAGTAGGATGGATAAGGGGGAACCAGTGGATGTAGTGTATTTGAATTTTCAAAAAGCATTCAATAAGGTGTCACAGAAGAGGTTATTAAACAAAATTAGATCTCATGGGATTGAGGGTAATATATTAGCATGGATTGAGGATTGGTTAATGGACAGAAAACAGAGAGTAGGAATAAACAGGACTTTTTCAATTTGGCAGGTTGTAACTAGCGGGGTACTGCAAGGATCAGCGCTTGGGCCTCAGCTATTTACAATCTTAATGACTTAGATGAAGGGACTGAGTGTAACGTATCCAAGTTTGCTGATGATATAAAGTTAGGTGGGAAAGTAAGCTGTGAGGAGGACGCAAAGAAGCTGCAGAGAGATATAGACAGGTTGACTGAGGGGGCGAGAACATGGCAAATGGAATACAATGTGGTGACATGTGAAGCTATCCACTTTGGTGGAAAAAACAAAAAAGCAGAATATTTTTTGTATGGTGAGAAACTGGGAAATGTTTGCATTCAGAGGGACCTGGGTGTCCTTGTACATGAATCACAGAAAGTTAACATGCAGGTACAGCAAGCAATTAGGAAAGCAAATGGTATGTTAGCTTTTGTTACAAAGGGATTAGAATATAAGAGTAAAGAAGTCTTACTACAATTATACAGGGCATTGGTGGGGCCACACCTGGCGTACTGTGTACAGTTCTGGTCTCCTTACCTAAGGAAAGAGTTACTTGCCTTAGAGGGAGTGCAACAAAGGTTCACTAGACTGGTTCCTGGGATGAAAGGATTGCCGTATGAGGATAGATTGAGTAGACTAGGCCTATATTCCCTAGAGTTTAGAAGAATGAAACGTATAAAATTCTTACAGGGCTTGACAGGTTTAATGCCGGGAAAATGTTTCCCCTGGCTGGGAAGTCTAGAACACGGGGTCACAGTCTCAGAATAAGGGGTCGGCCATTTAGGACTGAGATGAGGAGAAATTTCTTCACTCAAAGGGTTGTGAATCTTTGGAATTCTCTACCCCAGAGAGCTGTGGATGCTCAGTCATTGAGTATATTCAAGACAGTGGTCGATAAATTTTTGAGAACGAAGAGAATTAAGGGAAATGGGGATAGTGCGGGAAGGTGGAGTTGAGGTAAAAGATCAGCCATAATCTTGTTGAATGGCGGAGCAGGCTCAAAGGGCCAAATGGCCATCTCTTGCTCCTATTTCTTATGTTTTTATGTCTTTACCAAGGAAGAAGACGCTGCCAAAATCATAGTGAAAGAGGAGGTAGTTGAGATATTGGATGGGATAAAAATTGATAAAGAGGAGGTACTAGAAAGGCTCGCTGTACTTAAAGTAGATAAGTCACCAGGGCCGGATGGGATGCAACCTAAGATGCTGAGGGAAGTAAAAGTGGAAATTGCGGAGGTACTGGCCATAAGCTTCCAATCTCCTTGGATACGGGGGTGGTGCCAGAGGACTGGAGAATTGCAAATGTTACACCCTTGTTCAAAAAAGGGTGTAAGGATAAACCCAGCAACTACAGGCCAGTCAGCTTAACCTCGGTGGTGGGGAAGCTTTTAGAAATGATAATCCAGGACAAAATTAACAGTCACTTGGACAAGTGTGGATTAATTAAGGGAGCCAGCATAGATTTGTTAAAGGCAAATCATGTTTAACCAACTAGATTGAATTTTTTGATGAGGTAACAGGGAGGGTTGATGAGGGCAATGCAGTTGATGTGGTGTATATGGACTTCCAAAGGGCATTTGATAAAGTGCCACAAATAAAAGGGACAGTGGCAGCATGGATACAAAATTAGCTAAGTGACAGGAAACAGAGAGTAGTAGTGAATGGTTGTTTATCGGACTGGAGGAAGGTATACAATGGTGTTCCCAAGGGATCGGTACTAGGACCACTGCTTTTCTTGACATATATTAATGATTTGGACTTAGGTGTACAGGGCACTATTTCAAAATCTGCAGATGACACAAAGCTTGGAAGTATAGTGAACAGTGAGGAGGATATGGATAGACTTCAAGAGGACATAGACAGGCTGGGGGAATGGGTGGACACGTGGCAAATGAAGTTTAACGCAGAAAAGTGCAAAGTGATACATTTTGGTAGGAAGAACGAGGAGAAGAAATATAAACTGAAGGATACAATTCTAAAGGGGGTGCATGAACAGAGAGACCTGGGGGTATATGTGCACAAATCGTTGAAGGTGGCAGGACAGGTTGAGAAAGCAGTTAAAAAAGCTTACGGGATCCTGGGCTTCATAAATAGAGGCATAGAGTACAAAAGCAAGGAAGTTATGATGAACCTTTATAAAACACTGGTTCGGCCACAATTGGAGTATTGTGTCCAATTCTGGGCACCGCACTTTAGGAAGGATGTGAAGGCTTTAGAGAGGGTGCAGAAAATATTTACAAGAGTGGTTCCAGGGATGAGGGAGTTCAGTTACGTGGATAGACTGGAGAAGCTGGGTTTGTTCTCCTTAGAGCAGAGAAGCTGTAACCCCACTATTTAAGAAAGGAGGGAGAGAGAAAACGGGGAACTACAGACCAGTTAGCCTGACATCAGTAGTCGGGAAAATGCTAGAATCTATTATTAAGGATGTGGTAACAGGGCACTTAGAAAATAATAATAGGATTGGGCAGAGTCAACACGGATTTATGAAAGGGAAATCATGTTTGACGAATCTGTTAGAGTTTTTTGAGGTTGTAACTAGCAGAGTAGATAAGGGGGAACAAGTGGATGTGGTGTATTTGGATTTTCAGAAGGCATTCGATAAGGTGCCACACAAGAGGTTATTACACAAAATTAGGGCTCATGGGATTGGGGGTAATATACCAGCATGGATTGAGGGTTGGTTAACGGACAGAAAACAGAGAGTAGGAATAAACGGGTCATTTTCGGGTTGGCAGGCTGTAACTAGTGGGGTACCGCAAGGATCAGTGCTTAGGCCTCAGCTATTCACAATCTATATCAATGATTTGGGTGAGAGGACCAAATGTAATATATCCAAGTTTGCTGATGATACAAAGATAGGTGCAAAGTAAGTTGTAAGGAGGATGCAAAGAGGCTTCAAGGGGATATAGACAGGCTAAGTGAGTGGCCAAGAACATTTCAAATGGAATATAATGTGGAGAAATGTGAAATTATCCACTTTGGTAGGAAAAATAGAAAAGCAGAGTATTTTTTAAATGGTCAGAGATTAGGAAATGTTGGTGTTCAGTGGGACCTGGGTGTCCTTGTATATGAATCACTGAAAGTTAACATGCAGGTACAGCAAGTAATTAAGAAAGCAAATGGTATGTTGGCCTTTATTACAAGAGGATTTGAGTATAAGAGTAAAGATGTCTTATTGCAATTATATAGAGCCCTGGCGAGACCACACCTGGAGTATTGTGTACAGTTTTGGTCTCCTTACCTAAGGAAGAATATACTTGCCATAGAAGGAGTGCAACAAAGGTTCACCAGACTGATTCCTGGGATGGGGGGATTGTCCTATGGGGAGGGATTGAATAGATTAGGCCTATATTCTCTAGAATTTAGAATAATGAGAGGTGATCGCATTGAAACATACAAAATTCTTACAGGGCTTGACAGGGCAGATGCAGGGAGGATGTTTCCCCTGGCTGGGGAGTCTAGAACCAGGGGTCACAGTCTCAGAATAAGGGGTTGGCCATTTAGGACTGAGATGAGGAAAAGTTTCTACACTCAGAGGGTGGTGAATCTTTGGAATTCTCTACCCCAGAGGGCTGTGGAGGCTCAGTCGTTGAGTATATTCAAGACAGAGATCGATAGATTTTTGGATATTAAGGGAATCAAGGGATATGGGGTTAGTGCAGGAAAGCGGAGATGAAGTAGAAGATCAGCCATGATCTTGTTGATTGGGGCTGAATGGCTTACCCCTGCTCCTATTTCTTATGTTCTTAGGATTGGGAGGAGATTTGATAGAGGTGTTCAAAATCATGAGGGGTCTAGACAGAGTAGATCAAGAGAAACTGTTGCCATTGACGGAAGGGTCGAGAACCAGAGGACACAGATTCAAGGTGACTGGCAGAAGGTCCAAAGGCAACATGAGGAAAAACTTTTTTTACGCAGTGAGTGGTTAGGACCTGGAATGCACTGCCTGAAAGGGTGGTGGAGGCAGACTCAATCGCGGCTTTCAAAAGGGAATTAGATAAGTACCTGAAAGAAAAAAAATTGCAGGGCTCCGGGGAAAGGGCGGGGGAGTGGGACTAGCTGAAGTGCTCTTGCAGAGAGCCGACACGGGCCTGACAGGCCGAATGGCCTCCTTCAGTGCTGTAACCATTCTATGATTCTAACGTTGCATCCAAAAGACGGCACCTCCGACAGTGCAGCACTCCCTCAGTACTGCACTGGGAGTGTCAGCTTGGATTATGTGCTCAAGTCCCTGGAGTGGCCGGAGAGGGCAAATGGCAGTGCGAGAGGAGGCCCCTTGAATTAGTTATTCGGCCTGGAATCAAGCTCTTGTCCACACTGATAACGGCCATTCAATGCCTCTATTTCTTCACGAGCACCTTTAAAGAACTGCCTCATCTTGCACAAAAAGAACTTCGGAGGGACAAATGGGGAGGTGGGAATAATTCAACGTAGAGAGATCATCTAAGTTCACTATAATCTTTGCATAGCACTATTCTAGAACAATTTATATAAATCACTTCTTGAAACTGTGTGAAGAAATTCATCGCAATCATTACAATGGGACTTGGCTGCTGTTGTCATGTTGAATATTCCCAATTTGGTCTCTGATTTGTTTTTTTTTGCCTTGCAAGACAATATATCCTCGTTAAATGGCAGACACTAACTGCTAAAACATCACAGGTGTTTTGCAGTGAGAGATCTGCAGTGTATATTTAAAACTGTGATGTACCGCAGCCTGGTGCAGTAGTGAACAAGTTTACAAAAAAGGTTATAGTCACTAAAAATGCTGGGCTGTCAGAGTACTGAGCCTGCAAACTGCTGCGGTATCACTGGGCGTAGGTTTTCATCATGTAATCGCAGGCAGAAGAAAAAAAGAACTTGCATTTCTATAGCGCCTTTCATGACCTCAGGACATCCCAAAGCGCTTTACAGCCAATGAAGTCCTTTTGAAGTGTAGTCACTGTCGTACTGTTGTAATGTAATGTAGGCGAAAAGCTGCACAATGACTGTTTATGGGCAGCACAGTGGCATAGTGGTTAGCACTGTTGCCTCACAGCGCCAGGGACCCGGGTTCAAATCTGACCTCGGGTGACTGTCTGTGTGGAGTCTGCTCCTATCTTCTATGTTTTCATAAGGTTTAAAGTGGGTCCCAGGAACTCCACACAGATTTTATTTGTCGAGGACCACAATCCTGAGCAGTGATCTGATTTCTCTCACAGACCTATCATAATCCGACTCCATGTGCTGATTATAATTTTTTTTCAACAATTTGTTTATTAGTCTTTCTCTCTGTCTCTCTCTCTCCCTTCCCTGAACCCTGCTGCAACAATGTCCCAGAGCTGGCAGGGTGTGTCAGATGAAGTCCAGAAATATGTGCTGCAGAGACCTGAGAGAGAGGGCGAGAGACAGACAGAAAGAGAGAGGTGGGCTCTGCACCATATTATTGCCTATTACTGTACTGAAGATAGAACACTGAAACAAGGTTTAGGCCGCAATTTTGCCGGTGCTCAGAGGGCGGGTTTAGAGGCGGGTCAGAGGTTAAAGTCGTTTTGATTGAGGGCGGGTTTCGCACCCATCGTCAATCAGCCTCCAAACAACCTTCCCAAGTGTCGGGTCCCCGATTTGTGAATGGACCCGACACCTAGCGGCGGGAAATGGATTAAAGGCAATTGACTGCCTATTACCAGGTACTTGATAGTAGTTTGCAGGCTGTTTTTCAATTTTTCAGCTTCTGTGTCGGGTTTCCCGACGTCCGGGCAACACGCCAGGTAAGTGAGGCGTGTTGAGAGTCTGGTCTAATGTTTGTGAATAGATGATGACTGCAGAAGTGGTGTCAAGGATGCCACGTTGCACACGGTGAGTTTCAGAGCAAAGAAAATATTGGTTACTGCATTTTTAATACATATACAGCTTTCTTTAGCTTACAAGTTTTTAAATCCAACTGTATGCCCAGTGCCACCTCATTGGGAGAACCTCTCTCACCAGTGACAGATTGCTTGTGTCATCTCACCTGCAGCTGCCATCTATTCCAGCCTATGGAGAGAGTCATTGGAGAGCCTGGGTGCAAGAGGTCACCTTTGTGCAGTGATTGTCAGTGTTTTCAGCACTTCAATGCTGTCAAACACTGAAAAAATCAACTGTCAAAATAAAATTGTGCTTGGTTCCTTTAAGGAAACCGGCAGATGATGCATCATCAAATGACGTCACCAGGCCCGCTTCCTGTTAATTGGCCGGTAAGCCCGCTTATCAAGGCCAATCAAGGGAAAATCACGTCTGTGGAGTGGAGGCAGCTGGGGACGGGACCGGAAACCGTAAACCAGCTGACCCGCACCCATCCCGACACCGAAGAGAAAATCGCGGCCTTAGACTTTGGAATCAAAAACACAATTTCTAAATTTGCGGATGACACCAAATTGGGGGGGGGGGGGTTAGTCAATACTGAGGAGGACTGCAACAAATTACAGGAGGACATTAATAAACTTGCAGAATGGGCATATAATTGGCAAATGAAGTTCAACACAGATAAATGTGAGGTATTGCATTTTGGTAGGAAGAATAGGGAGGTCACTTATTACTTGGAGGGTGCGAGTCTGGGTGGGGTAGAGGAACAAAGGGATCTAGGAGTACAAATACACAAATCACTAAAAGTTGCAACACAGGTTAGCAAGGCCATAAAAAAAAGCAAACCAAGCACTAGGGTTTATTTCTAGAGGGATAGAATTGAAAAGTAGGGAAGTTATGCTAAACTTGTATCGAACCTTGGTTAGACCACACTTAGAGTACTGCGTACAGTTCTGGTCACCATATTATAAAAAGGATATAGAGGCACTGGAGAGGGTGCAGAGAAGATTTACAAGGATGATACCAGAAATGCGAGGGCATACATATCAGGAAAGGATGAACAGGCTGTGTCTCTTTTCTCTTGAAAAAAGAAGGCTGAGGGGTGACCTAATAGAGGTCTTTAAAATTATGAAAGGTTTTGATAGAGTGGATACAGAGAGAATGTTTCCACTTGTGGGGAAGAGCATAACTAGAGGCCATCAATATAAGGTAGTCACCAAGAAATCCAATAGGGAATTCAGAAGAAACTTCTTTACCCAGAGAGTGGTGAGAATGTGGAACTTGCTACCACAGGGAGTGGGTGAAGCAAATAGTATACAGTAGATGCATTTAAGGGGAGGCTGAACAAACATACGGGGGAGAAGGGAATAGAGGGTTATGCTGAAAGATTTAGATGAGGAAAGACGGGAGGAGGCTCGAGTGGAGCATAAACGCCGGCATGGACTGGTTGGGCCGAATGGCCTGTTTCTGTGCTGTATATCCTATGTAATCCTATGTAAAGGGGAGAATTGAGAGACACTGGGAAGCATACAACCATCATTTGTGACATTATTGCCTTTATGGAAGAGCTTTTGGGCATTTTTACATAGAATTACATAGTATTTACAGCACAGAAACAGGCCATTCAGCCCAACTGGTCCATGCCGGTGTTTATGCTCCACACGAGCCTCCTCCCACCCCCTCTTCATCTCAACCCTATCAACATATCCTTCTATTCCTTTCTCCCTTATGTTTATCTAGCTTCCCCTTAAATGCGTCTGTGCTATTTGCCTCAACCACTCCCTGTGGTAGCAAGTTCTACATTCTCACCACCCTCTGGGTAAAGAAGTTTCTCCTGAATTCCCTGTTGGATTTATTAGTGACCTTCTTATATTGATGGCCCCTAGTTCTGGTCTCGCCCACAAGTGGAAACATATTCTCTACGTCTACCCTATCAAACCCCTCCATAATCTTAAAGACCTCGATCAGGTTGCATCCTCAGCCTTCTCTTTTCTAGAGAAAAGAGCCCCAGCCTGTTCAATCTTTCCTGATAGGTATTCCCGCTCAGTTCTGATATCATCCTTGTCAATCTTTTTTGCACCTTCTCCAGTGCTTCTATATCCTTTTTGTAATATGGAGACCCGAACGGTGCACAGCACTCTAAATCTCTGCCGATGGCTCCCAAAAACGTAGTCAAAAAGCTGTAGGATTGCCAGAAGGGAAGTTTTCAACTGCCGCTGTACAGAGTGATTTTGCCATTAATGGCTCTGTTTTTTTTTTAAACTTCATTACGTTCAGGAGCAGGAACCCCAGCTCACTAGTCCAGGTTACTGAGAATAAATGTCGCACGTCTCCTACTCCTATCCCAGGTGAGAAAGAAAATATAGCCGATAGTGAGCAGGACTAACTTGGAACCCTCGTAAAGCAGCTTTCACCGAGCCTGTAACCAGGAGGCAGTGAACCCCTGCACAGAATCAGATGCACCTCTGACGGAGGCATTAACCTGGTCAACATACCGGGGAAGAGTGGCAACAGGTCAAGAAGGGTCAGACATAACAGAGGAAGAATCGATCGAGGAGCACAGATGGAGAGATAAGTGTCCTCCAGCTCGCCCAACTTTGCATAGTGAATTGCCCCAGGGGCGAGTGGGAAGTGCAATCTGTCCTCGCATCACCCTTGCCCCCCGCCCCCCTTCCTGATGGGGGGGATTTTCTTCTTTTTTTTTGCGGCTCTGTCAAAACCAAAATGCTTCACCGGTCATGCTGCACACTGCTGGATTTTTTCTACTATTCCCAGGAATAAATGGGATATTCAAGGGGAAGCTGGATAAATACATAAAGGAGAATGGAACAGAAGGATAGATTGATAGGGTGAGATGAAGTGGGGGTGGGAGGAGGCTCACATGGAGCATAAACACCAGCATGGACCAGTTGGGCCGAATGGCCTGTTTCAGTGCTGCAAATACTTTGTAATATTTTAATTTAAAAAAAATCTATTGTAGCAGTCTCCAAAAAACCAACAGCAATAGTGCATTAGGGCCTAAGTTTTCAAACACCCTGTCAGGTCCATTAAACCATCCCAAGAAACTGCAAAGCCATCAAATCTTCCCCCATAACTGGGCATAACACCTGCCATAACCTCAGCACCTTGCCTAGTTGACATTCTATATTTCTCCCACGTTGTTGACTTAACATGTTACTTTTATTACGATAGCAAAATACTGCAGATGCTGGAAATCCGAAATAACAACAGAAAATGCTGGAAAAACTCAGCAGGTCAGGCAACATCCGTGGAGAGAAATTTGAGTTGATGTTTCGGGTTGAAACCCTTCTTCAAAACTGGAAATAAAATAAAATAGATCGAAGGCAAGACTGCGATTGAACAAAAGAAGAAAAAGAGACAATAAAAGGTATTCGAAGCCAGACGAGATGGTAATAGGCCCATGGAGACAAAAGGCAGCTGAGATTAGGTGTGAAGTGTACTGGCAGGTAAGAGACAGCTGCCAGGTGGGAGAGAGAAACAAAAGGAAAGGAGGTGGTGGGGGGGGGGGGGGCAGGGGGGGGGGGGGAAAGGAGGACCCAAAACAAAGGGGTGGAAAAAATTATAAGTAAAAATGTAATAGGGGCCGGGGTTATGATCTGAAATTGTTGAACTCGATATTGAGTCCGGAAGGCTGCAAAGTGCCTAACCAGAAGATGAGTTGCTGTTCCTCGAGTTTACGTTGAGCTTCCGTGGAACAATACAAGAGGCCAAGGACGGTGAGGTCTGAGTGGGAATGGAGCGGTGAATTAAAATGACAGGCGACCGGAAGCTCGGGGTCACCCTTACGGACTGAACGGAGGTGTTCCGCAAAGCGGTCACCCAATCTGCGTTTGGTCTCCCCAATGTAGAGGAGACCGCATCGTGATATACTAATAATAAAATATTCTGCCATGATAGCGCAAATTTCTATTAGACGGTTGACATTGTCTTTCACTGTCTCCCATGAGGGACTTCAGTTACGTGAAGAGGCTGGAGACGCTGGGGTTGTTCTCCTTAGAGTAGAGAAGGTTAAGGGGAGATTTAATAGAGGTGTTCAAAATCATGAGGGGTTTTGAAAGAATAGATGGGGAGACACTGTTTCCACTGGCAGGAGGGTCGGTAACCACGGGACACAGATTTAAAATAATCGACAAAAGAACCAGAGGGGAGAGATGGGGAGGGTTTTTTTTATGCAGTGAGTTGTTGTGATCTGGAATGCACTGCCTGAAAAGGTGGTGAAAGTAAATTCGATGGTGACTTTCAAAAGGGAATTGGATAAATATTTGAAAAGGAAAAAATTTGCAGGGCTATGGGGAAAGATCAGGGGAGTGGGACTAATTGGACCGCTCTTTCAAAGAGCCGGCACAGGCACGATGGGCCGAATGGCCTCCTTCTGCGCCGTAAGATCCTATGAAGTAAGTACAGGGGGCCCAGGAGCATGCCAGTCTTTGCAAAGCCGGTTGTGTTTTTCTATGAACCAGGTCTAATCCAGGGAAAAATAACTGAACCAGTTTCACTGAAGCCCCCAACCCTCCCGCCCCCCGATCCCTTCCTCCAGCCTACCCGCTCTGGCACCTCCTTGTGGCTGCATCAAAAACAGCACTGCCAGTGGCTCAGAATCGGGGTTTAACCTCTTGGCAGGTGAAAGCACAACGGGCACGATTTTCCAAGCCCTGGGGAGGCGGGTTTGGAGGCGGGAGTGTGGGAAAACTGCAGAATCGGGGGGCAGGAACCCATCACGCCCCTAACCCGCCTCCGTGCCAATGTCCCAGGAGGCGGGTACCCGACCTGTGCTGGGAGCCGCCTCCCCGAGGCGGGAAGGGGATTAGTGCCAATTAACTGCCTGTTAACAGGTAGTTAACAGAAAGCAGAATGGCCGCTGAACTGTCAAAAGCTGCAATAACAGGTAGTTAACAGGCAGTTTTTTGCCTAATCCCTATTTTTAGCCCTGAAGCGTGGGCTGTCCGACGGCTCCGAACCACGCCAAGTTAGCGAGGCGGACCGCCGGTCTGCAGGGGTCGGAGGGGTCGAGATGTCCGGTGTGCATGTGTGCAGAGGTAAGTGTGTGAGATAAGTGTAAAGTGTTTTAATAAGTTTTACTTACCTTTACTTTCTCCTGCAGGCTTCCTCCCTTCAGTTCTCGGAAGTCCCTCAGCTCACCGGCACAGAAAGCAGAATGGCCGCTGAACTGTCAAAAGCTGCAGCCTCTGCTTTCTGGTCTGGAGAGATCTCTAACTGAGTCTGAGTAGAAGGACTCAAGTTAGAAGACAGATTGTCCGTGTTTGACCGCTTCACAGAGCCGTCAAACGCTGATTTTTCATCTGTCAAAAGCTCTTGACAGATGAAATGTCAATCGCTGATGTCACCAGTAACCAGGTGTCCCTTAATTGGCCTGCTGAGCCCGCTGGGCGGGCTTAACAAGGTCAATCAAGGGAAAATAGCGTGGGTTGGCCACAAGTCGATGGAGGCGGGACTACAACCCAAAAAGTGGGAGTCCCACCTCCAAAAGCTCCCCATTGACAAAATCGAGCCTAACATCTTTTTTTAAGAGGAGATACATTTTAAAAAGTTATTTAAAGTAATTTTGTATCAAATTACTGAAGCCTGCTCACTATTCTACCAGTCCCACTATTTGAAACTATGTGATGTTATTGGATGTCGCAGTTCAGGCTAATAAATCAGAAAGTATTGGACATCCTGAGGTTGTGAAAAATGCTCTATAAATGCAAGTCGTCCTTTCTTTTTCCTTTAATGAAAAGTCGACCCCAAGCTTTCCTCATGACTAGAGCCCCTTATACCCGGTATTGAAAATTAGTTTTTAAATGAAGCTTTATTTAGTTTGGAACTCTGCGTCCTTCAAAGAAAAGGGACGATTTAAAAAAAAAATGTAAACACCCAGGTGATGAGCCAAGACCCAGAGTGTAGGATATGACCAAAGTGCCAAACAGCAGGTGAGAAGATGAAGTCAATCATAGAAACATAGAAAAATAGGAGCAGGAGTAGGCCATTCGGCCCTTCGAGCCTGCTCCGCCATTCAATATGATCATGGCTGATCCTCTATCTCAATACCATATTCCCGCTCTCTCCCCATACCCCTTGACGTCTTTTGCGTCTAGAAATCTATCTATCTCCTTCTTAAATATATTCAGTGACTTGGCCTCCACAGCCTTCTGTGGTAGAGAATTCCACAGGTTCGCCACCCTCTGAGTGAAGACATTTCTCCTCATCTCAGCCCTAAATGTCCTTCCCCGTATCCTGAGACTGTGACCCCTCGTTCTAGACACCCCCAGCCAGGGGAAACATCCTCCCTGCATCCAGTCTGTCTAGCCCTGTCAGAATCAGGAAATATGAGGTTAGGAACATCGGAATTACTAGACGATTGAAAAGGCCACGGTCCATCTAGTTCGCCTTCTCCCATCCTGGGAGTACATGATACGAGGATAATGGGGTTGTTGACTAATCACAGCAATCAATCTCTATCAATTAGTCTACAACAGAATATGAGATGAGGAAAACCCCCAGTGGTGAAGAGCTTTGGGAACCAGAGCTCCAAAGTCACCTTTTTCCTTCCAAGTATGCCACACTTACCACATGTCAAGTCTCCAATTATTCATATACTGCAGCCCAAAATACTATTTTCCAGATATTCACCACTCGCTCACTGAAATAAGGTGAGTTGGCGCCAAGCTTGGATTTTGAAAGTTTGTCGATTGTAGGAGGAAGGAAAGACTAACAGAAGTAACATAGAAACATAGAAGATAGGAGCAGGAGTAGGCCATTCAGCCCTTCGAGCCTGCTCCGCCATTCAATGTGATCATGGCTGATCATCCAAATTCAGTACCCTGTCCCTGCCTTTTCCCCATATCCCTTGATCCCTTTAGCCTCAAGAAATATATCCAACTCTTTCTTGAATATATTTAATGAACTAGCCTCCACCGCCCTCTGTGGCAGAGAATTCCACAGGTTCACCACTCTCTGGGTGAAGAAATTCCTCCTCATTTCAGACCTAAATGGCTTACCCCTTATCCTTAGACTGTGACCCCTGGTTCTGGACTCCCTGGCCATCAGAAACATCCTTCCTGCATCTAGTCTGTCCAGACCTGACAGAATTTTATAGGTTTCGATGAGATCCCCTCTCAATCTTCTAAACTCCAGTGAGTATAAGCCCAATTGACACAATCTCTCCTCATACGTCATTCCTGCCATCCCAGGTATTAGCCTGGTGAATCTTCGCTGCACTCCCTCCATGGCAAGAACATCCTTCCTCAGGTAAGGTGACCAAAACTGCACACAATACTCAAGGTGCGGTCTCACCAAGGCCCTGTACAACTGTAGCAAGACATCCTTGTTCCTGTACTCGAACCCTCTTGCTATGAAGGCCAACATACCATTTGCCTTCTTAACCGCCTGCTGCACCTGCATGCTTACCTTCGGCGACTGGTGCACAAGGACACCCAGGCCTCTTTGCACTTCCCCTTCTCCCAATCTATTGCCATTCAAATAATAATCTGCCTTCCTGTTTTTGCCACCGAAGTGGATAACCTCACATTTATCCACATTATAGTGCATTTGCCATGTTTCTGCCCAATCACCCAACCTGTCCAAATCGTACTGGAGTTTCCCGACATCCTCCTCGCAGCTTACCCTCCCGCCCAGCTTTGTGTCGTCTGCAAATTTGGAGATATTACATCCAATTCCCTCGTCCAGATCATTAATATATATTGTGAACAGCTGGGGTCCTAGGACCGATCCTTGCGGTACCCCACGAGTCACTGCCTGCCACTCGGAAAACGACCCGTTTATTCCAACTCTTTGCTTTCTGTCCGCCAACCAGTTCTCTATCCAAGTCAATACCTTGCCCCCAATCCCATGTGCCTTAATTTTGCACGCTAATCTCTTGTGTGGGACCTTATCGAAATCCTTCTGAAAGTCCAAATACACCACATCCACTGGTTCTCCCTTATCTATTTTACCAGTTACATCCTCAAAAAATTCCAGTAGATTAGTCAGGCATGATTTACCTTTTGTAAATCCATGTTGACTTTGTCTGATCCTGTCACTGCTTTCCAAGTGCTCTGCTATTACATCTTTTATAATAGACTCTAGCATTTTCCCCACTACCGATGTCAGGCTTACCAGCCTATAATTCCCCGCTTTTTCTCTACCACCTTTTTTGAATAGTGGGGTAACATTAGCTACCCTCCAATCCATGGGTACCGTTCCAGAGTCTATCGAGTTCTGGAAGATGACCAGTAATGCATCTACTATCTCTAGGGCCACTTCCTTAAGTACCCTGGGATGTAGACCATCGGGCCTTGGGGATTTATCGGCCTTCAGTCCCATCAATTTTCCTAACACCATTTTCCTACAAATACTGATTTCTTTCAGTTCCTCTCTTTTATCAGACCCTATGTTCCCCGGCATCTCTGGGAGGTTATTTGTGTCCTCCTTTGTGAAGACAGAACCAAAGTATGTATTTAGTTGGTCTGCCATTTCCTTGTTTCCCATTATAAATTCCCCTGATTCTGACTGTAAGGGACCTACGCTTGACTTCACTAATCTTTTTCTCTTCACATATCTATAAAAGCTTTTACAGTCAGTTTTTATGTTCCCTGCTAGCTTACTCTCATATTCTATTTTCCCTTTCTTAATTAATCCCTTTGTCCTCCTTTGTTGACTCCTAAACTGCTCCCAATCCTCAGGATTATTGCTTTTTCTAGCCAATTTATATGTCCTCTCCTTGGATCTTATGCTATCCCTAATTTCCCTTGTTAGCCACGGTTGAGTCACCTTTTTTGTTTTATTTTTATGCCAAACTGGGATGAATAAATTCTGTAGCTCATCCATTCGGTCTTTGAATGTTTGCCATTGCCTATCCACCGTCAACCCTTTGAGCGCCTCCTTACAAGTAGGCAGCTCCTTACAAATTATAAGTGAGATTAATGCAAGAACATTTTTTTGAGGGTGGGGGTGGGAGGGGGCGAGGATGGCAGTCAGCTGTGGCTAAGTGGGTAGCACCCTCGCTTCTGAGTCAGAAGGTTGTGGGTTCAAGTCCCACTCCAGGAACTTGAGCACAAAAATCTAGGCTGATGCTTCAGTGCAGTACTGAGGGAGTGCTGCACTGTCGGAGATGCCATCTTTTGGATGCGACGTTAAACCTAGGCCCCATCTGCTCTCAGGTGGACGTAAAAGATCCTATGGCACTATGTCAAAGAAGAGCAAGGGAGTTATTCCCAGTGCCCTAGCTAATCCCTTACAAAGTTGGCAGAGTACAGCTAGACTGCATATGCCAACTGAGCCAGGATAAGACAAGGAGGGACTGCCCCTTTAAAGGCAGAAGGAGGCTCGCTTTCCAGCAGTTTCATGTCGCAGAGCCAAAATAAAAACAATCGCCCAGTGTCAGAAGACAACTGCCAAGCTCAGAGAGAAAATTAATTAAACATTGATTATTTGTTAATGCTGCTTCGTTGCTGGAGAGATCAATAAACCACTGAAACGCCACATGTCGGTCGAGGCGTGGATGGAAGTTGCACCGCAGGTATACGGACACTGTTAACTGAATCCAGTTTACATTTATGTCAACGCGGATGTAACTGCGCTAATGCCGCATCTTGTAGTCTTGCTGAGTCCGAGATAGAACGGGCCCGGAGCAATACCGTAACATTCGGTGTATAAGGCTTGAATTGATGCCTAATTTCTAACCTCAGAAGGATGCGGCTCCTTGCAGCAGATTTTACGGTAATCCAGTCCAAGTACAGCCAGGATAATAGATGGCTGGCAGTGAGATACGTAGGGCTAATTAAATCGAGCATAAATTACAAGACTGAAGCTCAGGCACTTTGTGATATCTGCAGAGCCTTGACATTGGATCACACTGCTCACTGTCAGATACTTGTTGTCTCGTTATGTATTATGTATCTTCTAGTTTATTTTAAATAATACGGTTCACTTTGTCTTGCCATTGTGAAGCAGGGCATATTGAGTGTAGTAGAGGCTGTTTAATATAGGTTAAAGGATTATGAAGATCATAGATAGCGACACTGAATGAATGAATGACCTCAGCGCCGTTCATGACCTCAGGACGTCCAAAAGGCTTTACAGCCAATGAAATATTTTTGAAGTGTAGTCACTGTTGTAATGTGGGAAACGTGGCAGCCAATTTGCGCACAGCAAGCTCCCACAAACAGCAACGTGATAATTTTTTAAAATTCATTGATGGGATGTGGGCATCGCTGGCTGGCTAGGCCTGCATTTAGTGCCCATCCCTAATTGCCCTTGAGAAGATGGTGCAGTCCATATGGTGTAGGTACACCCACAATGCTGTTAGGAAGGGAGTTCCAGGATTTTGGCCCAGCGACAGTGAAGGAACTGCGATACAGGTCCAAGTCAGGATGGTGTGTGGCTTGGAGGGGAACTTGTAGGTGGTGATGTTCCTATGCGTCTGCTGCCCTTGTAATGACCAGATCATCTGTTTTAGTGATGTTGGTTGAGGGATAAATATTGGCCAGGACACCGGGGAGAACACCCCCCCTGCTCTTCTTCAAAATAGTGCCATGGGTTCTTATACATCCACCTGAGAGAGCAGACGGGGCCTCGGTTTAACATTTCGTCCGAAAGACTGTTATAGGCTAGCACAAAGCCAATATTACAGCGATATACCAATTGAAATTATATAGTGCTTTTAATATAGTGAACATTCCCAAGGCACCCTACAAAGAGGGGAATGGGACAACAAGCAGGAGTTTGGAAAAGGGCTAGAGGCGCTGATCAAACTCACATTTGAAGATGTAGTTTGTTTTTTTATCAGCACACACAGTGAAATGTTGTATAATACCAGCTGACCTCCCATGGAATTGCTCGCAGTGATTTAGTCCAGATGTTGCCTTACAACAATAGCGGTGTGACCAATAAAGTGTGACAGGGAATGTGTGATGGGAAAGTGGTGACAGGAAGTGTGTGTGTGACCCTTACAGGAACTGAGTGCTGCACGCACAACCTTTAACACAGTGCTCGGTTAGCACTGCACGCAGAGGAGGGGGTCATTTTGACCCTGAGCGCTAATGTAAAACATGTGATAGCGAATCGGCAGCCCGTTTTACATCTCTCCTGATTTTAATTTCCCTTCTCTTCAAGGGAGAGATGTGAAACAGGCTGTCGATTCTCTATTACCCATTTTACCCTAGCGCACAAAGTCAAAATTACCCCCCAGGAGTGAAAACTGGGGTGGTGGTGATGTTCACAATCTCTAACTGTAACTGCAGACGATTAGCAGAATCGCCAGAGAAATGGGGGGCAAGTATCCATGTTTAACCGTTTATGCCATTTTGGGGGGCGGGGGTGTGGGGACTTCCACTGAACCTAAACGGGAGATCAGGAGAACCCCCGTGGAAATTCCAGGTGCAAGCGTTTCCAGGTGAAGTGAGGTTCGGGGGTGTTCAATAATTAACCAGGGCACGCCGACTGTCAGCTGTGGCTCAGTGGGTAGCACCCTCGCCTCTGGGTCAGAAGGTTGTGGGTTCAAGTCCCACTCCCGCGACTTGAACATAAAAGCTAGGCTGACACTCCCAGTGCAGTGCTGAGGGAGTGCTGCACTGTCGGAGGTGCCGTCTTTCGGATGAGATGTTAATCCAAGGCTCCGTCAGGTGGAGGTAAAAAATCCTCAGGCACTAATGCGAAGAAGAGCAGGGGAATTCTCCCCTGTGTCCTGGCCAACATTTATCCTGCAACTAATGTCACTAGAAAACAGATTATCTGGTTATTATCACATAGCTGCTTGTGGGATCTTGCTGTGCGTAATTTGGGTTGCTGCGTTTCCTACATTACAACAGTGACTACACTTCAAGAAAGTACTTCATTGGCTGTAAAGTGCTTCGGGGCGCCCTGAGGTCGTGAAAGGTGCTATATAAATGCAAATCTCTTTCTTTCTTAATATATTGTACACTATATAATGCAATAAACACTGTATAGAGTCACCGTTGAATAAACTCCATATGATGTACAGTATGCAATATTTAATATATTGCAGTCTGCAAGATATATTCAGTATTTAACAAGTGTTTTAAAGCATGTTACATGGTCTACTCTACACTGTGGGGCTCATTTTCTGTACACGTGTTGGTGGTTGGTCACCTTACCATAAAATCACAGGCAGCGCGCCCCTGATTTCCCGACACGTGCTGACAGTGTCCGAGTTTCCCTGCTGCTGGTCCACATTTGAAAGCTTCTCCCCTTTGTTATCCTATGTATCCCGGTGCTGTATGCAATAATGCACAGCTCTCTTCCTTTTAACCGTAGAACCAAGAATTTATCATTTCTCTACCATCTGAGAGGAGCACAATCCCTTTAAAGGAATTCCCCTGTAGGATAAATACTTTATTCCGAAAGCACGTCGAATTATGAAAATGTCATGTGTGTCGTTACATTAATAGGGCAGGTTTAGGCAGTGTAGCACTCATGCTAGCTCGAGTCGGATTGTTGTATATCAAATAACAAGCTGGTAAATAAAAACAGCAACTTGCAGACTGCTATTTAAAAGGTGCGAGTAGAGGAAGGAGGCATTGCGGGTGGGTGCGGAGAGTGCAGCTTTGATACTGTCCTCTTTACATGCATGTTCTGTGTGAATTGGACCTCTGTATAACGGATTGAACATACATAGAAAGGAATGAGGGATTGGGGAAGGGAGAAGAGGTTTTTTTAAAAAAAAAATGCTGACAGTTCAATGAGGCCCCTGCTGAACAGATCGAGAATAAGTAGAATAACACAGTGAATAATAGGTGAAGGTAGAGAGCTGAATAAAAAGCACAACAGGTCTGACAAACGCCAGCTAAAACTGGGAAATACTGCACCCACCCCGCTGTTTCACAAACTTTATATTCCAGAGGAGAAAACAACATCCTCACTCCCTCTTACAGTATAATTATACATTACCATCTAAAGCAGCTATCTATAGCAGATTCTTTTGTCACTATTCTCAGTTTCCTTTGGGCTACACAGGTTACCTCAAGAGCTGTAGAGGATCATTAATTTTTTTTAGTCAAATCAGCAGGAATGAATCGAAGTTGAAAGCTCAGTATTTTTTAATTCCAGTTCGCCCCTCTTTGTTCTCTCCTGAAGGCACTGATTTTTTTTTCCTGGGATACGGTTCCAAGGGTGCGGGCAACCGTCTGATGTGTCATTGCTGATGTGTGAGCCTGGATAGTGAGGGGGGGGGGCGGTGGAGAGAGGTGAAATTGGGCTTCGCCAGTATCCCATAACGGGCCCATGGCGAATCGCCAGCTCCGTTTCACACCGCGCCCAATTTCCTGCTCAGTGCCGATTCGCTATGAGCCCTTTTTGCGCTACCCCAAAGGCCAATTTCACCACCCCCCCTCCCCACCACACAACTAGGAGGAGGACCTCACAGTCAAGCTCAATGCATTCCTCAGCCATCTTCTCCACGCATACATTTCTCTTCAGGGGCCACTGGCCAGGGATTAGCAGCAGGAACCCTGGATTGTTTCTTTCTACCTCCCTTAGCAAAGATGAACTGAAGCCAACTGTTGCAGCAGCAGCGCCTCTCCAGTGGCGATCAGCTACCTCAGCACAGACTGGGATTTAACCCCGCGACCTTCTGGCTCAGTGTTACACCAACAACATCAACTCACATTTATATGGCGCCTTTACCATAGTAAAAATGTCCCAAGGCACTTCACAGGAGCGATGATCAAACAACGTTTGACACCGAGCCACATAAGGAGATATAGCTGACCAAATTCTTGGTCAAAGAGGTAGGTTTTAAGGAGCGTCTTAAAGGAGGGGCCAGGGCAGAACCTTTGTTAACAAGGTTGCCTGGGGAACTCCGGCCAATATGTCCTGAAGCTGCCATTCCAGGGTGTCCCAATGTCTTGCTTCCTAGAGTAACAGGGTACACCATGGTTTCTTCACGGAGTGAGCACCCCAATCTCACCCAAACTGTCCAGGCAAGCAAGTGATCAGAAAACAGGATAGTCTTGCTTCCCTGGGGAAGGGGGAATTGAAGTGGGGAAGGTGGCGAGGGGAGGAGGAGAACGTTAGAGAAAAACCCCAAAGGCAAAACAAGCCAAATCCACACCAAACTTATAGAACTTCCTATCAGTCAATGGCAATGGTAGGGTGCTGGAAATAGTTGCTCTCTCATTGGTTAGGGAATGGAACAGAGTATAGAGGTTAGCACAGGGGAAACCAAAGGATTGGGAGAAAACCGCAGGAAAAAAATAAAATAAATAAACGGTAAAGATTATTTGAGCTGTTTAAACCAAGAACTTGTCCTCAAAATCAGATTCAGGCAATCAAATGCGAGCTCCAATCTAAAGACAAATGAGCTCACGTCACAACCACGGTGACAAGATACCTTTGTTTGAAAGTAAGTTGACTGGCAGAGAAGGCAAACATGTTGATAGTTTTTACTGAAAGGTGGGAGAGGAGGGAGCTGCCCTTATATTTCAAATGCAGTATTTAAAAAAAATGATTATTCATATCTAGGGACAATGTCAAGTTTGAAATGTAATTATAAAGTTGCATTCTGATCATTTTTATTTAATTTGTAATTTTAATAGGTTGGGAACACATGTCATTTCTGGATCGTCCCCCCAGCCCTGTATTACCCCCCCCCCCCCCAAATCAAAATATATATTCATTTTTGTTTTAAAAAAAAGACATGCATAAAAATGTGAAGAGTCAGCAAACCCGATGTCCTATTTCTTTCGTGCAGTGATAGCCTCACCTAAATTTAAAGGGGAAACGCTGCCCCTTTGTCTCACTGGCGTAACAAGAGAGACAACTCGTGGCGTTTCGTTACAGGTCATTGTTGACAATCTCACGCTGACAGATCAACAAGTTTTGAGCAACTGATAATCACAATAAAACGCGATCCTTCCACCACAACCTTTCCCTGTCCCGTGGCCACACAAAAAAAAAATAATACCCCAGCATGGTGACCTCCCTCGTCCCTCTCCACCATTGCAACCCCTTGCTACCCAACTTTCACTGTCCATGTAACAGATTGGAGAAGGAAGGATTATTCTGTATCTAAGCGGTTGCTCGATAGGCGTGTAGATTTGCATTATGTAAGGTGCAGAGAGTACAGCGGGAGCAGGCTGGTGCACACGAGTGGATAAAGAGAATTTTCTTCCCCCCCCCACACAAGGCTGAAGCACAGGAGAATTAAGGAAACACAGTCTCTCTTTAAACATTCAGGATAGATTATTTTAAAATATATATATATATATCTATATACATATCAAATCGCTCTGTGAACTCACCGTTCTCACTGACCCGGACCCCTAAGCTGCCCACAGTGTCTGCGATAGACCTGGTTAATGCATACGAGTTATCAAGGTGGTGATCAGAAGCTGAGACTGCAGCAGAGACAGAGTGGAAACCATCCAATTTCACCTTCTTAACCAGGAACGATCGAGGCATGATTTTTTTTTTTAAAAAAACAAAAAACAAAAAAAAAATCAAAATGATTTTTTACAAAAAAAACCCCAGTGTTATTCCTTTTCCTTTTTATTGTTCTGAATTTTCAGCACTAGGACAGCTCCAGAATGATGTTGCACAGCCCTGTGTGAAGGGGAGGAGGAGGGAGGGAGGGAGGGAGGAGCGACTGGCAAGAGAAGCTGAGGTCAGCAAGCAAACAGCATTTATATGGAGCGCAGCCTCTGAGATCAGGTGGTGCGTGGAAATGGAGCTGCTTAACTTTAATCCATCAAAATATCTCTAGAGACACACATCAAATTACATCTGAACAGTCTGTGCATACGCACACACACACACACACACAATACAATACAAGCGCGCCTGTGAAAAATAGTCCTTCTTGCTGGAGCATATAACACACAAGGGCTGCTGGGAGACTCCCATGTCCCAAAATTGCAAAGTGTGTATTTGAAAAAAAAATGTTGTGAATCAGAGATTCCCCCCTCCCCCCACCCTCTGTGTGGAATAAACACTAATGCTACAACGCCTGTGCCTTATTCCTAACACCTTTTTTTGCACATGCACTTTTACTAAAAAAAACTTGAAAGACTAGTAACTGCAGATTGGGCTTTCTCAACAATTGGCAGAATAAAGACACATTTTGAAATGTCGCAGGTAAGGAAATCCCACGTGTAGTTTGAAAGCGGTAAACTTAATTAATAATCACAATTAATTATTAATGTGTTGTCTGATATGGTAACAACAAACTCCCTTAGGATTTTAATCTGTCCTATAGGATCAGATTAGGCACTGAAAGATACAGGGGCTAAAATAAATTCATTATATGTGGATCCTAAATTTAGTTAAAAAAAATCCGGTATGATTTTTTAAGCTGATGGCTCTGAGGTGAAAGAAATTCATCTGCCTCTCTGGGAGAAAGCTTCCAGATTTGGTCCCTCGTCTATGCTAAGTTAGCAGATTTCAACCGGGCCAGCTGGGGTTCCTGCAACTGGCTCCAGTGCCCACAGGTCAAAGTAGGGGGGGGGGAAATTAGCTCGAGTTTCCCCTTCTGATTACTAGACGTTGACCCCTGCTGGAAGTATGGGTCAATGGATGTTTGATGAGGATGGGTTTGGGGGTCAGCGATGACGTCCTCTACAGTCACACAGCCTGCCAGCGCTCATTGTACAGGCTCACACATCAATGAATAATGGCCTCCTGGGTTAGATAGAGTAGGACGCCAAATCGCCCGTAGTACTGCACTCCAATGAGCGAATCGAGAGGACGGAAAAGGAAAGAAAATGGAAACTATCCCTACCAGGTCCTATTAGGTCATAGAGGATTCACTAGTTTAAAAGATCACTTGTCTCGCTGTCCATTTAATGACACTCCAAACAATTAGTCTCGAATCTGTATCAATAGGCCACCTGTTTACAAAGGCCACCCCGGTCAGTCCCAGAGGGTCCATAGAATATGTTCTTAAAAATCCTACGTCAGCCAGCCAGGGTTTGTGACGAGGTTATGGGATATTTTGACTGCGGGGGAGGGGAATTTTCAGCCCGCTGTTTATTCAACTGCATTCAAACTGTTTCTGGAGACAAAACTGCTGAAGATACTTAAACAGAAAGGGTAGATAAAGGTTGCAGGAAAACTGATTATAACGTGGGGATACAGCAGAATCTGCATACAAAGCGTCAGCAATGTTGTCCAATTGAACAGAGACCAGCAACAGATTATTGACATATAGGGTACAAATTGGTATGCCTTGCGCCTATTTTTCGGGCCAAGCTTACCAATTTAGCAGTGGGACAGCTTGCGCCCAATTTGCGTAGGCATTGCTCCCACTGTCAAAGTAGTGGGACCCATTTTCATAGGCATCCTAGGCGGACGACTAAATCAGGCATGAAGGCCCCTTAAATATGTAAATTAGGTGCTCAATGCCTGTTAAAGGGCCCCTTTGAGAAATTAGTGGCCAATGAGCAGCTCAGGATTCTTCAGTGGCTGCCAATCAAAGGTAAGTATTTAAAAATCTGTTTTTTAAAGAACACTTTTAAATGACACATTCCTAATTGTCACACTTCCTGATCTGGTGTGACCGGTGTTAGAAAACTCATTGTTTACAACTCCCTGGGACAATTAAATAGTACATATATAATATTATTTCCACAGCACGATCCTCCCTTTTCTTCCTGTCAATTTCCCACCCTCCTCTCCCCTCCCCACCTCTCTCCCCTCCTCTCCCCTACTCTCCTCCTCTCCCCCTCTTCTCTCC
Source organism: Somniosus microcephalus (assembly GCF_052327205.1). Taxonomy (NCBI): domain Eukaryota; kingdom Metazoa; phylum Chordata; class Chondrichthyes; order Squaliformes; family Somniosidae; genus Somniosus; species Somniosus microcephalus. Next base: position 185,558,628 of record NC_140999.1, on the reverse strand, counting down.
TCCCCACCCTCCCCACCTCTCTCCCCTCCTCTGCCCTCCCCTCCTCACTCTCCTCCTCTCCCCCTCCTCTCTCCTCCCACCCCTCCCCTCCTCTCCTCTCCCCACCCCTCCTCTCTCCTCCCCTACTCTCCCCACCCCTCCTCTCCTACTCTCCCCACCCCTCCTCTCCCCTCCCCACCCCTCCTCCCACCCCTCCCCTCCTCTCCTCTCCCCATGCCTCCGCTCTCCTCCCCTACTCTCCCCACCCCTCCTCTCCCCTCCCCTCCCCACCCCTCCTCTCCTCTCCCCTTCCCTCCTCTCCCCACCCCTCCCCTCCCCACCCCTCCTCTACTCTCCCCTCCCCTCCTCTCCTCTCCACTCTCACCCCACCCATCCTCTCCTCTCCCCTACCCTCCTCTCCTCTCCACTATCACCCAACCCCTCCCAAACCCTTGCATTTCTATAGCACCTTTCACGACCACTGGATGTCCCAAAGCGCTTTACAGCCAATGAAGTACTTTTGAAGTGTAGTCCCTGTTGTAATGTAGGAAACACGGCAGCCAATTTGTGCACAGCAAGCTCCCACAAACAGCAATGTGATAATGACCAGATAATCTATTTTTTTTTTAGCGATGTTGGTTGAGGGATAAATATTGGCCAGGACACCGGGGATAACTCCCCTGCTCTTCTTCGAAATTGTGCCCTGGGATCTTTTATATCCACCTGAGAGAGCAGACGGGGCCTTGGTTTAATGTCTCATCCTCAAGAGTCACGAAAACCCACCCCAACACTAGCCCACTCCAACCCCCTCCCCCTCCTTAGTGCCGCTGCGGCCGAGGCAGGTGGGTCGAAACTGATGACACCCATTGGGTGAGCTGGCCATGGAGATGCGACTGGTGCTGGCAGCTCACCCAAATTTTTCAGGTGTATCAATCCTCGGGATCTCTCGCTTCAGGCGCGTGCTACCTCCACACTATCGAATCTGGGCCATTTTACCCCATAGTAACACCTCTCTATGACTCTCCCCGGATTGCCACACTATCTGGTTTGGTGTGACCAGTTATATAACACTCCTTGTTTACAACTTCCTGGGACAATAAAAAAGTACACGATGTAAGAAAACTACTAGGCACTTGGTCTAAGCGTTAAACAAAGCTTTAATCAACTGTTTTACAACATGGAGGTCTAGTTGTGTCCTTCACTAGTTCCTGTTAAGAATGTCCTGCGCAAGCTGGGCCCGTGCCCGAGTATTTATACTCTCCCTGGACAGCGCCACCCGCAGGCCGCTCAGTATTATTTCATAAGTCTTTCTTTCATGAATGACTGATTCATGTCAGTACATATACAATATTCTTTCTGCAACATGATCCTCCCTTTTCTTCCTGTCAATTTTGCCCCCCCCGCTCTCCTCTCCCCTTCCATTCCCTATGCGCTCCTCCCCTTTTCACCCCCACCCCTCCCCTCCCCTCCCCTATGCTCCTCCTCTACCTACCCCTCCCCTCCCCTATGCTTTCCTCCCCTCCAAAGGAGATGGGGAACTTGGAGGTGATGGTGTTCCCATGCACCTGTTGCCCTTGTTCTTCTCGATGGTGGAGGTGGCGGGTTTGGGAGGTGCTGCCGAAGAAGATCATCCTATACTTGACCTGGGAGCGCTTGCTACCAACATACCTTGGGTTAATGAACAAAAATAAATAAATAAAATATTTTTGAACAGTTCCGGAGACAATACAACAATAGTTCAGCAGATGGTCCATTTTCAAGTCTTCTTTCTGTCCCCATGCACAAAAGTGAATGTGACATAGTGGCTGAAACTGAGGCCTCTGTTACAAAGCAACAACTTGCATTTATATAGCACCTTTAACGTAGTAAAACATCCCAAGGCGCATCACAGGAGCGTTATTAGCCAGAATTTGACACCGAGCCACACAAGGAGATATTAGGAGAGCTGACCTAAAGTTTGGTCAAAGAGGTAGGTTTTACAGTGTGTCTTAAAGGAGGAGAGAGAAGTAGAGAGGTGGAAGGGTGTAGGGAGGGAATTCCAGAGCTTAGGGTCTCGACCACTGAAAGCACGGCCGCCAATGATGGAACGAAGGAAATCAGAGATGAACAAAAGGCTAGAATTGGAGGAATGCAGAGTTCTCGGAGAGTTGTAGGGCTGTCATGATTACAGAACACAAGAGCTGTGGTGCCCGCATTGCTCAACCTGAAACGCCTTGATGGCAAAAAGGCTGAATGAGAATGTTGTGGTTTTTATTTCAATTTGATTAGTAGAGCTGTTACTACAATGAGGATGACTTCCGAGACTTGCCTGGGGTTTAATGTCTGGAGGCCCATTAATTAAGGAAAACTTGTGAGTCGTGACACTATCACTTCAAAGTTTTGTTTAATTCCTTTTTAAAAGAAACACAGATTTTCAACTCGTTCCAGTTGTGAAGTCAGTGTGTTCAGTTTCACAATGGTTGCTTTTTAAAAAAAAAATCACATTTTAGGAGTGGACTGGGTAATTTGCTGATGAGAGAAAAATGTATGCAAGGAGTTGTAATAGAGACAAAATTAATAGGTTGCAGGCTGATTCAGATACGTTGGGTGAATGGGTCCTTGTGTGGCAGATATAATTAATGTGGACATACAGATGGGACGAGGAAACTCTGACCATATCTATACCATGCAAGGGTGCCTGTTAAAAAAAATGGATGAGGAACGAGTCTTGGGGTTAGTAGCTGTGCCCTATTTAAAAAAAGAAAGACTTGCATTTATATAGTGTTTTTCACGACCACCAGACGTCCCAAAGCCCTTTACAGCCAATGGAGTACCTTTTTTTGAAGTGTAGTCACTGTTGTAATGTAGGAAACGCAGCAGCCAATTTGTGCACAGCAAGCTCCCACAAACAGCAATGTGATAATGACCAGATGATCTGTTTTAGTGATGTTGGTTGAGGGATAAATATTGGCCCAGGACACCGGGGATAACTCCCCTGCTCTTCTTCAAAATAGTGCCATAGGATATTTTACATCCACCTGAGAGAGCAGACGGGGCCTCAGTTTAACGTCTCATCTGAAAGACGGCACCTCCAACAGTGCAGCATTCCCTCAGCACTGCACTGGAGCGTCAGCCTAGATTTCTTGTGCTCAAAAGGACTTGAACCCGCAACCTTTGGACTCACCAACTGAACTACGGTTGCAAGATAGGTATAGGGAGAGCAAATGGGGGTTTAGCCTCTCTGCTAGGACCACTGAGTATGAATGGAAGAGTGCTATACTTAGGATATATATGACTTTGGTACATTAGCGCTTGGAAAATTGCGTCCAGTCCTGGTCTGCACAGCTGGTGAATGATGTCAAGGCTCTGGAGAGAGTACAGGTAAAAGCAACCAGGATAACAACAAAGCTTAGAGCTCTTAGTTCTGAGGACAGGCTCTGAAAGTTGGGGTTATTTACTTTGGAGAAGCTCAGGCTTAGAGGGGATATGACTGAGGATTTTAAAACGATGAAGGGATTGGACACAGTTTGGTTTGATAGGTTATTTGAAATGACTAAGCATGGTGGGATTGGAGGTCATTCCTATAACATCTCTTGGTGAAGTGTTAGGTTAGCCGCCAGGAAGTATTTTTTTTTCACAGCATCATCACTCTCTGGAACAAACTGCCAAGACATGCGATGAGTATTCGGATGTTAAAGTCCTTTAAAAGGGAACTTGACAAGCTCCTGAGAGAAGAGAATATGATCAGTGACAGAGGGTAGGCGTTAGCTGGTTTAGATTGTGATGTATCATGGGCCTGCTTGATTGCCTTAGGGAGTCGAAGAGGAATGTCCACAGTTTTTCTCCATTTGCCGGCATGTTTTTCACTCTGTTTCTTTTTTCCTTTCCCAGGATACAGTATTACCAGACAGTGGGAGGACTGTATGCAAAGTTACTCGCGTTATAGGATGGGCCAAGCTAAACAGGCCTGATGGTCTTTTCTTGCCCTTTAATTGTTCACTAGATTGATTCCTGGGATGAGAGGGTTGTCCTATGATGAGAGATTGTGTAGATTGGGCCGATACTCTCTGGAGTTTAGAAGAATGAGAGGTGATCTCATTGAAACATACAAGATTCTGAGTGGGATTGACAGGGTCGATGCTGGGAGGTTGTTTCCCCCTGGCTGGAGTGTCTAGAACTAGGGGGCATAGTCTCAGGATAAGGGGTCGGCCATTTAAGACCGAGATGAAGAGGAATTTCTTCACTCAGAGGGTTGTGAATCTTTGGAATTCTCTGCCCCCAGAGGGCTGTGAATGCTGAGTTTTTGAGTATATTCAAGGCTGAGATAGATAGATTTTTGGACTCTAGGGGAATCAAGGGATATGGTGATCGGGCGGGAAAGTGGAGTTGAGGTCGATGATCAGCCATAATCTTATTGCATGGCGGAGCAGGCTCGAGAGGCCATATGGCCTACTCCTGCTCTTATTTCTTATGTTCTTATGTTCTAGGCTGACACTCCAGTGCAGTGCTGCACTGTCGGAGGTGCCATCTTTTGGATGAAACGTTAAACCAAGGCTCCGCCTGCCCTCTCAAGTGGACGTAAAAGGTCTCACGGTTCTATTTCAAAGAAAAGCAGGGGAGTTCTTCCTAGTGTCCTGGCCAACTTTTATCCCTCAACCAACATCACTAAAAAAAACAGATAATCTGGTCATTATCTCATTGCTGTTCTGGGAGCTTGCTGTGCACAAATTAGTTGCTGATTTTCTTACAATACAACAGTGACTACATTTGCTGCAAAGGGCTTTGGGACAGCCTGATGTCATGAAAGGCGTAATAGAAATGCAACTCACTCACTCACTCACTCACTCACTCACTCACTCACTCTCTCACTCTCTCACTCACTCACTCACTCACTCACTCACTCACTCACACTCACTCACTCACTCACTCACTCACTCACTCACTCACTCACTCACTCTCTCACTCACTCACTCACTCACTCTTTCTTGTAGTTGGTTAGCACACTGTCCTTTCACCTCTGAGATTGTCTTTTCACCTTTGGGACTGGTTAGTGCAGTGATTTATCCACCACTGTCCTTTCAATTCTGGATGGCGTGTTGGGTTAGCAAACTATCTTTTGACCTCTCGGATTGAGTGCAGTCACACAGTGAGGACAGGATCAGGCTCGTCTGCGATGGCCCCCGTGGTGGCTCACACATGAGGAACTGCCGCTCGAGTGAGGTACTGCGGGGCTGGGGTGGTGGTGGGGAGGTAGGCCACTGTCTGTGAAACCATACCCTGCCACATGGACTACAACAGATCAAGAAGAAGGCCCACCTTCTCAAGGGCAACTGGGGATGGGCAATAAATGATGGCCTTGCCAGCGCCGCCATTATCCCTAGAATTAATAATAATTATAAAAAAAAGAAGTCAAGACAGTCGGGAGAGGAGGAAATTGGAAGACGGAGAGACATAAACAAGAAAAGAAAGATTGCCGTTCTGGACTAAGCTTCTTACTAAAAATATAAAATGAAAAGATAGTGCCTGTCCTTTCCTCCTAGTTTCAGACATTAAAGTCAAGTGATAACTTATTAAAGTGCTGCAGGCGAATAATTAATTAAACCAATTGCACAGATAAAGAGTAGGACACAGCAAGGCGATGACAAGGGCCTAGTTTTTATCTGAACTTATGAAAGGACTCACTTGACCTGCTGGTGGATTCTTCGTGTCCCAATTATAAAATAAACTTTGGTTATTTTGCTCCCAACCATTGATTATAAAACTCAATGGCTGCGTTCATTGTATCTCTTGACAATAGACTAACAAGTTCCTTTTTTTGTCTAGTTCTTGTGGATTACTCTCTGTGTCGACATATTAATACGAGTATAAATGGCATTCCACAGTACTACTTAAGAATTCCTTTCGAGTAATGTGTGTGTGTGTGACACCATATTACTGGCGTGCCTCTCAAAGGCAAAAGGTGTCACGCTCAACATAATCAGCTTCTTTATGCATTGAGATCGGAAGCTTCGCACCCCCCCCCACTCACCCCCCCCCCCCGCCCCCCCCCCACACTCCCTTCAGCTGTTGGAGGTGCTTTTGTTAGGCGGCTAGACGTTAGCACGGGTCAGGGAGCAAAAACTGTGTCAACACCGTATCAAATATGGCTTTAATGATGCACTGCTTCACTGCTGTGTGTTTTCTGATGCACGCCAGGCTCCTGGGAGGGTAGGGAGGAGCATGGATAGGGGGGAGGGGGGATGTCACATCATTTGGTTTGGGGAGAGCCCTTGATCATACAAGGCCTCTGTCATCTGTCACCACAACTTCTATCATATTCATGTGCCATGCATTATGCAGGCTTCATAAATCAAAAGCTCACCCAGCTTAGCAAAGTGTTTGCAGAATGAATCTACCCCCAATGCCTATCTGTGATAACTGGGAAATTCAAATCCACTCATCATCCTGATTCAACAGTAGAAATCTTGACAGGAACAGTGCAGTATTAGTGCACTATCTGTTGGTCGATTTTTTCTCCCGAAGGGATGCAATGATACCTCTATCTGTATCTCTACCTCTACCTCCACCCTCCACCTCCACCCATATCTCTGACTCTACCCGTATCTCTGACTCTACCCGTATCTCTGACTCTACCCGTATCTCTGACTCTACCCATATCGCTGACTCGACCCATATCTGTACCTCCACCCGTATCTCTGACTTTACCCGTATCTCTGACTCGACCCGTATCTCTGACTCTACCCGTATCTGTACCTCCACCCGTATCTCTGACTCTACCCGTATCTGTACCTCTACTTCCACCTCCACCCGTATCTCTGACTCTACCCGTATCTCTGACTCTACCCGTATCTGTACCTCCACCCGTATCTCTGACTCTACCCGTATCTCTGACTCCACCCATATCTCTGACTCTACCCGTATCTCTGACTCCACCCGTATCTCTGACTCTTCCCGTATCTCTGACTCGACCCGTATCTCTACCTCTACCCGTATCTCTGACTCTACCCGTATCTCTACCTCCACCCGTATCTCTGACTCTACCCGTATCTCTGACTCTACCCGTATCTCTACCTCCACCCGTATCTCTACCTCCACCCGTATCTCTGACTCTACCCGTATCTCTGACTCTACCCGTATCTCTACCTCCACCCGTATCTCTGACTCTACCCGTATCTCTGACTCTACCCGTATCTGTACCTCCACCCGTACCTCTGACTCTACCCATATCTCTGACTCTACCCGTGTCTCTACCTCCACCCGTATCTCTGACTCTACCCATATCTCTGACTCTACCCGTATCTCTACCTCCACCCGTATCTCTGACTCTACCCGTATCTCTGACTCTACCCGTATCTCTACCTCCACCCGTATCTCTACCTCTACCCGTATCTCTGACTCTACCCGTATCTCTGACTCTACCCGTATCTCTACCTCTACCCGTATCTCTACCTCCACCTGTATCTCTGACTCTACCCGTATCTGTACCTCCACCCGTATCTCTGACTCTACCCGTATCTCTGACTCTACCCGTGTCTCTACCTCCACCCGTATCTCTGACTCTACCTGATATACCTATCAATTCATCCAATGAAAAGCGACGAGTTAAGAAAGTATCTATAGGTTTTTATTGGCTAAATAACAGAGCCCACCCTCGTGGGTGATCGGATCCAACAAGAAGGAATACCAGCCAGTCGACCACCTTTATACCTGGGCAGGTAGGTGGAGCCATGGGCGGAGTCAGCAGTGGTCAGCCCAGGTATAACAGCGTGACAGGAGGCGACCTCGTGTAGTGATACAACAGTGTAAACAGTGATAACCATAGTGTAACGATATAACAGTGATAACCATAGTGTAACGATAGTGAACGATAAAAGTGGTTTACCACATTCGCCCTTTGTTTAGATTTGAGTCCGGCGGGGTGAAGTGTACTACCAGTTCGGGTATGTCAGTCTGTCCGGAGGCCTCGTAAGTCTTTCTGATCTGCGCAGCAGCGGCGGCGGTGTTGCAGTATCCGGTGTTAATGCTGGTGTCTGCGTGGTCGACGAAGGCTCGTGGGGTTCCGGCATGCCGTCTACCTGGGCTGGATTTGGGGGGGTGGTGGGGGGGCAACGGTGGTGTCTCAGGGGTGCCCGAGGGTGCAAGGTCTCATAAGGAGACTGTGTCCTCCCGCCCGTCTGGGTATGCCACATGGGCGTACTGGGGGTTGGCGTGCAGGAGGTCCACCCTCTCGACCAGGGTTTCCGTTTTATGGGCCCTCACATGCTTTCGCAGCAAGACGGGCCCCGGAGAAGTCAGCCAAGTTGTCAGCGTGGTTCCCGTAGTCGACTTCCTGGGGAAAACAAACATTCGTTCATGGGGGGTGGCGTTAATGGCAGTGCAAAGCAGTGACCGGATGGAATGCAGCGCTGCCGGGAGGACTTCCTGCCAGCGAGAGGTTGGGAGGCCCTTAGACTTTAAGGCTAAGAGAACGGCCTTCCAGACAGTCGCGTTTTCTCTTTCCACCTGGCCGTTCCCTCGGGGGTTGTAGCTGGTGGTCCTGCTTGCAGCGATACCTCTCGCTAATAGGAACTGGCGAAGTTCCTCGCTCATGAAGGAGGAGCCCCGGTCGCTATGTATATAGTTCGGGAACCCGAACAAGGCGAAGAGGTCGTTCAGGCATTTGATGACCGTGGTGCTGGTCATGTCTGGGCAGGGGAAGGCAAAGGGGAAACGGGAGTACTCATCAATAATGTTGAGGAAGTACACATTGCGGTCAGAGGACGGGAGGGGCCCCTTAAAATCGATGCTCAAGCGCTCGAAGGGGCGGGTGGCCTTGATCAGGCTTGCTCTGTCCGGCCTAAAGAAATGCGGTTTGCATTCGGCACAGGTTTGGCAGTTCCTGGTCATGGTCCTGACCTCCTCGATGGAGTAGGGCAGGTTGCGGGCCTTAATGAAGTGGTAAAGTCTGGTGACCCCGGGGTGGCAGAGGTCGTTGTGGAGGGTCTGCAGTCTATCAGTTTGCACGTTGGCGCATGTACTTCGTGATACAGCATCTGGGGGTTCGTTCAGTTTACCAGGCCGGTACAAGATATCATAATCATAGGTGGAGAGCTCGATTCTCCACCTCAAGATCTTGTCGTTCTTGATTTTGCCCCTCAGTTTGTTATTAAACATAAAAGCGACCGAACGCTGGTCGGTGAGGAGGGTAAATCGTTTGCCTGCCAGGTAATGCCTCCAGCGTCGTACAGCCTCCACGATCGCCTGGGCCTCCTTCTCGACCGAAGAGTGTCGGATCTCAGGGCCCTGGAGGGTCCTTGAGAAGAAGGCCACTGGTCTCCCCTCCTGGTTGAGGGTTGCGGCTAGGGCGAAGTCGGATGCATCGCTCTCCACTTGGAAAGGGATAGACTCATCCACCGCGTGCATAGTGGCCTTAGCAATGTCTCCCTTAATGAGGGAGAAGGCTGCGCACGCTTCTGCCGTCAGGGGGAAGGAGGTGGACTTCATGAGGGGTCCGGCTTTGTCCGCATAATTTGGCACCCATTGGGCATAGTAGGCGAAGAGCCCCAGGGTTCTCTTCAGCGCCTTTGGACAGTGGGGGAGGGGAAGCTCCATGAGGGGGCGCATTCTTTCGGGGTCGGGGCCGATGACTCCGTTCTCTACTACGCAGCCAAGGATGGCAAGGCGCGAGGTGTTAAACACACATTTCTCCTTATTGTAGGTGAGGTTCAGCCGTTGGGCCGTACGGAGGAATCTTTCCAGGTTAACATCGTGGTCCTGCCGGTCGCGGCCGCAGATGGTGATGTTATCTAGATAGGGGAACGTGGCGTGCAGCCCGTTCTGGTCAACCATCCGGTCCATCTCCCTTTGGAAGACCGAAACCCCGTTAGTGACGCCGAAGGGAACCCTAAGGAAGTGGTAGAGGCGGCCATTCGCCTCGAAGGCTGTATACTGGCGGTCCTCAGGGCGGATAGGGAGTTGGTGATAGGCCGACTTAAGGTCGATGGTGGAGAATACCCGGTACTGTGCAATCTGATTGACCATATCAGATATGCGGGGGAGGGGGTATGCGTCCAGCTGGGTGTACCGGTTTATGGTTTGACTGTAGTCGATGACTAGGCGGTTTTTATCGCCGGTCTTAACGACTACGACCTGGGCATGCCAGGGGCTGTTGCTCCTCTCGATGATGCCCTCCTTCAGGAGACGCTGCACCTCAGAGCTAATAAAAGCTCTGTCCCCGGCGCTGTACTGCCTGCTCTTGGTGGCGACGGGTTTACAGTCGTGGGTGAGGTTAGCGAACAGGGAGGGGGGGCGGGACCTTGAGGGTGGATAGGCCGCAGGTGGTATGCGGTGGGCGGTTTAAAGGCTGCTGGTTGTCGACTGTGAGTGGGGGGAGGGGTCCACCGTATGCCAAAGTGACACTTTGCAGGTGTGATTGGAAGTCCAGCCCTAGTAGGACGGCAGCGCAGAGCTGGGGCAGGACGAGGAGTTTAAAATCTTTATACTCCGTGCCCCTAACCGACAGGGTCACAACACAGTAGCTGCTGATGTCTGTAGAATGGGACCTCGACGCCATCGAGATCCGGTTGCGCGTTGGCCGGACAGTGAGGGAGTAGTGGCTCACCGTGTCTGGATGTATGAAACTCTCCGTGCTTCCGCTGTCGAACAGGCAGGTCGTGGCGTGGCCGTTTACTTTGATGTCCATCATGGACTTGGACAGTTGATGCGGGCGAGCTTGGTCCAGTGTGACGGAGGCTAGTGTATGGTTGAGCGAGCTGCTGTAGTCTGCGGGTGAGGCGGTGGTCGGGTCTGGCGACAAGGTGGCGGTCGAGTGTGGTGGACAAAATGGTGGCGCCCACGAGGTTGAATAAAATGGCGGAGAAGATGGCCGCCCCCACAACTCACATGAGGCACTGCTGGCGTCGGTGGCCTTGATCAAAGATGGCCGCCCCACGACTCACACGAGGGGATACTGGCATCTGTGGCCTTGATGAAAGATGGCCGCCCCCACAACTCGCATGAGGCACTGCTTGCGTCTGTGGCTCTCCCCCTGCAGGCCTTCGTGAAGTGACCTTTCTTATGGCAGTCGGAGCAGGTCGCGTTTCTTGCAGGGCAGCGCGCCCTCGGGTGTTTCGCCTGGCCACAGAAAAAGCAGCCGGCGGCCCGATCGTGGGGCTCCGATGTCGCAGCCGGTACCGGGGGTGGCGGTCCCGATCGGGTCCTGGACGCCGACGCTGAGGTAGGTCCCAGAGGCGGCGGTGCGAGGGGTATTGCGGTCGGGGTCGGGCCCGAGTCCCAGGGTCGCGCAGTACAGTACCTGGAATACGCCTTGAGGTCCCGATGGGCCACTTCCAGAGAGCGAGCGAGGGCTGCAGCTGTGTTCAGGTCGAGGTCCTTTGATTCGAGCAGTCTTTGCCATGAGTAGTTGGACCGAAGGCCTTTCACGAAGGCATCGCGGATATTCTCTTCAGTATTTTCTGCAGCCGTTACCGTTTTAAAGTCACAGTCCCTGCCGAGTGTTTGTAGTGCCCGTAAAAATTCATCTACAGACTCTCCTGGCTGTTGCGGGCGGGATCTTAGGAGATGTCTGGCATACATAGAATTTACCGGGTTCCGGTACTGCTGTTTCAGCAGGTTGATGGCGGCCTCTTATGTAGTAAGGTCCTGGATGAGTGCAAATACTTTAGGGCTCACTTGGGCAGTCAGAACTCTTAGTTTGGATCTCTGAGGCACGCTGGATTCTCCCAGGTAGGATTCGAAACAGCTCAGCCAGTGTTTGAAGTCGAGGGCTGAGTTTGCTGCCTGTGGGTTTAGATCCAGGTACGGCGGTCGGAGGGCTTGCAGCCAGGCCGGCTGCTGTGGCTGTTGTAGCTGGGCGTCTGGCTGGTCTGACGGGTCATTAGACATTTTTAAAATTTAGCCAATAAAATTGATATACCTATCAATTCATCCAATGAAAAGCGACGAGTTAAGAAAGTAACTATAGGTTTTTATTGGCTAAATAACAGAGCCCACCCTCGTGGGTGATCGGATCCAACAAGGAGGAATACCAGCCAGTCGACCACCTTTATACCTGGGCAGGTAGGTGGAGCCATGGGCGGAGTCAGCAGTGGTCAGCCCAGGTATAACAGCGTGACAGGAGGCGACCTCGTGTAGTGATACAACAGCGTAAACAGTGATAACCATAGTGTAACGATATAACAGTGATAACCATAGTGTAACGATAGTGAATGATAAAAGTGGTTTACCACACTACCCGTATCTCTACCTCTACCCGTTTCTCCGACTCTACCCGTATCTCTGACTCTACCCGTATCTCTGACTCTACCCGTATCTGTACCTCTACCCGTATCTCTACCTCTACCCGTATCTCTACCTCTACCCGTATCTCTGATTCTACCCGTATCTCTGACTCTACCTGTATCTCTGACTCTACCTGTATCTCTGACTCTACCCGTATCTCTGACTCTAAAAGTATTTTTGACTCTACCCGTATCTCTGACTCTACCCGTATCTCTGACTCTACCCGTATCTCTACCTCCGCCCGTATCTCTGACTCTACCCGTATCTCTGACTCTACCCGTATCTCTACCTCTACCCGTATCTCTACCTCTACCTGTATCTCTGACTCTACCCGTATCTGTACCTCCACCCGTATCTCTGACTCTACCCGTATCTCTGACTCTACCCGTATCTCTACCTCCACCCGTATCTCTGACTCTACCCGTATCTCTACCTCTACCCGTATCTCCGACTCTACCCGTATCTCTGACTCTACCCGTATCTCTGACTCTACCCATATCTGTACCTCTACCCGTATCTCTACCTCTACCCGTATCTCTACCTCTACCCGTATCTCTGATTCTACCCGTATCTCTGACTCTACCTGTATCTCTGACTCTACCTTATCTCTGACTCTACCCGTATCTCTGACTCTAAAAGTATTTTTGACTCTACCCGTATCTCTGACTCTACCCGTATCTCTGACTCTACCCGTATCTCTGATTCTACCCGTATCTCTGACTCTACCCGTATCTCTGACTCTACCCGTATCTCTACCTCCACCCGTATCTCTGACTCTACCCGTATCTCTACCTCTACCCGTATCTCTGACTCTACCCGTATCTCTGACTCTACCCATATCTCTGACTCTACCCGTATCTCTGACTCTACCCGTACCTCTGACTCTACCCGTATCTCTACCACTTCCCGTATCTCTGACTCTACCCGTATCTCTACTATCTATATCTATTAGATTATTTATTTCTACTAGTCTATCTAACTGCTTATCTCTCTTTCTGGCGGTCCAGCTGGAAGTGTATAAAAGTTTTATAACAGCTGAAACAAATTAATTACATGGTTGATCAAAAATTAAACTCAAGTTTAAACTGTAGAATATGGCAGGAATATAACCAGATCATAGCAGACTATAAATTACTTATGTTGAGGGTCAGAGAACTTATTTCATGGAAATTAATGCTTTGAATTAAAGAGGTGTGTTTAAAATCTGTTTCCATAAAGTGCATTGTACGCAATTGTACCCGAGAATGTCTGTAGACTAGACAATATCAGGCACTGGGTATTTTTTTAAGCTATATATCAAATTTTTTTAATCTTGTGTTGTCATGCAGCTCACCACATGACCCGACTGTAAACTAGAGCCACATCTAAGCAGCCTTCATGTTCCTCATTAAAGGAAACATTTGCAAGGCTATGGAGAAAGAGCGGGGGCATGGGAATAATTGGATAGGTCATTAAAAGAGCCAGCACCATCACGATGGATCGAATGGCCTCCTTCTGTGCAATGTGATTCCATGACCCTGATATTTACGGGGAGGCGGGGAAGGAGCGGACGGGGGCTATTTCAGGTTTCCCTCAGGCCTGCCGAATTTAACGGCAGGATCTGATTAACATTTTTGTCTCCATTTCCCAGCCGCAGCCAGCCAGATTGAGAGGCTGGAAGGCCTGTGGCACCAGGCCACAGCTGGAGAGCGGAGAGGAGGGAGGGAGAGATTGTAGTTTGGGGGCCGTGGAGCGATTGGACGGGTGGAGATAATGGGGGGGGGGTTGGAAACACATCGGCAGGGGGGTGGTCAGAGACATTGGGGGACTGGAGACAAATCGGCGGTGCCGGAAGGAGGGAGGGATCGGAAAGGCCAGAGGGAAGATCGGAAGGTTCAGGAGGGAAGATCGGAGGGGTCGGGAGGGGAGGTCGGAAGGTTCAGGAGGGGAGATCGGAAGGGTCGGGAGGGGAGATCGGAAGGGTCGGGAGGGGAGATCGGGAGGTTCGGGGGGGGAGATCGGAGGGGTCGGGAGGGGAGGTCGGAGGGGTCAGGAGGGGAGATTGGAAGGGTCGGGAGGGGAGATCGGAAGGGTCGGGAGGGGAGATCGGAAGGGTCGGGAGGGGAGATCGGAGGGGTCGGGAGGGGAGATCGGAAGGGTCGGGAGGGGAGATCGGAAGGGTCGGGAGGGGAGATCGGGAGGGGAGATCGGAAGGGTCGGGAGGGGAGATCGGAAGGGTCGGGAGGGGAGATCGGGAGGGGAGATCGGAAGGGTGGGAGGGGAGATCGGAAGGGTCGGGAGGGGAGATCGGAAGGGTCGGGAGGGGAGATCGGGAGGTTCAGGAGGGGAGATCGGAAGGGTCGGGAGGGGAGGTCGGAAGGGTCAGGAGGGGAGATCGGAAGGGTCGGGAGGGGAGATCGGAAGGGTCGGGAGGGGAGATCGGAAGGGTCGGGAGGGGAGATCGGAGGGGTCGGGAGGGGAGGTCGGAAGGGTCGGGAGGGGAGATCGGAAGGGTCCGGAGGGGAGGTCGGAAGGTTCGGGAGGGGAGATCGGAAGGGTCGGGAGGGGATATCGGAAGGGTCGGGAGGGAAGATCGGAAGGTTCGGGAGGGGAGATCGGAAGGTTCGGGAGGGGAGTTTGGAAGGGTCGGGAGGGGAGGTCGGAGGGGTCGGGAGGGGAGGTCGGGAGGGTCGGGAGGGGATATCGGAAGGTTCGGGAGGGGAGTTTGGAAGGGTCGGGAGGGGAGGTCGGAGGGGTCGGGAGGGGAGGTCGGGAGGGTCGGGAGGGGAGATCGGAAGGGTCGGGAGGGGAGATCGGAAGGTTCAGGAGGGGAGATCGGAAGGGTCGGGAGGGGAGATCGGAAGGGTCGGGAGGGGAGATCGGGAGGGGAGATCGGAAGGGTCGGGAGGGGAGATCGTGTCTCGTGGGTGGGGGGGTGTTTGATCGCGACGGGGGGGGGTATAGGCTGGGTGAGGGCTGGGAGCAGGTAAGCTGGATCCAGCAGGAACCAGGAAAGGCACTTGAAAGGCACTCACCTGCTGGATCCAGCAGTCCTCGCCTCCCTTTAGCTGCCGGGTTTCCTGAGGCCAGGACAATTCGGCCGGCCAAGGGTGACATTTAAAATGGAGATTAAATCTGAGGCACGTAGCTTCATTACCATATTTAATGGACCAACCTGCCTCCTGGACGCGGGTTAGTCGATCGCCCCACCCCTCCCCCATAAAACCCGGAAGTAGGCGGGTTGGGGTCGGGTTTCAGATTTTTAATACTTTTACTTCCTACCCAACCCAAACCCATCCATTTTTGGGGGGTTAAAAGTTCCCCCTATGTATGAGGTTAGACAGCAAGTGTGGTCAGTCCATTCATCCAAAGGGTTTGAAGGATGTGGTGGGGGGAGGCAGGGAGAGGTACCACAGCTAAGCTTGACCATGTCCTTATCCATTGTTTACATTAGCACACTTTCCAAATAGCGTCAATGGATATCAATCAGGAGTGAGAGCCCTGGCTGATGTATCCTAGGGGCGCGAAGACCTACTATAGCACCAGTACTCCTACCCTGACTGAGATAGCTACTAACACTCCAGTGCAGTACTGAGGGAGTGCTGCACTGTCGGAGGTGCCGTTTTTCAGATGAGCCATAAACCGAGGCCCCGTCTGCTCTCTCAGGTGGATGCAAAAGATCCCAGGACACTATTTAGAAGAGCTGGGGAGTTCTCCCCAGTGTTCTGGCCAATATTTATCCCTCAATCAACATCACTAAAACAGATTATCTGGTCATTATCGCATTGCTGTTTGTGGGAGCTTGCTGTGTGCAAATTGACTGCTGTGTTTCCTACATTACAACAGTGACTACACTTCAAAAAAAAGTACTCCATTGGCTGTAAAGCACTTTGGGACGTCTGGTGGTCGTGAAAGGCGCTATAGAAATGCAAGTCTTTTTTTTCTAACTCAGCACAGAGCACGCATCGTACCTGGGAACTTCCCGGATTGGTACATGTCGTAACCACATGAGTGGCGCAGCTGCCTAAATAAAGGTTTGTTTAAAAAAAAGAAAATCTGAATGAATGAAATTCTTTAAAAAAGTGCGTTCTTTAAACTTATAATTCCTGCCTTTGAAACACTGATTGCTTCCTATTTTTTTACCCATGCAATTGAGGCACAGCAGAGTCTGACTGCTGGATCTAGCCTCATTGCATAGGGCAATAGACAAGGGTTAACAAGGGAATGGTTCAAGTGTGGGGAGGGGAGGGGAGGGGAGGGAAATCACTGGTTTACTTGCTATTAACACACTGCTGCCATTGATAACATTTATAACTGTTGAGATGCAATAAAGATGGCTGGAATTAGTAGCATCCCAGTAAAGACTGTTTAACATATTTTGGTCAATGATTTCAAACTGTAGAGAAACGTTTCCACTTGCTGGCGAGACCAGAACTAAGGGCCATAAATATGAGATAGTCACCAAGAAATCCAATGGGGAATTCAGGAGAAACTTCTTTACCCAGAGAGCGGTGAGAATGTGGAACTCGCTACCACAGGGAGTGGTTGAAGCGAATAGTATAAATGCATAGAAACATAGAAGATAGGAGCAGGAGTAGGCCATTCGGCTCCTCGAGCCTGCTCTGCCATTCAATCAGATCATGGCTGATCATCCAAATTCAGTACCCTGTCCCTGCCTTCTCCCCATATCCCTTGATCCCTTTAGCCTTAAGAAATATATCTAACTCCTTCTTGAATATATTTAATGAATTGGCCTCTACTGCCTTCTGTGGTAGAGAATTCCACAGGTTCACCACTCTCTGGGTGAAGAAATTCCTCCTCATCTCTGTCCTAAATGGCTTACCCCTTATCCTTAGACTGTGACCCCTGGTTCTGGACTCCCCCGCCATCGGGAACATCCTTCCTGCATCTAGTCTGTCTAGTCCTGTTAGGAAATTCTGGAGAAACTTCTTTACCCAGAGAGTGGTGAAAATGTGAAACTCGCTACCACAGGGAGTACTTGAGGCGAATAGTATGGATGCATTTAACATAGAAACATAGAAGATAAAGGGAAGCTAGATAAACACGTGAGGGAGAAAGGAATAGAAGATATGTTGATGAGGTGAGATGAAGAGGGGTGGGAGGAGGCAAACACCGGCATGGACCTGTTGGGCCGAATGGCCTGTTTCTGTGCTGTAAATACTATGTAAATTGGAATCTGCACTGGCCCACAATCAGGAATAATGGAACAATACTGAACTTTACATAGTTGCATAGTTACATCGAGTCTACAGCACAGAAACAGGCCATTCGGCCCAACAGTTCCGTGACGGTGTTTATGCTTCACACGAGCCTCCTCCCACCCCTTTTCATCTCGCCCTATCAACTTTTCCTTCTATTCCTTTCTCCCTCATGCGTTTATCTAGCTTCCCCTTAAATGCACCTGTGCTATTTGCCTCAAGCACTCCCTGTGGTAGCGAGTTCCACATCTCACCACTCTCTGGGTAAAGAAGTCTCTCCTGAATCCCCTATTGGATTTATTAGTGACTATCTCATACTGGTGGCCCCTAGTTTTTGGTCTCCCCCACAAGTGGAAACATCTTCTCTTCCGTCTACAAAAAGAAAATACTGCAGATGCTGGAAATCTGAAATAAAAACAGACAATGCTGGAGATACTCAGCAGGTCCGGCCGCATCTGTGAAGAGAGAAACAGAGTTAACGTTTCAGGTCGATGATCTTTCGTCAGACGAAAGATCATCGACCTGAAACATTAACTCTGTTTCTCTCTCTTCACAGATGCTGCCTGACCTGCTGAGTATCTCCAGCATTTTCTGTTTTCTTACGTCTACCCTATCAAACCCATTCATAACTTTAATGACCTCTATCAGGTCAGCCCTCAGTACTCTTTTTCTGGAGAAAAGAGCCCCAGCCTGTTCAACCTTTCCTGATAAGCATAACCTTATCTGAGGAAGGATGTTCTTGCCATTGAAGGAGTTCAGCGAAGATTCACCAGGCTGATACCTGGAATGGCAGGAATGACGTATGAGGAGAGATTGGGTCAATTGGGCTTATACTCGCTGGAGTTTAGAAGAATGAGAGGGGATCTCATTGAAACTTATAAAATTCTGACAGGACTGGACAGACTAGATGCAGGAAGGATGTTCCCGATGGTCGGGAGTCCAGAACCAGGGGTCACAGTCTAAGGATAAGGGGTAAGCCATTTAGGACAGAGATGAGGAGGAATTTCTTCACCCAGAGAGTGGTGAACCTGTGGAATTCTCTACCACAGAAGGCAGTAGAGGCCAATTCATTAAATATATTCAAGAAGGAGTTGGATATATTTCTTAAGGCTAAAGGGATCAAGGGATATGGGGAGAAAGCAGGGACCTGGGAACTGAATTTGGATGATCAGCCATGATCGCATTGAATGGCGGAGCAGGCTCGAGGGGCTGAATGGCCTACTCCTGCTCCTATCTTCTATGTTTCTATGTAACTTCTCCATTTTTTTATTTACTTATTATTTTATTGGGAGCTCTCAACTTGATTTCCCCCTACCAATACCCCAGAGTGACTAAAATGAAAGTACAGTAGATGATATTTTTTCTTTCAAAAATTAGAATCTCTGTAATTACAATTATCGATAGCTCCACATCCGAATGCACTGTTGCTCTCTTCATTGCAGTTAACAGATTATACATTACTTATGCCCTATTTGGCCCAGGACCGCCCGTCTGCTGTCCCTATTCTTTCCTCTGGCAACAGTCGCGTTACTACGGTAATTAAGTGTGAAGTAAGAGAAACCTAATGTGTTCCTTTCAGGACCAGGGGGGCGAGATAATTTATGCAAATAACAGGCAATCACACTTGCTCTGCAAGGCTAATAATGATTGCCGGTTCAGCCTTTTTTTTAAAGGAAGAAGAGAAGAGGAGATTGCTCTTTTCTTAATATCCCAATGTCCTTTTATCTCGCTCCCTAAGTCTGCTACTTTTATCTGGCCAGCTGTATGGAAATGAACGAATCTTGCTTCTTTGCCTTTTTTCCATTCTCCCCCCACTGCAGCCGCCCGCCTCCACCTTGCACCTTTTGTTGTCTCTCTCACACCAGATTTCTCTGGGGGTTTTTTTTTTACCGAGGCGGGTGTGTGAACGCACAAGCCCCTACACTTTGGAGCCCGAGAGAAATGCTTTCTTCGCGCGAATATGGTTGGAACCCTCGTCTTTCTCCAGGCGTCCAACTCACTGAAAATGCTGGACGCAGTCTGCAGTGCGCCTCTGTGATTGTGTGGCTTATCGGCTAGCCTGTGAAAAGGACACATAAGAACATAAGAAATAGGAGCAGGAGTAGGCCAATCGGCCCCTCGAGCCTGCTCCGCCATTCAATGAGATCATGGCTGATCTGATCCTAACCTCAAATCTTCTATCACAGAACCATCTCCTGAATCTAACAGAATTAGACACACGAAATAGGAGCAATATACCCTAATTCCTGCCAATTAGGGTATATTTCTGCCGCTGTAATGTCCCTGCGCCCTAAACAGTTATTCCTGTACCGGAAACTGAACTGAGCAACAGCGGACGACTGTGACAGGGAATTCAGGATAAGCAGTACGGTCGCCGACCCTCCAGGATTGTCCCGGAGTCTCCTGGAATTGAAGACGAATCTCTGGGATACTGCCGCAAGTAATCCAGGAGAAAAATCACAGGGGAATTTTAAAACAAATTGTATTTTGTTTTTCATATGAATCAGAACATAAGAAATAGGATAGCAAAATACTGCGGATGCTGGAAATCTGAAATAACAACAGAAAATGCTGGAAATACCCAGCAGGCCAGGGCAGCATCCGTGGAGAGAGAGAAACAGAGTTAACGTTTCAGGTCTGGGACAGTTCGAATGAAGGGTCCCAGGCCTGAAACGTTAACTCTGTTTCTCTCTCCACGGATGCTGCCTGGCCTGCTGAGTATTTCCAGCATTTTCTGTTGTTAGTTCATAAGAAATAGGAGCCGGCGTAGGCCATACAGCCCCCCGAATCTGCTCCACCATTCAATAAGATCAAGGCTGATCATTTCTTAGTTACAAAAATGTTGAAGATGGACAAAAAAAGGGTTGTTTGACTGGCTGGGTAAGTTCGAGGCTGGAGGCCATGTGTTGAAAGCTCCAGGAATAGGTCCAACCCTAAGAAGCAGGTTGGCCGAAGGGTGAGGCAGGAGCTCAGGTCCTCTGGTCGCCCTGTCAGCCTCAAGACCTCAATACAGACAAAGGTCATTTTCTTTCCTCTTGTGGTCTCTTTGAAATTCTCCCCCCCCCCCCCCCCGCCCCCCAAGGCCTACAGGTCCTAGCCACTGCCTCATCCAAGTGACTATTCCTCATGCGTGGACCCTGACCACTTCTCTTCTTAAGCAGTCCCTCGGAACAGAGGATGACTTGCTTCCACACTAAAAATGAGTTCTCAGGTGACTGATGAGTCTAATGTGGGACCTACAGTCTCTGTCACAGGTGGGGCAGATGGTGGTTGAAGGGGTGGGTGGGTGGGGTGCTTGGGTTGACGTGCGCTCCTTGCGCTGCCTGCGCTTGGCTTCCGCTTGCTCCCGGCAAAGAGACTCGAGGTGTTCGGCGCCTTCCCGGATGCTTCTCCTCCACTTTGTGCAGTCTTAGGCCAGGGATTCCCAGGTGTCGGTGGGGATGTTACACTTTTTCAAGGAGGCTTTGAGGGTGCCCTTGAAGTGTTTCCCACCTGGGGCTCTCTTGCCGTGTCAGAGCTCCGAGTAGAGCGTTTGTTTTGGGAGTCTTCTATCGGGCTTGC
Organism: Somniosus microcephalus; assembly: GCF_052327205.1. Taxonomy (NCBI): domain Eukaryota; kingdom Metazoa; phylum Chordata; class Chondrichthyes; order Squaliformes; family Somniosidae; genus Somniosus; species Somniosus microcephalus. Next base: position 185,537,632 of record NC_140999.1, on the reverse strand, counting down.
GGACAATGTGACCCGTCCATCGGAGCTGATCGAGCGTGGTCAAAGCTTCGATGCTGGGGATGTTGGCCTGAGCAAGAACACTGATGTTGGTGCGCCTATCTGCCAATGGATTTGCAGGATCTTGCAGAGGCAGCGTTGGTGGTACCTCTCCAGTGCTTTGAGGTGCCTGCTGTACATGGTCCATGTCTCTGAGGCATACAGGAGGGCGGGTATTACTACTGCCCTGTAGACCATGAGCTTGGTGCCGGGTTTGAGGTCCTGGTCTTCAAACACTCTCTTCCTCAGGCGACCGAAGGCTGCACTGGCACACTGAAGGTGGTGTTGGACTTCGTCGTCGACATCTGCCCTTGTTGACAGTAGGCTCCCGAGGTATGGAAAGTGGTCCGCGTTGTCCAAGGCCTTGTCATGGATTTTGATAATCGGGGGGTAGTACTGTGTGGCGGGGGCAGGTTAGTAGAGGACCTTTGTCTTACGGATGTTTAGTGTAAGGCCCATGCTCTCGTACGCTTCGGTGAAGGTGTTAACGATGGTTTAGAGTTCGACCTCCGAGTGTGCGCAGACGCAAGCGTCATCTGCATAATGTAATTCGACGACAGAGGAAGGAACGACCTTGGATCTAGACTGGAGGCGATGGAGGTTGAACAGTTTCCCATTTAAGAACATAAGAAATAGGAGCAGGAGTAGGCCAATCGGCCCCTCGAGCCTGCTCCGCCATTCAATAAGATCATGGCTGATCTGATCCTAACCGCCAATCTACTATCACAGAACCATCTCCTGAATCTAACAGAATTAGACACACAAAATAGGAGCAGGATCAGGCTACACGGCCCCATGGCCCGCTCCGCTACCCACAGGGCCATGTCCGATCCGAACCTAAACTCATGTCCAAATTCCTGCCCGCTCCCCGTAACCCTTAATTCCCTTTACTTCTAGGAAACTGTCTATTTCTGTTTTAAATTTATGTAATGATGTAGCTTCTACAGCTTTTTGGGGCAGCATATTCCATGGACCTACCACCCTCTGAGTGAAGTAGTTCCTCCTCATCTCAGTTTTGAAAGAGCAGCCCCTTACTCTAAGACTATGCCCCCTAGATCTAGTTTCACCCATCATCGGGAACATCCTCCCCGCATCCACCCGATCCAACCCCTTCACAATCTTATATGTTTCAATAAGATCGCCTCTCATTCTTCTGAACTCCAATGAGTAGAGTCCCAATCTACTCAACCTCTCCTCATATGTCCATCCCCTCATCCCCGGGATTAACCGAGTGAACCTTCTTTGCACTGACTCGAGAGCAAGTATGTCTTTTCTTAAGTGTGGACACCAAAACTGTATGCAGTATTCCAGGTGCGGTCTCACCAATACCTTGTACAACTGAAGCAATACCTCCCTATTTTTATATTCTATCCCCTTAGCAATGAAAGCCAACATTCCATTGGCCTTCTTAACCACTTGCTGCACCTGCATACTAACCTTTTGAGTTTCGTGCACCAGGACCCCCAGATCCCTTTGTACTTCAGTACTTTCCAGTTTCTTGCCATTAAGATAATAACTTGCTCTACGATTTTTCCTGCCAAAGTGCATAACCTCACACTTTCCAGTATTGTATTCCATCTGCCAAATCTCTGCCCACTTACTTAGCCTGTCTATGTCCCCTTGCAGGTTTTTTATGTCCTCCTCACTCACTACTCTCCCTCCCATCTTAGTATCATCTGCAAACTTTGATATGTTACACTCGGTCCCCTCCTCCAAATCGTTAATATAGATTGTAAAGAGTTGGGGACCCAGCACTGACCCCTGCGGAACACCACTAGTTACTGATTGCCAGTCTGAGAATGAACCATTTATCCCAACTCTCTGCCTTCTGTTAGATAGCCAATCCTCTACCCATGCCAGAATATTACCCCCAATCCCATGATTTTTTATCTTAAGCAATAATCTTTTGTGTGGCACCTTGTCAAATGCCTTTTGGAAGTCTAAATACACTACGTCCACTAGTTCCCCTTTATCCACCCTATATGTTACTTCCTCAAAGAACTCCAGCAAATTTGTCAAACATGACTTCCCCTTCATAAAACCATGCTGACTTTGTCCTATTAAATTATGATTATCCAAATGTCCTGTTACTGTCTCCTTAATAATGGACTCCAAAATTTTACCTACCACAGATGTTAGGCTAACCAGTCTATAGTTTCCAGCCTTCTGTCTACTGCCCTTTTTAAATAAGAGTGTTACATTAGCAGTTTTCCAGTCTGCCGGGACCTTTGCCGAGTCCAGGGAGTTTTGGAAAATTATTACCAATGCATCCACAATCCCTACCGCCACTTCCCTCAAGACCCTAGGATGTAAGCCATCAGGTCCAGGTGATTTATCTGCCTTGAGTCCCATTATTTTACCAAGTACCACTTCCTTAGTGATTTTGATCGTGTTTAGCTCCTCCCCCGCTATAGCCCCCTGTTTGTCCAGTGTTGGGATATTCTTAGTGTCCTCTACTGTAAAGACTGATACAAAATATTCATTCAGTGTTTTTGCCATCTCCATATTTCCCACCATTAATTTCCTGGTCTCATCCTCTAAGGGACCAACATTTACTTTAGCCACCCTTTTTCTTTTTATATAACTATAAAAACTCTTACTATCAGTTTTTATATTTTTTGCTAATTTAGTTTCATAATCTATCTTCCCTTTCTTAATCAATCTTTTTGTTATTTTTTGCTGTCTTTTAAAGTTTTCCCAATCCCCTATCCTCCCACTAGATTTGGCTACCTTATATGCCCTTGTTTTTAGTCGAATGCTATCCTTAATTTCTTTACTTAGCCACGGATGGCTGTCTTTTCTTTTACACCCTTTTCTTCTCAGTGGAATATTTTTTTTTTGGAAGCTGTAAAATAACTCCTTAAATGTACACCACTGATCATGTAGCGTCTTACCCTTTAATCTATTTTCCCAATCCACTCTACTCAATTCCGCTCTCATACCTTCATAGTCTCCTTTATTCAAGCTTAGCACGCTTGTTTGAGATCCAACCTTCTCACCCTCTAATTGAATATGGAATTCAACCATGTTATGGTCACTCATTCCAAGGGGATCCTTTACTAGGACATTTTTAATTAATCCTGTCTCGTTACACAGGACCAGATCTAAGGTTGCTTGCCCCCTGGTCGGTTCAGTTACATACTGCTCAAGAAACCCATCCCTAATACACTCAATGAACTCATCCTCAAGGCAGCCCTGCCCAATTTGATTTGTCCAATTAATATGATAGTTAAAATCCCCCATAATTATAGATGTTCCCTTATTACAAGCCTCAACTATTTCCTGATTGATACTCCGTCCAACAGAGTTGCAACCGTTCGGAGGCCTATAGACTACGCCCACTAGTGTTTTTTTCCCCTTATTATTCCTTACCTCCACCCAAACTGTTTCATTATCCTGATCTTTTGACCCAATATCATTTCTCTGTATTACAGTGATTCCTTCCTTTATTAACATAGCCACCCCACCTCCCCTTCCTTCCTGCCTGTCCTTCCTGATGGTTAACTAACCTGGTATGTTTAATTCCCAGGCATTGTCACCCTGCAGCCATGTTTCTGTAATGGCCACAAGATCATACCCATATGTAGTTATTTGTGCCATTAACTCGTCTATTTTGTTACGAATGCTACGTGCATTCAGATAGAGAACTTTCAAATATGTTTTGTGACACTTAGTTCCTGCTTTTGCCCTTTTTATTACTTTACCTTTTACTCCATACCTTCTGCCCCTTCCTGACACGCTCTGGTTTTTAATTTCCTCACTGCTACCTAAGTCTATGACCTTCTCTGTTGTCATTTTTATTATTTGCTCTCTAGGAACCTCCCCCCCCACTAGTTAGTTTAAAGCCCTCTCTACAGCCCTAGTTATATGATCCGCCAGGACTCTAGTCCCAGCACTGGCCAAGTGAAGCCCGTCCCAACGGAGCAGCTCCCTCCTGCCCCAGTACTGGTGCCAGTGTCCCAGGAAGCAAAACGCATTTCTCCTACACCAGTCTTTGAGCCACGCATTTAACTCTCTAATTTTATTTGTCCTAGCCAAATTCGCTCGTGGCTCAGGTAATAATCCAGAGATTATTACCCTTGAGGTTCTGTTTTTTAATTTGACCCCTAGCTGCTCATACTCCTTTAACAGAACCGGCTTCCTAGTCCTGTCTACGTCGTTTGTACCAACATGGACCATGACAACTGGATCCACCCCCTCCCACTGCAAGTTTCTTTCCAGCCCAGAGGAGATGTCCTTAACCCTGGCACCGGGTAGGCAACACAGCCTTCGGGACTCTCGCTCTCGGCTGCAGAGAACTCTATCTATCCCCCTAATAATACTATCCCCTACCACTACAACATTTCTATTTACTCCCCCCTCTTGAATGGCCCCCCGTTCCACGGTGCTGTGGCCAGGTTGCTCATCCTCCCTGCAGTCCCTGCTCCTGTCCCCACAGGGAGTAAGAACCTCGAACCTGTTGGACAAGAGCAAGGGCTGCGGCTCCTCCAGCTCTACCTCCTGGATCCCCGTACCTGCCTCACTCGTAGTCACACCGTCCTGTCCCTGACCATGGGCTACATCTGAATTAATTAACTTCATAGGTGTGACCACCTCCTGATACACAGAGTCCAGGTACTTCTCCCCCTCCCTGATGTGTCGCAGTGTCTGAAGCTCAGACTCCAGCTCATCAACATGGAGTTGGAGTTCCTGTAGCAGCAGACTCTTGTCACAGACGTAATCACCGTGAGCCTCAATGGGGTTCACCGGCTCCCACATCTCGCAACAGTAACACATCACCTGCTCCATTCTATGTCATTAATTAAATTTTTTATTGTTAGTTATGGACACCCTCTGCCCGATTTTAGATGCTAGTATCCCCTTTAATTAATTGGATTTAAATTAAATCAATCCCTCTAGTTACACCAGTTAAATGGTTTACCAACAGTCACTCTGCACCAGAAAGGCCTTATTAACTGCAATCCACAGAGTTAAAGTTTGAAAAGAGCACCTAACACCCCACTTACCCAAACTCACAGCACTCTTTGATGACTCGCACTCAGTGCTTGCTCACACTAGGACTGGTCTTTTTATACTGTTTGTTTGTTTACAGCCAAATGAGTCACCCCTGCTGATTGGTTAGAAAACTGGTTTCCACTGCCTGCTGTGCCAATTTACTCCTACCGCAGTGTAACCTTGTTTTACTCTTCTTAAACCAACAGAATCCCAAATATTTAACTTTTCCCCTTTACTTAAACTGCTTAAGTAATCTTATCAAGAATGATTTAAAGAGAAATAACAATTAAAGAACTCTCACACTTACCCAAACTCACAGTACTCTTTGATGACTCGCACTCAGTGCTTGCTCACACTAGGACTGGTCTTTTGTTCTGTAAATTAGCTCCACTCCAGTAGGGAGCTTACTGAGGGTGAGTTGGAGCATTGCCGTAAGGAAGATTGAGAAGAGCGTTGGTGCGATGACACAGCCTTGCTTGACCCCGGTCCTTACATGAATTGGGTCTGTGATGGAACCATTGGTCAGGATCACGGCTTGTATGTCGTTGTGAAGCAGGCGGAGGATGGTGACGAACTTTTGAGGGCAGCTGAATTTGAGGAGGACACTCCATAATCCCTCATGGTTGACAGTGTCAAAGGCCTTTGTGAGGTCAAAGAAGGCCATGTACAGCGGTTGCTGCTGTTCCCTGCATTTCTCTTGTAATTGGCGTGCGGTGAACATCATGTCCATTGTGCCCCTTAGTGGGTGGAATCCGAATTTCAAGTGTTTACTGGGCCATTTCACCAAGGAGCGGTCAAAAAAACCATGGCACGTGCCGACTGCTGGGTAGGTGCTCTACGTTCATGTGCTCTGCAAGGTCTTGAAATTCGGTCCGAGAGACGAGGGAACTAGATGTAATAACTCCAAGTTTGCAGACGACACAAAGCTGGGTGGGTGTGTGTGCTTTGAGGAGGATGCCGAGAAACTCCAGGATGATTTGGACAGGTTGGGTGATTGGGCAGAAGCATGGCAGATGCAGTATAATGTGGATAAATGCGAGGTTATCCACTTTGGTGTCAAAAACAGGAAGGCAAATTATTACCTGAATGGCAATAGATTGGGAGAAGGGGAAGTGCAACGAGACCTGGGCGTCCTTGTGTACCAGTCGCTGAAAGTAAGCATGCAGGTGCAGCAGGCGATTAAGAAGGCAAATGGTATGTTAGCCTTCGTAGCGAGAGGGTTCGAGTACAGGAGCAAGGATGTCTTGCTGCAGTTGTACAGGGCCTTGGTGAGACCACACCTTGAGTATTGTGTGCAGTTTTGGTCACCTTATCTGAGGAAGGATGTTCTTGCCATGGAAGGAGTTCAGCGAAGATTCACCAGACTGATACCTGGAATGGCAGGAATGATGTATGAGGAGAGATTGGGTCGATTGGGCTTGTACTTGCTGGAGTTTAGAAGAATAAGAGGGGATCTCATTGAAACTTAAAAAATTCTGGCAGGACTGGACAGACTAGATGCAGGAAAGATGTTCCCTATGGTCGGGGAGTCCAGAACCAGGGGTCACAGTCTAAGGATAAGGGGTAAGCCATTTAGGACAGAAATGAGGAGGAATTTCTTCACCCAGAGAGTGGTGAACCTGTGGAATTCTCTACCACAGAAGGCAGTAGAGGCCAATTCATTAAATATATTCAAGAAGGAGTTGGATATATTTCTTAAGGCTAAAGGGATCAAGGGATATGGGGAGAAAGCAGGGACAGGAATTTGGATGATCAGTCATGATCTCATTGAATGGCGGAGCAGGCTCGAGGGGCCGAATGGCCTACTCCTGCTCCTATCTTCTATGTTTCTATATTTCTATGATGCAGCGCCAATTTTTCAGGCGCGACATGGGCGTCTGAGCATCGGATATGGCGGGCAGGTCGCTCATTATGTGCCGGAAGTGCGCCGCCTGCCATATTGGTAAAGGCAGAAAAAGAGTCGTCCTGAGTCCGTGCCTGAAATAGGAATTAGGCCCTTCGCCAAATCGGGCTGCCCTGAAAAGGCTTTCAGGAAAGCATAGTCAACATGCGGCCTAACCGACAGCGCTTGAAGCTCCTCCCAGCTCCACTGCGGTGCCGGCCGGCACAAACCCATTTCTCGGCCGTTGTTTTTAAGAAAGCAGGCAATAACTTCATGAAGCGGTGTTCATGGGGTTTGCTCACAAGGGCATAATCTGAATTATGTCAAAACCACATTGCACACATGTGGCATCGCTGTGACAAAAATCAAACATTCGGTTTTCTAATTCCCTAAGCATGAAAAAAGTTTGCCAAACAGAAGCTAATGCCCCTTTCACACTTTGGGCTAGATTCTCAGGGAGCCGTCAGGCGGGGTTTCAGGCGTGTGGGGGGGGTGAAATCCCAACTTTGGGGGTCCCGCCACCATCCCGCCCAAAACCCCGCCCCACGTAAGTTTCAGGGGCGGCGGGTATCCACCCCGCACTGGGACCCGCCGAAATCAGGCGGGAAGGGATTAGTGCCAATTAACTGCCTGTTAACAGGTAGTTAGCAGGCAGTTTTTAGCCTAATCCCCATTTTGAGGGGTTTCGTGTGGGTTTCACGATGGCTCCAAACCACGCCAGGTTGGAGCGGCGGGCCATCGGGTTGAATGAGTTGGAGGGGTCGCGATGTCGGCGCTCAAGTGAGTGATGGGTGCATGAGTGTAAAGGTAAGTGTGTTTGGTGTGCCTAAAGTGTGTAAAGAACTTTTACTTACCTTTACTTACCTTAACAGCCTTTCTTCCTGTAGGCATTGGGAGCACTTCAGTCAGCCGGAACTTAAAGCTGAATGGCTGCGATCTGTCAAAAGTGACAGCCTGCAGCTTTTAGTGCTGCTGAGATTTCTAACTGAGTCTGCGTAGAAGGACTCAGCTTAGAAATCAGACTGTCAGCTGTGAAACGCTGATATTTCATCTGTCAGAAATCTTGACAGATGAAATTGCAGTCTGTGACGTCACCTGTTGCCGGGTGGCCCTTAATTGGCCTGCTGAGCCTGCTGGGCGGGTTCAACAAGGTCAATCAAGGGAAAATCGCGCGGATTGGCCGGACGTCGAAGTAGGCGGGTCAGAAACCCGAAAGGGGAAGTCCCGCTTTCTTCCCGACAGGTTCGACAAAATCGACCCCTTTCTTTCTGGAACTCCCAGCCCCAAACCCCTTTGCTTCTCCACTTCCCTCCCCTTACCTTAAAAGCCACGCCTTTGGCAAAAATTTTGGTCACCCCTCCTAATTTCTGCTCCCTTGGCTGGCTAGTCCATTTTCCTCGTGCCTCGTGTAACGACTTGGCTGCTTTTCTACGTGAAAGGTGTTGCATAAGAGGCAAGTTGTTGTTGCTTCTGTTGTATAATCATTGAACTGAGCTATGTCGCCAGCAGCACCTCCGGGCAGGAGGCAGTCGGTGATATTCGCAGTTAAGAAACAAAAGGCTGTGCATTTATATCGCGTCTTTCTACAACCTCAGGACATCCCAAAGCGTTTACAGCCAATGAAATATTGTTGCAATGTAGGAAACACAGCAGCCAATTTGATCGCAGCAAGCTCACGCGTGCAGCAATGTGATAATAACCAGATAATCTGGGTTTTTTTTAGGTGATGTTGGTTGAGGAATAAACATTGGCTACGATACTGGGGGACGAACTCCCAGCTCTTCTTCGAAATAATCCCGTGGGATCTTTTAAGTTCACCTAAGAAGGCAGACGGGGTCTCGGTTTGACGTCTCATCCGAAAGAGAAATGCATTCCCTCAGTGCTGCACTGAAGTGTCAGTGTAGATTATGGGCTCGATTTTCCAAGCCCCGAGGAGGCGCGTTTGGAGGCGGGAGTGGTGGGAAAATTGCAGAATCGGGGGGCAGGAACCCATCCCGCCCCCAACCCGCCTCCGTGCCAATGTCCCAGGAGGCGGGTACCCGACCTGTGCTGGGAGCCACCTCCCCGAGGCGGGAAGGGGATTAGTGCCAATTAACTGCCTGTTAACAGGTAGTTAACAGGCAGTTTTTTGCCTAATCCCTATTTTTAGCCCTGAAGTGTGGGCTTCCCGATGGCTCCGAACCACGCCAAGTTAGCGAGGCAGACCGTCGGTCTGCAGGGGTTGGAGGGGTCGAGATGTTCATTGTGCAGGTGAGTGATGGGTGCATGTGTGCAGAGGTAAGTGTGTGAGGTAAGTGTAAAGTGTTTTAATAAGTTTTACTTGCCTCTACTTTCTCCTGCAGGCTTTCTTCCTTCGGTTTCTGGAAGTCCCTCAGCTCACCGGCACAGAAAGCAGAATGGCCGCTGAACTGTCAAAAGCTGCAGCCTCTGCTTTCTGGTCTGGAGAGCTGTCTAACTGAGTCTGAGTAGAAGGACTCAAGTTAGAAGACAGATTGTCAGTGTTTGGACAGCTTCACAGAGCTGTCAAACGTTGGTTTTTCATCTGTCAAAAGCTCTTGCCAGATGAAATGTCAATCGCTGACGTCACCAGTAACCAGGTGTCCCTTAATTGGCCTGCTGAGCCCGCTGGGCGGGCTTAACAAGGTCAATCAAGGGAAAAGCATGGGTTGGCCACAAGTCGATGGAGGCGGGACTACAACCCAAAAAGCGGGAGTCCCGCCTCCAAAAGCTCCCCATTGACAAAATCCAGCCCATAGTCTCTTGAGTGGGACTTGAACCCACAACCTTTGGGCTCAGAAGGTGAGAACATTACCACTGAGCCACGGCTGACACCTAAATAGAGAAAAACTTAATGCGCTCATACATCCTTCCTCTGCCTGCTATTTTAGCTAAGGCACTAAGTTGTTTATTTCAAGTGGTTTAGCGCCTCTACTAAAATTAGCCGACATGGAATGCTGTACAAACCTGTTAAGTGTTCGTTCACTAATATCGTTCCCGTGCTTGTTTGTTCTGCTACAGTTTGTGGAGGCAGGAACGTGAAGTCAAAGTTGCTCCTTCCAGGACGGGGTATTTTTTTAATGGTATCACCTTGCTTTACAGCGGCAAGCAGGAACTGAAATTAATGCACGATTTGGCTCCTGTTTTCAATGGGGTGTAAGAGGACATAAAGTGGCTGGGAGGAATGATTGAGTCTGACAGTGTGATGGAGCTGAATTAACATCAGCACAGATACAGTCATTAACTCAGCAGCACCCCAGCTTCAAACTGTGCGTGCTAATTCAACTCCTTCATATTGTCAGACTTGGTCACACCAGCTCTTTCGAACGAACTTAAGAACTAGAAAGGGCCATTCACCCTGCCAAGCTCATCTGAGATTCGGGTCCTCAATTCAATTCAATTCAATTCAAATCGCTTTATTGGCATGACAAGGTACATCTTATGTTGCCAAAGCATCGAAAAACATTCATGGTTGTACACAAAAATACAGATCTATCCATACAGTGTATAAACAGATATATCCCTGAGTGTATAAATATACATTCATATAATTTGTATATACTCTTTTCTTATATTTAGTGGTTGTCCCTCTGTTTATGCCCGCTAAGGCTACACAATTTCTCTCTTCCCCTAGTAGGTATGGGAGTTTTTGGTCGTCATTCAAATTTCTGAATTCCGGGCATATTTTTGTGAATTTTGGGTAGAAATTCTCCCTTATGCCCTAATATTTTCTACAAGCTGTGAGGAAGTGCATCTCTGTCTCCACCACTCCCTGACTGCAGTGAGAGCATATCCTGTCCTCTCTTGGTAGCCGGGTCTGCCTGTGTCTACCTTTTTCGATCGCCAGGCTATGTTCACTAAGTCTGTACATTGTCAAGGTTTTTCTCAGTTTGCTATCCTTTACCCTGGTCAGGTAATCAGCCATGTTGTATTGTCTGTTTAGGGCCAAGTAGCAATTGAGTTTGCTTTGGGTTTTTGTTGTTTCTGCCCAATATGACAGATATTTTTCCTTTTGCTTAGCGACGATTGTGTTGGGTCGAATTCTTTGTGTTATGCTGTCACTGTCCTGGGGCTGGTTATTGTTAGTAGTGTTAATAGTTACTTCACTGAGTCCCAGGACTAGTTGACTGAGGGTATTCTTCTTTATGGTCCTCTCTTGGCATTTCAGGGCTTCGTAATGATAGCATTGGGGGTTGCTCATTTCTAGGTGTTTCCAAAATTTGGTGGCTCTTTTTTGGATAGTGATTATTAATGGATATTGGCCTAGTTCTGCCCTGCATAGAGGACCCTCTCAGACCCTCCTTCTTAGAGCAGTTTGGGGGATCTCGCTGTTTCAAGCCATGCATACCTGTGTGGGTGTCAATCTTGGAAATTTTAGAGCAAGAGTTTATAGGAGTTTGTTATAACTGGCTTACAATGAAGTAAAGCAGTCAGCCTATTGCACCAGGAAGATTCAAATATGCCAGTATTAAGGAATGGTCAGACTTATTGAATGAGATAGCAGGAGTAAACTCAAGGACCATGTGAGCAGTTGACTACAGAGAGGCTTTCACAGTGACTTACTATTTAGTGAGTTGGACTGCGGTTTTTGGTTTGCTTCCCTTATCCGTTGCCATTCTGCTGTAACCATTTACACCTTTTCTAGAACCAACTTTTGTTTCTTTACTTGCTCCATTGCTACCTCCTTTTGACTTGCACCATCCCTTTTCTCATTTAATCTCTCCTGCCTTCCATCCTATCACAGACCTTCCCCTTTGTTCTTTCCTCCCCACCCCCCTTTTCCCGGCTCCGTACTTGCTTATAAACTGTTAAATCTCTAACATTAGTATTCGCTGCTCACAAAGTGGTCTCTCTACATTGGAGAGACCAAACACAGATTGGGTCACCGCTATGTGGAACACCTCCGTTCAGTCTGCAAGCGTGACCCTGAGCTTCCGGTCGCTTGCCATTTTAATTCTCCGCCCCACTCCCACACTGACCTCTCTGTCCTCGGCCTCCTACACTGTTCCGGTGAAGCACAAAAGAAGCTCAAGCAACAGCACTTGATCTCTCGATTACAGCCTTCCGGTCTCAACATTGAGTTCAATCATTTCAGGTCATAACCACCACTCCCATTTTCTCAGACAGCGGGTGCTGGTGATGGTTCTGCTGTTGCCATTTACACCTCCTCTAGACCCATCTTTTAGTTTTTTTACTTGTCCCATTACCATCCCATTTTGCCTTGCACCATCATCCCTTTTGTCATTTCATCACTCTTGCCTTTCACCCTATCACAGACCTTCCCTTTTCTTCTTTCCTGCCCCCTTTGCCCTGCCTCTGAACTTGCTAAAAAAAATCTGTTAGATATCTAACATCTTCCAGTTCTAGAAACATAGAAACATAGAAGATAGGAGCAGGAGTAGACCATTCGGCCCTTCGAGCCTGCTCCGCCATTCAATGAGATCATGGCTGATCATCCAAATTCAGTACCCTGTCCCTGCCTTCTCCCCATATCCCTTGATCGCTTTAGCCTTAAGAAATATATCCAACTCCTTCTTGAATATATTTAATGAATTGGCCTCCACTGCCTTCTGTGGTAGAGAATTCCACAGGTTAACCACTCTCTGGGTGAAGAAATTCCTCCTCATCTCTGTCCTAAATGGCTTACCCTTTATCATTATTCTGATCAAAGGTCATCGACCTGAAACGTTAACTCCGTTTCTCTCTCCACAGATGCTGCCTGGCCTGCTGAGTATTTCCAGCATTTTCTGATTTTATTTGTTTTTTAAGTTTGGTTCAATTAACTTATTCACCAAAAAAGCTTTTAAGATCAAGGAAGGCGGATTCTCAGAAAGAATTAAAATGCAGCTCAGGTATGGATGAAAGAAAGAAACAAAGGACTTGCTGTTTTGATTTATTTTTGGGTTCAATAAAGACTCATTTCTGAAAGAGAATGTTGTTTAATCTAAAGTCTTGTTCAAGACTTTCTACAGCTTTTTACAGAACACACTATGCTGTGATGCATCTAGAATGAAACTGAAAGTAAAACTTCTCTGGACTGCTTGTCTCTCACATGACCTCTGCTGGTCAGGCACAAGTAATCAAAAACACAGACAAATATGCTGTAAGGCATAAGTAATCAAACACAGACAAATATCATCACTATTTGCTGATATCCTTACACTTGCATTTATCTTCTTCTTCTTAGGCAGTCCCTCGGAACCGAGGATGACTTGCTTCCACATTAAAAACGAGTTCTCAGGTGACTGATGAGTCCAATGCGGGACCAACAGTCTCTGTCACAGGGGGGGCAGACGGTATTTATATTACTTGCATTTATATAGCGCCTTTCACGACCTCAGGATGTCCCAAAGTGCTTTACAGCCAATGAAGTACTTTTGAAGTGTGGTCACTTTTGTAATATAAGAAACAGATGAAGAGTTGGTCAGAGGTCCAACAGGTCACAAGAAAGTCATATATATACCTGGAAAATAGCTGGGGCTCTCTTCCCTAGAAGAGAGAAGACAGAGCGGTTAGTTGATCGAGGTCTTTAAGATTATGAAGGGGTTTTGATAGGGTAGACATAGAGAAGATGTTTCCACTCGTGGGCGAGACCAGAACTAGGGGCCATAAATATAAGATAGTCACTAATAAATCCAACAGGGAATTCAGGAGAAACTTCTTTACCCAGAGAGTGGTGAGAATGTGGAACTCACTACCACAGGGAGTGGTTGAGGCGAATAGTGTAGATGCATTTAAGGGGAAGCTGGATAAACACACGAGGGAGAAAGGAATAGAGGGATTTGCTGATAGAGTTAGATGAAGTAGGGGTGGGGGAGGCTCGTGTGGAGCATAAACACCGGCATGGACCAGTTGGGCTGAATTTCCTGTTTCTGTGCTGCACATCCTATAATTCTATGTAAAACAGAGCGAGGCCATCCGTTGTCGACATAAAAAATAGATTAATGTTTTGGGCAGAGCTTTGATGAAGTCTCTACATTTACAAGGATCAAATATAGATCCTCTCACACCACCTCCTGTCACCAGCCACTTAACTAGGGGCAACGGACACATAATACCACAAGGAGTAGTTGAGGCGAATAGCACAGGTTCATTCAAGGGGAAGCTAGATAAACACACGAGGGAGAAAGGAATAGAAGGTTATGCTGATGGGGTGAGATGAAGAGAGGTGGAGCATAAACACCGGCACGGACCAGTTCAGCCAAATGGCTTATTTCTGTGCTGTAAATACTTTGTAATTGTAACTTTGTAATTGCCATATCAAGATATTAGAAGGAAAGTAACAGCGTATTAGAAATAAAAACAGAAAATGCTGCAAATACTCAACAGGCCAGGCAGCATCTGCGGAGAGAGCAGCGGAGTTAACGTTTCAAGTTGATGACCTTTCGTCAAGTGGATTCGAGATAGTTTCCCAATGCTGGGCGTAACTCACCCCACTCTAATCGTCATTAGGCCTGTGGTTGCAGATGCTGCAAAAGAATGGGTTTGCATCCATTAACTGGATACAGCAAACAGACCTTCACCAATACATTGACAGTGCCACAACCCGCATCGGGCTAAGGAATTCTTACCCATTGATCTGGAAATTAGGACAGCATCAATGTTCCCCTTAAGGTGCGCGGCCGTGCACCAATTGTGAGGTCCCGGACAGGACACTCACCAGCTGCCGCCACTGGAAACTTAACAACATAGAAAAATAGGAGCAGGAGTCGGCCATTCGGCCCTTCGAGCCTGCTCTGCCATTCAATATGATCATGGCTGATCCTCTATCTCAATACCATATTCCCGCTCTCTCCCCATACCCCTTGATGCCTTTTGTGTCTAGAAATCTATCTATCTCCTTCTTAAATATATTCAGTGACTTGGCCTCCACAGTCTTCTGTGGTAGAGAATTCCACAGGTTCACCACCCTGTGAGTGAAGAAATTTCTCCTCATCTCAGTCCTAAATGTCCTACCCTGTATCCTGAGACTGTGACCCCTCATTCTAGACCCCCCAGCCAGGGGAAATATCCTCCCTGCATCCAGTCTGTCTAGCCCTGTCGGAATTTTATATGTTTCAATGAGATCCCCTCTCATTCTTCTAAACTCTAGTGAATACGGGCCTAATCGACCCAATCTCTCCTCATACGACAGTCCTGCCATTCCAGGAGTCAGTCTGGTGAACCTTCGCTGCACTCGCTCTATGACAAATATATCCTTTCTTAGGTAAGGAGACCAAAACTGCACACAGTACTCCAGGTGTAGTCTCACCAAGGCCCTGTATAACTGTAGTAAGACATCCTTGCTCCTGTACTCAAATCCTCTTGCAATGAAGGCCAACATACCATTTGCCTTCCTAACTGCTTGCTGCACCTGCATGTTTGCTTTCAGTGACTGGTGTACAAGGACACCCAGGTCGCTTTGTACATCAACATTTCCCAATCTATCACTATTTAAATAATACTCTACCTTTCTGTTTTTCCTACCAAAGTGGATAACTTCACATTTATCCACGTTATACTGCATCTGCCATGTATTTGCCCACTCATTCAACTTGTCTGAATCGCCTTGAAGCCTCTTTGCATCCTCCTCACAACTCACAATCCCACCTAGTTTCATGTTGTCAGCAAACTTGGAAATATTACATTTGGTTCCCTCATCCAAATCATTGATATATATTGTGAATAGCTGGGGCCCAAGCATTGATCCCTGCAGTTCCCCACTAGTCACCGCCTGCCACCCCGAAAAAGACCCATTTATTCCTACTCTCTGTTACCTATCTGTTAACCAATTTTCAATCCATGCCAGTATATTACCCCAAATTCCATGTGCTTTAATTTTGCACACTAACCTCTTATGTGGAACTTTATCAAAGGCCTTCTGAAAATCCAAATAAACCACATCCACTGGTTCTCCCTTATCTATTCTACCAGTTACATCCTCAAAAAACTCCAGTAGGTTTGTCAAACACGATTTCCCTTTCATAAATCCATGTTGACTTTGTCTAATTCCATTGATATTTTCTAAGTGTCCTGTTATCTCATCCTTTATAATAGACCTGAGCATTTTCCTTACTACTGATGTTAGGCTAACCGATCTGTATTTCCCTGTTTTCTCTCTCCCTCCTTTTTTAAATAGTGGGGTTACATTTGCCACCCTCCAATCTGCAGGAACGGTTCCATAATCTATAGAATTTTGGAAGATGACAACCAATGCATTCACTATTTCCATGGCTACCTCTTTTAGTACTCTGGGATGCAGATTATCAGGCCCTGGGGATTTATCGGTTTTCAGTCCCATTAATTTCTCCAGCACTATTTTTTTACTAATACTAATTTCCTTTCATTCCTCTTTCTCACTAGACCCTTGGTTGCCTAGCATTTCTGGGAAGTTATTTGTGTCTTCTTCCGTGAAGACAGAACCAAAGGACTCGATTTTGCCAGGCACGAGGAGGCGGTGTGAGGGAATAACCCATATTTCAGAAAGATTCACCATAATATGAACAGAATACTGATATTATTAATACATGATAAACTGGGTTTAAAAATCTAAAGCCTCGGAGACACAGGCTATAAACAGAAATATAGGCTCCTGAGATAAAGATCAGTTGATAACAAAGTTGTAAACAAGCTTTGAAATGGGAATTAGTTAAATATACTATAACAATGAAAGATTGAAGCAAACCATTGGTGCTGCCGAAATGTCTACGGTTTGCACCAACACAATGAAAATGCTCAGTTTAAAGTGTTAAGAACTAACACGTAAAACAGAAACACAAACATTAAAAGAGGCATGTGTCTTTGAAAACATGACATCAAGTAAAAGAAACACCTGCTGGTCAAATAGTTTTTATGTTAAACTTGGATGACAGGAAACATGATTAAATATGCAACCAATTGAGATAGATGGAAATGCATGAAACACTCAGGTCAAAATATCTTTAATTTATAGACATAGTAAATATGATACCAACAAGGACACTTTGAAGATATAACTTCAATAGATGACACCAAGCAATTGCATTGTGTTTGTATTAAACTTGGAGCAGCACAGAGGCACCATGTCTGCTAAAAACCAATAAAGCCAATATTAAGAATTGAATGAAAGCATTTTGTAGGAATGACATCAAACAGAAACCATAGCTGTCATTGTTTTTATGATGGTTTTTGGAACACCTAAAGGTAGAGAAATAATTATGCATGCAATAGTTGAATTGACAGTAAGAATAGAAAGCATTCAAACAGAGGTATCAATAAAGACAATTAGCTGACATCAGCAGAGAACATCAAAGAAGAAACCACTGCCAAAAGGGTATAAAAATAAGACCTTTTCAACAGAAAGGCAGAACTTGCTGAACGGGCAAAGCGTTTCTCAACTCTTCAGAGGCATATCTATAAGTCTTTAACTATGAGTCTCGGGAAGTCAAAGTAATTGATTTTGGTGGATGTTCTGGATTTAGAAATAAGTAAGAAATAAGAAATGTAACAAAGTAAAGAATAAGAATAAGGATCAGAGAAATAAGAAATGTAAGCTAATTGTATTTTGAATTGTTAATGTTGTGTCAACAGCTGTTAACTGAAAGTCAGCTCTTAAATAAAACTATATGGCCTAGAAATTCGGTTGGTAGCGCCAGTGATTAGCGCCTAAGGAGCCCGAGAATTGGGGCGTTACCCAATTTTCAGGCGGGCGCAGTGAATATAGCGCCACCTCCCATATTGAGTATCGTTTTAGCGCCGGCGCTAACACTTTGCGCTCGCCCGCGGGCGCAGGCAGATCATGACGTCATTTCAGTGTGCAACGCCTTTTTGGCGCCCCTGACCGGATATTCGGTGGCGCCCGCAACCTTTCCGCCTGGCGCTATTAGTGACAGTTGGATTGAGCATTCCCAGGCCCTTCTCGGACTCGGGGGGCGCTATTTAAAGGGGACAGCACTAGTATAAAAGCTTCAGCCATTTGGGCTGGCCATTCTGATTGTTGCTGGAGAGAGTTGCTGACCTTCTGTTGGACAGTAATTTTCTCATTGAGCCTTCGGAGGCACTGGCACTGGCATCTTGAGGGCCTGGCTCCCGAGCTGGTGATGCAGCATCTGAAAGCATGGAGGTGGAAGAGTGGCTTTAGCAAAAGGACAGCTTGGCAGCAAGGGATGCCAGATTGTGGCAAGGCTATGACATGGGTCCACAGTGAGAAAGTATGCTGGCGGGGGCAACAAGTGGAAGGAGACAGTTGTAAAAGGTGAGAACCTTACCATCGCTGTCGACAATGGGGTCGGCAGCTGCAATGGTTACAGGACCACTCAGACGTCCTCCAAGAATCTGGTGGACTCTCTCCTCGAGATCCGTGAGAGTGACGACTTGTGGAGGTCCTCCACCGGTGTGAAGCTGGTCTTTGCCAATCCTCGCCAGCTTGGACTGCAGGGGAAAGAAGGGGAAGTTATGTTACATGATGCCCTGAGTGATCATCTCATGCCCCCCATGGTGGAAGAGCCCTTACATTATGCCCTGAGTGATCATCTCATGCCCACCATGGTGCAAGAACCCTTACATGACGCCTTGAGTCAAATGTGCATGTGTGTGCCCAGAAAGGTCCATGGGTGCTTGCTGGCAGATGGCCAATGGGGCACAGCCCACCCTGTAGCCATAAAGTCAGGTGCAAATGAAGGGATGCAGAAGTTTGCAGAAACAACACTCACCCTCACGACCCGAGTGAGGTCGTTGAATTTCTTTCTGCATTGGACAGGGCTCCATGTCACCATGCTGCTGGAGTTGACCCTTTGGCATACACCCCTCCAAGTTCGTCGGTAGTCCTTATGATTCGGCCTCCTGCCATTGTCTGGGTAGAGAACATCTCGCCGGCGCTCCACTGCGGCCACCAATTGCTCCAGAGCCTCATTGGTGAAGCGCTCTGCTCTTTGTCTCACCTTCTCCACCTGGTCCAAGTTTTTAGCGCCAGAGAAGGTCCTGCGCCGATTCTGAGGCCTGCAAGGCGCAGAGTGTGGATGCTGAAGCTGACTGACCCACCCCTTTAAGAGCTGGCCCATGCCTGGAAGTCTCGTGGTTATCGGTAATTGAGAGCACCTGCGCTGCGCCCATCCGCTCCGATATTGGGTTGCGCCGGAAGTTTAGCGCCTTAGGAGTCCCGTGTAATGCCTGAATTCACACCTCAATCACCTTTAGGGGCGATGGAACCCAATATCGCGCCAGGTGGTGATAAGTTGCGTCTGGCTATAAACTTTGAGCTGCACCAATTCTAACGCCCCAAGCGGGGCTATACCCAATTTCTAGGCCTATATTTTTAGAATTGTTTCAAAGAGTAATTCTGTATAAACTCATGAACCCAAATTCTGTACACACTTTTGTAAGGAGTTGCAGAATTCTGGGGGGTATCCTCATAATATCCGGAAGGTTACAGTCTAGTTCAACTTATTAAAAGTACTATCTGGAGGATGGTAACTGTGATGAAATATTCCATTCATCACTGCCTGTGACTGTGGTCGGTTTCAGTGTCATTTCCCTTCCCCCAGTCCTCATTGTATTGTTTATTGGAATGTGCTGGAATGTGCTGTGTGTGTAGGGCTCTGCCCATACCTGGCCCCTTTTGTAAGCTAGCTCAGTCTGGCCTCAGTCTCCAGAAGGAAGATACCTCTCTCTCTTACGTGTTACTTTCTAAGTTAATAAAAGCCTTGTTTTGTTTCGCTAACATCGAGTCTCGGAATTATTGAGGCACATCAGTAACATCTTCAGTCTTTCCTTTCCTTTAGGGAGAGATAGCCTGAACCTTTAGACCCATTTAAGCATCTTATGCAATTCAGCTATCTCTAACTTAAGTTGAGGGTGAACGTCTGGGGAATATGCCTGATCTGGCATAGCCTGGGAAGGGCTAGGGCTGTAATTAGCCCTTCAGCAGGATTGGAGGCGTGTGAGGTGTTAAAATCACAAAAAACGGCGGGCGGCTCCGATCCCGCCTCCAGCCCGCCTCCGAGCAATTTTCCCAGAATCAGGGTTTCAGACCCCGTTTCCATCCCGCCTCCAAGAGGCGGGATAGGCCCTTAAGGCCCTTAACAACCAGTTAATTGCCTCTATAATCCAATTTTGAGAGGCCTTTCTGAATTTAACACATTTCCCCCGTGCTGCACGTCTCCTCTGGAACACGCCAGTTAATCCTGGTGGCCTCACAAGTGGATTGCTTACTAACAGCTGCAGCTCCACCATTAAAAAGGAGTTTTCACCAATCATCATTTGCAGGTGGCAGAACTTTGTTGTCTCAGGTCTGGGGGATCTTTTAGCGGCCTACTCATTGTTGTGGAAGCTTGGAGCCTGAGACCCATCTCCAGTGTGACCTCCAGGGAAACCCCTCTCCTCACCTTGACTGAGCGCTTCCTGAACTGAGGTATATACTAGAAGAAATGGGAACCATTTATTTCCTTTCCTCCTGGACAGTGAGGAGGGGGGTTGTCACTGGTCCTGTGGGGGAGTAAAGGAAAGCGTTAGACATGTGAGATAAACATTGAATACACGTTGAATTGTGCAGATGATCATAAGTCAATCTGTTAGAGCATCAGAATCAATATCAATCACTCATGCAATGTCAATGAGAGAGATGAAAAACTATTCTGTCACCAGCTTGCTCTAATGCGCCCGTCTGTCCGTCCCCCACTTGCGCGTCCTCCTCCACTCCCACGATCTCCAAAGTCGCCTCCTCTGCAGTTGTGAGCTGGGCTATTAAGGGTGGCCCTCCTCCTGTCTTTGTCTTCTCCCTCTTATTGTGGGCTCTCTTTTCCTGCAATGAGGGACACAAGTGGAGTTTGAGTGAGAATGAAGGAGTGAGTGTAGAGAATCCATAGCATAGATGCTTAGAAGGACACAAAGATGGAGTGAGTTGCCAAGACCAAGGGCCCTTCCTGTGTGTTGTAAGTTATTGTCATAGCATCACAGTGATAGGGAGTGTGAGGGCTGCATAGTCGAATAGTTAAGTGAATATGAACATACAGAGAGAGAGAATGGGTAAGGGTGCAGGGATGTAAGGGTGAAGTGGGATGTGGAGGAGGAGGTTGACAAAGCAGAGTGCTGGTGATGAGAGGCGATGGGGATCAGATTGAGGGTCATGGGGATGGAATACATAGAAACATAGAAACATAGAAGATAGGAGCAGGAGTAGGCCATTCGGCCCCTCGAGCCTACTCCGCCATTCAATGAGATCATGGCTGATCATCCAAATTCAGTACCCTGTTCTTGCCTTCTCTCCATATCCCTTGATCCCTTTAGCCTTAAGAAATATATCCAACTCCTTCTTGAATATATTTAATGAATTGGCCTCTACTGCCTTCTTTGGTAGAGAATTCCACAGGTTCACCACTCTCTGGGTGAAGAAATTCCTCCTCATCGCTGTCCTAAATGGCTTACCCCTTACCCTTAGACTGTGACCCCTGGTTCTGGACTCCCCGACCATCGGGAACATCCTTCCAGCATCTAGTCTGTCTAGTCCTGTTAGAATTTTATAAGTTTCGATGAGATCCCCTCTCATTCTTCTAAACTCCAGCGAGTACAAGCCCAATTGATCCACTTTCTCCTCATACGTCATTCCTGCCATCCCAGGTATCAGCCTGGTGAATCTTCGCTGCACTCCTTCCATGACAAGAACATCCTTCTTCAGATAAGGCGACCAAAACTGCACACAATACTCAAGATGTGGCCTCACCAAGGCCCTGTACAACTGCAGCAAGACATCCTTGTTCCTGTACTCAAACCCTCTCGCTATGAAGGCCAACAAACCATTTGCCTTCTTAACCGCCTGCTGCACCTGCATGCTTACCTTCAGCGACTGGTGCACAAGGACGCCCAGGTCTCGTTGCACTTCCCCTTCTCCCAATCTATTGCCATTTAGATAATAATCTGCCTTCCTGTTTTCGACACCAAAGTGGATAACCTCGCATTTATCCACGTTATATTGCATCTGCCATGCTTCTGCCCAATCACCCAACCTGTCCAAATCATACTGGAGTTTCTCGGCATCCTCCTCACAGCACACATGCCCACCCAGCTTTGTGTCATCTGCAAACTTGGAGGTATTACATCTAGTTCCCTTGTCCAGATCATTAATATATATTGTGAATAGCTGGGGTCCAAGGACCGATCCCTGCGGTACCCCACTAGTCACTGCCTGCCACTCGGAAAAAGAGCCGTTTATTCCAACTCTTTCCTTTCTGTCTGCCAACCAGTTCTCTATCCAAGTCAATACCTTGCCCCCAATCCCATGTGCCTTAATTTTACACGCTAATCTCTTATGCGGGACCTTATCGAAAACCTTTTGAAAATCCAAATACACCACATCCACTGGTTCTCCCTTATCTATTTTACCAGTTACATCCTCAAAAATTTCCAGTAGATTAGTCAAGCACGATTTAGCTTTTGTAAAGCCATGTTGACTTTGTCCGATCCTGTCACTTTTTTCCAAGTGCTCTGCTATTACATCCTTTATAATGGACTCTAGCATTTTCCCCACTACCGATGTCAGGCTTACCGGTCTGTAATTCCCCGTTTTCTCTCTACCACCCTTTTTGAACAGTGGGGTAACATTATCTACCCACCAATCCATGGATGCTGTTCCAGAGTCTATCGAATTTTGGAAGATGACCAGCAATGCATCTACTATTTCTCAGGCTACTTCCTTAAGTACCCTAGGATGTAGATTATCAGGCCCTGGGGATTTATTGGCCCTCAATCCCATCAATTTCCCTAACACCATTTCCCTACAAATACTGATTTATATCAGTTCCTCCCTCTCATCAGACCCTATGTTCCCCGACATCTTTGGGAGGTTATTTTTGTCCTCCTTTGTGAAGACAGAACCAAAGTATGTATTTAATTGGTCTGCCATTTCTTTGTTCCCCATTATAAATTCCCCTGATTCTGACTGCAGGAGACCTACGCTTGACTTCACCAATCTTTTTCTCTTCACATATCTATAAAAGCTTTTACAGTCAGTTTTTATGTTCCCTGCAAGCTTACTCTCATACTCTATTTTTGCCCTCTTAATTAATCCTTTTGTCCTCCTTTGTTGGATCCTAAACTGCTCCCAATCCTCAGGTCTGCTGCTTTTTCTGGCCAATTTATATGTCCTCTCCTTGGATCTTATGCTATCCCTAGTTTCCCTTGTTAGCCACGGTTGAGTCACCTTTTTTGTTTTATTTTTATGCCAAACTGGGATGAACAAATTCTGTAGTTCATCCATGCGATCTTTGAATGTTTGCCATTGCCCATCCACCTTCAACCCTTTGAGTGACATTCCCCAATCAATCCTACCCAACTTGCACCTCATACCATCGTAGTCTCCTTTATTTAAATTCAGGACCCTAGTCTCTGAGTCAACTATTTCACTCTCCATCTTAATGAAGAATTCTATCATATTATGATCGTTCCGGCCCAAGGGGCCTCGCACAACAAGATTGCTAATTAATCCTTTCTCATTACATAATACCCAGTCTAAGATGGCCTGATCTCTAGTTGGTTCCTCAACATATTGGTCCAGGAAACCATCCCGTATTCACTCCAGGAATTCCTCCTCCACAGTATTGTTACTAATTTGGTTAGCCCAATCTATATGTAGATTAAAGTCACCCATGATAACTGCTGTGCCCTTATTGCACGCTTCTCTAATTTCC
Organism: Somniosus microcephalus; assembly: GCF_052327205.1. Taxonomy (NCBI): domain Eukaryota; kingdom Metazoa; phylum Chordata; class Chondrichthyes; order Squaliformes; family Somniosidae; genus Somniosus; species Somniosus microcephalus. Next base: position 185,514,085 of record NC_140999.1, on the reverse strand, counting down.
CATTTAATGCCATCCCTTACCTCCGCATTACTGTTTGGAGGTCTATATACCACTCCCACTAACGTTTTCTGCCCCTTGGTATTTCTCAGTTCTACCCATACAGATTCCACATCATCAGAGCTAATATCCTTCCTTTCAATTGTGTTAATCCCCTCTTTAACCAGCAATGCTCACTTTTCCTGTGCGGAGAAGGTCATGAAACCTCTTTCGGCACTGCAGCCAGGTTCTGCTGCACATTGAAATGGCATTCACCTCCTGTGCCACTTGCAGCCACACAGCTTTGGTCTGTTGTGGAGCATTTTTCCTCCCTGAGGAAGGAAAGATCACTTCCTTGTTTGCTCTTGCTCCCTCCACCAGAGCTTGGAGGGACATCTCATCGAATCTGGGTGCACACTTTGGCCTGGTGCTGGACATAGTAGCAGTAGGAATCCCTCAGAAGTATGTTGATAAAGTTGAAAGGCTGAAAAAGAACCAAGGCCGCTTGTAGGCCTTAAATCCAGCTGCATAGATGATGTCATCGGAGGCGAGTTTCAGTATCAAAAGACTCATTGGGCCAGGGGTTTCCACACGCTGGAAATCAAGGGCCCAATTAGGGCAAAATCGCACTTTTGTCCCGCCTCACATCGGAGGCGGGGTCCTGACACGCTGACCACCTGACATGCCCCCAGCCTGACCCCAATGACAAAATCCAGCCCAAAGTATTTGTTTAATTGCTCAGCCATTTCCTTGTTCCCCATTATAAATTCTCCCGTTTCTGACTGTAAGGGACCTACATTTGTCTTCACTAATCTTTTTCTTTTTACATACTTGTAGAAGCTTTTACAGTCTGCTTTTATGTTTCTTGCACGTTTACCCTCATACTCTATTTTTCCCCTGATAATCAATCTCTTGGTCCTCTTTTGCTGAATTCTAAACTGCTCCCAATCCTCAGGCTTGCTACTTTTTCTGTCAACTTTATATGCCTCCTCTTTGGATCTAATACTATCCTTAATTATCCTTACAGAGATGAGGAGGAATTTCTTCACCCAGAGAGTGGTGAACCTGTGCAATTCTCTACCACAGAAGGCCGTAGAGACCAATTCATTAAATATATTCAAGAAGGAGTTAGATATATTTCTTAAGGCTAAAGGGATCAAGGGATATGGAGAGAAGGCAGGAACAGGGTACTGAATTTGGATGATCAGCCATGATCTCATTGAATGGCTCGAGGGGCCGAATGGCCTACTCCTGCTCGTATCTTCTATGTTTCTATGTTTATATTTCTTTTGTTAACTATGGTTGGGCCACTTTTCTGCGCAGCAAATTTAAAGGGCCCGCGCGGGATAAAACAAAAATCAGAGGGCAAATGATCAACTTCCACAAGAATCGCATGGGTGCAACCCACAGGACACCAGCTAGGGAGGAATATCCAGAGCTGGAGGAAAGCAAAGGCCATATTTAAGGCGATGGTTGTTGCTAGCTGGTTTGGTTTATAAAGCTGCAGTTAAGAATTTATAATATCAGGTCTGACAAATCGAATTCTACATAAATATCAGTTTATTAGGGCATAAAGGGAGGCTTTTATCCCACGAGCTATTCATTTGGGACTCGATTGTGTCATTGTAAGGTTATCGTGGGTTCGTTTGTGGCAGATTCTCTCAACAAGCTGACACGGTAAAAGTTTTTTTTCTCTTCACAACTTTCTCCTCTCCTGATGGCCTGGCTCGGGCTGGGGTATCGTTCCACCGGTGCTGACCAAACTTGCCCAAGTGGTCACCCTTCATGTCTGGGGTAGGCTATTCAACCGTGGAAAGCATCACCGCGGAACCCACTCCTGTCCTCAACTGAGATCCCCACACAAGCGCAATTTATCGCAGGATAACGATCTGGAGCAGGATGGTTCTTTCCCCCCCCTGCGCCCCCCCCAAGTTAACCCAGTGGGACTGAGGCCAATTGTAGATAATCCTACAACTGTCCCTGCTAAGATCAGCAAACTTGGCCCAGTCTGGGCATTTCCTGCATGATCTGTGAGACTCAGTTTCGTACTGGACAGTGCATTCACCAGCTAAACTATGAGTAATTTTAGATCATTTCTAGTTAGACAGGGAGCTGTGCATAGGTCACAAAATACAAAGGGCTAGATTTTCAGTTTAGGCAGTTTTGGGGCGCTAGCTTTAGCGCCCGCCCGAAGTTAGCGCCCGCCCCAAAGTAGCGCCCCGTTGCCGGGAATTCAGTGGCTTCGCCCTAAGAGGTTGGTGGAGCGCTAAAAGAGGCGTTCCACTACTCTCTTTAGGCGCTAAGCCGGCGGTCCAGAGGGATAGTGCCCAGGCGGGGCGCAGCACGGGTGCGGTCATTTTTGCACTGACAGCAGACCCCGTGGTGCCGACCAGCTCTTAAAGGGGGAAGGGACGAATTGGTCTGCTGCCACGCCCTGCACACTGCAGCCTTGCAAAGAGGCCTCAACACTACTGCTCAGCCCCAGGGAGTCATGGCAACGCCAGAGAAGGCCCGTCAGCGTGCCCTGCGCTTCTCAGAGGGTGATCTGGACATCATGCTCACAGCTCTGGAGGTGAGGCGCAAGATCTTGTTTCCAGACAGTGGGAGGAATCCAACCCACCACGACTACACCAAAGCCTGGAAGCAGATCGCCCAGAGGGTGACGTTCACCGGCGAGGCCCCCAGGACCCACACACAATGCCGGAAGAAGTACAACGATCTGACCAGGATTGTGAGGGTGAGTAGCCTTTCCAGTCTCCTCCTCATTCTTGCATGTACACCTGACATGATGGGCAAAGGGACCTGAAAGTCCTTTTGGCCAGCCCTCAGCCAGCAGCATTGGGACAGTCATGAGCATCAAATGGCCATTCGGCACTCTACACTTTGGCCAAGCTATTCCACCATGGGAGGCAGTGCACACTACATCAGGGCTTCACTCTGGCCAAGCTATTCCACCATGGGAGGCAGTGCACACTACATCAGGGCTTCACTCTGTCCAAGCTATTCCACCATGGGAGGCAGTGCACACTACATCAGGGCTTCACTCTGGCCAAGCTATTCCACCATGGGAGGCAGTGCACACTACATCAGGGCTTCACTCTGTCCAAGCTATTCCACCATGGGAGGCAGTGCACACTACATCAGGGCTTCACTCTGTCCAAGCTATTCCACCATGGGAGGCAGTGCACACTACATCAGGGCTTCACTGCGCACTTACAGCCCGTCCTTTCTCTTGCAGGCTAAAGTAGCGTTTAATCGCCAGGCCCGTGCCAGGGGTGGCCGCGCCAAGCTGCAGAAGCTCACTCGGCTGGAGGAGCGCGTGTGTGTGCTCATGGGAGCACGTGTGATTGTCCCCACAGCGTGCGGTGTATCCGACCCTCCACTGCCCGGCAATGGTAAGGACCTCGCCTTTTGGCCCTCTCGCGTCGCACTGGCCCATCCGAGCTACCTCCTTTGCCACTGTCCCACCAATGCGCTGAATCCCACCAGTCCTAACTCCCTCGCTGACGCCGTCTCCTCACTCTGAAGCTACTCTTGTGCATTCCTGCTTTCAGCTGGTGACGACCAGGACCCTGAGGCTGCCAGTGACAGCACCTCCAACCAGGAGGAGGAGGAGGAGCAAGCCGGACCTTCGGGGGAACAGTCACGTCCCGCAGGAGAGGAGGAAATGCTCGACACCTCCTCACTGGACGAGTGCCTGGAGGAACTGCCGCAGGGCAATGCAGCTTCTGGGACCAGTGGCGTCCAGCCACCCAGCAGCCGTGCGCGTGGCCCGCGGCCTTCCCCCCAAAGGGGGGAAGGATCAGAGGGGAGTGCTGCTGCTCGGCACACTCGCCGTCACCAACGCGGCAAGGGTCCCCTAGTTCGGCCCCCTCCTCCCCAGCGGGAGAGTCGCGACTCCAGTCCGGACACCTTCACTTCGGAGGAGGTGCGGAAGCTCGATCAGATGGCCGACGACTCGGACCGGCGCCACACGGAGCTCATGAGCGTGGTGGGGCGCATGCCTGAGGCCATCGAGTCGCTGGCGACCAGTGTGCGCGAGTTCGGGGCAGCAACTGCCGCGACTGGCCGCATGCTAACTGATGCCGTCAAGACCCTGGCGGATGTGATGCGCGCGCACACCAGGACCACAGGGCCACTCACTGCTGCCACACGCGCTGTCTCAGGCAGGCATCGCCAGGGCAGGCGCCGCGCTGGACCATCCCAGCAAGCCGGCCGTCGGCTGATTGCTGCGGATCCTGCAGTGCGGGCCCGGCCGAGTGCCACCGCGCCACAGCACCAGCCAGCGCATCCCAGACGCCAGCTGGCCCACATTGCACCATCCGTCGCCGCCATTCCCCCTCTGGGGCGTCAAGGGCAAGCGGCTGCAGCTGATGGTGGCCAGGCTCAGGCGCGCCACTCAGGAGACGGCCCCTCGAGGCCCAAACGCCGTGTAGGCCGCCCCCCAGCGGCATCTGGCGGAAGGGCATCTGAGCCTCAGGCGCCTTCCCCCAGCCTCGCAGCAGCCACTGGGCAGAGCTTGCGAAGGAGCAGCAGGCAGGGCAGGGGAGGCAAAATGCTGGCCAAGGTCTCGCCCTCGCGGGCCACTCAGTAGAGGGTGTGGCCAGCTTTCCTTTAATATGGCGGTGGCCATCTTTATTTTGCCCATGGTTGTGCTTTTGGAGGGCTTTTTTTTTGCGTTAGGCCGACGTTGAGGCCCGGTTTCAATAAAGGTGGAGTGGCTCCTCCCCAGTTTGTGGGAGTGAGTCGTTTGTTGGGCTTTTTGTGGGGCCCGTTTATTGTTTTTGGGGATTCATGTGGGAAGGGCTTTCCATTTTTGTTTAATAAAAAATTATCTTTATTCATGCAGTCTCCATGGTTGTTCTTCTTAGTGTTTGTTGGCTTCGCCGGCTGAGGGCTTGCGGAGCGGCTGCATTCATCTTCCCTCATGGCCCCTGGCCATTCCCTGACAGGGGGCTTAGAAGTACCGTGTAATAAGGTGGCGTCGTGCGGCCCTTGGCCCTGGTCGCTCCCTCCTGGGAACGTACTCCTGCTCCTCCTCCTCCTCCTCCTCCTCCTCCTCATGCTCCTCCTGCTCCTCCTCCTGAGGTGCTGGTCCAACGTCAGGTGGCAGTGCCTGAGTCCTGCGGATAGCCAGGTTGTGTAGCATGCAGCAAACCACCACAAATTGGGAGACCCGGTCCGGCGAATACTGGAGAGCTCCTCCGGAGCGATCAAGGCAGCGGAACCGCTGCTTGAGGACCCCAATAGTTAGCTCGATGATGTTGCGGGTGGTTTGATGGCTCTCGTTGTAGGCCTCTTCAGCAGCGGTCCTGGGCGCGCGGAGCGGGGTCATGAGCCAGGTGCACAAAGGATAGCCTTTGTCCCCGAGTAGCCATCCTCTTGGGGGAGGCTGTGCCTGGAACATGTCATGCACAGTACTCTGCCGCAGGATAAAGGCATCGTGGCTGCTGCCTGGGAAGCTGGCATTGACTGCCATGATGCGCTGCTTGTGGTCACAGACCAGCTGCACATTCAGAGAATGGTAGCCCTTCCTGTTGCGATACTGCTCGCCATGCTCCAGAGGGGCCCGCAAAGCCACATGCGTACAGTCAATGGCGCCCTGCACCAAGGGGAATTCCCCGAGTCTGGAAAATCCCAATGCGCGCTGATGCTGGCTCTCCAGGGCCATGGGGAAGGAGATGAATTGGCTTCTCCTTCTGAACAGTGCTTCTGTCACCTGGCGGATGCAGCGATGCGCGCCGTACTGGGAGATGTTTGCTATGTCCCCAGCAGCGTATTGGAAGGAGCCGGTGGCATAGAAGTTCAATGCCACTGTCACCTTCACTTCCACCGACAGAGACGTCCTGCACCTGAGCTTTGGCCGCAGATCTCGGCGAAGCAGGTGGCAGACCTCTGCAATCACCTCCTTTCGGAATCGGAGCCTTTTAACACATCGCGCGGCACTCATGTTTAGGTAGGAGCGCTGCTGGCGGTATAGCCTGACTGGGTAAGGCCTACGTGGCCGACGCCTGTAGCCCCCTCTGCCTCTAGCCAGGGCTGCCCCTCTCACAATGCGTCTGCGAGCCCTACGGACATGGAGCTGCAGCTCCGCGTTGGCACCCCATGCAACCCCCATCAAATCCTGGCAAACACTCTAATTTCCAAATGGCCACTTGCAGCGCTGTTGCCTGAGTCCAAAAATACCTGGCTCTTGCTGCTTGAAACCAGTTAGCTATCCTCCTTGTTGTGTCTCCAGAAATGCGTTGCACAAGACTGTTTTCTGAAATAATGGATGGCCTTTATACTGGAGAGGACGTTCCCTTTAATTAGCGCCCCCCGGGGCCCGCGCTGGTTGTGTTGCGTTCCTTTTTCCAAACGCTCCGGCCGCCCGCCGCACAATGGGGCGGTCCGACTGAAGTTTGCAATCGGGGCGGCCAAAGGGCGTTGCACGAGGATGTGACGTCATTTTCTGCGCGCGCAGCCGGGCGGGCGCTAAACTTTGCGCCGGCGCTAACGGGCAACTTAATTTGGGGCGGGGCGCAAACTGCGCTGCGCCCGGGCGCTACACGCATAGCGCCCGGAAATCACTTCTCTTAAGGCGCTAACTGCTGGCGCAAGCAACTGAAAATCTAGCCCAAACAGTGTTATACTGGACATTAGAGAGGGTCTTTTATATAGTTCTGTACTAGTGAGGAAGTCTAACACACTGTGTCACAGTTTGTGGTATGTTAACTGCTATAATGATTGCCCATACAAAGGGAGCTTTAGAGAAGGTGCATGGAATGTGCATTGGAGGTCGTGGTATATCAGAGACCACTGCAGCTAGGGACTGGCTGTTCTACCTCACAGCTGTGAGCTCCAGACACTATTCTGAAAATCTGCAAGTCATTAAGGCAGCCATGCATTGGGCTGCACCTTGGGAACGTGCGAGATTTGCGTTTTTATTGCAAGCATAAGCTTCGCTTTATTACCGAGGGCTGTGCAGTCACAGGCCGGCAAAGGCAGTGTGTCACTTGTTCAATGGCTCGCTCGAGCGAGTGGTGCCTCTGCACTGGGATAGACATTGTGAGGAGGGATTGACCCCCAGGACGGCAGCGGGTGCATACGCACACCTACGCTCGCACGCACTCCTTCTCCTGCTTTCCAGGTTATGCCTCGAAACCACCCTGCCGCTTAATTTATAAGTGAGGCTCACTGGCTGCAGTGTAGAACTTCCCAAGAAGCCATCACCTCTGAGTGGCCCCATTGTCACAGGCCCATTTCTCTCTCCAGCTTGTGATCTGCAAGCCCAGAAGTTGGAAATAGAATCATAGGGGGAAAAATTCAGTATCGCCCTGTTTGGGGCGCCATTATTGGCCGTGCACAAAGTTTAGCGCCTGGCGGTAATTATCGCCTCCGACGGCAAACTTGGCTTCTGTCGCCCCTGGAGTTGATTGGAGCGCTAAATCAGGTGCTTCACACCTGTCTTAAGGCGCAAAGGCCGAGGAGCGAGGCGCTGCCTCAGAGCGCTGGCGAAGCAAGGAAGGGCAAATCAAAATGAACCTGCAAAGTGCTGCTCAGTACTCAAAACTCCTTCACACAGCATTGAATCTTTCCAGAAGTTTCTCTCTCTCTCTCTCTTTCAGAATGCGTGGTGCAAAAATGTCACCAACAAAAAAAGGCAGGAAGCGGTCGCCTTTAAATAGCGCTCCCCTAGTCCCTTCCTGACTGCAAAACACTCCCCCTCAACCTGTCGTTGCTAGCGGCAGGTGGTAAGGCAGGGGGCGCCACTCAATATCTGGTCCAGGGCGCTTCCGGGGCGCTAACGGGGCGTTGCGCACTCGACTGACGTCACGATCTGCCGGTGCAGGAGATTGTGGCGGTAGTGTTTAGCGCTGCCACAAAATGTCTAGTTAATTTCGTGAGCGGCGCAAACATCGCTGCGCCCAGGCGCTAGTTGCTTTGCGCCCCATTAGTCCCCTCTTAAGACGCTAACAGGAGGCACAAACAACTAAATTTTTCCCCCTAATGGCACAGAAAGAGGCCATTTGGCCCATCGAGTCCGTGCCGGCTCTCTGTAGAGCAATCCAGTCAGTCCCATTCCCCCGCTCTATCCCCGTAGCCCTGCAAGTTTATTTCCCTCAAGTGCCTATCCAGTCTCCCCTTGAAAACAGCCTAGAAATTCGGTTGGTAGCGCCAGCGATTAGCGCCTAAAGAGCCCGAGAATTGGGGTGTTACCCAATTTTCGGGCGGGTGCAGTGAATATAGCGCCAACTCCCATATTGAGTATCCTTTTAGCGCCGGCGCTAACTCTTTTCGCTCGCCCGCGGGCGCAGGCAGATCATGACGTCATTTCAGTGTGCAACGCCTTTTTGGCGCCCCGGACCGGATATTCGGTGGCGCCCGCAACCTTTTTGCCTGGCGCTATTAGTGACAGTTGGATGGAGCGTTCCCAGGCCCTTCTCGGACTCAGGGGGCGCTATTTAAAGGGGACAGCACTAGTATAAAAGCTGCAGCCATTTGGGCTGGCCATTCTTTAAGTTCCTCGGAGTCCACATCATGGAAGACCTCTCCTGGTCCCTCAATACCTCCTCTCTGGTGAAGAAGGCCCAGCAGCGCCTATATTTCCTAAGGAGGCTGAAGGGATGTAACCTGTCACCCCTGATCCTCTCTAACTTTTACCGCTGCACTATAGAGAGGATCCTGACAAACTGTATCACAGTATGGTATGGCAGCTGTAGCTACTATGACCGGAAAGCCCTGCAGCAGGTAGTCAAAACTGCCCAACGCATTACCGGCACCCGGCTACCGACCATAGAGCACATATACCAGAAACGCTGTCTACGGAGGTCACGGTCCATCATCAAAGACCCTACCCACCCCAGCCACAGTCTGTTCGCTCTCCTGCCATCTGGGAGACGCTACAGATGCATTCGCACCCGTACGACCAGATTTAGGAACAGCTTCTTTCCCAGGGCTGTCATCCTACTGAACTCCACAAACAAACTCTAAAGCCTGCACATCTGCCAATGCACTTTATTATGGTTATGTTATGTTAATATACTACAAGCCAAATGTATGTTGAATGTTTAAATGTCTTAATCCAAATGTACACTCTCAGGAGCCGCAAGCCTACATTTCGTTGTAGTGCACTTGTGCACTAACAATGACAATAAAAGTTGATTTGATTTTTTTTTCTGATCGTTGCTGGAGAGAGATGCTGACCTTCCGTTGGACAGTAATTTTCTCATTGAGCCTTTGGAGGCACTGGCACTGGCAGCTTGAGGGCCCGGCTCCCGAGCTGGTGATGCAGCATCTGAAAGCAGGGAGGTGGAAGAGTGGCTTTAGCAAAAGGACAGCTTGGCAGCAAGGGATGCCAGATTGCGGCAAGGCTATGACATGGGTCCACAGTGAGAAAGCATGCTGGCGGGGGGAACAAGTGGAAGGAGACAGTTGTAAAAGGTGAGAACCTTACCATCGCTGTCGACAATGGGGTCGGCAGCTGCAGTGGTTACAGGACCACTCAGACGTCCTCCAAGAATCTGGTGGACTCTCTCCTCGAAATCCGTGAGAGTGACGACTTGTGGAGGTCCTCCACCGGTGCGAAGCTGGTCTTTGCCAATCCTCGCCAGCTTGGACTGCAGGGGAAAGGAGGGGAAGTTATGTTACATGATGCCCTGAGTGATCATCTCATGCCCCCCATGGTGGAAGAGCCATTACATGACGCCTTGAGTCAAATGTGCATGTGTGTGCCCAGAAAGGGCCATGGGTGCTGTAATGAAATCTGTTTGTCTTGATCCTGTATTCGTTTTGTACTCATGTATATTACCCTCCCCCACTGTGTATAGTTTCACTTCCTCTTTCCCGACTAACCTGGGAGGTTCCAGGTCTTGGCTCTTGGCTCCGCCCCTGACTTCTCTTACATAAAGATCCCAGGATCTGTATGACTCATTCCTGTGAACCAGTCGGCGTGTTGAGATGTTAGCTCTGATCTTAGTGATTAAAAGCCAACTTGTTTAAGTCTATAACTTCTAGTTTTGTGGTTATTGAAGGCCCATCAGGTGCTTGCTGGCAGATGGCCAACGGGGCACAGCCCACCCTGTAGCCATAAAGTCAGGTGCAAATGAAGGGATGCAGAAGTTTGCAGAAACAACACTCACCCTCACGACCCGAGTGAGGTCGTTGAATTTCTTTCTGCATTGGACAGGGCTCCTGGTCACCATGCCGCTGGAGTTGACCCTCTGGCATACATCCCTCCAAGCTCGTTGGTAGTCCTTATGATTCGGCCTCGTGCCATTGTCTGGGTAGAGAACATCTCGCCGGCGCTCCATTGCAGCCACCAATTGCTCCAGAGCCTCATTGGTGAAGCGCTCTGCTCTCTGTCTCACCTTCTCCATCTGGTCCAAGTTTTTAGCGCCAGAGAAGGGCCTGCACCGATTCTGAGGCCTGCAAGGCGAAGAGTGTGCATGCTGAAGCTGACTGACCCACCCCTTTAAGAGCTGGCCGGCGCCTGGAAGTCTCGTGGTCATCAGTAATAAAGAGCACCTGCGCTGCGCCAGTCCACTCCGATATTGGGTTGCGCCGGAAGATTAGCGCCTTAGGAGTCCCGTGTAATGCCTGAATTCGCGCCTCAATCCCCTTTAGGGGCGATGCAACCCAATATCGCACCAGGCGGCGATAAGTTTCGTCTGGCTATAAACTTTGTGCAGCGCCAGTTCTAACGCCTCAAGCGGGGCTATACCCAATTTCTAGGCCTGGGTGTTTCCGCTTCCACCACTTCTGTCGGCAGTGAGTTCCAGGTCCACACTACTCGCTACGTAAAAAGTTTTTCCTCACAGCCCCCCTGTATCTCTTGCCCAAAACCTTAAATCTGTGTCCCCCAGTCCTTGTACCATCAACTGGTGGGAATAGCCTTTCCCCGTCTAGTCTATCCAAACCCATCATAATCTTGTACACCTCTATTAAATCACCCCTCAACCTCCTTTGCTCTAATGAAAACAAATCCAACTTCTCCAACCTATCCTTGTAGCTAAGATCCCCAACCCCGGAACCATTCTGGTAAATCTCCTCTGCACCCTCTCAAGGGCCTTCACATCCTTCCTAAAGTGTGGTGACCAGAACTGGATGCAATACTCCAGTTATGGCCTAACCAGCACTTTATAAATCACTTGCAGTAGTGAAAGCCATTGCAAAATGACTACAGTCTATAACCGTTTACTGCCTTTGTCCATCGTTGAACACTATAAGGCTGATTTACAATAATGCCAAGTGCTTCCAAAACAGCCTAGTCAGGGAAAATCATAGAATCATGGAAATTTACGGCACAGAAGGAGGCCATTCAGCACATCGTGTCCATGCCGGCCGACAAAGAGCGATCCAGCCTAATCCCACTTTCCAGCTCTTGGTCCGTAGACCTGTAGGTTATGGCACGCCAAGTGCATATCCAAGTACTTTTTAAAATGTGATTGTAGTGTCCGTGTGTAGATAAAGACACTGAAGACAGGAGTTGGTTCATAGGTATTTACTAAGCAAGTCTGGGGGGGGTTTCTAAAGGATATACACAATACACAGGCTTATATAGCCCAAGTGGCAATTACCGGCATTACGCACACCTGGGGCTCTTAAAGGCACATACACCACAATTGTTCTTAAAGGCACATACACCACAATTCCTCCCCTTCTAGCTAACTAGTACATCATATTTTAAGTAATTATTAATTACATGTTATATGCAAAATAATATACATTGCTGTATTAATTAATTATAAGTTAGTCTCTCAGGAGGCTTCCTGACTCGGTCCGGATAACGCCTCGGGGTTGTAGTAGTTTCTGGTGGTGTAGTAGGTTCTTCTGGCAAGGCTGATTCGGCTTGAAGGCCAGTGTCGGGTTCATCGGGTTCCAGTATCACCGGATCGGAGGTAGATATGGCTATCTTTACTTCATCGTTAGATGTATAGAGTGGTGGTGTAGGTTGTCCCTTTTCGGATGACTTGATGATTTGGTCAGCATGGCGCCTTATTATGCTTTCTCCGATGTCCACGGTATACATCAGTGGTCCTAGTCATGTGCAGATAGTTCCAGGCTGCCATTTCTCGGTACGGTAGTCCCGGGCCAAAACCGGTTGGCCTATCTGGAAGGCCCTAGTTGGCCTTTCATTCATGCCCTGAAACTGCCGGTTCTCCACGTCCCTTCGGATGTTGGGCTTGACCAAATCCAGCCGGCATCTTAGGTTTCTATTGTAGAACATCATGGCGGGAGTTTGGTTGGTAACCATATGTGTTGCATTCCTATATGCAAATAAGAAGTTATCCACCTTGTGCTGAAGTTTTATGTCTTCATTACCCATGGCCTTTATGGCCTTCTTGAAGGTCTGGACAAACCTTTCAGCCAATCCATTGGTGGCGGGATGGTATGGGGCGGACGTGTAGTGCTTTACCCCATTGTTCTTTAAGAACTTTCTGAATTCTTCGGACACAAATTGCGGTCCATTATCAGAACATATCTGTTCCGGCAGCCCATTCCTGGCAAATATGGTTCTTAATACTGTGATGGTTTTTTCCGTGGTGGTGGAGGACATCTTTATTACCTCCGGCCACTTGGAGTGTGCATCAACTGCGATTAAGAACATTGAGTCCATAAATGGACCAGCAAAGTCGATGTGCACCCTTTGCCAGGGAGATGAGGGCCACTCCCATGGATGTAGAGGGGCCTGTGGCGGAGCATTTTGGACCTTCTGGCATCCTAGGCAGCTCTTGGTCATGTCTTCGATGTCTCCATCGATACCTGGCCACCATACAAACGCCCTAGCTAGGTTCTTCATTTTCACTCCACCCAGATGCCCCTCGTGAAGCTCCTTTAGCACTTTATCCTGGAGTTTGGGTGGAATCACCACTCTGGATCCACACATCAAGGTTCCTCGGCACACTGACAGCTGTTCTCTTCTTTGCGAGAATGCTGGCAACAGTGGTTCGCCATGTGCTGGCCATCCCTTCACTGTTAAATCGTAGACCCGTGAGAGAGTAGGGTCATTTCTTGTCTCCCTTTCAATGGCAGAATTTGTCACCGGTAGACATTCCACTATGGTAGAGTGGAATATCTCTACTGGGTCTACTGTAGGTGCCTCTTCTATCGTTGGCAACGGTAGGCGCGATAAACCGTCAGCATTCCCATGCTGTTTTGACCCTTTGTATTCAATGTTGTATTGGTGTGCCCCTAGAAAAAGGGACCACCTCTGTAGTCTTTGTGCCGTCATAATGGGGACACCTTTTTTAGGGTTGAATATGGAGATGAGGGGTTGATGGTCAGTCAGTAAGGTAAATTTTTGTCCGTGTAGGTAATGGTTGAATTTCTTCACTCCCCATACCAGGCTGAGTGCTTCCCTGTCTATCTGGGCATAGTTACGCTCAGCTGAGTTCAATGAGCGTGACGCAAAAGCTATCGGCCGTTCCGAGCCATCAGGGAATCTATGGGACAATACCGCTCCTATGCCGTAAGGGGATGCATCGCACGCCAGTCTGATTGGTAGTGATGGGTTGTAATGAGCCAAAACTTTCTCGGATGTGATTAAGTCTTTACATTTATGGAAGGCACGTTTACAGTCTTCGTTCCATTTCCAAATCACTCCTGTCTGTAGAAGATCATTAAGAGGGTGTAGAATAGTTGATAAGTTCGGTAAAAATTTATGATAGTAATTTATTAATCCCAGGAATGACCTTAATTGTGAAACATTTTCAGGTGCTGGGGCTTTTATAACTGCTTCAATTTTTTCAGGTGACTTATGCAACCCTTCCTTATTAATTATGTGGCCACAATATGATATCTGATTTTGGAAAAATTCGCACTTGGGGCGATTTGCTCGTAGGCCCCGTTCTTTCAGCCTAGTGAGCACCTGCTCCAAATTGGCAAGGTGCTCGTTGTCGTTTTCTCCTGTTATAAGGATGTCGTCTAGGTAGCATTGAGTCCCCGGAATCCCTTGCAGGACTTGCTCCATAGCTCTTTGCCAGATAGCTGGAGCTGATGCTACTCCAAAAACCAGTCGATTGTACTGGTACAGGCCTTTGTGTGTGTTTATTGTGAGATACTTTTTAGAGGTCTCCTCAACCTCCATCTGTAGATATGCCTGTGCCAAGTCAATTTTTGTGAAACGTTGCCCTCCGGATAGTGAGGCGAAAATATCTTCTATCCTCGGAAGAGGATACTGTACCGTGTGAAGGACCGGGTTTACAGTCACCTTAAAGTCACCACATATGCGAATTTTTCTCTGTTCCTCAGAGTTATTTTTCAATGCTTTTTTCATGACTGGAACGATGGGTGTTGCCCATTCGCTCCAATCTATTTTGGATAATACGCCTGCCTTTTCCAAATTCTCCAGTTCTGCCTCGACTGCCAGACGTATTGCGTATGGCACCGGTCTTGCCTTAAAAAATTTGGGAATTGCTGCATCTTCCACTTTTATTGAGGTGGTGATGCCTTTCAAGGTTCCTAGTTTCTCTTGAAACACTTCTTTGGCGTTGGCCAAGATGTCTTTTAATCGTTCAGGTATGATGTCATCATTGTTTTTTTCCTTACTGGTCACCGTCAGTGCCTGAATGGAGTGCCAGTCTAAACGTATCTTCCTTATCCATTCACGTCCCAACAACGGTGGACCACCATCTTGTAGAATGTATAAATACAACTTTTGTATTTCTTTGCCGTTGTATACCACAGGCACCCTTATTTTTCCTTTGGGGTAGACTTTCTGCCCCATATATGTTTTTAAGATAATGGATGTGTCTTTTAGAGGTATATGCGAAAATAGCCTCTCGTAATCTCGTCGATTTATTACGGTTAGAGCTGATCCTGTATCTAGCTCCATTTTAACTGGGGACCCTGCTATTGTGAGGGTAACCCAAATGGTTTGGTAATCCTCTTTGGTAAGTACATTATGTAATTTGAGACAGCTTAGTCTCTTGTTTCCGGAGTCGCTATCGCTATTCTGGTCTTCGGAGCTATTGTCCGTCATCATTTGTACCTTCCTGTACTTTTCTTTATTGATTTTTTGTTTTCTGTCAGTGGATTTATTTTGTCCAGATTGGCATACCCGTGCAATGTGTCCAATCTTACCGCATTGCCTGCATGTTTTGCCCTTGAACCAGCAGTCCCTCTGGTTATGGGTGGATTTGCCGCAGCGATAACATCTTCTGAACTCCTGTGTCATTTCATGGGTGCCGAAGTCCTGTGTCTCTTGTTGTATCTCTGCAGTTCCTTTTGCTGCTGCTTCGTATGATACAGCCATACTGAAAGCTTTGTCCAATGTTAAATCTTTTTCAGAAAGCAGTCTTTTTTGTGTTCCTTCACTTAAGAGACCGCAAACAAATTTGTCTCGAAGATAATCCGATAGTCCTGCTCCGAATTGGCAGTACTTTGATAGCTTTCTTAATTCGGTTAGGTAATCAGCGTTACTTTCATTCTTGTGTTGATTTCTCTTGAAGAACTTGAATCGTTCCGCTATCAGCAGCGGTGTTGGGTTTAAATGCTCCTGCAGGGTATCAACAATTTCTTTAAAATTCTTGTCCTTTGGTTTGGCTGGAGTGATTAATTTTCGTAACAGCCCGTATGTCTTCGCGCCCATTAAGTTCAGAAGTACTGAAGCTTTTTTTTCATTTGCTATTCCATTTGCAGTGCAATAAACCTCTACTCTTTCCACGTATGTGGTCCAATCTTCTATTTCGCCATCAAAAGCCTCAATATTACCAGATTTAGGCATTTCAGAAAAGATATGGCGCTTCTCGCGCTTTTTTTTTCTCTCTGTAGCAACAATATGGCGCTTCCCGCGCTTTCCCGCCACTGCTACCGATAACAACGCTGTTTTACTGTGGTTTCCGTTTATCCACTGTTGGAGACTCGTTCCCGACGGAGGTCTAAACGCTGACCTGCTTGCCGCGCCGGCCGTCTCCCGAGTGCACCCTTCCAGTCCGTTATTGCTTGCCTCCGATTTCGCTGCCTGTCTCAGCTGTAGAGCCCGCCGCTGGAGCTCCAGCCTGACGCCCAGGAAGGATTAGCGCAGTACCTGCCACCAGCTTGGCCAGCTGGTGAAACCACAGTTTCTCTTACTTCCTTGAGTCTTCTGGACGCTGGAGGAATCAATGTCCTTGAGGTGCTGCCGAATTGCAGGTAAGTCCGTTTCCACTTCGTCGCCACTGTAGTGTCCGTGTGCAGATAAAGACACTGAAGACAGGAGTTGGTTCATAGGTATTTACTAAGCAAGTCTGGGGGGGGTTTCTAAAGGATATACACAATACACAGGCTTATATAGCCCAAGTGGCAATTACCGGCATTACGCACACCTGGGGCTCTTAAAGGCACATACACCACAATTGCTCTTAAAGGCACATACACCACAGTGATGAGGGTTTCTGCCTCTACCACCCTTTCAGGCAGTGAGTTCCAGACTCCCTCTGGGTGGAAAAAGTTCTCCTCAACTCCCTGTCGTTTTCAATTGGTCTCCGAGCAATTTTTTTTCCACCAAGATAAAATGATACATAAACATAACTATCACAACCCAGTAAAAGACAGCGTATTACGCTATAACCCATACAGCGGTATTATTACTCCAGTAACAGAAACTATATTCATATAACAGATGCAGGAGAGCTGTGACAGATCTCTCCCACGACATGCACCCACTTTTCTCATTTAGATGCTAACTGCATTTACAGCGTTTTCTGTTTTTTATTTCAGATAACCAGAATTAGCTTTTTTTTTTCATTCCTACAACTATAAAAAATGAGAACATATTACCATATGGGGGCATAGTCTAAAAATTAGTGCCAGACCTTTCAGGAGTGAAATTAGGAAACACTTCTACACACAAAGGGTGGTAAAAGTTTGGAACTCTCTTCCGCAAATAGCAGTTGATGCTAGATCAATTGTTAACCAGTCGCTGAAGGTAAGCATGCAGGTGCAGCAGGCGGTTAAGAAGGCAAATGGTATGTTGGCCTTCATAGCAAGAGGGTTCGAGTACAGGAACAAGGATGTCTTGCTACAGTTGTACAGGGCCTTGGTGAGACCGCACCGTGAGTATTGTGTGCAGTTTTGGTCGCCTTATCTGAGGAAGGATGTTCTTGCCATGGAAGGAGTGCAGCGGAGATTCACCAGACTGATACCTGGGATGGCAGGAATGACGTATGAAGAGAGATTGGGTCAATTAGGCTTATATTCGCTGGAGTTTAGAAGAATGAGAGGGGATCTCATTGAAACTTATAAAATTCTAACAGGACTGGACAGACTAGATGCAGGAAGGATGTTCCCGATGGTCGGGGGGTCCAGAACCAGGGGTCACAGTCTAAGGATAAGGGGTAAGCCATTTAGGACTGAGATGAGGAGGAATTTCTTCACCCAGAGAGTGGTGAACCTGTGGAATTCTCTACCACAGAAGGCAGTTGAGGCCAATTCATTAAATATATTCAAGAAGGAGTTGGATATATTTCTTAAGGCTAAAGGGATCAAGGGATATGGGGAGAAAGCAGGGACAGGGTACTGAATTTGGATGATCAGCCATGATCTCATTAAATGACGGAACAGGCTCGAGGGGCCGAATGGCCTACTCCTGCTCCTATCTTCTATGTTTCTATGTTTCTAAATCTGAGATTGATGTATTTTTGTTCACTAAAGGTATTAAGGGATATGGGCCAAAGTGTATATGGAGTTTGGTCGTAGATCAGCCATGATCTCAGTGAATGGTGGAACAGGCTCGAGGGGCTAAATGGCCAACTCCTGCTCCTATGCTCCTATATCACACACACACTGGAGTATTTTATATTTTAACAGTAATACGGTCTGTATGTGAAGGCCCTACAGTGGTTACATTGCTAGACTAGCAAACCAGGCCTGGACTAGGAATCTGTGCTTGAGTTCAAATCCTACCATGGCAGTTTCAGAGCTTAAAGTCAATTTAAAAATCTAGAAATAAAAAGTTGGTATCAGTACAAGTGAAGCTGTCAAATTGAGGTGTGCTCAACATTTACACTCATTGACACGTGCGCTCCTAGAATGCACATAGCCACTGGCTCCACTCTACTGACCAGAAACTGCCATTTTCATCACCTCCAGGACTTTTATGCACAATTAAAATACATAAGCAGCAGCACTTTCGGCTCTGAGTCAGACGGTGGTGGGTTCAAGCCCCACTCCAGGACTTTGAGCACATAATCTAGGCTCACACTACAGCGCGGTACTGAGGGAGTGCTGACACAAAATGTGAGACATGAGCAAAATAATGAGAAAAGTGCTAGTGTGTCCACGTGAAATTTCTCTGTGTGTTATCGTAGCACGTTCACTAACCTGTTTAGCCAGATTAACAATTGTGTTATAAAGGTGCACAGATGAATTTCATATGGGTGTATTTACTTATTTATTATAAATAATTGAGAGCAATTTGATCCCCATAGCGTACATCATGCAGGCCCCGGTGTGATACCATGCTTAAACAATGAATGGACCTGGTCGCATAACATGCATAGAAACATAGAAACATAGAAGATAGGAGCAGGAGTAGGCCATTTGGCCCTTCGAGCCTGCTCCGCCATTCAATGAGATCATGGTTGATCATCCAAATTCAGTACCCTGTCCCTGCCTTCTCCCCATATCCCTTGATCCCTTTAGCCTTAAGAAATATATCTAACTCCTTCTTGAATATATTTAATGAATTGGCCTCTACGTCCTTCTGTGGTAGAGAATTCCACAAGTTCACCACTCTCTGGGTGAAGAAATTCCTCCTCATCTCTGTCCTAAATGGCTTACCCCTTATCCTTAGACTGTGACCCCTGGTACTGGACTCCCCCGCCATCGGGAACATCCTTCCTACATCTAGTCTATCTAGTCTGTTATATCCGTGTATCTTAATGTTGTGTCCTTCAATAATCAGACAAAGACTGCAGGGAACGATCAACAGGTGTTTACTGAATGAGGGTTCAAACTGCAACTGACTGTACAGATCACTACTCAGGGTTTATATACAGGTGTGGTCACTGCCGGTACTACAGGATACAGGAGCTATAAAAAGTAGTTCTCCCCCTTAAAGGTACATACATTACAATTCCTCCCCTTTTAGATTAACAGTACCATAACACTCATTTAACAATTAAATATCAACTAATTACAATTAACACTTTTAACATGCAACATAAACTGAAAATAGTCTATTTATAAATTCAGTCTTTGGGGAGGCTTCCTGATTCTTTCTGGATAACGCATTTCCCTAGTGTCTCGCTCTTGCTGCGGAGGCGATTCTAACACCCTGTCGTCAGTTGATTCATCAGCTTCCAATGCTATTGTTTCTGAGGTAGATGCAACCTGTACATCGGGTTCCTCACCAGGTACGTATGGCCGAGACATGGGGTTGACTCGTTCCTGTGACTCTAGGATCTGGTCAGCATGGTGTCTCACAATGTTCTCCCCAACATCCACTGTGTACATTAGTGGCCCCTGCTGTGTGCATATCATTCCTGGATGCCATTTCTCTGTTCGGTAGTCGCGGGCCAAGACTGGTTGCCCTACATTGAAGCTCCTTGTCGGCTTCTCATTGATGTGCTGGAATTGCTTACTCTCAACATCTCTTCGTACATTTGGTCTGAGCAAATCCAGACGAGATCTGAACCTTCGCTTAAAGAACATCATGGCCGGGGCCTGGTTGGTGACTACATGTGTCGCATTTCTGTAGGCTAACAGGAAATTGTCCACCTTATGCTGCAGTGGAATGTCGTCATCGCACATGGCCTTTACAGCTTTTTTAAAGGTTTGTACGAACCTCTCAGCCAATCCATTTGTGGCTGGATGATACGGGGCGGATGTGTAATGCCTTACCCCATTCCTTTTCATAAATCTTCGAAACTCTTCGGACACAAACTGTGGTCTGTTATCAGAGCAAATCTGCTCTGGCAAGCCGTTCCTGGCAAAAATGGTCCGTAGGACTGCAATAGTTTTCTCCGTGGTGGTGGAGGACATTTTGATCACCTCAGGCCATTTTGAGTGCGCATCCACGGCTATTAAAAACATTGAGTCCATGAATGGCCCAGCAAAATCAATATGCACCCGTTGCCATGGAGATGAGGGCCACTCCCATGGGTGTAGAGGGGCATGTGGTGGTGCATTTTGGACCTTCTGGCATCCTGAGCAGCTCTTTGTCAGGTCCTCGATTTGCTGATCGATCCACGGCCACCACACATAAGCCCTAGCAAGGCTTTTCATTTTCACCCCTCCCAGATGACCTTCGTGAAGCTCATTGAGCACTCTCTCCCTTAACTTGGGTGGAATTACCACTCGGGATCCACACATCAAGGTCCCCTGGCATACTGACAGCTGTTCTCTTCTGGATGAGAATGCTGGCAACAGTGAGTCGCCATGTGCTGGCCATCCCTTCACCGTCAAATCATATACCCGAGACAGTGTCGGGTCATTTCGGGTCTCCTTTTCTATACCAGCGTTAGTTACTGGCAAGCATTCAATTATAGTCGAATGAAATATTTCGACAGGATCCACTGCTGGTGCTTCCTCCGCAGTAGGCAGTGGCAGGCGTGATAGCCCATCAGCGTTTCCATGCTGTTTCGTGCCCTTATACTCGATTTCATATTGGTGCGCCCCTAGAAAAAGGGATCATCTTTGTAGCCGTTCCGCAGTCATCACCGGAACGCCCTTCTTTGGATTAAAGATGGAGACAAGTGGTTGGTGATCAGTCAGCAAGGTGAACTTCTGCCCGTGCAGATAGTGATTGAACTTTTTCACTCCCCACACTAGGCTGAGGGCCTCCCTGTCAATCTGGGCGTAGTTACGCTCGGCTGAGGTTAGTGACCGAGACGCAAAGGCTACTGGCCTCTCCGAGCCGTCCGGGAATTTGTGCGACAGCACCGCTCCAATGCCATAGGGTGATGCATCACACGCCAACCGAATTGGTAGTGCTGGGTTGAAATGAGCCAACACCTCTTTTGATGTGATCAATGCTTTGCTCTTCTGGAAAGCTCGTTTACATTCGTCACTCCACTTCCATGGTACCCCCGTTTGCAGTAGGGTGTTCAGTGGGTGTAGTACGGTAGACAAATTTTGCAAGAATTTATGGTAGTAGTTCACCAGCCCGAGGAACGACCTCAGTTGTGACACATTTTCCGGTGCTGGAGCCTTGACTACTGCCTCAATCTTTTCAGGGGACTTATGTAACCCCTCTTTATCAATAACGTGGCCACAATACGAGATCTGCTTCTGGAAAAGCTCGCATTTGTGGCGATTAGCTCGGAGCCCATATTCCTTCAATCTAGTGAGCACCTGCTCCAGGTTGGCGAGGTGGTCACTGTCATTTTCGCCCATGACCAGGATGTCGTCCAAATAACACTGGGTCCCTGGAATACCTTGCAGGACTTGTTCCATTGCCCTTTGCCAAATAGCCAGAGCTGATGCTACCCTGAACACCAGCCGGTTGTATTGGTAGAGACCTTTATGAGTGTTGATCGTGAGGTACTGTTTCGAGGCTTCTTCTACCTCCATTTGCAGGTACGCCTGGGCCAGATCAATCTTAGTGAAGCGTTTCCCTCCAGATAGCGAGGCGAAAATATCTTCAATCCGCGGAAGCGGATATTGTACAGTGTGAAGGACTGGGTTCACTGACACCTTAAAGTCCCCACAGATGCGAACCTTCTTTGGTTCCCCAGGCGTATTACTCAACGACCTCTTCATTACAGGAACGATGGGTGTAGCCCACTCGCTCCAGTCCACTTTGGACAGTACTCCTGAACGTTCCAAACCTTTCAGCTCTGCTTCGATGGCTGGGCGGATCGCATAAGGTACCGGTCTGGCCTCAAAAAACTTTGGGCTTGCATTTTCCTCTATTTTGATCATCGCTGTTATGCCTTTTAGTGTTCCGAGTCCCTGCTGGAACACTTCTTGTGCGTCAGTTAGTATTTTTAACAGTCGTCCAGGTGTGACGTCGTCATCCTTTTTGGCATCTACAGTCAGTGTTTGTATGGAATGCCAATCTAGCTGTATCTTCCGGATCCATTCACATCCTAGTAGTGGTGGTCCTCCATCTGGCAATACATATAGGTCCATTTTTGGTGTTTCCTTGCCGTTATATATAACGTTCACCCTAATTTTTCCTTTGGGGTAGACTTTTTGCCCCGTGTATGTCTTCAAGACAATCTTTGTATCTCTCAAGTGTATGTGTGAGAATAGCCGCTTGTAGTCCCTTCGGTTTATGACTGTTAGGGCTGATCCTGTGTCCAATTCCATTTTTACTTGGACTCCTGCTATCTTGAGCGTGACCCAGATAGTTTGGTGATCCTCTGTTTTGATCACATTATGTAGTTTCAGACAACCCAGCTCCTTGCTTCCGGAGTCTGTATCACTCTTCTGTTCGTCTGAACTACTCTCCGTCACCTTATGTACCTTCTTGTACTTCTCCTGTGGAGATTTCTTGCTGCTGGTTTTCTTTCCCGACCTGCAGACTCTTGCTATGTGTCCTACTTTTCCACACTGTCTGCACACTTTGTCCTTGAACCAGCAATCATTATGGTCGTGTGTTGTTCTGCCGCAGCGATAGCACTTCACTGTTCCGTATGACATTTCATTTGTGCCATATTCTTGCGGTCTCCGTTGTATCTCTGCAGTGCCCCGTGCTGCTGCTTCGTGTGATACTGCAATGCTGAAAGCCTTGTCCAGCGTAAGATCCTTTTCTGATAGAAGCCATTTCTTGGTTCCTTCACTTTGAAGCCCACACACAAACTTGTCCCTTAAAGTATCTGCTAGTCCCGTTCCAAACTGGCAGTGTTTCGATAGCTTGCGCAGTTCCGTTAAATACTCAGCATTACTTTCATCTTTATGCTGGTTCCTTTTGTGAAACTTCAATCTTTCTGCTATCAGCAGCAGTGTGGGGTTTAAGTGGTCCTGTAGGATTGACACTATGTTTTCAAAATCCTTTTCTACTGGCTTCTCTGGGGTTACTAGGTTTCGTAGTAAGCCATACATTTTTGCACCCATTGAATTCAACAATACCAGCGCTTTCTTGTCATCTGGCACTTCATTCGCCTTGCAGTATACTTCTATGCGTTCGACATATTTCGTCCAATCTTCGACTTCACTGTCGAACGCTGTGATACTGCCACTCTTCGGCATTTTTGGGTGTGGTTAGACTGGTTTAAAATGGCGTCTCCCGCACTTTCCTTTCTTCCCCGCTGCGGCTTAAAATGGTGTCTCCCGCGCTTTCCTTTCTTCCCCGCTGCGGCTTAAAATGGCGTCTCCTGCGCTGCTGCCAACGCCGCTCTCGGCGGCCCTCGTGGCAAATGGCGACGCCCTGTGGGTTTTGTGTGCTGCTCCTGCGCTGCTGCCAATGCCGCTCTCTGCGGTCCTCATGGCAATGGCAGCGCCTCGCGTTTTCCTGCACGCCTCTCTCCCCCGTTGACGCTGCTCGACCCTTGAACACCGGCTGCACTCTGCTCTCTCTCGTCTCTCTCCCCGTTGATGCCGCTTGGTCCTGAACACCAGCTGCGCCCTGTGCGCTCTGCCCTCTCTCTCTCCCCCATCAACGCTGCTCAGCCTTTTTCTGTGCTGCTCGGTCGGCTCTAGCCGCCGCTGTCCGGGAAGGGTCTGCGCAGTACCTGTTGCCAGCTCGTTTCGCTGGACCACCGTGACTGGAAAGCCAAGCCTGGCTCTCGACAGCCTCCCCTGCGAAGCTCAAATCTCTGCTGGATGACTGGGCGGTTGCCCATGGTTGACGCCCGTGCTTCTGGACTTGACCTCCTTCCACTGTTCTCCAGGAGCGAATCCCTGGGAGGTGATGCAGAGTTGCAGGTAGGTTCGAATCTGCGTCGTCGCCAATGTTAGATCCGTGTATCTTAATGTTGTGTCCTTCAATAATCAGACAAAGACTGCAGGGAACAATCAACAGGTGTTTACTGAATGAGGGTTCAAACTGCAACTGACTGTACAGATCACTACTCAGGGTTTATATACAGGTGTGGTCACTGCCGGTACTACAGGATACAGGAGCTGTAAAAAGTAGTTCTCCCCCTTAAAGGTACATACATTACATAGTCCTTTTAGAATTTTATAAGTTTCAATGAGATCCCCTCTCATTCTTCTAACCTCCAGCGAGTATAAGCCCAATCGACGCAATCACTCCTCATATGTCATTCCTGCCATCCCAGGTATCAGTCTGGTGAATCTTCGCTGCACTCCCTCCATGGCAAGAACATCCTTTCTCAGATAAGGTGACCAAAACTGCACACAATACTCAAGGTGTGGTCTCACCAAGGCCCTTTACAACTGCAACAAGACATCCTTGTTCCTGTACTCAAACCCTCTCGCTACAAAGGCCAACATACCATTTGCCAGCACACACGCCCGCCCACCTTTGTGTCGTCTGCAAACTGCATGACAAAGTTGTGCGAGGATTAATTCTGGTTGGCTCCAATGCCATCGTAAGAGGGCCATAAGAGGGTGTTGCCGCTTTCAGCTTATGGTTAGAGCTCTCACTTGTGCCTCATAGAAAGTAAGGCCCATGTTGATAAGGAGCACTTGTATGTTGTCATCCCAGCTTGTTTCAGGTCTGTCTCGTGGCCTCCTCCATGTTGAGGGTGAACTCTCTGCCAGGGTCAGACTCGGAGCAGCACGCAAGGTGTCGGTGCCAGAGGAGTTGGGTCCACGAGTAGCTTTATATAATGGAAACATTATTTGCGGGGGGGCAATCTCCCAAAATTTCAAAACAAATTGAAAGAAATGGAGGGCCTACCATGAACTCGTGGGTGTCCATGAGGACTAATGCGGCAGTTGCTTGCCCTGATTAGACGGTTCATGCAGATTTGTGTTGGGGATTATTGGTGGTGCATTTCAATGCAGTTTGTAAAGCAATGGTTCTTTTTGATTTGGTTTTGTTAATTTTGAGGATTTGCCGATTATATTTTTGCTTATAGTTGTGTTTTTTGTCTTTTTCTGAAATATGAATGTGGAAGAGGGTCATCAGCTGTGTGATCGCAGGACACACCAATCCTCCTTGCTGTTCTGTTTTACTCAGAATGCCCTGATGTTAAACTGTGTCACTGAGAAAAGCAACAGTGCACATCCCAGTCCATCAATAGTATGATGATTTGCCACTTCTATCAAAGGCCATGTTTCCAATCCAAGTGACGGTTCAAATTCCACCCTTTTGACCAACTGCCAGTTTGGACGTATACTTGAAAAGGGTTGAAAATAGCTCTGTAAGATTTTGTTTGTTTTGATTCCATGGGCTCGATTTTCCAAGCCCCGAGGAGGAGGGCTTGGAGGCGGGAGTGGTGGGAAAATTGCAGAATCGGGGGGCAGGAACCCATCCCGCCCCCAACCCACCTCCGCGCCAATGTCCCAGGAGGCGGGTAGTTAACAGGCAGTTTTTTGCCTAATCCCTATTTTTAGCCCTGAAGTGTGGGCTGTCCGACAGCTCCGAACCACGGCAAGTTAGCAAGGTGGACCGTTGGTCTGCAGGGGTTGGAGGGGTTGAGATGTCCGTTGTGCAGGTGAGTGATGGGTGCATGTGTGCAGAGGTAAGTATGTGAGGTAAGTGTAAAGTGTTTTAATAAGTTTTACTTACCTTTACTTTCTCCTGCAGGCTTCCTTCCTTCAGTTCTCGGGAGTCCCTCAGCTCACTGGCACAGAAAGCAAAATGGCCACTGAACTGTCAAAAGCTGCAGCCTCTGCTTTCTGGTCTGGAGAGATCTCTAACTGAGTCTGAGTAGAAGGACTCGAGTTAGAAGACAGATTGTCCGTGTTTGACAGCTTCACAGAGCCGTCAAACGCTGATTTTTCATCTGTCAAAAGCTCTTGACAGATGAAATGTCAATCGCTGATGTCACCAGTAACCAGGTGTCCCTTAATTGGCCTGCTGAGCCCGCTGGGCGGGCTTAACAAGGTCAATCAAGGGAAAATAGCGTGGGTTGGCCCCAAGTCGATGGAGGCGGGACTACAGCCCAAAAAGTGGGAGTCCCGCCTCCAAAAGCTCCTCATTGACAAAATTGAGCCCCATATGTACACTGACGACATCCAGCTTTACCCTCTCCACCACTCCCACAATCCTACACCGCTCTGTGTTGTCAAACTGTCTGTCCAATCTCAGGATCTGTCAAACTTGAACACTGGGAAGACCTAAGCCATCGTTTACGGTCCCCACCAACAACTCGACTCCCTTGCCACTGATTAAATCTTTCTCCATAGCCACCCACTTAGGCCGAACCAGGCTGTGTGAAACGTTGCCATCCTATTCAACCCAGAGCTAATCTTCGAACCCCACTTATGCCCCCTTCACCAAGAGTGCTTACTTCCATCACCACAACATTGCCTATCTCTGCCTCATCGCAACCCCTCCATTGCTGAAACCCTTATCCACACTTTCGCCATCTCCAGGCTCGATTTTTCCAACATCCTCCTTGCCGACCTCCCATCATCCACCCTCCATAAACTCCAACCTGTCCAATCTCAGTTGCCCACAGCCTGCCCCACACTAGGGCCGCGATTTCCCCAACCTCGGTGGGTCCAGTGCGGCTGGGGTCGGTGGCGGGTTGCGACCCCGCTGCTGGCTCCATCCCACTGTCCAAAGTGATTTTACGTTGATTTGGCTTGTTAAGCCCGCCCAGCGCGTTTGCCGGCCAATTGAAGAAAGTGGGTCTGGTGACATCATTTGATGACGCATCATCAGCCGGTTTCCTTAAAGGGACCATGCGCAAATTTATTTTGACAATTGTTCTGTCTGTGTTCTACAGCATTGAGGTGCTGCAAACACTGACAAGCACTGCAAAAGGCTGCACCCAGGCTCTCCCATGACTCCCTCCATATACTTATGGAGGGAGTCATAGCACGCAGGAAGGTTCTCTTCCCTTCCAATGGGCGGAAGAGACCTCCCCAGGACACCAATGCAGCCTGGTTGCACATTGCACAGGAGGACACAAGCAGGGGTGTTGTCAGGAGGGCCAGGCTGCAGTGGCGCAAACGTTTCAAGGATCTCAGTAGATCATGAAACGTTACTGCAAAGCCACACTCAACCTCATCCTGCTGTGTCACTCAGCACATCCCCATCATTTTGCCTTCCCTACCCTACTCCTGCACATCCTTACTCACATCAACTTACCTTGCACCTCCACCCATCCCTATCTACATTATCACTTTCCCATCTCACTAGCCACCCCTCACACTCACTCTCATCCTAGTCCAATCATATCAACTAACAACACACAAGGGTAGGCACTTGTGTGTTTTAGCCAATGTTTATGTGAAGTTTCTGTTAATGTGCTGTCAAACATTGAAATCTTTATTTTTCAACACTTTGCATTCTTGGACAGATTTGTGTGCACCTTTGGAAGTGGCTTAGTGAGTTGCAGTGAATAGTGAGACATAACGGTACCCCCCGCCCCCCCCCACCCCCCCGCCCCCGCAATGCCAATGAGTGTGAAAGGAATGGCTTGGGCATTGTAGGGATGCTTCATGACATTGGTGTGGGGTAGTGCCAACCTGGCGCATCATGTGGCAGCCAGGGTGTACAGCATCAAGTGAAGTAAATCTGGCCATGGTGAAGCCATCCCTGGCCTCCCGGGAAGCAATGTGGTTGGGTGCTGATGGCCTGTATCCTGTGCAGCATCAGTTGATTGTGGAGAAGGTTGGTGTTATTGGTACTGCTGGTGTGCCTGGTGCTGCTGGTGTTGGGGCTGATCTTGGTGGGATTCTGAGGACCAAGCTGAGATAGCTTCAAGGGCACCAATGCTGATGTAATAGATGGCAGGTGAACTTGAGATGACAGAAGCGATGTCAATGGTGAGAGAGGTTGTTCCAATGAGGTGACACTGGATAGGAAGTTTACTCCAAACACTTGCAACCTACATAAAGCTCAATCTGTCTTTCAAATGCAGTAAGCAACAGCTTCTGAGATTGGAAAGTGAACAGCTGTGAGATGGGAGCATTTATAACACATTTGCAGCTGTCAAGTAATGAGATGATTTCATGGTAACACAACTCCCGACCTGCTTACCTGACGTGATCCCCGAACAGCGTGGACCCCGTGGCTCGTAACAAGGTCATAATGACCTAAAGTGCCTCCCCCGCCACTGCCTGTCAGGTCTGTTCCCAACCCGCTGTCAAAAAAATAAATTTTCCCACCTGACCCACCACCAAACACACCTGCTGAGCCCCCGAAAAATTCCCCCCAGGTCTCGCTCGCCCATCTCTCTCATCCTCACTCGCCCACATTACCTGTCTAGACGAGGGAACTAGATGTAATATCTCCAAGTTTGCAGATGACACAAAGCTGGGTGGGCGTGTGTGCTGTGAGAAGGATGCAGAGAAACTCTAGTATGATTTGGACAGGTTGGGTGATTGGGCAGATGCATGGCAGATGCAGTATAATGTGGATAAATGTGAGGTTATCCACTTTGGTGGCAAAAACAGGAAGGCAGATTATTAACTGAACAGCAATAGATTGGGAGAAGGGGAAGTGCAACAAGACCTGGGTGTCCTTGTGTACCAGTCGCTGAAGGTAAGCATGCAGATGCAGCAGGCGGTTAAGAAGGCATAGAAACATAGAAGATAGGAGCAGGAGTAGGCCATTCGGCCCCTCGAGCCTGCTCCGCCATTCAATGAGATCATGGCTGATCATCCAAATTCAGTACCCTGTTCCTGCCTTCTCTCCATATCCCTTGATCCCTTTAGCCTTAAGAAATATATCCAACTTTTTCTTGAATATATTTAATGAATTGGCCTCTACTGCCTTCTTTGGCAGAGAATTCCACAGGTTCACCACTCTCTGGGTGAAGAAATTACTCCTCATCTCTGTCCTAAATGGCTTACCCCTTATCCTTAGACTGTGACCCCTGGTTCTGGACTCCTCGACCATCATGAACATCCTTCCAGCATCTAGTCTGTCTAGTCCTGTTAGAATTTTATAAGTTTCGATGAGATCCCCTTGTGGTAAACCACTGTTTGTATACTGTTTGCATTCCATTGTGTACATGCCTGGACATGCCTCGGCTGACTCCTCCCACAAGTCCTAGTATAAAGGTGGCTGCTCCCCAGTCCTTTGTATTTCTGGACCGGTCGACCACTCGAGGCAGACCTCCATTCTTTTGTTAATAAAAGCCTTTAGTTACTCTTCTAACTCTCAGTCTTTTATGAGTAATTGATAGCGCATCAATTTTATTAACAAAATTTTTATAATGGAGAAGATCCTCACACCAGCATGCCTGGACTTAGATCATCGGGAGGCAGACTCATCCACCAAGTTTACTCACTGGCTTAAGTGTTTCGAAAAATTCCTGACCGCCTCCGAAGCAATCAAATCGGAAGAGGACAAACGGGATGTCCTGACCTCCAAAGTGAACCACCGAGTGTACTCGGTCATCCAAGACGCGACCTCGTACGCGGATGCTATCAAGCTCCTCAAGGACCAGTACACGCGCCCAGTGAACGAAGTGTACGCCAGGCACCTTCTGGGGAGTCGTAAACAACAACCTGGGGAATCGACCGTGGAATACCTTCAGGCACTGTCTGTGCTTGGCCGGGCCTGTGGTTGTAAGGATGTAAAGGCCGCCGTGTACACAGAGGAACTTATCCGGGACGCTTTTGCAGCGGGCCACAGATCCAATTACACCCGACAGCGACTGTTGGAGCAGAGTGAACTCGACCTCAACAAGGCCTCTGAACTCGCACTATCATTGGATGCAGCCTACCAGGGCATGGATGCCTACTCCTCTGCACCGTGGACGCCGCGGGGAACGACAGCCTGGGACACGGTAGGACCGCCTCATAGCGCCGTGCCACCCCAGCCACACCCCAGCAACGGCCCAACTACTGCAGCAGTGTCCCAAGGCCAGACAGCAGTGCCCCAAGGCCAGAAATGCTACTTCTGTGGCCAGGCAAAACACCCCAGAGCGCGCTGCCCGGCGAAAAACGCGATCTGCTCGGGCTGCGGGAAGAAGGGACACTACGCTAGCGTCTGCAGGGCCAAAGCCACCCCGAACCCCAGCAGCGCCGCGTGTGGGCCATGCGGGCCACCATCTTGGGCCTCCTCGGCCATGTGCGAATCACCGGTACAGCAGCCATTTTGGACGCCTCCAGCCACATGGGGATCATGGACGCCGCCATCTTGGATGACAGCCGGGACGCAGCAGGCCCCCGACACCGCCTCATCTGATACCCACAGCGACACACCGACCCCTACGCTGGCATCCGTTACACTGGACCAAGCGAGACCGCACCAACTGGCCAGTTCCACAATGGACATTAAGGTAAATGGTCACGATACAATCTGCCTTTTTGACTCTGGGAGCACGGAGAGCTTCATCCACCCTGACACGGTGCGGCGTTGCTCTCTCCCAGTCCTGCCTGCGCACCAGCGGATTTCTATGGCCTCCGAGTCCCAGTCAGCGGACATTGGCGGCTACTGCGTGGTGACACTCATAGTAGACGGGACTGTGTACGATAATTTTAAACTTCTGGTCCTGCCCGACCTCTGCGCTGCCGTTCTACTGGGGTTAGATTTTCAGTGCCACCTTAAAAGTGTTACGATGGCGTACGGTGGACCCCTCCCCCCACTCACAGTCCGCAGCCAGCAGCTTCCAAATTGCCCGCCGCGCACCAGGTGCAACCTCTCCACACTCCGAGTCACCCCCCCCCCCACTGTTTGCTAACCTCACCCCCGACTGTAAGCCCATCGCCACAAAGAGCAGGCGATACAGCGCCGGGGACAGGGTTTTCATTAAAACCGAAGTGGAGCGGCTCCTGAAGGAAGGGATTATTGAGGGCAGCACCAGCCCCTGGCGAGCCCAGGTTGTGGTCGTTAAGACCGGCGAGAAGCAGCGCCTGGTCATCGACTACAGCCAGACAATAAATCGCTACACCCTACTGGACGCTTACCCACTCCCCCGCATAGCTGATATGGTCAATCAGATCGCGCAGTACCGCGTCTTCTCGACCATTGACCTGAAATCAGCGTACCACCAGCTCCCTATCTGCCCTGAGGACCGCCAGTATACTGCCTTTGAGGCAAACGGCCGCCTCTATCACTTCCTTAGGGTTCCCTTTGGCGTCACCAATGGGGTCTCCGTCTTCCAAAGGAAGATGGACCGGATGGTAGATCAAAATGCGTTGCAGGCCACTTTCCCATACCTGGACAATGTGACCATCTGCGGCCGTGACTTGCAGGACCATGACGCAAACCTCGAAAAATTCCTCCGCACCGCCCAACTCCTGAACCTGACATATAACAAGGAGAAGTGCATATTCCGCACAAACCGCCTCGCCATCCTTGGCTGTGTTGTGGAACACGAAGTCATCGGTCCTGACCCCGACCGGATGCGTCCCCTTATGGAACTCCCACTGCCCCACTGCCTCAAGGCCCTGAAGAGGTGCCTAGGGTTTTTCTCCTATTACGCCCAGTGGGTCCCCTACTATGCGGACAAGGCCCGTCCGCTGATCAAGTCCACCTCTTTTCCCTTGACGGCAGAGGCCCGCTTAGCCTTCCACCGTATCAAGGAGGACATCGCCAAAGCCACCATGCACGCAGTGGACGAATCCATCCCCTTCCAGGTGGAAAGCGACGCGTCCGACTTTGCCCTGGCCGCTACCCTCAATCAGGTGGGGAGACCCGTGGCCTTCTTTTCACGAACCCTCCAGGGCCCGGAGACCAGACACTCCGCTGTTGAGAAGGAGGCCCAGGCTATTGTGGAGGCTGTGCGTCATTAGAGGCACTACCTAGCCGGAAAACGATTTACCCTGCTCACTGACCAGCGTTCAGTCGCTTTCATGTTTAACAACAAGCAGAGGGGCAAAATCAAAAATGACAAGATCTTGAGGTGGAGAATCGAACTTTCCACCTACAATTACGAGATCTTGTACCGGCCCGGGAAGCTCAACGAACCCCCGGATGCTCTATCGCGTGGCACCTGCGCCAGCGCGCAGATCGATAGACTGCGGGCCCTCCACAATGACCTCTGCCACCCGGGGGTCACCAGGTTCTTCCACTTCATCAAGGCCCGCAACCTGCCTTACTCTATTGAGGAGGTCAGGACCATGACCAGGAACTGCCAAGTCTGCGCTGAGTGCAAACCGCACTTTTATAAACCAGACAGGGCTCACCTGATAAAAGCCACTCGCCCCTTCGAGCGCCTGAGCGTCGATTTTAAAGGGCCTCTCCCCTCCTCCTCCGACCGCAACGTGTGCTTCCTCAATATTATTGATGAGTACTCCCGTTTCCCGTTCGCCATCCCCTGCCCGGACATGACCAGTGCCACGGTCATTAAATGCCTAAATGACCTCTTCACCCTGTTCGGTTTCCCCAGCTATATCCATAGCGACCGGGGCTCATCGTTTATGAGCGACGAACTCCGTCAGTACCTGCTAACTAGGGGTATTGCCACAAGCAGGACCACTAGTTACAACCCCCGGGGGAACGGACAGGTGGAAAGAGAAAATGCGACAGTTTGGAAGGCCGCCCTGCTAGCCTTAAAGTCTAGGGGCCTTCCAACCTCCCGCTGGCAGGATGTGCTACCCGATGCGCTCCACTCTATTCGGTCACTGCTCTGCACTGCCACTAACGCCACCCCTCATGAGAAAATGTTTGTCTTCCCAAGGAAGTCCACATCGGGGACATCGCTACCGCCATGGCTGACGTCCCCAGGGCCGGTCCTACTGAGAAGACACGTGAGGACCCATAAAATGGACCCCCTGGTCGAGAGGGTCGACCTCCTCCACGCCAACCCCCAGTACGCTTACATTGCGTACCCGGACGGGCGGGAGGACACAGTCTCCATAAGAGACCTTGCACCCTCGGGGGCTGCAGTAACCCACTACCCACTACCACCCCCCCCCACGATCCGATATCCAGCCCCAGCAGACGGCAGGCCTGGGTCCCGCGACCCGCTCAACATCTACGAGGACGACACGCCAGCGCCACAGCCTACGCGGGACTTGATGCCGGAAGCTTCACTACCCCTGCCGTCGCCACGCCGATCACAGCGGCAGACAAGACCTCCGGAGAGACTCCAATACACTAACTTTTAATACACTTCACCCCGCCGGACTCAATTTTAAACAAGGGGTGAATGTGGTAAACCACTGTTTGTATACTGTTTGCATTCCATTGTGTACATGCCTGGACATGCCTCGGCTGACTCCTCCCACAAGTCCTAGTATAAAGGTGGCTGCTCCCCAGCCCTTTGTATTTCTGGACCGGTCGACCACTCGAGGCAGACCTCCATTCTTTTGTTAATAAAAGCCTTTAGTTACTCTTCTAACTCTCAGTCTTTTATGAGTAATTGATAGCGCATCACCCCTCTCATTCTTCTAAACTCCAGCGAGTACAAGCCCAATCGACCCAATCTCTCCTCATACGTCATTCCTGCCATCCCAGGTATCAGCCTTGTGAATCTTCGCTGCACTCCTTCCATGGCAAGAACATCCTTCCTCAGATAAGGCGACCAAAACTGCACACAATACTCAAAAGGCAAATGGTATGTTGGCCTTCATAGCGAGAGGGTTCGAGTACAGGAACAAGGATGTCTTGCTGCAGTTGTACAGGGCCTTGGTGAGACCACACCTTGAGTATTGTGTGCAGTTTTGGTCGCCTTATCTGAGGAAGGATGTTCTTGCCATGGAGAGAGTGCAGCGAAGATTCACCAGACTGATACCTGGGATGGCAGGAATGACTTATGAAGAGAGATTGGGTCGATTAGGCTTATATTCTCTAGAGTTTAGAAGAATGAGAGGTGATCTCATTGAAACTTATAAAATTCTAACAGGACTAGACATACTAGATGCAGGAAGGATGTTCCCGATGGTGGGGGAGTCCAGAACCAGGGGTCACAGTCTAAGGATAAGGGGTAAGCCATTTAGAACTGAGATGAGGAGGAATTTCTTCACCCAGAGAGTGGTGAACCTGTGGAATTCTCTACCACAGAAGGCAGTTGAGGCCAATTCATTAAATATATTCAAGAAGGAGTTAAATATATTTCTTAAGACTAAAGGGATCAAGGGATATGGGGAGAAAGCAGGGACAGGGTACTGAATTTGGATGATCAGCCATGATCTCATTAAATGGCGGAACAGGCTTGAGAGGCCGAATGGCCTACTCCTGCTCCTATCTTCTGTGTTTCTATGTCCCCTAGCACATTAAAGTTAAATTCTCATTGTCATCTTCGAATCCCTCTTCACCCTCACCTCATACTATCTCTGAAATTTCTCCAGCCTTATATCCTCCGACAACCTACATCCTCCGGCTCTGACCTTTTGTGAACCCTGCCTTCCCTTTGCCCCACCATCAGTGGGACAGCCGTCAGCCGGTTTTGCCCCACTCTCTGCAATTCCCTCCGACCTCTCCACCTCTCCAATTCTACCTTAACTTTTAAATACCTTTCTTTCCTTCAAACTAGTTTTTCTCCCCCGCTCCTAATCTTTCCCTTCACGACTTGACATCTCTTCTCTGGAAAGCACCTTTGGGATGTTTTCTATGTTAAAGGCAATATATAATTGCAAGCCGTTGTTGTTTCTTGTTATTGAAAACACACAAAAGAACAGTAGGCCTACGCCAGGCGAACGGCTCTTCCTCTGTCAGCTGCACTCTTTAAATAACCTGACCTTCTGGGAAGATAAATATGGGTCTATGAACCTGCCTTTGGAGTTTGGGTCTTTGGATTGCCCAACACACCTATAGAGACTAACGTAAGAAAACTCACTAAATACTTGGTTTGAGTATGAAACAAAGCTTTAATCAACTGTTTCACAACCATGAGATTCTAGTTACATCACTAGTTCCTGGTTACAGAAACGTCCTGGGCAAGCTGGGCCCACGCCCGAGTATTTATACTCCTTGGACGGCGCCACCAACTGGCCACCCAGTGTTATTTCATGAGTCATTTCTTCATGAATGATAAGATTCATAACAGAGACTTACTCCCAATGCCCATGTAACGGAGGGCACTGCTGCACGGAGGTCACTCTCGCAAGACGAGGACAACAGCAACAACTCGCATTTATACCGCGCCTTTAACGCAATTAAACATCCCAGGGCGCTTCACGGGAGCGATTATCAAACAAAATTTGACACTGAGCCACATAAGGAGATATTAGGACAGGTGACCAAAAGCTTGGTTCTAAGGAGGAGTGAGAGGTAGAGAGGCGGAGAGGTTTAGAGAAGGAACTCCAGAGCTTAGGGGCCCCAGGCAGCTGAAGGCACGGCCGCCAATGGTGGAGCGATGAAAATCGGGGGATGCGCAAGAGGCCGGAATTGAAGGGGCGCAGAGATCTCGGAGGGTTGTAGGGCTGGAGGAGGTGACAGCGATAGAGAGGGGCGAGGCCATGGAATGGAACAGCAGGCAGTGTAAAGAAAGAGAATAAATGGGATCCAGAGAAAGATTAGGGACCAGCCTGTATACAAGTTATCACTGCGTTTATTCCTGCGATTACAAAGCCATGTTACCATAGTCCTTGAAGGGGTTAAAGAAAAGGTTTGGGAGCTGGGGATGAACATATAAAATCAACGACAGAGCACACAATTACAAATGACTTTATTGAAGTCTGTTCTTTATCTATTAATGTGCGTGAAATTAATGTGCCGCACTCACAGTTGCATGGGACTCTGTCATCAGCACAGCACCTGCTCCTCGTCTGATGCGGCTAACAGTTTGAGCCCTGTGTGGTTAAGAAAAAATGTTTAAGAGAGCGGTGCCCGGTTTGATAATGAAAGATTAATTCCAAAATAGTTTAAATAAACGGCAATCGATCAAGCCCCCCTCCTGTGCAGAGTGACAGGACAGCTTAGACCTAGGCTTGTGGTCACATGTGGAATTCGGGCTCTGTGCAGTTATGTTTAATGGTCAGCCCTTAGACCCAGATGTGCAAGATGCCACCGGTGTGGGTGATAAATTGTAGCCGTCTCCCTTTTTGTCGGGGGGGGGGGGGAGGCTCAATAAAGCTCTGCCTTTTTCCCACTAATTGAGCAACTTCTTTGTGGCGCTCAGCACATCTGCAGCGATATGGAGTCGTTTTAATGCAGCTGTATTCGAGGGACCTCTGGGCAAGCTCTGCAAACAGACCCATAACAGGACGCACCGGCATATGCTGCGGTAATGGCCAGGGTAACGACACAGGCCATTTATTTAAAGTGCCTCGTACAATTCTCAGGATTTTATACTTGGAACATATTAATATAGGGTCAAGATTTTGCCTCTTGCAAATTTGGAACTGGTAGAGTAAATTCTTGTCAGGATTCTCATCCTGTTCAAGCTTGAGTTCTTATTAAATTTCAGGCCCCTATTTGGCAAGCTTAGACTGGGGGTGGGGGGTGGTGGAAATGGTGTTATTGGCAATCTCTTCCTATAAAGGGTCTGCAACAATGGTCAAAAAAAGCCTTCCACATCATTAGTTCTGTTTCATTTTTCCAAACTACGAAATCATTTTATTTTAAATGAGGAAAAATCCACGTTGACCTGACTTGATTTTCAACCTCTACTAAATCTCTTCTTAGCCTTTACTACTCCAGTAGAAAGAGTCCCAGTAGCTAAAGTCAGTCTTCATAATGACAGTTCCCCATCCCTGATAACATCTTCCTGACTCTACACTTGTACTCTCTCTGGCTTTAATGTCTTTTCTGCAATGGGGGTAGCCAAAACTGCCGACAGTACTGAAAGTGTGGCCTACCCAATTCATCATTACCTCTTTCCTCTTATGCTCTTATGCTCCAATTTATAAAGCCACAAATTCTATTGGCCTTTTTACAGCTTTATCTCCCTGCACTCGCACTTTCAGGGAATTATGCATTTGAACTCCAAGGCCTATCTGTACAGTGTCTCCCATTAAGTATTCTTTCTTCCCATTCCTTTTTTTTTCCCTCATAAGATATCTAATCTCATGCTTATCCACCTAAGTTGCAGTTGTCTGCCAATTTCACTAACCTGAAGTCCATTACCGTCCTCCTCGCTGTTTGGCAAGCCATCTAATTTTGTGTCGTCGGCAAATTTTGAGATTGTACCCAAGTCCAAGCCCATATACTCCAACAAAAGTGGGTCTAGCATTGACACCCCGCCCCCCCCAGGTTACACAATTTCCAACCTTTCTCCAGTCTAAGCAACACCCATTTACCCTAAATCTGCTTCCTGTCTATTAGCCAACTTTCTATCCATTCTGCTACATTTCCTCGTATACCATATGCCTGAATTTTTCTGACAAGCCTCTTTCCCTCTTTCTCCCAATTCCCTCTTCCCTTTTCCTCAAATTCTCTCTCGATGCTTCTCCCTCATTCTCACTACCTGGAACCAGCAGCGACTTGTTGCTTCATAAACCCAAGAGATCCCCCAACACTGTCTTGTGCTAGAGAAGTTGTCATGAAGGCCTATGCAAAAGGTGGTGAACATGTTTGACTCAGAAGTGAGGCAGCCTTATGCTTCATTTTAGGACTTTCAATCCACCGACTGGTGCCTTCTCTGAGTTGTAGTTTGCTACCTGGTTTAGCCTCTTCGTTCAGCTGACAGAACGATAGCTGTGGGACCCAAGTCCCAGCTGACTGAAAAAAGGGGCAGGATGTGATGGGGAGGTGAACATTATTAGACAGATTTCAAAACAGAATGGCAAGTTTAATGATTTTATTGTGAATTATCTACTTTTTTATGTGTTTACCCTGTTACAAACCTTATTCCAGTACCGCGTACTTCAAACATTAAGAAAACAAGATCAAGCGAGAAAGTCTTGCATTTATATAGTGCCTTTTATGACCTCAGGACATCCCAAAGCGCTTGACAGCCAATGAGGTACTTTACAAGTGTTGCAATGTAATCAAGGTCAGAAAGACTGAAAAAAATTATTTTGAGCAATTTAATTGGCTGCTGTTCTCCTCCGTACCCCCTGTTTTATTGGTAGCCGTTCGGTGAATGCTGATTGGTAGTTTTCCGACATCCTTAGGAGTTTTTGTTTCACTTTTCTCACTTTTGATTGATATGTTCCCAAACTATTCAGTTGTGATTTGTTTTATTGATGCGCAATGTGAACCAATGAGGGGCAAGTGTGACATGAAAAATTTGCATGTGCGATAGTGTGACATCTGAGGCATGGCACAGATGTGTATTAAACTTGTATATAGGCAAAGTAATTAATAAGTAATATTTGCATTTATATGGTATCTCATCAAGTGGAGATTTATATGCTGTTAAATGTTCATAAGCAATGCCGTACTCCCAGGGAGAGCAGTTTGAAGTCAGTCCCCTTCTGGGGTGTGCAGACAAAACCTGATAAGTTACAGTGACAAAGAAAGCCGCATGTGGTATAGGATGATAAGGTTAAATCTATTACAAACAAGATACAAGAGTAGGCCTTGTCAGCTGGTAGACAAAGCTACATGCATGCAGTTACAAAGCGATTCAATTGTCGAACAAAAGCCATAGCATGCTCTTCCTCGGCAGAGCTTCAGCAGAATTGCTATTATTGCCTTGCTGAGTTTTGCTTCCCCTTTGTTAGACAACTCCAACCTTGATTTTTTTTCTCCCTTATATCACTTTTTTTAATGTAATTCTACCTGCTTTTGTTCCATGAAAGAAAGAACTCGCCTTTCAAAGCACTTTACAGCCAATGAAGCACTTTCGCCTCTGAGTCAGAAGGTTGTGGGTTCAAATCCCACTCCACCGAGACTTGAGCGCAAAAATCTAGGCTGTCACTCCCAGTGCAGTGCTGAGGGAGCGCTGCACTGTCTGATGTGTCGTCTTTCAGATGAGACGTTAAACCGAGGCCCCATCTGCTCTCTCAGGTGGATG